>NC_053017.2:22004162-22646313 GCF_016746245.2 Drosophila santomea
CAAGAGCTCGGGGCCCAAAATGCTTTTGATATTTTATTCATGCCCCCAACGCTCCAGCTCCACTCGCTGTCAATTGGCATTAGGACATAATAATTCATTGACGACTGCCAGGACAACAACAACGGTTTGTAATTCGCACGGCCAATGCCACAACGTCAAGCGCACAATTAACGGGCCTCAAGTTAGCTAGTTCCCCTCAGCTATCCAGAGTCACTGAGCCACTGCTTCCCAGAGCCACAGCTTCCCAGTCCACACACACTACCGACGAACGCTTGAACCGCACACACGACGTATACGCAATGTCCGCATCAATCATCCGCCAGCGCGTCCACTCGCCTCGACGCACCAATTCCAACTGGCACACAGCCCGCCTCCGGATGCTGCTGGCTCCGCGTTGGACTCGGATTCGGATTTGGATTCGGAATCGAACTCGGTTCGGACTCGCCTTCGGAGTGGCATGCAACTCGTGGCACTGGGCCACTGGCACAAGGACGCAGGACGCAGGCGCCTGGAGAGACCGCATCCTTTGGCATTGGATCTGGATTTGGCGTTGGCTTTCGCTTTGGCCCACAGACGGCGTGAAAATGGCCCATAATTAATATGCACAGGCGTCGCCGGTGACGAGCTAGTCATTGATAGATTGTCGCAGTGAAATGCAAATTACTCCTCAATAATTGCCCACAACTGGCTGTAGAAATGCGAACTATTAGACTTGAAGGGATGGATTTACCCAATGGTATGTGGCATTTTCTTATGTTTGAGCTCTGAATATAATTTAAATTGGCTGCACAATGTTTATTCTTTAATCATGAGCCACTTGCCATGGTGGCATGGGCATTCCACATTTTCCGGATCCCCTGCTAACTAATTCATGAGCGGAAAAGGACGAAAAGTACCATAATTGGCAGTCAGATATCGAAATTAATAATTCGCGCCATTCTGGAGGGTGGTGTCCAGACTGGAAAAGGAGAGGCGATACAAAAAATATTTATTTATGCGAATTCCTTTCGCGAGGCTCGTAAATCTCTCGCCACCCTCGTTACCCTGGCCACCCTCGCAAGTGAAGCCGTTGGTCCGAGTATTTATGACGCGACTATTACATACTGTATTATTATTATTAATGCCGCGCACAATGGAGTGCAGCCAGCTGGTCGGGGATATAAATTCTGGTTTCCCCCAAGCGAAGCACTCAGCACTCGGCAAGTGGCATATTGACAGGTTTAATTCAATGGCGCTTAAATAGAAGGGCGAATTAATTAATTTTTTAAGGCCTACTTAAAAAGCATTTACAATTGTGAAGATGAGCGGTTTATTGCTTTAACCAGCCATATATCATCTATACATAGTCATATGAATTCCAGATTTGTTTTCGCATTTTTGGAGGCATTAGGCCGTGGAAATTGTAATTTTCTTGCCTCGTACTGATTGACTTTTGAGTACATGGTAGAACATTACAGTCAACAATGTTTCCGCTTAGAGTGTGGTTCACCTGCGTGGTGATTCTCTCCCTCAACCCCTTTCCCGCCCACTCCTGGGACTATTGCCAGGAGCACTGGTGTCCGCGCTCCACCGACCACGTGGCCTGCAACAACAACGGGGTAAGTGGCACCTCCTATGCCCCTCCAGATAAAATATCAACTCCATTTTACGACCCAGACCCTAGGCCCTCAATGCGGAAAGGAGGCCAGACTAATGCCGCTTAGCAATCAGCAGCGGGCGTTCATTGTGCACCAGGTGAACTTCTATCGCAATCAGGTGGCCTCGGGCGGACTTCCCGCCTTCGGACCCGCCCACCGCATGGCCAGTGTGCGCTGGGATCCTGAACTGGCGCAGCTGGCTGAGCTGGCGGCCAGGAGGTGCAGTGCGTCCGGCGATGGATGCCGCAACACCAGGCGATTCAAGCACGTGGGCCAGCTGACTGGCCACGTAATCTTCAGTGCGGGCAAGCACGGCGACTTGGAGCTGCTGCGCCACAAAATCTCCAACTGGTTCGGCCAGTACAAGCGAGCCAACAAGGATCTTCAAGCCGCCGATCCAGCTAGTGACATCACCAGTTTCCGGCAGTTGCTACAGGAAAGTTCCACCCACATGGGATGCGGCGTGCTCCGCCAGAGGAGCCACATGCGGTGGCACCAGCAGTTCATCGTCTGCAACTTTGCCCGCAGCAACATGCCACGCGAGCAGGTCTACCAGGTGGGCGTGGCTGGCACGGGATGCAGGTCGGGCAGGAATCCTCGCTACCCCAATCTCTGCGCCCTGCAGGAGCACTACGATGTGAACGCCGTGGACCGCTTTCACACCAAGCGACCACTTGCGATCAGGATCAAGTACAGCGAATCCCAACCAGCGAAGGCTTGGGCAGCTCCTCCTGGTGTAGCCTTCCATCCCAATATCCAGTTGGGACATCCTTGAATGGGTAGTTTCTTAAATATATTTCAAATGTAAATGTGTTTTTCCAAGATTGAACTACAAGAACTTAGGCGGTAGTGGGCGCCTCCTAGTGGGGCTCCTCCTAGTGGGGCGCCTCCTAGTGGGGATTCTCCTGGCGATTGGGCTCGATGGTGACGCGGGCGTAGGGGCTGCCGGCGCCCACCTTGCGGCGCATGGTGACCCCGCGGTGGGGCCTGAGTCCCATGACGATCAGGTAGATGCCCGCGGCGCTGAGGGCGATCAGTGAGAGCACGACCAGGCCGTAGGCCCATCTCGGCCAGGTGTCGCAGCTGAAGGCGTCACCTCGAGCGGAGGTGACCAGCATGCCGCGGATGCGGGCCGGCTTGTAGCAGCGTCCGTTGGTTTCGACCGGCAGCTGCTTCAGCCAGACCAGCTCGCAGTCGCACTGCAGCGGGAGACCGTTGAGATCCAGCTCGGCAAGTTGCGTAAAAAGCGGCGCCAGCGTGGAATTAAAGGTGCGCAGCATAGTGCCGCGAAAGCTTAGCGACCGCAGAGCTGTTTTCTTGGTGGAGGTGGTCATGGTGGGTCCAAAGGCCTCCGCGTCCAGGTGGCTAAGCTGACGGCTGTTCTGGAAGCTCAATGTTTCGAGGACATCCACATGGGCCAGGGCATTGGACATCACCCTCTGGAGCAGCGGCATGTCCTCGATGAACAGCTGGCGCACCTGGGTGAGATTGAACGTGTCCTCCGGCAGCAGCTCCTCCAGCAGATTGTCGCTGATGTCGAGGCGGAGAAGGGTCTCCGGCAGCTGTGCGGGAATCCGCTTAAGCTGGTTGCGACGCAGGGAGAGCTCCTTCAGGGGCGCATTTACGGGCAGGTGAAGATCACCTAAGTTGCAGGCGTCCAGTCTCAAGGTGGAGAGCTTCCAGTTCACCCCGAGTCCGGTGTACAGATCCTCGCCAGACTCGTTGAAGCGTCGATTCCAGGAGATGTCCAAGGTGCCCAGTACCAGAAGCGGGGCAAACAGTTGACCGGGCAGCAGGTGGAGATTGTTGTGGGCTAGGTCAAGGACCTGCAGATGGGGTAATCCGTCAAAGGAACCGGCCTCTAGTCTGCCAATGCTGTTCCAGCCCAGGTACAACTCCCGCAAACTGGTCAGCAGCTTGAAGTTGCCGGCCACCAATTGCGAGACGTTGTTGTGCCGCAGGTTCAGCTGGTGCAGGGTGTCGCTGGAGAGGATCGGGACCGAGTCCAGGGCGTTCCAGGAGAGATCCAGCGAGTCGATGTACAGGGGCAGGACCAGCGAGAGATCCGCCGACCTGTAGTCCTTGTAGCTGCAGTCGATGCGCAGGGCTCGGTTGCCCCACGGCGAAGCGCTCACGTTGCTGCACTCGCAGGAGCGGCGTGTGTTCTTCGAGGACTCCGGATAGCAGAAGCGGTCCGTCTCCGCCGCGTCGATGTTCTCCGCCTGGACGACGTGGGCGTGGGCCAGCAGCTGCGTCAGCAGCAGGACAAAGGTCAGCAGCCCGCTCACAATCTGCAAACTTTTCAAACTCGCCATCGTAAAGGTTCTCGGTGCACTGAATGAATGGGTGAGTGGCTCGCAGGCAGTGCTGTCAGTGCTCCTATCTTATCGAGTGGCGGAAAAGCTCCCACACATTCTGAGTCGATTTTTCCAATAAATTTATCAGCAAAACGATTTGGTCTTGCACTGGTTGGGTTGGCTTACTCATTGAAATACTTTTGGGCAGCGGGCGGTGAGTTTGGGTGCAGAGTTGAGAGCCCCGGGCATTTGAATCGTTGATAAGATAGCACGACAGAGCTTTACCTCTTTATCTCTTCCTCTCTCATCAAATAGAGCAAATAGCTTCCCGCCCACACATATCGCCTTATCGCAGCTTTTCTTATCGCCCGATATCTTTCATTAATCATTTCCCACTACGAGTTAAATCGCATTTGCCATATTGATGGATCTGCGAAGGCGCAATTTCACACTTCGAGAAGTCGTGACTTGGTCCCGATTCGAAAGTCATGCCTAATCCCATCTGGATGGGGACTCACTCATATCTAGTTCATTGCATCCAGAAGTCGCGACTTGAGCCCAATTCGTAATTACGCCAAATGCTTTTCGCTGGGGCTTTATGCTGATTGCTGGATATGTCGAGAGGATGTCCTCCAGCTCCGGGGATTAAGTGTGCGGTTCCCTTGCCGCTTAATTGCTGAGGTCGCAAAGGGAACTGCCGAGGGTAAGGAGTATGCCTTTTAAAGTCTACCAACTCAAAGGTATTTTATACTTGACAAAAAAGAGAAGGGCTTAGAAAGGCAGCAAATAAGTTGAAAGCTGCTGTTAGCATCCTTTAAAGATGACGTACTTAAAAATTGGGCAACTGAAGTTAATCATTTTGGAAAAGTATCTGCTCGTCGCACTTCGCTCTTAAAGGGAGCTACCCCAATGAACTTTCTGGTGCCCTATTTACATTTGCAATCGCTGTGGAACTCTTCTTTGTGTCAATGGAAAATTGATGAGGCTTACATAAGTGCACAGCCCACAGCCCACAGTCGCCCACTGTGGCATAGGCATTTGCATAAATTAGGCACTTTCCCTCCCACTGACTTTCCATCTTGACTTTTCTACAGTTCGAGCTTGGAGCTTGGAGCTCGGAGCTTGGGGATTGGGGGAAAGCCAACACATGTAAAGCATTTAATGAGCTGTGTGTGCTTAAATTTATTGAAAATGCCACGCACATGCTGCTATACATACGAATTCGTATTCGTATTTGCCTCCCTCTCGTTATTACAAGCAAAAATGTATTTTTAACTAAAATCCCATTAATTACGGGGAATTTGGGCTTCGTGTGTGTGTGTGAAATAATTACGGCATTACGAGCAATTTAATTAAGGCCCAATTTTCGCACATCTGCAATAATGGAATTGTTAATTAATAGCCCGAATCAAAAACGGCCATCAATTGAGGCAGCTGTCGAGCTTAGAAAAGCACTGGACATGCGTTCTGTGCAAATCGGGAAATCTGGAAATCGTGAAATAAAATCCCATCCAAACGTGCCAAACATGGCCAAACATGGGCAAACATGGCAGCGAGGTCCTGCCGCCTCGCTGGCTGAATATTTATGAAAATTTTAATATTAAATTGCATTCTGATGGCCAGCGAGCGAGTGGAATTGCGAGCGTGGAAACTAGAGCTGCCCATCGATGGCAGAAATGCAATTTCCCGTCGGACAGCATGCGAAATCATTAAGAGCGCTTGATTATCCGCAGGCGAGCGCATTGTCCTGCGTCATCCTGCAATCGACTATAATGAGGCAATGCCAGCCGCCATTCACAGCACAGCATATATATAGTAGATACGGGTTTGTGTGCCTTGCCGGCGACAGTTTATGGCGCCCTAATTGAATCGCTTGTCATGCATTTGTCTAATAATGGCGCATTAATTCGCCATAATGCGGACCGGCCAGCTACAGCTTCCGCTGCCCGGAAGTAGTCAGTGGCGCCACGTCCAGGTCACGTGGCATGAGGCAAGGACTCTCGTCAGGATGCCCGCCCAGATGTATGCTAAACATTTCTGTCATGGCCTGCTAACTCGGAATCCAGTGTGCAGCAAAAAGCCTGCACACTCGCTCGCTTTCTAATTGCCTTTGAAAGCGCTTCTGTCACGCAATTTAAAACTCGTAATTCCGGCGGACTGGGCTAAATTCATTAGTCTGGCTTTAAGAGCACCCATTCACCCGCATACCCGAGCACACACACACACGCACCCACACACACACACTGGATCACACGCACACACACAACTGCGCACTTGCGGTTGGCATTGGGAATGGGATATCACTCGAATTCGCTGCGCCCAATTTAATCGGCAAATTTAAAGAAAATTATTGTCTCTAATGGGCAGACGTGCCCACAGAATGCGACCTTAGACCGCAGAGAAGAGAAGTCCGAGGCGGCAGGATACTGGATCTCGTGCTGGCTCAGATCCAGCTGATAACAACTGAGTAATGAACAAATAATGGGCGGCAACCTTCTGCCTGCTCAAATATTAAGTATACGCCGGGGAGGCTCCGCAGCAATGTACGAGCATTTCCCTGGAATAATGGATGAAGAATGGATGTAATGCTCCAACTTACAAGCCCAATAATCCGGCACATAACTCAGGAGCAGAGAGCAGCTACGATTTTATTTGTAATTAGATGTAGTTGTAGATGTAGATGTACGACGTGTTTGAAATATTCTCTAAGTATATGTCTGAAAGTGGATGAATAGTGATTTGCTGCATTATGCTATTAATTAATTTGGACTTAAAACATTTCTTGTTAGCACACGAAATGTAAATGAAGGGTTTTCCCTCTGAATGATTGATTGCTCACACATGCCTTTGAGATATCCCACGTCGAAGGACTCACGAGGTATGCAAGTTTCTGTTTTGAGTAATTTCCCAATTGTTATCCTTTGGCACATCCTTGCCCCTCTCCATTTTTATGGCCAGCTCCACGAAAAAGGCAATTTGCGGCTATGGGCCTGCACCTTTTGTTGCTCCACTGCCAACATGCAGCAGCTGGCTGGCACGGACTTCCACTTCCACTCCGAAAGTGTTGCTCCTGATTCGTTGGTCCTTGGAAAGGAGCCTCGGATGCTCCGTCAACAGTGGCTGGCTGCTTCTTGATTTGATTTGCTCTGGCTACATTGTTTCTCTGTCGGATACCCGACTGCACTAATTAATTTTGACCCGCAAACAAAGAAGCCAATGTCCTGGGAGATAGGGCTGCATTGTGTTCGCCTTTCGGGGCCCATAAATGTCAGTCGAGGCTGCATTTCCCAATTCAATCCAGCTGTCAATGCGATTTGGCCATCCAGTGATATAGATAGCCGCTTAGTTCGCAAGGAAAGCCGAAGATTTATGGCCAGTTGCCAAAAGCCCACAAAATTAATGTACTTCACAGTTGAGTTTAGCAGCTGTGTGTTGTTGTGTGCGCGTGTGTGCTTGCCCAGTCAGCCTGTCCTGTCTATGTGTGTGTGTGTGTGTTTGGGCCCTAATGAAGTTGTTAATGCGAGTGCCGTCCTGCCAATTCTGCGTCGCCGTGGTTGTCCTGGCACTTGCCCTGCACTCGAGTCCTTTCCCCGGCGCAAAGTACACACGAAAATCTAAAAAGACGCTTACGTCTGTTGCTGTTTGGGTTTGTTTGTTGGGTTTGGGTTTGGGTTTGGGTTTGGGAAGGCTTCCCACCCTTTCGAGGTCCTGCGGAGGTCCTGCCCCAAAGGCTCCGGGCTCTTACATAAGCCATTAGCCAGAGGAGAACGGCAGACCGTGACAGGCGTCTTCCCTCGGCTTGTTTCTTTCAAATTTTATTGCTCAGCTTTTTACGGTCAGTGTCTCCAATACATTACCACATACATATATACTCGATATATTCGAGTTCATATCGTACGACTTGCTAGTTCTTCATCTTTCGCTTGGCCAGCATTTATTTTATGTCCTGCTCCTGATTGGATCGTAAACTTAAGTTTCAGCGCGCGAACTGCTTAAAGTGGGAAAAGAGTTGCTCAGCAAGGACTCCACTTATTGTCCTGCTCAGCCAAATGAAATTACTGTCAGCGAGATAAAGTGTCTTTTACTTTCTCCCCTGGCATCCGCGCAAAACGGTGTAACTATTTTAATTATT
Organism: Drosophila santomea; assembly: GCF_016746245.2. Classification (NCBI taxonomy): domain Eukaryota; kingdom Metazoa; phylum Arthropoda; class Insecta; order Diptera; family Drosophilidae; genus Drosophila; species Drosophila santomea. The sequence goes on from NC_053017.2 coordinate 22,012,229, forward strand.
TAAGCACTGATGAACGCGCGGTGTTACACTTTTACCTCTTTCCCACATGAATTATTATTTGCAAAGGAGAAAATATAAATGGATTATTCATACATATAAATTATTTATGTCCACTAAGACAGGGTTTTTTCTTAATTACCAAGCATTAGCTCGGAATATCCACCATCCACTTTGTTCCAGTGTGGCAACTGCAGTTGACCCTCTCAGCTCTCGGATTTCTTTGTTGGCCAAGAAAGTCGCGCAATGAATGCCAGACTGAATGCCAAACTGCTGCAGTTCGGGCAAATAAATGAATTTTTCATTTATGGGCCAGGGGATTGTGTCACGCATTGAGAGGTCGCTTAATTAGATGAAGTGAAAGTGGGCGAGATCCGAGATGCGAGTTCCGAGACCCGAGACCCGAGACAATTGCCACTGACATCCCGGGCTAGTTAACTGGGTCAATTGCCGGTGGCGCTGCCACTGGAGTCTGGCCGTGATGGGGCATATTTTAAGAGGGGAAAAGGAATACTGGATTGCATCCTCAACCCCTTCAAGGAGGAGAATGAAATCTGGCAGCTGGCAATAAGTGCAGTATAATTTAATTACGAGCCTGAATTACGCTCTGAAGTCCTCGAGATAACAAAAGATGCAGCCCGTAAGCCGGCAATCAGAGTTTCCCCTCCCACGTGTCCCAGGTGTCCCAGAACACCTAACCCGCTGCTCGGTGTCCTTCCTCCTCTGCGCACACACTCATAAGCCGAAGGATGTGTGTAATTGACAGCGCCAAAGCACACTTGACAGGCCCGCACACACACACACGCAGACACCAATACCACCATACCCACACACTTTCATACCCACACACTTGCACTGCAGTGTACACAGACACGGCGCTGGGAAGTAGGCAACAGTCTTGTTCGCCGGCTCGTGGGCGAAATGAATATTAAGCGCTGCTCGTATGAAATGATTTCCATTTTCGTAATTTAATTGAAACGTCAGCATTCAGTGCACTCCGCCCTTAATTATATTGTGAATGGGCCGGAGCCCAAGGCAATTTTCGATAATTGAAATTTTATGGCCCCTTTTGCCCCGTCATGGCAGGCATGGCATGTACGCCGAGCATCGACGCATGAGTTGGCCCTAAAACAGCGCCAAAAACTGTCAATAAAAGTGACATCGAGTCGGGCCGGGCTAAGAGCATTTGTCTCATAATTTATGTGGCACAGATTTCGCTTGTCTCCCCAAGCAATGTTTAATGCACCAGCCAGCTAGGCAGCCACTTAAGATACGAGCTTGTGCTTTATCCTGCAGCATGTACGAGTATCCTGTATTCTGTATTCTGTGTTCTGTATTCTGCACTCACACATCAAGTTCAAGAGCCAAGGACACGCCCGATTTGTGGCAGGTAAATTTATGCGCACTTGTTATTGCCTCTGTTGCTGCGCCGATATTGAAACGCCGGCCTCATAAATATTTTTATGTTCACAGTGGCACTTTTACTGCATTTGACAGATCTCCTCCACCTGTCGCCTCTAGATTTGTCATAAACAGAAGTCCGCTGGTTCTGGCCCGCTGCAAAAGTAAATAAAACACATAAATCCCCACATACGTCACCGGCAAGTTTTCAAATTGACCGAAAGCGAAAAGTTCCTCTTCTTTTTTATGATGCATTTAAAACTTTTGATTATGCCGAGAGCAGGAACGCAGAGCGGCACATGCTGGAACATGTAACTTATTTAATTTCCTTCCCTGCCCCAAAATGTTCATTTAAAGTTTGCTTGCAACCATAAATTCCTAGGCCCAAACCTAAAATATAAACACGCAGGACCAGGACGAGTGTATATGTATGTAGCCGGGCAAAGTTAGATTCGCTCGTAAATCTGGCGTTTGTCAGTCGCCAAGTGTGCGCTGCTCCGCCTACAAAGGCACTGGAAGAAATCCGATGAGGAGGTGGTCTCAGATGCACGGACAGAAATCGGGGTGCTTTTAGGAATGTTTTGTTATAAAGCCAAATAGAATACGTAGCTTATTTACAAGTATGTAATATTTGGTTATATTTACTAGAGGATACGAGGATTGGCTCTAATCCAAGCTGATAAGTGAACCTGGGAATTTGGTTCAGTGCCTGGCGGAAAACGTGCAACTCGGTCGTCCTCTAATTGGCCTTTTTATGCACAGAGGCACACTCGACATCATTTCCATTTCCAGGGCCATTTCCGTGCCAAGCAGTTTATCACTCTAACTATGCACATTCAGTGGATCCGCTCTGCAATCCGTTCCCCCTTTCCCCTTCTCCTTTCCCTTTCCCTGCACTGCAGCTGCATTGCGATTCAATATTGCTCATACGTACTGTAGGCCGCAGCCTGGAGGGCACAGCAACTGCCGGCGGGCTAACGAAGCCCTTGAAAGCCCGGAAGAGGAGGACGCGACTTTCGGGGGCACTGTTTGGGGCGTCCAGGGTTCCAGCCTTCCAACTGCAACAAAGTGCTAATCTAGAGGGGCTGGAAGGGGGGGGGGGCAGCAGCAGGAGATGGAGCAGGAGGCTTCTTCTTCGCCGCTTAATCGCCATGTGCGACAGGCTTAACTTGTCGGCTTTGAGTGTCAGCGCTGAGCCTCGTTTAGCCTTTGAGTGCTGCGCCAGGGGGGTAGGGGTGAAGGGGTAGGGGGGTTCTAGGAGGTCCTGACAGGTCCTGGGATGAGGTGGTGCCTCTGTGTGCCCTGGTGCGTAACTCGGATGACATGTTATTAGTTTCATCAGCGGAAGAGTGGCAACGAGGGGCTTGGGGAGCGATGTTTCTCGTTTCCATTTCATTAATTGAGTCCTCCGGCAGTTGAGCCAGTAGCCTCCGTAGGCCCGACTTTTCGGTGCCCAAATCCAACCTCATTCCGCCAGTCTATTTCGGAAGCCAATTTGGGATTTGAACTAACTTATTTCGATTTAAACGTGCAATGTATTCTGCTTTTTTATTGCATGGGGTGAGAAGACAATTCAACTTATATTTTGCCAAAGTTTTGACTCAATTTAAGCGTTAAGTCAAACACTCAAACTCAGAGTCCTTTGTACTTAACTATCAATAAAAGGGTCCATAAGCTTCTATTGACTTAAGCAAATGCTTGATTTAATTCGCTCCTTCGACTTGCCCATAAACATTTTATAGAGCAACTCTCTCAATTTCACCGTCGTATTTATTGGAAATTCCTCGTCCAGCTCAGCCGTTCCAAGCACAATTGAACAATAATGCGACAGCCTCATTAAATGCTCCTTCCAATGGCGAACAGCACCGAACAAAGACAAGGACTCAAGCTCCAGCTCCGGAAAACTGGATCTGGAGTCGGGCGGAGGGGAAAGGTCGAACTTTGCTCTGCTCTGGTTGTTTAGAGCTGCTTTGCCTCCATTGTTTGGCAATAAAAAGCTGTTGTTCATTTTTATGGAGTAACGCCTCGCGTCGCCGCCCTATCCTTGCTCCTCCTTCTGCTCCTTCTCCTGGCACCCTACTCCTTTCTGGTGCGAAGGATGCCAGGACGGAGCCGCCGTCGTCATTGTCCTGCCGTTGTCGCCCTGCCATTATTGTGATACGACACAAAAACAAGTGGGAAACAGCGGCAACAACAAGGCACTTTCCCGTGCACTGGAAGAAAAACCATACCAAGTCATCTAAAGTCATTTTATATCAATTGAGATTCAAGGTAGTAATAGTGAGTCCTAACCCCACAGCGTAAGCCGTTGACTTTTTCTCTCAGTGCAGCTCCAGCTGAACTGCCAATATGTGTGGGTGCTTTGTGCTATGTTGCGTCGTCTTTGTGTGTGTTGTGTGTATGAGTGAGTGAGTGTGTGAGTGTGTGAGTGTGGCTGGATGACGCACATAATGAGTCTGCGTGGCAAGTACAAAAGTTTATAAATATGATGGAATAATTAAAACTTGGCGCCAATTTGAAGGCGCTCCCCCAAGTCGACGAAGGTGGCCAAAAGGCTGTCGTCGGCGACAAAGAGCCGAAAGTGGGAATTCCCGCCCGGCCACGCCCCTTTCGGGCATTGTTTTTGCCTTTTGCCTTTGGCACCACTTGCCCTTTGGGACCTCCTGCTCCTTTGAGCTCGGCCGCAATTTTTTTCGTGTTCTTCGGCAAGGATGTGAGAATTTGTATGCTTTATGTTCGGCAGAGGCTTAGAAAAGTTTTTGTTTTCGGTTTGTTTTTCTCTGCCGCGCTTTAACTTTGTTCCTCAAAGCTACCTTGTCCCCTCCCCCCTCTCCCCTCTCCACCCATCGCCAACGTTAATTATGCAACTTTAATTAAGGCCCAATGTGGATATGGCCTTTAAGCGGGCCAACTGCTTGGCTTTAAAGAAGGGACGCCATTCAGGGCAGCAGCCATAATTATGTGCACATCTATCAAAGCCAGGTTGAGTCTCCGAGCACGCCACTCAGCCGGGATTATTTGCAGACTCCGGCGGAGTTGCAAGACACAGACCCGGAATCCGGCAATGCGGAAATGCGGCCCGCTTGACATGCGGTTCAATGAACTCCAATGACAGCAGCTCAGCAGCTCAGATGCTCAGTAGTTCAGTAGAAGCAGGTGGAGATGTACAAGTAGAAGTAGATGTAGAAGTAGCAGCAAGTGCGAGAGAATTCCGGCAATCTCCTTAAAGTTCCGGGGGCAATAAAAACGTGGGCCAAAAGAGTTACGGCCACATTTCGCACTCGACGGACGCTGCAACACATGGCCAGCTCAGCTCAGCTCAGCTCCTTTAATGGGCAACAAGGTGAGCCGAGCTCTCCAATTTGTTTGAATTTGTTTTCCGGAATGAAAGTGGGAGTGCGAGTGGCAGGGGGCGAAAGTTTACAGAAATAATCCGGGCAAAATAGAAAACACGAGCAAGCTGCCAAGAACTTGTCCTGTCTTGTGTGTAGGTGTTGGATCTGCGCTGTAAATCCTTTTTCTTCGAAATTGTTGCTGCTGCTTGCCGTTGCCCGAATATCCTTTCACAACACACACCATACAACCTGTATGTTGTGTGACATGGCCAGGCGTGCCAGGATGCCGTGGTGCCAGGATGCCAGGATGCCATGGTGCCATGGTGCCATGATGAATGAGGAAGGCCCGCCTTGCCTTTGGATTCCCCCATTAGACATGTCAATTTCCAGCCTGATGCATCGCACATGGCCACGGAATGGGGCAAAAGGATTGCGTTGCTGAAAAGCCAAAGATTTTCATCCAATTTGCAAAAGTGGAATACGCATACGCCCCATCGTCCACCGAATTCGATGCGACACGTGAGCGTACACTTAAAACCTTTCCTGTCCAATGTCTGTTCATCAAAAGGTTGATTTTCATTGATTTCTGAATGAAATATATTTTAGCTTGGAGGGATAAATTACTTGCCCAATTACTTGGTCATATGTCCTCCTGTCTATTGATGTGGAAGCAATCCATTATCCGAAACCTCCTCTTTCTCTCAGTGCTGACTTTGTGAGGACCTGAGGACATGTGTGGGCAACGTGCCTGCCGGCAAGTCAAACATTACGACATTACGCGCTTTCCAATTCACCTGTGAAAATCATTTTCTTCGTTTCGGCGAAAAAAACAAAGGTGCGCCCCGAAGTCAGGGCGGAATATTCGGCGAATTTGCCTTGTCAAATGTTGAAGGCGACGTGACAAGCATTAGCTACAGGACAACCCCCATCTCCAGCTCCAGCTCCATCTCCAGCTCCAGCCTGTGCCCCCCTCATGTCGATGTCGCTGCATGTCGTCACACGTGGTCCTCAGTCCTCCGTCCTGGGTGCTCCCACTGGATGCCTGAGTTTTGCGGGAGAAGAAAATATTTTCCTCCTGCGCCGTGTAGTTTGGCATATCATTTCGGCGCCAATTTGAAAATCGTTGATATGCTAGCGAGGCAGGCGACCCCAAGAGGTGTAAACAGAGGGCGCACGCGGGTGGGAAAATCAAATTGGATCGGCGAAAGCTACAGCTCCAGTCTCACGTACCTGCCATGTATGTATATGCTGCCGCCACATACTGTATGCCACATATATGTTTGGGCCAGGGGCAAAGTGCTTTCCAATGTTTTGCGCCGCCACGAGACCTCAGCTCTTTTAGTTGCTCCACCTACATAAGTGACTAACTAGGAGCTTTAGATTCATATTGTGGAGCCAGCAGCAATATGCAAATGGCATCGAGTGTTCGAATATTCGAAATTAAATGCGTTTACACACAAGACGTCGAACAGTTTGTCGAATCAGGAATTACGGCAAATAAAACTACAATTGATTCGCATTTACATTTCATTGGGTAAATTGCACAATTGCAAATGGCACTGCAGACGGAAAGCGGAGCTCAAAGACTTGAATACTCTAAATAAATGGCACAACGCTTTCCCCGCTCCTCTCCTATGTGATCTCGCATGAGAGCACTTTCCCACTCCCAGCACTTCCCGGGACTCCTGGAGGATGGCCTCAGAAATCACATAAAAATACAGTCAGACAGACGCACCAGCTCCCTGGGCGCTTGTTGCTGCTCCCCGAGCATCTTGGATTTTTATTGCCATATATTCGAACTTATGGCTGCCAGTTGTGAAACAACAAATCGAACGCACTTCGCTTCGCTTCGACTTACTTACGCTCGCAAATTGTTTCTCAAATGAACAATTTGAAATTCTCACATTCAATAAATTGCTGCTGGGATGCGGGCAAATTGCTGCTGGGCCACTTTCCTTTGTAGATGGAAAAACTTTTGTCAATTGTGTCGACTTATTATTAGCATTAGCACTTCTCGACTCAAATCAAGCACACTCTTCAACTGGGGGAGCTCTTGGCCTGGAGCTAGATTTGCCAGCAAAAGGATAAGAGATTCCAAATAATCCATTTCCCTACAGTAAGCTTTATGGATTTTGTATGCAGATACAAAATATTTAAAAATGTCTTTGGTTTTATTAAAAGCGAAAACAGGAAGTTCCATCATCGGAACGTAGCACTATATCCCGGGAAGTGCAGATACTTTTAAGTGAAAGAGTAGCTGAAGAAAAATGCAAATGACTCTCGATTCCGGTGAAGCGCAAATGGCGTCGAAATTGAAAATCAAGATGACTTTTTCTCGAAGACTAGGAAAATAGAGAGTGGAGATGGAGAGATGGAGGGGCCATGAGTCCATGAATACAGAAACCCACGCAAATAGCAAATACAGGTGCCATTCAGGTGCGTACGCATGTGTTTGTCTCAGACATTTCGATTACTTTTTGAGTGGTTCCACTAAGGCTTCTCCTTCTTGGCCCCCAAATTGCAGCATCCGCAAGCTTGGGGTCTCATAAAATATGTAGACCAGTAATATCCGGGCGGGGACGGGGACGGGGCCGGAGGAGCAGGGCGTGGCACACAAAAGGCGGCGCAAATTACTAAAATATGCATGCGACTCGCCATGGCCATTATCGTGGGCTTCCTTTTCCCGGAGAAGTATCGGGTCCATCGAGGCTACGTGCCGGGAATGTCCAAGAGATTGCCCGCCGGACGCTCATTGCGGGCATGTCAATGGCATTGGGATTGGGAATGGGATTGGGATTGCTCCACGCCTCCCCCGCTTCACATTTGTGGTTTTTGAAACTGCACGCATTTGATTGCGTTATTGAAATTGACCGGTGAATGGACTGGCAGCTTCATTACTATAATGTCGGTTGTGCCGGCCAGGAATTCAATTATAAATGCCTTCAGATTCCAGGTCGCCTTGGCTTATGAATATAAATCTGCTGGCTGGGCGGCGGTGGTGTGAGGCGTTTAAGTAATTACATATTTACTTCATGATGTCGCCTGCGGCAAAGTTCAATTAAATGCGGATTTGGTTTTAATTAACTCGGTCTGCATGTGGTCTAGTCTATATACTCCAATAGTATTTTGCTCTTAGTATTCCGTAGCTTGTAGCTTCTGAAATATGGCATCTTATCATAAATGTTACGAGTTTGAAAAACGGTTACAGCCATGTACTAAAACATGTACTAAAAACTACTTATTCGGTAATCGATAAGTGCTTTGCTCAAAACCGTATCGATCAAGCCAACCGTTTCGCTTCTTCGTAACCCTGGTAGTAAACAGCTGTTACAATTAGCAGTTCATTTAGCAAGTGAATATTGCGTATTTTCCAAACCGAAATTAGTTAATATCTTACAACAAAATGGCCCTGCGACGCTGTCACCTGAATCCGAAGAAAACGCTCTTCCTGTTGTGCGACATACAGGAAAAGTTCCGACCGGCTATGCCGCTGTTCGACAACATGGTCAAAAACGTTGACAAACTAGTGGGTTGAACTTTGATTTTGCTATTGATCTCTTATCTTTAACCTCCGAGATTAACTCAATTACCTTTCAGACTCGGGCGGGAAAGGCTCTAGATGTGCCGCTGATTGTAACCGAGCACTATCCGGAAAAACTGGGCAAAACAGTGGCCCAGCTGGATGTGAGCCATGCCAAGCTGGTCTCCGGAAAAACCCTGTTCAGCATGGTTACTCCCGAAGTCACTGCTGTGATCAAGGACATCTTCAGCGGCAAGCCGGAGGATGTCGTGCTGTATGGCCTCGAGGTGGGTTAAGCAGCGAAACACTCTTATTCGAAATCCCATGCTAAATAATTTCTGATTTCCAACAGTCCCACATTTGCGTGGAGCAGACCGCCATCGATCTCCTCGAGCAGAAAATCAACGTGTACATAGTGGCGGACTGCTGCTCCTCCAGGCTGAAGCAGGACCGAGATCTGGCCCTGGATCGCCTGCGCCAAGCGGGCTGCGTGATCACCACCAGTGAGAGCGTCATCTTCGACTTGGTGCGCGACAAGAACAACCCCAAGTTCGATGTGGTCCGGAAAATGGTGAACCAGCCCTCGGTGGATATGGAACTGACGCGCGACGGCAGCGGAGTTCCGGTGGGCAGTGCCAAGTTGTGAGAAGAGCTCTTGTCCAAATGTCTGTGATTGTTATGAAGCCAATTGCATTTATAAAACCATCATGCAGCATAGTGTTTTTCAAGGATATGCGGATGGCGGAGTGAAGCGGGAAATGGGCCAAATGGGAGCAGCACCCATTTAAGTTGTCATTTCCGTAAGCTATTCCAATGACCCGCACAATGGGCGAGTCCATATTTGAATTTGACGCTTAACAATAGCCCGAATGGCTTCCCTTCCGGTAAGTTACCCCACTTTGCCCCATTTCCGCCGGGTTCCCTATTATGCGAATGACAATGCGTATTTCATGCCACCTCCACCGCCATTGATTTTGAAGCTGAGTGCTGTTCGGAAACCTTTATTTGTACAGCAGGAAGTAGGAGGAGGAAATCATCGCCGTACTCGCCGCCACATGACCCATTCCATGTCTAATTGCATATGCCTTTGCATGAAGATGCAGAGGCGCTCCATGAACTTCATCTTAGTATCCCAGGAAACGTTTTATAGGCACAACAACACTTAAACTCACAGCTCATTTTATGGAAAAAACCGGCATTATAAATTAAAAAACATAAAAGTAACTTGATCACTCCTCGACCTTCGGATGGAAGCCGGTGGCATCTGCGGTGTAAGTCACCCGAATCTGCTTGCCATCTTCGCCGGGCAGGAAGTACTCGCCCTGGATGCCGTTCACGTTGCCTTGAGCCTTCACCTGGATGCCATTGCTGACCGTGATCTCATGCTGGAACTGCCCAGCTCCGTCCAGGTTCTGCTTGTTCTCCGACTTCAGAAGCTGCGCCTGCAGATCGTCCTCACTGCAGCTGGCCAAAGCGACGAACAGGGCAAAGATGAGGGTCTGCAGTGGAGAGGTGACTGATTAGTCAATGTCCAATATTCCGATGGAAATCCGATTGAACTTACATATTTCAGCATTTTAGAGCAGCTTCTCGAAGTGAAACAGTGGCCGTCGGCCTTTTATACTGCGCCGAAGTTGCCTAGCCCACTAAACGGGTTTCAATCGCATCTGCTAATGAAATGACTGCGATTAACCAGACAGCCATGAATATGAAATTTGCGGCTACCCAATCGAGTCTGCTTCTGGCACCAGCAGCCAGCTGCCAGCCTCCCCCACTTAATTGATTGTGATTCGGTTAGCCCATTGCGTTACCAAAACAACGTTTAATCATCCACAATGAGTTTGAGAACTATGTGCCCGCGGCTTTCGGTGGGATTTCCTGGGCAGGCTTGGAGTCCCAGTCCCTGTACCTTATCTCTGGGTTGCTCAGAATCCTGGCCACGCCCTTCAGGAAGGTTGGTTTATTGACAGGGGACTTCGCCATAGAATCGTTGCTCTTCTTCTCCAAGATGTGCGGTATCAGTGAGGAGAAGTTCAGAGATGCCTCGTTCGTAAGTGAGCCATCCAGAGATTCAGTTAATCCTCGATTTCGCTTGCTGTTGAACCTCTCGAGATATTTCTTGGCCCCCAGACGGGCAGATGACTTCAAAGCGTTCATGTCCCAGGACACGCCCAGCTTGGATTGGATCTCCTCGGAGGCCGTCTTGTCGCTGGAAGAGAACAGCGTTTGGAACATCCTCTTGAGCTCGAGATCCTTCGGATCTTGCAGAGATCGCACTGCTCGCGGGTCCATCTGTTCCATGGGATTTCCCTGGCTTTTGGTTTCCGCCTCCCGCTTGGAATCCTTGTTGAGCTCAATCAAGTCCTTTAACGGCAATTCGGGCACCGAATTCCCCTGCAGCTGCTGGAAATCCATTTCGGGTGCATCTTTCGGCAGGTAGCCGCGGCTTTTCAGGTAGACAAGCGGCGACTGCCAGTTGTCGATGAGGTCCCTGACAATGGAGTCCACCGAGTTCTCATACTTAACTACTTTTAAATTACGCTCAGCTGTCGCAGTATAAAATAGAAACATGTATAAGATTAAGGAAATCATTTTAATTCAAATTGAGCGCCTGCTATCGATGACTTTGTGGAACGGCTCAACTATCGATGGGTATTCGCATTGACAGCTACGCCTCTGCAGCCCTGGTCAAAATCAGCTGTTGTGTTGTAGGCAAACGTAAAATTAACAAAATCTTACCAATTTATTGTTTTTCACTGAATTCCGACGCCTTACAGGTTTTCGGTTGATCGCACAGGACTGCAGCGCTATCATGGTCATCACCAACAACACAACACTGCCCGAAGAGTCGGAGCTGAACGTGCAGGAGCTAAATCTTTCGTCGGCGGTCTTACGGGCGGGCTCGTTCCATTTGGGCAAGCAATGCGAGCAGGCCAATAATGTTAGTACCTCCAGATTGCAGGCAAATGCTGCTCATAGCCATGCCCAGCTGAAATGCGGCTTAAACGGTAGCTGGCAGCTGTTTCCACTTCGAAATCGGAGCGGTTTAGTTATATAACCTAACCTCAAAAAGCACTTCCCTCAGTTTGTTTACGTTTTCTTTCATGTAATTTTAGGAGTTTATGCTGTGTCGGCAGGAGCTGGACGACCCGCGGGCCTGCTTGGCGGAGGGCAGAGCCGTGACCAGCTGCGCCCTGGACTTTTTCCGCAAGGTGAAGAAGACCTGCCATGAGGAGTTCACGCAGTACGCCACCTGCCTGGACAAGAGCAGTGGTACCATGGCTTTTTCACAGTAAGAACTCCGTATATGTGGAATATTCCAACCATGCTATACTGCATACCATCCCTACATTAGTTGCCGCAAGACCCAGGGAGTGTTCGACAAGTGCATCAAGGACAACTTCGACTGGGATCGTCCCTCCTATGGCTACTTCTCGCGGGCCAAGGTAATTTGCCAGCAGCGCTTCTCTGACCACAGACCTCTGCTAAGCACTTCTGTTTTCAGATCGTCAAATCAGCTCGCGAGGCACCCAAGAAGGAGGAGAAGGTCTCCTACCCCGACGCCACCCCCGGTCTGCCCGAGGACTACCCCAAGCCGCCGGCAAAGTACGGTTCCCGCTTCCACTGGCTGGAGTAGACTGCTGCCAGCGCGTAGTGAAATTTGAAAGCGTTCATCTTAATATAAACTCTTGTTTCCATTAGTATTCGATATCTTTATTTCATCGTATCTTCTTTCTCGACACAGTCTGCTTGATTTTGGCCATAATGTCCAGGTACTGGTTGTTCAGGCAGCATCCGCAGTAGCTTACGGGGAAGCAGGCGCTGCCCTCGATGCGGCGGTACAGCGGCGTGTTCTGATAGAACACCCACGAGATGTTTTCCTCGCCCAGCACCAGCATGATCTTGTCGAAGCGGAAGCCCTGCACCTGGAACAGGTCCATGTCGCCGGTGATGATGCGCCACTCTGCGTAGCGTATGTTGACATCTGGTGGCAGATTGGAGCGCTCCCTCATCATCACGTGCTCGAACCAATCGCGCACCTGGATGATAGATCCAGTGGGAGGATGCTTCCTGATCTGGTAGCTGATGCGCGGGTACAGAGGATTTCTGCGACAGGAACTTTGCATGAGCTTCTGGAGATTTTGTAGATATTTATACTAATGCTTACATGTAAGGAACAAAGGCCAGGCGAACTAGCACGAATTCAACTTTCTCTCGGGGAGCCATCTTGGAGATATATTTATTTTTCTGCGGACGACGCACTTCAGTCACTGCTATGCAATACTAACGAGCTTGGTCCACTACGCTTACTATATATGCACCATAAGCGACCCTCCAGGTAGAATCATTGCCAAAGCAGATGTTTCGTCTTTAATCCCAAGAAAAAGTCCCAGTTTACCTGGTTGTAGTGATTACCTGTATAGATTTTCTCATCTACAGTTTTATTGCTAAAAAGATAGTTCTTATCCTAGACAAGGCAGCGTTATTCCGTGTACCACTTGGTGCGCTTAGGTTTCTTGACTTTACCGCCCGTAACACCGCCACCTCCTTGATTTCCACTAATCATGTTCTTGTACTTATTGATCAGGGGCCGAAGGTCATCCGTTTCCTTCTTGCGTCCCTGCTTGGGCCGATTGTTGGCCTTGCGCTCTGCCAGGTGGGACTCGCGTATCTTCTTGTTCTTCTGCTTGCGCTTCTCGGTCTTCACCTTCTTCAAGTGCTCCTTGGCCTGCTCAACAATCTTCTTCTTGGATCGCATCTTCAGCGAAGTGCCCGGCTTGGCTGCCGTGCCCACATAGTCGCCCTGCACATCGCTCAGCTGCTTTTTCTCCGCCGCTTTACCTTCGGCTTTGGCTGCTCGCGAAGCCTCAAGCTTCTTAATATGTTTCTGAAGTTTGGTTTTGTTATCGGCCTGGGGAGCCGGAGTTTTGGTCTTCTGGCCATTTCGCTTTTGCTGGCGACGCTTCTTGCGCTCCTGCTGCTTGTTCTGGTATGTGGGATTGTTCTGCTTGGAGCGCTCTGTGCGCTTCTCTTTGATTTTGTGGACAGCACGATCCTCTATACTGAACGCGACAATGGGGCGCTAAAAGAGTGAACAATTAGCAAGTAATAAAGTGGGTTGTCTACAATCTGCTTACACTCTGTGTTCCGAAGATGTTGGGGTTGTTGTTTAGTTTCCGCAGGGCGGCCAGAGCTCTCTGATGCGTGTCGAAGGATAGGAAACCGAAACCCTTGGACTTGCCCTGCGGATGCTCAGGGGTCACCTTGTGCTCCCTCATCACCCGGCACTCGTGGGGTCGGAAACCAGTGTAGGTGAGCGCCATTTGCTTCAGCTTTTCATTGTCGTAGTTTTGGGGCAGATTGTGAATGGACAAGCGATTGCGGGAAACAAACCTGGAGGATAATCAATTGGATTACAAATGCGACTGCTGTGTGTACTTGGCACCAGTCTTACCGATTCAAGTTCTTGAGCACCTGCGTCTTAACCTGCTCCAGTTCATGTCGCTTGGCCATGTCTGAGGCCGAAACCCCATCGGCTGCCTTCGCTCCAGACATGATAAGACCTTCCCTGGCCAAATACAGGTTTCGTGAGTCCTTGGCATCGTCCTTTTTGTTGTCCTGCGACTGCTTCGACTTCATTTCCTCGCGACTCAATGCGGGATGCGGATCCAGGACCTCATCCATCAGCTTGAACTCCGTTCCAGCTTGCAGACAAAGATCCGCCGACTCCTTGGCCTTGAACTTAACAAAGGCTGTGCCCTTGGAGTGCCCGGAAACCGCCTGGCGATTGATTATGGCGTAGCTGACCAAGCCGAACTTGCGGCACGCCTTTCTCAGGTCGGCATCCTCTGCATCGAAGGGAACGTTTTTGATGAAGACCGTGCATCCCTCCTGGACGTCGTTGGAGATTTGCTTTTCCTTTTTCACATTTTCGATATCCAATTTTGATTTTAATTCGTCCTTGTTCTCTTTATGGTCGTCGTCGTCCTCTTCGTCCCCTGATTCCACAGCGTCCTCTTCATCTTCGTCGGATTCCGAACCAGAATCTTCCCCAGAACTGGCGCCTTCCTCGCCAGCTTCCTCGTCGCTTTCCTCCTTAACTTCCTTCACGTCGCCGTCTTCTTCCTTCACCTCCACCTTTGGCTTCTTCTCTTCCGGCTCCTCCTCCTCCTTGGGGTTCTTCGTCACGTACTCGTCCTTGCCCAAGGCCCAGTCCACAAACACCTTTCTGCCGAGCAGCTCCTTGCCGTTGGAGTTGAGGATCGCTTTGGTGGCCTGGTTGATGGTCTCGTACTGCACAAAGGCGCATCCCACCAGCTTGCCGTCGCCGCGCTTCAGGATGTGTACGTCCTCCAACGTGCCCCACTGTCCGAAATGCTCGCGTAGCGAATCATCCGTGGACTTGTAGCTGATGTTGCGCACGATGAGACGAGCTCGCTTCTTCTGGCGGCGCTCCTTCTCCTCCTTCAGCCGCTGTGTGTTGAACGGGTTGCGGCGCTTCCGGGCCCCCGTTTCTGGCGGGGATTCGGCGGCGTCGTCTGTTAAAGGTTTCATTTTCTTGAGTTCCATTTGCACGTGGAACTGTTGATGAAAACTAACGAACAAAACAGCTGATCGGCAAAGTACCCAACATGAATATCCATCCCTGGTATTACCGATAGTATTTGGGCGCGGAATTGGAAATATTTCAACAAAAGGGAAATTTATTTTTAACAATCATAAACAATTAAGCAGTTAGGTCTACGTTTCTTGTTTGGTCGCGAACAGTTGGTGGAACTCCGAGGGCGTCTTGAAGTAATCCACCAGCAGCATGGAGGAGCGGGTGCCCAGTTTGTACATAATGTGGCTCCAGGGATTCAAAAAGTTTTTGTACTCAGCTATTTGACCGCGTTCGAAATAGTGTTTTACAGTTCCCACGGGCAGTTGGGAGCCGTAGACTGCAACGTATCTAAAAATAAAGGGAGTTACTGCTTGTGCATTTCGTGTACTACCTTATCCAAATTACTTTTCCGAGCTCTTGTATATTCTCAGGGGATATTTGGCCACGAAAGCCCGAATCGCCAGGTTTATTAGCACGAATCCGCCCACAAAGTAGTACAGATCCGATTCCTGGGACACCAGAATGGCTATGTCCATTGTCTGGACCATATTTAGGTAGTTCATGGATGTGGCATAGTGGTACGCGGCCACCGCAGCCAGGATACTGGTCGTGGCAGTGGATATGTTCTTCGTCCAGGTCACGTAGCTCTCTATAGGTGCCCGGTAGATCAGCTTATAGTTATCCGGAAGCCTGTCGCCAGAGAGGAGCTTCCTTTCCACTTCGCCGGAGGACACATTGCGCCACTTGCGCAGCCAGCTGCTGGTGCTGAATGGGAAAGGGGTTGAGTGATTCAGTTGACTTTGGGAAACACTAGATAGGTCTTACTGCAAGCCCTGGAAAGCCGGTTTAGCTGATATTGGCCGCAAATTAACCAATTTTATGCTTCGTAAGAGCGCCGCACACATTTTGTGTTTTCTTATAGTGGCTCCGTAAACAGTCTGGCAGCGTCGTCAGCTGTGCGGCGGAGTTGCCGGACTGCCAGGTCGCAGCAGCTACGAATTTTGCGTCAGTTTCGGATAAGGATTTGAAGCTCACTCCACCCCAAAACAGTCAGTAGGTAAACAACACAGCTGTAGAACAGTCTTTTTCCAGTTTCCACAACATTAGCTAGGAACACGTTCCACAGGACGGGTACCATTTGTACTTTTGATACCTTAACAAAATGGATTCGAAACGCGCGGCCCTCGAATCCGGCGACGGTCCGGACGCCAAGCGTCTCGACACCACCCACGATCGGGACAACGAGTCGTCGGGTGGCGACGCCGGGCAGGTTATGCTGGCCAAACACGTAGCACCCTACACGGGCAACGGATGCACTCCCTCGCTGGAGTCCTATTTGTTCGAGTCCACTCCCGCCGGCAGCCAACTGCTGCCGTGGAAGTCCAGCGCGGATGGTCCGTTTTCGGACAACGATGCCGAGCTGGAGAAGACCGCCAGTGACAACAAGAAGCGTAAGCCGTTACATTGTCCTCTTCCCAGTATTCTGTTACAAACATAAGCATTCCATTTAGCCGACGCTGCCAAGTTGTCCCGTCGGGAGCTGGCCAAGATGCGCCGCGAGCACACACTAAGGGCCCTCGCCCTGGAACGCGAGTTGACCAACAAGCCGGGCCAGGCACCCGCTGCCGAGGTGCTGCTCATCCGCTTTCCCGATCCCGAGATTACTGCTACCATGCTGGCAGGACTGTCCAAGGAGATACGGGACGTGGTCTTGCCCATCAGCGTGGCGCCGCGATACTGTCTAGTGCATCTGAAGGCCGGAGCCGATGTGGAGGCCACCATTCGCGTCATCAACAAGGTGCGCTTTGGTACGGGCTACCTTCGGGCGGAGCTCAAGCCGTTCTCCGACGAGGAGCAAGCCGAGTTCATCGATCCCTGTTCGCTGTATGTGGGCAACATGCCGTTCAACATGACCACCTCGGCCATCAAGGCCTACTTCGCCAACGCCATGCGCGTGGACATCGGAGTGCTGAAGCGCGAGAAGCGCGCCCGCTACGCCTTTGTGCGCTACGCTACACCTGACCAGACCATGGAGGCGTTCAAGGAGCTCGTCGACTCGCCGCTGAACAGCCGCACTCTCACAGTTCGCTACCGGCGTCTTCGTAAGCGCGCCGGCATGCCCACGGTACAGTGCGCCACCTCCTTCCAGACGCTGCAGTCGCCAAATGGAGACGACGACAATACCGACTGCAAGGTCATATCACCACCGCCGGTGGAGTCGATCATAATTAGCGACAGCGACAACTGCTCAGATTCCAGTGGCAATGGCAAAGACGTCAGCAAGCGCAAGAACAAGATTAACGAACAGGAGAGAGAGATTCAGAAGCTCAAGCGTCAAATGGTCGAGTATGGCGCTATTATAAAAAGTTTGCAATTCAGACAGAACAGCTTAGAAGGTATATAAATCTGCTTGCAACTCAAATTCGGCTCCATTCAAAATACCACCTTTCCATTCGCAGATACATTTATACCTGATCTTACCCCCAAAGTAGAGCCGTGCGTGAATCCTTCAGGTGGTTTACTACGATCCAATGAGGTGCACCTAATGCGTGACATTAAGAAAGAGTGTGACTATTTGGGAATCTCTGATCCCGTAGCAGCTAGCAAGCCGACAACACAACCCTTGGATGACAGCCAGAAGAAAGCCAAAAGTATATTTTTACTCCGATGGAGTTCTTTGCCTCACTGCTCATTGCTCCTTTCACTGCTTCTTTTACGCAGATTCCTGTTTTGGGCGGCTGTTTTCGGGTCCTTTCAGACGAGGCACCAGTGCTGCTGACGAGCACGAGAAGGATGACCGACTTGAGGAGCTCTATGCTCAACTAGAACGCGATCCTGATCCTTAATCTGTCGTGCTACAGTGTACCAAATTACTAAGAATACTAATTTAGTTTATTTTTTATTGAACTACCGTTTCTTTATTTGTTATCTTTTCGTTTTCGTTTTTGTTCAGTTTCTCTTATTTCAGCGTACATTTATGGTATATAAAATAAAATTACACATAATAATACGTAAGTTAAATAATATTTCGGTTTTAAATATTAAACCCGAAGCAATATCGTTTAATGGACTGTCTTAAATATCACTTATACAATAATCATATGTACTCGATGATGATTTTCATATTAGTTTATATGGTCAAGTCACGTATCATATCGTTTTGTAAACTTAAAACACTTGCGTTTGCGAAATTGTAGCACAGCTGGAGGAACTTGCGAGGCTCCTCTCCCATGTGCCGACATTAACAATTATATCTAAACTAAATTAGGTTCAATGTTCAGTATTTAATTTTTGTTTGGTTCTCTCCAATTCCTTGCATATGGCTCGTTAAATTTAATATCGCAATTTGTCATTACCAAAACAGCTTACTGCGTAGAGAACTTCTGATTTGATATGACTTCTGATCGTTTGAATGCGGAATGTTATAAACTATTTCATTATATTTAAGGCTGATTTTATTTACACAACAACAAAAGTATATGATAAGGCACCTGTGTCACATGCTGATCGCTCAATTTACAATTGATATTCTGCTCGATTTCAATGTCAATTTGTATTTGTATCAATTTGATTATTTTTGATTCTTTTTGGGATTCCCTCTCATCGTATTCGATATGATGTGTGGTGTGTACATTTGAATTTCAAGCACCTCGGTGTCCAGCGTGCAGTCAAATCTCCAAGTCTCGCAAACTTTACTCGAGTGCCTGGCTTTGATCCTGAAGGTTCGCTAGGATCTCTTGGCTCTTTTAGCTAACGATGAGCTTGGAGAGGAGGCACATCAGGATGGTGGTGATCACGGTGCTCACGGCGGAGCTGCTCGTCACTTTCGACTGGGACATGGCTCCGTTTCCGGTTCCGGTTCGCTCGGCCACTTCCGGAACTAAGGGCTCGTCGTTGGACTGGTGATCGCCCACGGCTAAGGGAAACAGGGATTGGGAAGTCAAGTTAGTGGTGATTCTCGGTGGGCGGTTCAGAGTGGGGATGTTGTGTGCAGAAACGACTTAGAGCTAAGCTAGATAGTTTTGGAATTGGTATGGTATTTTAGAGGGCATTTGGGGGGCATAGAACAGAAAGTAGGCATAACTTAAGTAACTTAGGGGGGAGCAAATGATAATAATTGATGCAACATACTCTTCACTCTGTAAACTCGTTTCTTTCTATATTTGGCTTGTCTTGGCTTGGCTTGGCTTGGCGTTTCGGCAGGCGGCGCAGTTCGTGGGCGTGGCATGTTTTTTGTATGTTTCGATTGATGGTTTACTTTATTCAGACAGAGATCACTCATGCGGGCGATGGATTACACTAATGCTGGCAAATTACAACGGGACGGGCTACAACACACGGATGGGCTGGCTACCAGATCCTCTAGACTAGAAGAACCTGTTCGTGAGGCCCCACATCCAGCCGGGCAGAATGCCCTGGTTCGGGTTGGGGTTGGGATTCACACTCGGCACTTGCGGTGCTGTATCGGTCGGTGCGAGCCGCAAATAAAAATATTCGTTTAAAGAACAAAAGTATTGAATAAAACCATAAAGCAATGCTCGGGATGCAGCGGGATGTGCGATGGGGTCTAGTGGTCTACGAACAGGATGATACTACGTGTGGGCAGGAGGACTACAACTACACACACAGGGAACGGAAGAGAGAGGCGGGAAGGCGGAAGAAAGACAGTAGCAGATACTTCTGATTCTGATTCTGATTCTGATTCTTCTGATTCTTCTGCGCGATGAGTCTTATGTGGGTGTGGTGGTGGTGGTGGTGGTGGTGGCTGGTAATGGGTGTGAGTGTTGGTATGGACTTGATGGTCGTTTTGTTCGGCTGTTGTTGCTGTTGTGCTTGCTGGATGTGTGCTGTGGTTAATTGTTCTTGTTTTTGTAGCCGCGTCTCTTAAAGCCTGCAAGAAATATATGTACGTATGTAACATACAAACAGATGACAATGACGAATACGCATACGAATACATTTGGATTGTTCGGCTCTTGTTGAATGCAAATTAGACGATTATGGGCCAGGCACGTGCAAGCGAGTGTTAAGTGAGATTGGGTCATAACGGGAGTGGATCACATATCACATATCACATATCACATGATGAGCCCCATATATCCAGCACTCTTACAATCCCACAATGCAATCCCCATTCGACTTTTCGTGCCATGCAGGTGAGTTGAATCTTTTCTTGTTCCATGTTAGTACTCATTTCGGTTGTTCATGCAATTACGTTACGGTAGTAGTTTGGGTGTGAGTGTGTTTTGAGTGTGTATCGGGTGGTTGGTTGGTTGCGTGGGTGGTTGGGGGTGAGTGGGTGGTTTTAGGTGCGGCTCAACCCAGCCACTAGCCATTCGGAATTTTGTGCCGGAGGTGCCAAAACAAGGAAACGGTTACGCACAAACACTGTTCGAGGTTTTGCGACTTTGACTACAGGGTATAGAGTTTAGTTCGGGGAGTGGAAGGTCAAATATTAACACTACCATATCTAGATAAATACTTAGCGCTACGCAAGAACGGAACTACGGAACTACGGAACTATGGAACTACGGAGCTTAGACCATAGGGTGGGGTGTTCTTTTCGGGGCTTCCATTTTCGGAGTTTGTGGTGTTCAACAGATAGTGTTGCTTTATCTTGGGGTTAACTAGTTAGTGACTATTGCAGATGCTATATTGGTTTGGTTAGGCGGTTAGAGAGTGCGCATGCTAGGATCGTGACTTATAGGCTAGGAACATGGTTTCCGGTGGAGTTGATCTTAGACCACGTTAGTGAGACCGACTGACCAGTAGTTTTGGTGGCTGTTGTTGTCGTTGCGGTAGATAATTGCTTATTTATTCTCTGGGCTATTAAACTGTAAGCAAGGTATTATATTATGGCTGTTTTTTATAGTCATTTCTTCCTTTCGCAGTATGCAGTATCTTTGTACATGGTATGCTAAATTGAGTTGGTTAGTTCAGTAGAATCAAAAACCAAAAGTACCAAAAGCGTTAGTTTTGCAAGGATTAGTTAGCATTACTTAAGTTAATGGAAGGAACACATAGTTAATCGAAGATGTAACTAGCAAATTGGGGTTAGTTTCAAGATTAGTACAGCTAGTTTAGAAAAGTTATTAAAACAGAGGTCTCAGTAAAATGAAGTTAGGGGTTACTCTATAGGAAAGTACCTTCACCAAATAAAACTCAGCGTGAAAGCACTGAAACAAAACTAAAGTGAAACACCACAAAATCAAGATTAGGAGAAGGCACAATTTTACAATATTTATAAATATAAATATACAGACTGAATATATAGACTGGCAAAAGACATTGGACACACACAGTTTGGTAATTAGTTTTTCAATAGGTAGTATAAATGTATTTCTTCCATAGGCAACAAAGACAAACACATTCGACTTGAGTAATAGAATTTCACTACATAGACATTAACTTAATTAAACATACCATAAAGATAGGATTTATTAATATTATCATTTCATGACTCGTAACTGCTTCTCGCTAAGTAACAACTCATACAAGACTTCTTCCTATGAGATCTTTCTGACTTTCAGAGTTCGGGATTCGATATTCGTGGATCCTGTAGATCGATTCGACCTCAAACAAAACTACCGCCGAGTCGGTCCCACTCACCTGCGTCAAAGTCATCACCATTACCATCGTCGGCATGCGGGATCATGGAGTGCTGTTCGAACTCGTTGTCCGAACCATCGACGATATTACCTGTGGACGAGGGCGTGTTCTTGCAGCCGAACCACCAGTGGGCGGTGGGTCTGGGGAAGGGGGGCGTGGCCGTGTCAACCTGTGACAGTACATTACAATATAGTATTATTATTATTATTATTCAGTATAGCCTGGCAGCTGGCAGCACTTACAGCAAAGCGGGCGTCGTGGAATCTGTAGTACTTGTCGCCCTTGAAGAAGTACGTGTAGCCATTGGTGTACTTCAGCGCAGCGTCCAGGCTGTTGGGCACACCCTCCCAGTTGGAGATGGGCTTAGGATAGCTGGACTTGACCGGCGGCCTCTTGGCCGGATCGAAGCGCCAGAACTTGCTGCCCTTGAAGAAGTAGATCTTGCCATTGCCCCCCCAAACCATCGCGGCGTCCAGATGGTCGGGAATGCCAGTGAAGCCCTCGCTGATTTCCTTGGGATAGACGCCGTCCATCTGGCGGCCCTGGTAGCGCCAGTACTGGGTACCCTTGAAGAAGTACGTCTTGCCGTTCTTGTAGGTGAACGCCGCATCGATGTTGCCCGGCAATCCCGGCCAGCCCTTGGAGATGAGCTGGGGGTAGCCCTCCTCCACGGAGTCCGTGGTCAGCTTGTAGTACTTGTCGCCCTTGAAGGCGTACGTCTCGCCCTGCGCCGAGTTGAAGAGCGTGTCCACCTTGGAGTCCTTGCAGATGGAGTCGTCCAGTGGCACCTTGGGAGGAGTGTATGGCCGCTGAGTGGTGGCCGGGTACACGTTGGTGGGCCTCAGTTGGTTGGTTTTCCGGCCGTACAGTGACTGTATCGCTGCCTTGTCGTCCTCGTCCAACTTGAAGACGGGTTCGAAGCCGCGATAGAAGGGCGCCATCAAAGCCGAGCTCTGATCGGAGTGGGACAGTCCCAGGGAGTGACCGAACTCGTGGGCGGCCACCTGGAACAGATTGGTTCCGCGGGGCGAGCCAATGGTCCACAGCTCGGCGTCGTCGAAGTGCGCATCTCCGCCAAAGACTGGGAAGAAGGCGTGGGCCAGGGTGCCACCTTGGCCGTCAAAGGCGTCGCCGTCTCCATGCTCGCTCTCCACGAACCTGGGCGTGAGGAGAAGGAAGGAGATGATGAGCATTCGAAATGTGAGTAGAGGCTTTGGGGTTACTCACTTGATCTCGATGTGCACGGGGCCGGAAGTCTTCCTGGTGAAGGTCAGGTCGGTGTCCTCGGACCACACGGCGAATGCGCGACCGATCTCCGCGTCCACATCCACGCGCTTCAGCCGCTTGGGGTACTTGGAGATCTTGTAGGTGAGGTTCTTCACGCGCCAGCGACTGCCCTGCAGGGCGTACCGCTTGGAGCGGCTGTCGCCGGTGCCGACGCGATCCCGGACTCCGCAGCGGGGCAGGGACATCAGCTTCATGGTCTCCGCATCCAGCTCGCCGGTGATGTTCAGTCCCGCGAAGCTCTGGAACTCCTCGATGGCGCTCACCCAGGTCCGCTGGTCGTGCAGCCCGCTGCTGGCGGGATTGCGGGCAGAGGCGGGCAGGTAGCCGAACTGGGACAGGTAGATCTGCAAGGAGGGAGGAAGCGAAGAAGGATGGTTTAGGGACAGCTGGCAAAGATCAATGGGCTCCGATGGCACCGATGGCCACCCGTCGTGGCCAACATGATTAATGGCCATCCGATTAGTCCTGGCTACGCTGTTGCCTTTCCCTGCCATCTGACTTGCATAATTTAC
Organism: Drosophila santomea; assembly: GCF_016746245.2. Taxonomy (NCBI): domain Eukaryota; kingdom Metazoa; phylum Arthropoda; class Insecta; order Diptera; family Drosophilidae; genus Drosophila; species Drosophila santomea. Next base: position 22,035,491 of record NC_053017.2, read on the forward strand.
GACTGCCTCACTGGCTTCCACTTTGTATAAATAACGAGGAGGGGAAGAGGGGCCCCATGTCGTATGCTTGATATGCGTGTGTACCTATATATATACATATATCCATACAGATAAACTGCGAATGCGACGTGACTGGGAAAGGTGTGAAAACGCTTAATCGATCAGCAAGCATCGCCAGCATTAAGGAAGCGATCACTGCCTAATTGTAAATTGTAAATTGTAAGTTGAGAAGTGTAACATTGAGACATCGAATGAAAACCGTTTGCCCATCAGGGAAGTGCACTGCGATCGGAGAACAATGCGAGGCTATCGCAACAGTTAAGTGTTCACTTGTTCACTCACTATCATCTGCTACTTGGAATAGGAATTTCAATTTGATTTCTGGCCAATTACAACGGCAAACTGTCTTACAACCGCTTGTTTTATGCGCTTAACTCTTAACGCTCAACGTTTCGGCAATACGACTTTCGACTTGGCATGGGCATCAGGTTCCCCGGCCGTTTATGTGTCGCACATTCTTAATGACTTAATGCCGCCGCATGTACGAGTATATGGTATGGTATATGGTGTATGGTGTATAGGGTATAGTGTATAGTACATGTTGTATAATGATTTGCCGAATCTTGCATAATGCCAGCTGACTGTTAATTTTATTGTGTTCTTTCCGCCTGCGAGGAAGTAAACATTTCGCTGGCATCTTGAGTATTCAAGTCGCCTCCGCGAGCCAGTGGCTCTGTGATCTTGTGATCTTCTGGGTGGGTTGGCTACCTTTACTTCTTACTCTTTGCCTCCGATCAGCTGGCTGCGTTCTGCGAAAGGTAAACGAACCGTAAACAAAGCACGGTGCGAGTGGAGAGTATCTGTCACTCATCTCCTGACAGTTGCAGATTCACTCCAAATCCACTCCAAATCCATTCCAAGCCCAGATTCCCATTCAGACATTCGGAAGACGCGGAGTGGTTCTACTGACTCATCTGCGACCTTAGCAGCGCTTCTTTGTGCAATTAGCATAATTACTGGGAGTGAAAAACCTGCCCTTTGGCGGACACGAACCTCTCGATTACCGGAGAAGGTGGGGATAGCAATGCAGCTTTTGTCATAGAACAAACAGAATGACAGCAATCGAATGCATTGTTCGGGCCTCAAACACCGCTCTTTCGGTTATCTTCCATCGATAAGATAACCCCCATTGGCAGCAAACAAAAGACTACTCAACCTGTCCGTAATTGACTCATTTCTGACGCATTTTCCATACAGCAGGGAATGCGTCACAAGGCGAACGGAAGTCGGGGCTAAACCGGAAGTGGGGGCCATCAACGTGGCTTAACGTGGCTTAAATATTTCGGGACTCATCGCTCTAGGCGTCCCATTCAGCTGCTCAATAGCCGTGATTTGAGTGCATCCACGGCGATTTGGATAAACGTGCACTTGCATGTGATTACCGATTCTCGACGGGATTGGATGGGACAGATGCAAATCATTGGAAATAATTCGCGCTCCAGGGGTGAGGGCCACTGCAGTCGGGTCACGATTCGGAGGGCGTTGAAATTGCACTTCAATTTATTATTGCACATTGACACACTTTTTTGCGGCAAAGCAGAAATGTCAACAAATGGCTTTCGTCACCAAGCAGAACTCCTGGTATTCCACAGTAAAACTAACTGATTCTGATTACTGATATGTACATGAATTTATACGTATTTACTTTACCTGGAAACGAGCTAGAAAGAAATAACCCTAAAAATGCGTTTAAATATCTGCTTAAGAGAACACTTCATCAAGGCTTGTGACTTGCCACCTATTTACTACTGTACCCAGTAAATATTTATGCATTTCTGTACGTGCACTCCTGCCCAGCAAGTGGTATCTATTCAGCTGGCTGACCTGCTTGCCTGGTTTACTTAGCCGAAGGAGTTGAACTTGCAGGAAGTGGCCCACGGGGGTTTCTGTGGAGCTCGACTTGGCCAGGAGTCGCAGGAGTGTGTGTGTGTGTGAGCCCTGGAAAGTATGCTACAATCGCAGTGCAACCTTCAAATATTTAACACAATTTGCACAGGTGCAAAGTTGCCAAGCTGCAAAGTTGCCAAGTTGATTTGATTTTGCAGAGGGCGCTCCCTCGTGGAGTCATTGAACTTTCACCCATTTCAATTGGAGGCGTAGAGCTCCGCCTCGTTTATTTCCGGTAGAAACAAGAACAGGACATGCATAAATTATAAACGAGTATCGCTTTGTGTACACTTTTCGTATACATCGCCAACGTGCCTGCGCCTGCTGGATGGAAAATTGATGGGAAAATTATTGCCCAGCGGGAAAAGCGGGCGAATGAAAACTCGGGGGCGTACGTTCAGCGTTTTTCGGGGGTGCGTGGTTAGTTTACGTTTACGTGGCAAGGAATGCGGTATGTGGGTCAGCCAGGTCGTTGACTTTCGTCCGCTATGATGACACGGTGGTCACAGGCAGAGGGGATTCCACGCCCACCCATTTCCATTTCCATTACCACCTCGATTTGCATTTGCATTCGCCTAGGAAAATTGGCTGCAAACAAACCTAGACCTAGTTGCACACATATTTGCGTAGCACGTGCATAAGCGAAAGTGTCTGCGACAATTAAAGGCAAATAGCGGAGGTTTTCCCTGTGTTTCCCTGCGCTTTTCCCACCGCAGTCATTAGAGTTGTCCAATCTCGCCGCCAACTAGCAAACAGGATTAACTTGTTTAAATGTTTTAGCGCGGCGATTACATCACCACCCCTCGCACCTCAGTGGCAAATCGAAGCGCAGGCGCCTCATTTGGCGGCACTTCTTTTGGGTTTCCATAACGAGATTGGCATATTGAAAAGAAAACTCAAAAATTATAGCGAAACAAAACGAAAGCAAACCAGACTGGGGAAACCAAAACAGAAACTGGGCCAACGGCTTAAAGTTGTATAACGATTTCAATTTAATGCGGAGCTGCAGAGAGGGGATTTAATTGAAAGAACCATCCAAATTGGGCTATGGAGCGAATAACAGCAGCGATTTTCTATGGAAGGACTTTAAGTCCTTTAAATGTCAGTTTTAAGCTCAAACATAAGGCTGCGTGGCAGGGAAACTCCCACAGAATATTTGACATTTCCACAAGGTGTCTTCTTTTTTGCGGCTCGTTTCCCCCAAGTGGCTAATTTCAAACGGCGATAAATAAGCGTCAAGATGCTAAGATAACCGGACAATAAAAAGCGCTATTCATGCAAAGTCAGGCAAAAAAGGATTTTATTGCCGCTGCCATTCCGCAGCCTTTTTAGGCGGTTACCAGGTTGTTTATGGCGAGAAGCGCGAAATGCTAAGCTATGAGTGACCTTGGCGCAGTCCGAAAAGGAGAAAGGATGTTGGCCCAAAGCAGCAAAAACTATCACTTGTTTGTCAAGTGCTTCTCAGCCAAGTTGATGCAGCCTTTTGTTTGTGCATTTGGCACCTCGCGAAGGTCGCACGCAACTATTTCATAGGCAAATCAATCAAACTCGCACACGAATGGCAAACAATTCGCTCTATCGATTGCTTTTGGCCAGGAAACTTGGCAGTTGGTGGTGGAGTGCGAATTAACTTGCCAACTGCTGCACTTGACTAGCTATATTTGGAGCAGAAAAGTTCTTCGGTTTTCTCTGTTTTTGCCTTGGTGCGATGACGAATGCTACAACCCCAGTGACTGTGGGTTGCGCTCATTGGTCAAGTAATTAACCTCTTGACAGCTCCATTACGCTCGGCGCATGACTCACTGGGAAATAGATATAGTTTTCCTGCTCCGATCGCATCGCACCAGATTATTAATCGTCGCTTATGAGAAAGTGTTATCTGATTGCATAGTGGGGTAGAAATCACGATTTCCTCCTGGCTGCGGCGGTGGTCTGCACGATTTGCATTCTCGGGGAGATGGGAGATTTATTGGAAAGCGTTTGGCAGCGTTTGGCAGCGTTTGGCAGCGGGAGGGATGTGAGAACAAAGAACCTGACATTGGAGAGACAAACACGTAACACCGTCGCCTTAGCTGTCTTAGCTGCCTTTGCTGCTTAGCTGACTTAGCTGCTTTTGGGGCGACTGGCCAGCGACAACGAGCCAAGTTATGGCCAACGCGCCCAACATACCAATTAGAAGTCGGCGAAGTCGGCGGGTTACGTAAAACATAAATAAAACTAGAATCAAAGTTAAGCACGCGCTAATGCGTGGCACGATGAGGTGTAGCAGCGATATAAAGCGAATCCATTGGATATACTGTATCTGTATCTATATCTATATCTATATCATCACCCGCTGGCGGCGATCGTAAATGGGTAATCAGGAAGTTCGATTTCTGGGTCCGCTTCTCCGCGTCTTCCCAGTTAATTTATGCAAGTCTGTGGCAAGTAAACGTGATTAGCTTCGCGTAGATAGCAGAATGTGTAATTGCAAATTACATTCGGCGAAGCAGCAAAACAGCGATCATGACAAGCAATTAATCGCAGATAAATATTTATAAATTGAAAGCGTGGAAATCGAGTTGCCCGCGGGGTGGAATAAACCAGCGAATCGAAAGTAATAATTTATGGCGTTTCGTTATCACTTTTTTGGTGGCGGTGGCTGGAACTTAATGCACTTTGGGTGCGGCACTCCGAATCGATTGACAGGTTAAGAGGTGTCTAACTTGGGTTTTCCAACAAGACAGCGCTCTTGAGTCATTTCTAAATTTAAATGGTAATAACTACGAGTATGTACTTAATAGGAAATAAACATAACAAATAATTCACTTAGGTTCTCTTGTTATCTCTGCACTTGTTTCGTAGAAATTCAGCTAAGAAATGAATGAGGGAATTTCCAGACCTATAATGTTAATCTGTGTTTTTATAGGTAAGTATGAATTCTTTTTAAGTCCGCTATTCCATTACTTTGAATCATTGGGAAATTGACAGAGATTATTGTTTCGGAGGAGCGAATGGCGTGCGAGTTTTCCTGGTGGAAAGCCACGTTTTCCGCTGGCCAATGTCACGAGCGATAACGATAGCGATAATCAGACTGCAATTAGCCGCCGGCATGCACTTCCAGCCGGCCAACTAAGGCTAAGGCCAGAACCTCTAAGCCGGGCCAAAACCAAGTGTGCAAGTGTGTGAGCGGAATAAATTCCGTTGACATGCGATTGCGATGCGCGTGAGCCTGTTGCACCGCCACACTCGTGAATACGGAACATTTTGTCTGGCGGAAAATTGGGCATAATTCCCAAATGCATCCAGCTCGCAACTGGCAACTCGGAACTCAGAACTCTGAGCGCCTGGCACGCCCGTCATGCAAATCGGAAGTGGAGCCTCGCGGACTATATAGTACATGCTATATAGTATAGATCGCCGGACAGAGCAGACAAAGCGGCTATCTCAAGTGCAAAAAACTGATTCGGATTCGGAATCGGGCTCTGATTCATTTTCATTCCGAGTTGGTTCCTGCTTTATTTTGTAATGATAGATGTCATTATCCCCTGCTTTTGCCAATGCATGCAGCACTTTTTGTGCAGTGCACTACAGCGTTTATATAAATTATAGCTGAATTAAATTATTTAGCAATTTACTGCGAACTCTAATAACTTGTTTATTTGTGCATAGACTTACCTCCGCCTGTGTGGTGGTGGAAACGGGTGCCGATTGAGCCGCTGCCAGGATCGAAAACAGGGTGCCTACGACTATGAACACTGAACTTTGGCAGTTTGTCATTTTGTTGCTGTTGCTGTTACTGTGTTGTGTTGCTCCTGATTCTGGTCTACTTGTCATGTGGTGGGGTTCGGTTCCACTTGCCGCTGGCACTTTGAACTTTATATCACTGCAAAGGCAAAGGGTGAATGGGGAAAGGAAAAGGTCAATTAATATTTCATAAAGCCGGCCGAGTAATAAAGCAGCAGCAAACAGGAACAGCGCGAATGGAAAAGGGAGCAGGCCAAGTACAAGTGCAAAGGGCGAACGGAAGTCACTCCACTACAATCCACTCCACTCCCACTTTTCCAACAGGTTGAATGTGGCACACATTCTGTGTGGCAGGTGGAACGGCAATCGGAAGTGGCCGGCGTTGCCGTGAATCGGGCCTTTTTTTCAGTGCAACCACACAATATATAGTATAGTGCCAAGTTGAGGTAAGAAATAGCACACCACCCTTCATTATGCACGTAGCTTAAGCAAAAAAAACACTTGCTGTTGTGGCAGCAAAACAAGCTGGCCGAAAAGTGCACTCTCACTTCTTGTCAAGCCATTAAGCCATCGAGCCAAGAATATCCCCTTATCCCCTTATCAGAGCCAAATATTTGCCGAACCCGCCACCATATCTGCGCCGCCCTAATCCCCGAGAGCAACTCGGACTCGTTGAGCCCCCGGAGCAGCAGCTGTCCTGTCCAGTTCGCGATGTTTTCATCGGCGGAGATATAGAATGTCATGTGGTGTCTGTTGTCTGGACAGCTCGGACGTCATAAGTTTAGACCCCGTGTGTAAGTTTAGACGCCAATGGGAGTTTAATTTTAGACTAGTAAATACCAGGTCGGCCATAACCGTTAAGGAGTGTGGGCCTTTTGTTGATACTCCGATATTTGGCTTGCTAAATATAGCGCCGTTTTCCGCGTCCGAGTTCGTAAGTCTGCTGATGTGGATGGTGGATGGATGGTGTTGACCTAGGGCGCGATACTCTATGTTTATGGAGATGTTTACCCCATCAAATCTGGCACCTATGCTGATAGGGATCCGAGTGATGATAACTCGTATCAAGTACACGCCGTGTGGCGCTGCGCGTTGCAAATACATGATATATGTATGTACATAGAAGTATTTATCTGGAGCGGCCGCTGAACACTTAAGCCTGTCATTCTTGTTGTGGCTGACTAATCCGGCCAAAGCCGGGAACAGTCTGTTTTATGCCAGGCAATTAGCCGCTTAGCAGTTAGCAGTTAGCAGTTAGCCGCGCAGTTAGGCAGCCAAATGAACAGGTGAGTGTTTCGCATATAGGCACGCCCCATTGGCCCGCCGGCGTTATCTGATTACAATAATTTCGCTAGGCAAATATCATAAACAATTGCCATTTCACATTTTCCCCTTTGGGCAAATGTTTCGGGCAAAAGCCGGGTTGAAGGTCGGCGGGCTGACAGTTTAAGGTTAGCGCCGTGTGGTTAACTCGGCTGATGGGTTGAAGGGGAAAGTGGGTATCCATGTGGAGTTGTGGGGTTATGGGGTTGTCATAACAGTGGACGCATTTCAGCGCTGTTAGATCAATAAGGCGAGTGAGTTTCGAGTGCTTGGGCCAGAGCAATCGATGGCGAAACTGCATGCAGCGCGAAAGTTGCCCTGCTTCGTTTATCGTAATGGTTACGTATACGACATGTAGCACACGTCTGGGTGTGTGCTCGATGTTCAGAATTGGGTCATAAGCAGGGCTTCTACTCCGCCAATGATAAGGTGGACTTGGCCAGCTGCAAACCGGTTCAAGCAGGCCGGCTCCTTCTCATCTCGAAACTCGAGGTGCGCATTTCTGCGAAGAGGCGTGAGTCAAAGCCCATTTATACGCGAATTAAAATAATAAATAAATTTGGACTCCAACCAGTTTGGCCAAGAACGGCTTCGATGGTGACGTGCGTTGAAAAATACCCCATCACAAAATTCCCACTTACTATGGCTTTTTGGCATTGTTAGCCTTATCAGCTGACTTTTCCCCAATGAATACGCCCCGTGGGCGATAAGATATGGACGGCGATCGGGGGAAGTTATGTTGTGTTATGAGTGTTAGCACATGCATAGTTCGGGGATGAGTGGCCAGTGTTACTCCAAGTGTTACTAGAACTTGACCTTAGTGATAGCCATATCACACACCGGGTTGGGCAAGCACTTTATAGTGTCGAAACCGCCCAATCCCATTCCCAGTGCTCTTCAAGTTCACCTCCAAAGCGGAGTGGAATGGAGTGCTCAATGGGCTCAATGGGTTAGGCCTGATGAATGGGCTTGACCTTTCAATTGGCTGCGCTGCCAGTGGGATGCAGTTGCAGATCAATGAACTATCGCTGCTGCTGCCTTTGTTGCTGCATGTCGCTTGCAACACTTACGAATTAATTAATTAGCTCTCGGCACATACATTTCTTTCAGTTGTTTCTGTTGTTTGTTGTTGTCGCTGTCGTCGCTGCGTATTCCGCTGTGGATGTGTTGTCGTTGCTTATAATTTATACGTTATACGTTATACTTTATAATTCACAGTCGCAATCCTTTTGTTTTAGCTGTATTTTGTATTTTCGAGCTGTGAGTGTGTCTTTTTGTCTTTATGGATTTGTGTCTGGCTGCACTAATTGCCCGCTGGCACTTCCATTTTCGCGCTCGTTTCCGCGTTCGAAACCAAAACTTAAAACTCAAAACTCTCAACTAAAAACTCAGTTAACTCTTTCACTTTTCGGATAACTTTCTTCGCGACTAAAAAGCAGCAAGTACTATTCTATCGTAGTGACTTCTTATTCGGTTCTTAGGCTTCTCGGTTTCTCGGTTTCTCGCCGCTCAACACATCCGCCCTGGCCTGCGCGCAAAATTCAACTGATCTTCAGCGCTCGCTGGCGCACGACGACGACTGGCGATCGCGAGTGGAGCTTTCGCAGAGGGGAGCCCGAAGCTTTTGGGGCTAACAGAGGCGCTGTCGCAGTCGCTGGCGAAAACGATGGCGATGCTTGCTGTCGTGGAGAGATGGAGATTTCGTGGCGGGGGACTGCCGAAACCTGTTGCCAATAATCGAAGTTGTCCCTTCCGCGCTGGAGGGGGGGGCGTATGAGTAATGCGCTTCTTGGAATCAGCACACATGTGTCATACGCCGCTGGTCCAGCAGCGAACAGCAGCCGCTCCGGCATTCGGTGGCACTTCACAGCTTATCCGTAAGTTTGGCACACTCCCTGCTTCCCTTTCCAGCTCCCTTTTCCCTTTGGCAAACGCTTACAACTCAGCGGATCTCGTTTCCTGAAATTCGCATGCGATGTCGCGCCTAACTGAATGGGATTTATGAATGAATCTGCGGTCTGGATTCCCCTGGCCAAGCGGTTTCTCAATGGGCGCATGAGTAATGCGTAAGTTCGTGAGTGATAATCAAGTTTGGATCGAAAAGTGTGTGCCTTTCACACCCTAAAATCTTTTACAAGCTGAAGCACACATCATTTTGCAAGATAGAGGAAATGTCTATAACTAACTCTGGCTGATAACTGGCCCTAATTTGCTTTTCTGTATCTTGTAGATAAACACGTCTGCCTTTTTAGCGCCTGTGCTAATAAGCTATTCATCTGCGTATCTTCTTCTGGGAATCGATAGTATACGTCTGCGCCATCCCATTAATATCAATTGAGTGCAATTTGGGGTGACTCAGCCTCGAAAAGTGGCGTAAAACCACGTGAAGCAAATTGCCACCTAGAGCAAACAAATCCAGTAATCCAGTAATCGCCCTGAGCAATTTGCTACCAGCCCAAGTCAAAGGTTCAGCTTGGCTGCATCTTGGATGCAGCTGGGATGCAGCTGGAGAAGAGCAAATCCGACAGCCAGATAATGGGCAACATTCCGCCTCTGCGACAGTTCCTGATTCGCTTTATGGAGCTGGCACATCCAACGCGACAAACTTGGCAGAACTTGGCAGAACAAAGCGGGGGCTGTGAGACAAATCGGATGCTGTTGCTGCCATTTATCCATGGACCAAGTGCATCTGGCCTGCTGTCAGCCCCCCTCCTCTCAGCTTGCCCATCTGCTGTGGGCTTAGGATCTGGGTTCTGGGATCTGGGCCCAGATACGAATACTCGTATAGTTCGCTGTTATGGCAGTGGACAAGTTGACTTGCAGTCGTCGCCCGCTGTGCGATGCAGTTTGCCCTGCTGCTCAGTCGCTCTGCCATCGGAACAATGAAATATTTATGAGTCTCTTCTGCTGCTGTCTTTAAAGGCAACTATTTATGGTATTTTTAGACCATGTCCCCATCCCCATCCCCAACTCCATCCCCATGCGATCCAGTGCGATGGCATTAAGGTTGGCGGCAGTGAAATGAACTTTTCCACGCCGCTTCAGTTCAAGCGATTTCGCATTGACTTTTGCCTTTGAACTGTGCCACCTGGCCGAGCAGAACATATAATTGTCATACAGATGGGGCAGATAATGCTAATTGTATATGAATATACTCGCTGTATTGTATATTATTTGAATAGAGTGCGCGACTCTGACTTTGAGTGCGAAACACTATTGCTAAACTCAATCACGTCACGGTCAGGCATCGATAGTTGTTTGGTATATGAGGTATATGAGGTATATGAGGTATATGAAGTATATGAAGTATCTGATGTGCCTATAATTATATCTATTCATGTATCGGAATGTTACTAAGCTCCTACGTGCCGATTGTTCGGGTCGCCTTTGTGATCCGTCCGCAATGTCAAATGCAAAGTCCGGACGGAGATCGCTCTTGGCCCATTGATGTTCGATGGCGAGAAAGTGGAATTCCCCGGCGGAGATGAGTCACTTGGTGTACTTACTTACCATACGGCAGACAGCCAGACAGCCGGACAGGCAGACAGGCAGACAGACGAATTGAGCAAACTGAATTTGCATAAACGAATTTGTGAAATAATCAGCTCGGTGCCCGTGCTCCTTCAGCAAATATTGCACAAAGCGCCTTTTGTTTTCTTTAAGTTCCACAACGAGCTGTACTGTTTCGAACTTATCGGGCTTATCTGCCACCGATGGCGATTAGATCTTGGTGGTTAGATAAGGCGGACTCACAATATATATAGTCACTATCACTGGGTTTCACTTGATTTCGCTACGACTGGGCACTATCCACACTCATTTCATGTCCAGGGGGCTAGCACTGCTCCCAGTTTCCCACTTTCCCAGTTTCTGGCCAAGACTACTTGTTCCGCGAGAGGCGATAGCGACCGATTCCCAGCAGGTTCCGATTGCGACTCGTCTGGCTTTCTGTTTCTGTTTCTGTTTCAGTTTCAGTGCCAGCTCTCCGCCATTCAACCATTCCGCCTTTGTGGTGGCAGCAAAATAATGTTCGCGTAGTCTACTTCGCCACCCCTACTTTTGTATATCCAAGTTGCTTGCGAGTGTGTGTGCTTCTAATGGCTAAGACCTGTGTGTTCGCCTCTAGTTTACGAGTCACGCGAATAGCCATCCACACACACAGTCGCCCGTAGGTGGAATTAGAATCCTAGTTCTGGTGGTTGAAAATAGCTGCTCGCCCCTGCTCCTTCGTGCTTTGCATGTGAATGCGGAGCAACAGGACTAGGAACTAGCTCTCTCTTTAGGTTTTAGTTAGCCAGACTAGCTGACTGTGTACTAGCCAAGGCGATCGATTGGATATTACTCAACTGAATATAACCCTTGATAAAACTCCATTTGATATTGCAAGAAGTGCAGGCATTTCCCAATACCAGCACTAATTTCTGGCGAGCAGAAGAGCAACAGGGGCTGGGGCAAAGCTCTTCGTGGCTAGGACTCACCTTCGCTGTTAGCGCACTGTAAGCCAGAAGCTAGCACGTTAGCGAGCTTTTGGCTAGCTGTTAGATCCACTGACGATGATGATTCACCTGAGGGCGCAGCTTTCTCTCGCTCTCTCTCTCAGTCTGAGTTGAGTGTTTCACACTGGGTGGAAAGCTTTTCACGCAGCGGAAGCACAAACTAATTTGTTTAACACTCGCTAATTTGCTTAGGTATACTATATCCAATATCTTATGGGGATTTGCCTTGCGCAGCAAGCTGCCGTAACTGCAAGTTCGTAACTGCGAGTGCGTTTTTTGCGCTAGACTGAGACTCGGGACGCTCCGCTTAGATTCTTTTATATGGCCGGGTAGCAAGGCGATCCGTTCCGATAGCGTTCCGTTCCGAGATCCGATCCGAAACGCCAGTCATTCAGCTCGGCTTGATGCCCGCGTCCTTCCCTGTCAGCACCCCTTATGCGTTGTGCCGAGCTGGGGGATCGGGGACCTTCCTCGTTTTGTTCCGTTTCGAAAACGGGATAGTTGCGTACCAATCCCGGCCAGATCGATCCCAAAAGTTCCGTCTATCGGTGCAACGCCATGTGGCATGTGGCATATTGACTTCCACCGCTGCAGAACACTTTCGGCTGCAGAGCGGGCTGATTCATTTGGATTCACTTTGCTTCCACTTCGCTCGCCGCGATGCTAAATTTCGCTTTATATTGTTCTTATATTTTGATTTATACGCACTCAAACGTGCTGGAATGCCGTCCTCTTGGCTTCCTCCTCAAACGGCCCCCTCCCCACCTGCAGTACGGACTCCCCCACCTAGAAACTCGAGGGGATGTCTTCTTTTGTAATGCAATTAAATATTTTGACATGGCCGTCGCACTGGCGAATAAACTAAGGATTTTAGATACAAAAGCGCAATTCAAATCGAGCAGGAAGTCTGATTGGGTGATTGTTTGATTGTTTGATTAACCGCGCTGACTGATGGGGCCACTCCTTTTGGGTATCTCAAAGGAAATCCTTCAGTTGGTGTCTTTGTGCGATTGCTGATAATGCAATCATCGGTTTTACTTGAGAATTCTTGGTACTTTAACATGGTGCACCTATTTCACAAAACTCTTCTGGTCACACGTCCTTCTTTATTGACTGTGCGTGTAAGTCCTTGAAGAGCCCACGACTCACTAGGATGTAGGGTAGTTGCTCACAATTTATTGGCCAGAACCTGCTCCACCCTCATGTTCTCATAATAAAAGACAAGTTGCCCAGCCGCATATTTCTTTAAGAGATAATGAAAGGTACATAAAGCAGTCTGCCGTCCTTGACTCTTCGCAGGTTGTTTGTGTAGGCCAACTCCATCTTTTGTCTGGATCTGGTCCGCATCCACTACGTGTTGTGGTCGTCGGACACACCCAGATGCATCACCCTAGTCAGTCTCTACACTGAGTCCTAAGCCACGTCTGGACTAACCCTTTTATCAAAACCACAAGAGTGCATAAGCTATGCTTCATATTTTATTTCGGCACACGAGCTACTATGGCGATGATTCCCGGAATCCCCTGAGTAATGATATCCCCGAAAAACAAAACACAATTCGGTATAAACAAAAGCAGACCACAGCCACCTCAAGCTACGCAAACGTGCAATGCAAATGAATAAACCCAATGAGGAAAACAGACATTTGTTTTCTCAATTTTGGGGAATGAGTCATCCCTTTGCCCACTGTGACATCCCAAAACTTTCAAACTGCAAAGATAGATGGACGAGTCGGGCATTTGATTTCAATTAGCACAACATTGAAGCCGACCCAAATTGACATTTCAGGGGGAGGTTCTGTGGACTCTCAAAACAGATGTCCATGTCCACGTCCATGTCACTGCTGACCCTCTCGGGCGGCCGGGCCTGTCATTCAGCAGTCGATAAAAATCCAATAAAAAGCAACATTTGTAATTTGCATGCTACACAAGAGGGGGGAACGGTGTGGGGGAGTTGCCCCAGCTAGAAAGTACTCAAAATGTGGCACACTCCTCAAAATAAAATGGGTTCAGACGATATTACTTCTTATTAGAATATGCCACGGAATGACAGACTGAAATGAAGCAAAGCAAGTCAGTGAGTCACCAAGTCACCAGCAAACTCATGTGCAGCAAGAAATTGCAACATTTAAAAACAAAGTGATAGGCAGGCACCAAATGACACAGATTTCCTTCGATTTCGATTTCCTCCAGAGTCCCATGTGAGTCACACATTACGATGGGAACTTTGCCTCAGTTGGCTTGAGAGCTTTAAGGGATTACTTACAGTAGGGTGTCCTATTCCATGGAGGCGCTGGAGGTGCACACGCGCAACGATCACTTTATGACTTTCAGCTATAAAATTCATATTTTTGATTCGCCCATTTATCAGCTCATTTATCAGCATGGCAAACACGTTCTCACGAGGGCAACGAACGCGCCTGCGCGAAGAGCTCTCGGCAGAATGGCAAAACAAAAGTTAAGCTGAAACTGCTTGTAAAAATGTCAAAACACCGCCAAGTGCCAGTGTCCAGTGGACGATGGCCAATGGCTTTTGGCCATTTTCGGGAGGAGGTGCTGCACAATTACCAAAACAAAGAGTGGCCGCAGCAAACATAAACACGTGAACATGAACGTCTTGCTATTTGCATTTGTCAAATAAACGTCCGAAATGGCAGCTTAAATCAAAAATTCGGACTGCAATTCTGTGGACTCGAGTTAGATGAACCTTGTGGCTGGCTGTTGAATGTTGAAATGCAAAAGAGCAAACTCCCTGCGAGTGGAATAATGGACAGACTGGGCAGGTGGCCCAGCGGGTTCAAGAAACTCCCGTTGCCCATTTCACACTTTACTCAAATCTTTTCGAGATGCTGCACAGTGCCCTTCGGCCATAACTTTCGTTCGGTGCCCTGTTCCTGGTTCAACGGAATCCCAATATTTATATTTATTTTTGCTATACTGTATATTATTTAATCGCGCATACGCAGCGTTTAACTCCAGCCACGCCGGCAGAAAACGACCAAAAATTGCCATCATAACAGCGACTTGACTTGAAGTCTTCTCCACTTTGGAGTCGCCGCACGTTCGGCCTGCCGCATCACGTATTAATGAGTGCTTTCCTTCCCCTTCCCCTTCCCCTTTCCCTTCTCAACCCAACTCGCCACACCTCGTCCACTCCACTCCACGCCCACACCACGCCGAGATCCTTGGGGCCGGAATAACAATCATAATGCTTATACTTATTGCACTCAGGTCGTCCGTGTAGACAAACAGTTATGGCATTTAATGGCTAAGGAAAACACGGCTTCATGAGGACAGTCATAACTTCGGTTCTGCCCAGTTCTGCTCTGTTCTGGTGGGCTTTGTTCCAGCCAGCCGAGAGAAGCAATCAAAAGGCAGCGAATCCACTTGGGACCCGGACTCCTCCCCCGCGCCACTCGACCAAGTGTACTTCAGCTTGTATTCATTGCAAAGTTGAATTGTTTATTGCACTCGATGAAAACCGCTTGATTAAATGCACCTGGATTGTCACTGCCACTGCCACAGGCACTTCCGCCTGCAAATTGCAAACTGCGAACTGCTAACTGACAACTGGGAATTGCTCAGTAGCCAAAGAAGTTGAAGCCGCAGAGCAGTTTGTCCGGCCTGCGAATCCGCAGGATGCCGAACTGGAAGACCGACATGTCGTCGTCCTCCGCCATGTTCATGTCCAGGGCCATCAGCTTCTCGGCGGCCAGCGGATGCCAGGAGCCGAATGTGCAGGCGGAATTCATCTGGGAATGGAGGAAGTCAGTGGCTCAGCAGCGACTGAGTACATTAATTTTCGGACCCACCTCTTTGCTGTAGTAGTGACAGCGTCCATTGAGTCGTGTGGACGGCACGTACTCCACGAAGTCCACCTGGGGACAGTGCGGCAGGAGCAGGGCCAGTCCTGGGAAGGCACAGCACACAAATCACTCAACAGTTTACTTTCAAGAACTTAAGGCACACAATTCCCAGTAGCTGGGCGTTCATGCTCCATGCTCACCTATGAAACCGGAACTGGGGGGATTCCGGCTTATCGGGCGGTTTCCGGCAAACATCTGCAGACTCTGCCACAGGCGCCACACGGAGTGGGGATCGATGAGGAAGGCCCGCGACTTGGGATAGCGCCGCCTGTACAGCTCGTAGTTGGTGAAGAGGTCGTAGTCGGCGCTGGTGAGCCAATCCTCCAGCGTGCCGTTGTACTTGCCGGGATCCCAGGCGGCGATCGTGACGTTCCGGAAGATGGGGGCCCGGGTGAAGTCGAATTCCGGCTTGGTGACCACCTGGGAAGAGCGAAGAGGGAAGGGGGAAAAGGGAAGAGGTAGATTGCAGCTGCAATCGAAAGTGCGGAACTGCGTTTCAGCCTACTTGCGAATTCACCACACGAATCGTGGTTTTGCTGCCAACATCCACTTCGTGTCCTTGCGTGGGCGCATGATTGAATCTCATCACAATGTCGTGCGTGTCTGGGAGCAGGACGTATTACAGTGGAAACAGTGCGCAGTGCCAAAATATAAACAGAATTAGAGTAGACGGCTAAATCAAACCGATCACGAGCGGCCTCTTCCGACTGATTGTGCATGCAGGTGGGTGCACTGCAGTTGCACACAGCGAAACTTATTGTACACACATCGTTGCTCAAATGGAGGCATTACGTAAAGGCTCTTACAAACTAGTAGTTCTTCTCACCGATAAAGCGGCCCAGCTTGGAGCCAGCCAACGATCCCGCACTGGAGACGATGGCACAGGTCTTGATGTCCTTCACGTTGCGGAAGAGCTTCTGGCGCGGGAAGAGGCGGCCGAAGG
This sequence comes from Drosophila santomea, assembly GCF_016746245.2. Taxonomy (NCBI): domain Eukaryota; kingdom Metazoa; phylum Arthropoda; class Insecta; order Diptera; family Drosophilidae; genus Drosophila; species Drosophila santomea. The sequence goes on from NC_053017.2 coordinate 22,051,791, forward strand.
GCAGCTTGTTGAAAGGCGCGTCCTTGCGGCGCAGGACCCGCACGCCCGCCTCCATGACCAGGCAGGTGGAGGGGTAGTACTGCTCCTCGAAGCTGTCCCCGAACACGGGCTTGTAGTCCACGTTGTAGTGGTTCGCCTGCGACTCGTTGACCGACTCCACCATGGCCTTCTCGAAGGCCCGCACAATGCGGTGGCGGAACTGCTGGGTCTTGTTGTGGCACAGCTCCGAGTGCTTGTCGTGGCAGAGATAGAGCTTGGGGCTCAGCGTGAGCTTGGTGTTCTTGGAGACCTTCAGCCGGGGATGGGGAGCCAGCTTGGAGGAGTTGATGGCCGGGTTCTCGCGACTCTCCACTATGAACTTCTCGTTGGGGTTCCAGCGCACGTGGAACACACTGCGCGGCACGCGGCGGCCACTGCTTCCATTTCCTGTGGAAATGCATTTCCAAATTACTTTGCGCAACCGCCTTTCTGTGTCATTACTGTCGGCACTGCCGTTTTCATACGCACCGTTGCCGTTCGGTTGCCCTGAATTCACCACACCAGGTTCGCGTCCCTGCTGAGCTTTTGCACCCTGGATTTGCCCAGTTTGAATTATTAATGCGGCGCACACGGCGATAATGAGGCAGGAAAAGAGGGCCTGACTTTGACCCGGCGATGCGCGTGTCACTTGCCTCATTTCCCTCACTTGTCTCATTCTCCACTCACAGTACGCTAGTCGAACGAGGGCTCAATTAATATTTAAGCGAGCTGAAGATGCTGCCAGCAGTCAAAGATTCGTGAATGGATGCAGACCTATTCAAAAACCCTCAGTGGCATTTAAACACACATATTCACTTTACAAAGCCAAACTGTGACTTCAGGGATCTGCTAAGATTTCAGTTCACAAACAGCTCATGTGCCAACATAAAATAAATTAGTTTATACAAAATTAGGATATGTGAATCAACCATAAAACTAAGAGATACAAATTAAATATTTAAGCTACAAATCGGACGTTACAAAGTTTTGGCACAAGCTCTTCTCCATTTCTCGAACAACAAGTTTCGAGAGTATTTAATTGAATTCCCAATTATCGAGAAATTTCCAACTTATTTGCCGCGTCAGTGTCAATTAGCATTGACCTTTTGCTCGCACTTAGGCCTGAGTAGCAATTCATGTAGCTGTCAGTTGGCAAAACGTTTTCATGCCATATTAATGCTTTTGGACGGATTCGCAATTTCAGTTTTCTATTTTGGGCTTTTTCAGCTGGCGCCAAAAAGTATGCAAAAATATACGCCAGTGCCGCGAGCAAACAGAAAAGCTAGTTGACCGTCGACGCACAACTCGTTAGCACTAGGCAAATATTTCGGCCCACAAACACACATTTCAAAGGCGGATAAACACGTACCGACAGTGCGTTCACATGCAGCCCGCAAAACTCGGAAAAACAGCCGGAAAAACGAAGAATTTCCCGGCGCCGCATCCGCAGTTCGAACTTTCCCTTTCGCCAGCCGAAACGTATCTGAAAACTCGGCGCACGGCGGCTCAGTGCCCCGGCCAACGGAGCCGAAGGATTCGTGTGCGAAGGAGCCAGCTTCGGCAGCAGCATGCCGACTGCCTTCGTCCTTCGTCCTTTACCCATTGTCCTGCCCCCTCACTCGTTCCCCCCGCTGGCCGCGCCTAATTAGAGTGTTTGCTGTTGCGGCTGGCGATGATGTTGCCGCTGTTACTGCCGCTAAGCACCTGCGTTGAGCGGCTCGAAAGTGAAAGTTACACAGGTTACACAATCTCGTCCTCGCCAGTCCCGCACAAACCCTTAAGCCCTTTAAACGCAAGTGCGTGCGAGATTGCAGAACATGCCATTTGCCACCGCTCGCTGGTTTCCCCACTTGATTGCTGGCACTTTGCCGGTTAGCTGCTTGGGGAAATCAAGATTTTCACCTGATATGCATGGTTATACTTTCCATAAATAACGTATAACTCGGGCAGGTGGATTAGGCAAACAAGGCGTGGGGATCGTGGAGTCGAGTCTTGCTAATCTCTCATAATTGAATTTGTTTTGCAAGCGAAAGTAGGCAACAGTTTTTGAGCGCTGGAATGCAGTTGGGTTTGCATGGTCACTTATAGGCACCTAAATCAACGATTTAAAAAGATTTAAGTACAAGCATGCAATTATCCTTTGCTTTGGTCCGGAGTCATGCGATTACTTTCCCTTTCATTCCTCCTCCTCCCTCGAGTGCTCCTAATTATTTTGTTTGTCGGGGTATCCCCGACCATTATTCCGATTTTGCCGAGCAAAACCCGCGGGTATTCGCACGTGGCATTTGAGTGGCAAGACGAAGTGAGTGGCAGTGACCTGTCCTCCAGTTACAGTTCCAGTTCCAGTTCCAGTTCAGCCCAGTGGGAAGTCAAAGACGGTTTCTCGTATATATATATATTTGTTTTGTTTTTTTGTTTGCTTTTCGGTTTGAACAATAATTATTATTTTTGTAATCATTTATTATTCATCGTCATAATCATAATAATTTTTCTATACAAATACATTCAATAACAACAATTTATTTTTATTATTTTCGATTTTTTCCGTTTTTGGTATTACGTTTACGTCATTGTTTAATTATTTTACAATTACCATAATTATGCCAGTTGCCATTATTATTAGAAAGTATTACTATTCCTCCTCCGTTCGCTTGGGAAATGAATTTCATTACGTTAGATAGTTTGGCTGGGGGAATTTAATTTTTAATTTTCTTTGGTTTTAGAGTTTAGCTTAAGGACTATGAAATTTCGTTTTTGTGTTCTATTTTTGGGCTTTTCATCGTTTTTTATTTTTATTTTTATTTTCATTTACGTTTTATTTATAATTTGTTGATTCTTCTATGTTTTCTTTATCCTTACGTTTTGTATTTTAATAACAAGTACAGAAGATTTCAGTTTTTTAGTTTAGTTTTTTAAAGTTTTAGCTGTCTCAAGTGGGGTTTAGGTTTAGGTTTAGGTTTAGGTTTTACGTTTTTTTTATTATTTATTTATCAGTTTCCACTAAATTACTGTTATTCGGGAGGGGCCATTGTGTCATTGTTGGATTCGATTTTTCACTATGCAAACTTTCATTCGGGAATTACTATGGTTAGAGTATTCAATTTGATGGAGACTTTTTGTTTTGCTTGCTAGCTGTGTGGCGGCTGGCTTTTCATTAAACCATAACCATTAAATTAGTCTATGTTTTCATTTAATTAAATTAAACTTGACTTGACGCTATGAATTTCGTTATATTAATTGTTTTTGTTTATTCGCCTTGCTCGCTCGGTTTTCTGTGCATGCTTGCATGATATTAAATACAACACATTTTAACGTTTTTGTTCTTTTTTATATTTTGTCACTTTTGTCCTGGCACACAATTATGTAATTTCATTTGGCCTAAAAAGAATTTCGTGTTTCCAATTTTGTTTCGGTTTTTAAAAATCTCTTTTTTTACATATTTGAAATATTTGTTTTTTTTCGGTTTTTGTAAAAAATAATTACTAGCGAACGCTGCAGCGGGTTTTGCTTTTTGCTTGCTGTTGTTTTTCGATTTTTGGTTTTAGTTTTGGTTTTGGTTTTGGTTTTGCTTGTGTGGCAGCGGCTAATCAATTACAAAAATTATTATATAATTCGTGCTAATTGGTTATTGATTCGGATCTGGATTCGAATGTGAATCGATTGTGTATGGACCGCATGAGGTGGTGTCGATGCGCTGTCTACCATGCAAAGTCGATGGATCAGATGGATCAGATCTGGAGCTATGGTTTCACCCACATTACGTACACAATTCAACTAGTTTCGCTATGCACAGGGATATCGGAGATATCGCCGCCTCCTGGAACGGATCATCCCCCGCCGAAGGGGCGTCATGATCCTCCTCAAGATCCTGCGGTGCCTAAAATTTATTCGTACATACGCTAATGCCGGGGCACGGATATGGATTGGGGCCCGGGATCGAGTCGCACCGACCAACTGCAGCGGACTGGAGTCGATCTCGGTCCGCCTCCGTGTCCGCATCCGCCGGCCTACTCCAGTGTCCTTCTCTATTTATTGTTTACATTTAAATAAATTAATATTTAATTTATTATTATTTAGGCATCTATTCATGTTAACTATATTATATATATCAAAAAGTTTTACAAAAGTACACAATAATTCATAACAATTTGCATTCTATATGCGCGCAATTTGTGCCAGCGGCTGACTCTGCCCTGTTCCTTTGCTCTTTTCTTTCTGCTTCTGTTTCTGTTTCTGCTGCTGTTTCTGTTACTGTTTCTATTTCCGCCACCGTTACCTTTTCCGTTTCCGTTTTCGATTCCGTTTCCGCTTCCGCTTCCGTTCCGCCATTGAAATGACTGATAACGGTGTCGTTCCGCCCCTGTCCACCCCTATCCGCCCCTCTACCGCTCTTACGCCCCCCGTTTCTCAAGAAAAGGCATGCATCCTAGACACGCCCCTGTACTTATAGTAATAAGTGAAAAGTTTGGCCACGTCAACCCGCACCATCGCCATATCGACGGACGCCACTGGGGGTGATGGACACCTGGAGAATCAAAGGAGCGAAGGTGTAACGTCGTTTGCATGTGGATGCTTCGGGGATGGGACTGTGCAGATGGATTCGAGGCAAATTGCTCATACGTAATCTGTATTTACAAAGCGTTATTGTTATTGATATGGGGGCTAACCAGAGAGAAATGGAGGGTTCGTGATGAAGGCTTCTGCTGCTGCTCCTGCTCCTGCTCGTTATATCGATACGTTACTACTACAACACCTAACAAAATCCGTACTGCTGTCTTGCTGTCCTGCTACCTCCTCCTACCTCCTAAAGTAATTTCGTCAGTTTGGTAATGCAAGATGTTGTGGAAACTCGTGTGGGAAAGTGTAGAAGTGGGTAACGTTCCGATGCACAACGGAAAATTACATCCTAATAGACTTAAGTCCTGGTAATTCCGACACTGCCTGCAGTGGGTTCAACCGTTCGACAATAGACCTCAGTGAAAGGATCGAACAAAGGACTTTTCCGAAAACTTGAAAGCGTCTGAGAGTGGTGGAGTGACAGATGGAAGTGGGGTGGGTGATCGGATTCCTGGTCACCGGGTCATCGGGTCTTGGGGTCATCGGTTCATCGGGTGATTGGGTGATTGGGTGATTGGGTGATTGGGTGGGGGAAACTAACTTGAACTGAACCATTAGGAGTGCTCGAAGAGGTGTCTTTCTAGATCTGTGAGAGTGTGGGCGAGTGTGCTCTATCAGAGGGTTCTCTCAAATTGTTTAGTTCTTACTTTAATAGTTAATTAGTTAATACCAAATACGACTAATTATTTCTTAATTATTTACGTTTGGTTTTCGCCTTTAGGGGTTTCGGTTTTGGTTTTGGTTTCGGTTTCTGTTTCGGTTTCGGTTTCTCGTTTCGATTTTCTCATAGTTTTCATTTGCTGAAAGTTTATGTACGATAAGTTGTTAAGACAATATATATTATATAAATATATATATTTCATATATATAATTAATATATATATATACGCTACATAGAGTTCACTTTATTACAAAAAGTATTATTATTCATTGTTAGTATTTATATAGTAGGTATATTGTTGTTCTTCTGACGCGCCACGCCCCTCTTCTACCTTAATTTGCGGCTTACGTTGCACATTTTGACTATATCTAACGTACATACATATACTATATGCGACTCATACTCATATATGTCCTATGTCGGTAATCCCGGTAATGCCCGGTATCCGTTGCTACCCGAATCCGATCTCGAATCTCGGCCAGAGTCGCTCCCTCGCCTTGTCGGTCGGTCGATGAATCTTAAGGATACGTGTTACTGTGCGTTTTACATACTCTTCCTTTTTCATGTTTCATTTTTCATTTTTCATTTTGGCTCTTTTGCTTTATTGGGTTATACAAATGTTTACTTCCTCTTATTTGCATACTAAATAAAGACATTTTAGACACTTTTGCGGCTTCTCTTTGCTTTCTTCCCGTAATTGTTTTAATTGTTAGTTAAATCGCTCCCACCTTGACTATAGTACTTTTCACATACACATACACATACGCGTATGTAGTTGTGTAAACTAATTTAAGTAAAGTTCACGTTTCGCTCTTCTTTGAAAGGTGGTTGATACGCGGCTTAAACTCGTCTTGTTGTTGTCTGAATGAAATTGTGTGTGGAACTTGGGGTTTTCCCCATTTTCCTCTAATCGCCTTGCCGCTCTCAAATTTGTAGTCTAGTAAATTTGGATTTTTCCATTCGTCTTTTTGTTTTATAGCTAACCTAAACGTTTCGTATTTATGTTCGCCAGCAATTAAATTAATAACTATTTATATTTTCCGTCGGTATCCCTTTTATGTTTTAGTTGTATGCTTTTTAAATTATTTTTTTATTTTGTTTTGGTTTTTTTTTATGTTTTATACTTCCGTTATCGTTTATCTAAAAAACCTATTCTTGTGGCAGTTGCTTTTTGTTTAATTAAATATTCATATTCTTTGTTCTAGTTGTAATAAAATATGCTATTTTGGTTTTGTTTCAATAGAGATTTATAATTAATTCATGCTTGTTTTTATTTCGTTTGAAAGAGGACCATAAATATTTAAGTGGTTTCTGTTTTCCGTTTCGTTTAATTCGTATTCCATGGATTTGTGTGTTCTCTGTCACTGCGTCACTGTGTGTCTCCCTAGAACCATCTACTATGCCACATCTACTATGCATATACATATGCATATGCATCGCCTCTGAGTTAGCTACTACTAGTGCTTGGTATCGCCTCCTCGCTGGAGAGGGAGTCGTCATGGTAGTCCCTATTCCTCGCAGGCACTATAAGGCCCCGCTGCTCAGGCAGCGCCACCATCTCCGCCACCAGTCGTTGATGTTGTAGTTGTAGTAGTAGAAGAAGCGGTAGTTCCTAGTCCTAGTGCATCCTGCCCCCCGGCTCCACTGCACTCCGCTCCCGCCTCTGAGCGAGCGCGGGTCCTTGGAGTTAGTGGAACGATTTGAACGAACCGGTCTCGTCTCGCCTTTGAACCTACTCCGGCTGCTGAAGTATCGCACTTTGCTGCAGGTCAGCTGGTAGGCGTGCCAGGAGCTGGACCACAGCCACGTCCTGAAGGCCACCAGCTCGGCGTCCTGATCCCGACATCCTGGCCTGACCTGTTCCTTGCTGCGCACTTTCGGACTCCGCTGGCTGCAGCTCCTGCTCTTCACCAGCTCCTGCTCGTGGCAGCTGGCCTCGCAGGCGACCGCCTGGCGACTGCGACCCCGGTGGCCGCCGCAGCCACCGCTCCACTGGCAGCTCCACCTCTGGCGCGCCGCTCCACAGCTGCTGAGCAGGCCGAGCAGGGCGCTCAGCCAGACCAGCAGCTGCGTCGGCGGCTTGGCCACCGCACCCGTCCCGGAGGCGTAGTACGGAATGGTGCAGCGCGTGGTCGCAGCGGGCACTACGGCACAGTCGCCGGAGAGCGAGGCGTGCGGCATCTCGCCCTCCTCGTCGTAGTAGAAGATGCCGTCGTGGCTGGCGTAGTACGGCAGGCGGTCGAGCAGCGTATCCACGGCGTCCGGATCGCTTCCGGTTTGGCTGACGTTCCGCAGGGCCAAGGCCACGCTCTTGGCGCGGGCGTGCTCGCCGGGATGTGAGCTCAGCGAGAGCGTGATGTTGTGCACACGGCGGGTGGAGTTGCCCGCCACTTCGCCCTCCTCCGAGCGCGGTTGGCTGAAGTCCTGGCAGACGGTGCAGATTCCGGAGGCCGGTCCGTTGCAGTAGCTGTAGCAGCAGTCGTTGGGGCCGTAGCTCGACTTCTCCAGCTGCGCCCCTGTCTCGGGTATGTTTTGATCTGGCGGGGATGGGAGTGCGCGGATGAGAACAGCATCCTGTGGTGCCGCATGGCGTACTCACCTAGGCAGAGAAATGTCGGCTCGCCGGCATATTGGGTGGGCAGCGCAGGGGCGCGATCGGCGGGCAGCAGGTAGGGGCACTTTTGTTCCACGGTTTGGCAGACGCTCAGGCACGGCCGGATACGACGACGCTTACGGAACTCGGTCTTGCGTGTTGATCTAAGTGGGTGATGGAAACACAATTTAGGAGTACTCACTTTATTGCCATATTGAAATGGGTAACTCACCTCTTCTGTAGTTTTGATATCACTGGATCCGTAGCTCTGGGATCCGAAATATTGGCAGTCGATATGAAATTATTGGATTGTTGTTCGGCCTCGGCCTCGGCCTCCGTTTCCAGCTCCAGCTCCGTCTCCCTCTCTGCCTCCGCACCCTTATCCACCTCGGAGTCCGCGTCCGCGTCCGCACTGCGCCCTAATCCAGCCTCGTCCTCCGGCAGGAGCTCCTCCTCGCCGCGGCGGGGCTTAGACAGGCCAACAACATCGTAGAATGTCTGGGCCAGGTCCCTGTCAATCGCCTCCTCCACGCTGCGGTCAATGTCCTTGCTGGCGTTCGAGTTCGAGTTCGAGTTCGCCTTCGCGTTCGCGTTCGCATTGGAGCTCTTGTCATGCTTCTGATTAATCTGACGCTCGTTCATGTTATTGCCGTTATTTGATTTATTGTTATTGCTGATTAATTTCAGAGATTTATGCTTGATTCCGTCCGCCGTCGCCGTCGCCGTTGCCATCGCCATTGCCTCCGCACTCGCCGCACTCCTCGCCGAGCGTTTGCCTTTGCCCTGCCCCTCGTCCTTCGGCTGCGTCTGTGACTGCGACTGCGGCGACACGTCCTTTGGCTCGGCGAAATACGGCACTAGTGTACTGCAGACCCAGCGACGATATGCTTCCTGCAAAACAAGCAATTGAAAGGACTCATCAATTATGCAGGTCCCTGGGCCACATTTAAATTATTTCGCTCGAAATTTGTGTTCGCTTTTGTGTCGTGAAAGTTTAATTGATTTTATTGAATTACTGCTCAGTAGGGGGAAGCCTAGATTTATATTCATGTCATTTAACTACGCGTATCGGTGGTGCTATTTGTACAATTTTCAAATGAAAAAAAATGTCTAATGATACCCCTTTTTGGCAAAATTGAGTTTAAACCCGGTTTTTCCAGGCAAAAAATCGTATTTTGGGCACAATAACCATTTTTATGGTCCAATACTGAAATGTAACACCTTGTTAGACACGTAGTCACAACCCAAATCGATTGGCATTCCAATTTTAAATTTTTCATTTTTTTCTTTTTTTTGCAAATTTTGATGATGTAACCCCTTACAAAAAATGAGAAAAATGGCCAAAAATTGATTTTTGAAAAACCGACAAACTGTGATTAGGATTTTTAGTTTGGACTCTTAGGCTTACAAAACAGTCATTTTTAGATGATTCTGACTCATTTTGGACAAATGATAAAGGTTACCCTTTTATATTCAGACCGAAAAATAGGTATTTTGGCCACAAAAATCGAATTTACGGTCCAAATGATGAATTTTCTGCTTTGTTTAGCTCCTAATCGTATTCCCAACCGATTGGCATTTCAATTTTAAATTTTTCATTTTTTTCCTTTTTTTGCAAATTTTGATGATGTAACCCCTTACAAAAAATGCGAAAAATGGCCAAAAATTGATTTTTGAAAAAACCCAAAGTTGTGATAGGGATCTTTAGTCTGGGCCTTTAGCTATGCAAAAAAGTATTATTCAGATGATTCTGACTCATTTTGGCCAAGTTATGAAGGTTACCCTCTGTACTTGTGCTGTGCTGTACTTTATTCACATTCTATAATCACAATCCTAATCGATTGGCCTTTAAGTTGAAAGAGACATAAGTTTAAGATTGTTGGAAATTGTAATGTCATTACCCCTTATGAAACTGGCCAAAAAGTGAAATTGTAAAATAAACCAGATTGTTATTCGGATAGTAATGGAATTTACCCCGTTTGGCGCTGTCAAAACTCAGCTTCGAATGCTTGCCATACTTCATACTTCATACTGCACATATTAATTTGAAATCTGCCCTCCAATCTGACCATCCACTCCTCCCTCCACTCGGCCGACATATTTTCCATTGGGAAGCAAATTTGTTTCAAAATATTTTTGCTTATTCTTTGCTGCTGCTGAATTTTGCTGTTTGTTCCAGCTGCTCTTGTGATTTTCTATGCTGTCAGAACTATTGCAGTAGTTTTTTCGGAATTTACCAGCTTCCCCCGCCGCCCAAATGCCCTTCGGCTTTTAGCCATAACTATTGGTCAAAGGCACATACCAAACGAACAACTCTTCGCAGGCCTGCAGAGAAATTCGGTCGGTACAGGTGAAATTTTTGCTATTTGCCAACATTTCTGTGGCTATCAATGTGTCGGTACTGCCATTACATTTCCCTGCAAGGACAGCGAGGCGGAGAAATGTCGGTTTTCAGTTTCATTGAAACATTGCTCGCCGGATTGCAGAATTGCAGGACTGTACGATTGCAGGATTGCAGGATTGCAGGCTTCAGAGTGAGGGACTAAAGTCATTGGATTTTTGTTATGCATACACACACATTATATTGGTCACCAGTGGGCAGGCAAAGGAGCAGAAAATCTGCCCAATATTTATCCACATTCTTGATTGCCACGAGTTAAAGTGCAGCAAAGTGCACTGATTGTCTTAATCAATTATCGAATTTCGTGTTCGCACTCGTGTGCACTGAACATAGCACTGCTGGGCAAAGGCCGAATGCAAACACAACACAGCACTAATTGAATTAGCCCGCCCCCCCTTTCGGCCATAATGTGCATGTCCTTAGCCGGAGCCAAATATTACCTACCCTTGATAGCCGCAAAAGCGTGCACCGCATTCATAAATCACGCATACGCACTGTTGCCCTGCGGCCACTGCAGCTGGCAAGGCTAATTGTTTGCGTTTGCCGCCGCTGTCACTGCGGGCGATGGTGTTTGCGGCAAAAAAAAATCTAAAATTATCCACCGCAACAGCGTGCGGCTCTGTCTGAGGATGAGGATGAAGATGAGGAGGCCAGACCAAAACTACTTTTCGGCCTAATCGCGAGCGGAGTTCAATCATCCGAGCGAGCTCGTGTCCCCAAGCTCGTGAAATGGCCAAAATAGTGGTGAGTGAATGGTGAGTGAGTGGTTCAGTGAGACCTGCACTCATTTTGTGTTGGTCATGAAAAGCAACGGCCCATAAACTCAGCAAGCGTCCGACATTAAACCACAAATACTCGTCTACAAATAAATATACCCACGACTGCGTACACTGCGAGAATAGCTACTGCAGAGGGTCCCTGCCTTTCATTCACATAACACAGAAAAGGACCCAAATAAGGAATATAAAAACACGACTTTTACGAGTCTGTTTACTCGATTTCATATCTATATGCACCTACATGGGAACACGGGGGCTGTTGCCAGGGCAACTTTGGGTTCTCTTGGGTTGCGTGGGCGAGCTCGTCATCTCGTCATCGCGTCCTCAGTGCCCCGCTCGCTAAATTATTATTTAATTACAAAAAAGTATTTGCCATTAATAGGACACCGTCGTGCAGAGTTCCTCGCCGCGAAACGAGTCCTGCCGCCGCCTCGCGTGGCACGTGGAAGATAACTTGAGCCCGACCTGTCCCATCTGCTGTGCCACGAACTAACATGCGCCTGCACTCTGCACTATGCACTCTGCACTAAATGAATTCCGACGCCAAAATAAAAAGGCTCAAAGGGCGAACTCAATTAGAGGGTGTGCAGGTGCAAAGTTAATTGGAGCCTGTGCAGCGGATGGGCGCAGGGAGCGGGTCGCAACTTTCACGCCGAGGAGCTGCAAAAATCAATCCGAGCTGAAGAAGTGGATTTAAGCTCATCCCCGACAGCCGGCGGAATCCATTTAAGCCTGCCTTCATTTAAATGCGGGGCGCAAAAGTCATTCCGCACGCAAAATCCCGATTTTCGTCCTTTTCGGCCATTACGCCGACACGACACCATCAGTATCAGGATTGGCATCAGCATGAGCATCAGCATGAGCATCAGCATTGGCATCAGCATTGGCATGGGCGTGCAGCCTGCAGCAAAAGGGGGTGGCGAGAGGACTCAGCACACAGGACACGGGACACAGGACGCAGGACACACATGCGGGCAGTAAATAAGCCGGGTTGTGCCTGCCCATCGACGTGTGACCTTCGCGCCTCGTCCCCGTCCTCCGCTTCCGCCTCCGCCTCCTGGCGCCCAGATTGACCGGATGGTAGTGGGCATACAGGATGCGGCGCAGAGGAATCGGAATCGCGGATTTGTGGCTTAACATTTTTGAAACCCAATATGCGATAATTAGTCCGATGAGCGCGGCTTAATTGCAAATGCAGATTGGGCGATGAAATTCTAATTTCATATATTTGCCGAGTGCGTTTGACCAGAAGAGTTAGCCGGTTTTACAGCCAGCCTTATCATCAATAGGAACAACGCTGAAAAAATATTGTAACTCCGCTCGCCTTTGTCCCTCGTAAACATTAATGGCTAACCTAAGGGTTAAGGGTCGTCGGCTGGGGGCAGGGGTCACAGGACACCGCCCACAGGACGCAGGACACAGGACACAGCCCACAGGCCATAGAAAAGCGACAACAAAGGAAGGAGCGACCTTTGCCACTGACCATCAGTCAGTCAATGACCGTTTCATATGGCAAATAATTGAATTCCCGTCCGTTCGTCTTTTTGAAAGCGCAAGACGGCCAGGGAGTCCTTTTTGTATTTGCCAAACGGAGCAGACGTTGCGTGTGGGTTGATTTACGAGTTTTCAAATGGCCGCCATTGGAATTGCCACTGCCATGGCCATTGCTATTGCCATTGCCGTGGTAGGGAGTTGGTAGTCGGGTAGTCGGGTTTTACTATCATAATTTCATAAGCCGTTGAACCAGAGAAATAACGCAAGCATTGCCCAGGCCAGGCGCCTGGCAATAAAAAATATAATACACATATAAATAAGCCGCAGGGCGCAACCCGAACAACACGCGAAAATTATACCACTTTTTATTAGGCCAAATCGGCTCAGTTCGGCTGAGCAGCCAGCTTATTTGTTTATCGATTAAGGATTAAAGTTGAAAAGTGTAAAAAATCAAGTTCTATTATTTTTGCGAGTCGACAAAGCTAAACAAAACTATTGAATGAAGGGACCACTTTACGATGGCCAGCAAAACAACTTTGTTTGCCCTTGCATATTGTTTGCGTTATCGATCCCCACCACTCGCCCCCCATTCAATCCGCCACCGCCATTCGATTGGCCAGCTCTGTTGGTTTGGTTGGGTGTATCAGCGTTTATGCTCCTGCATTGGCCTTCAAATTCATTCGCAAACTGGCTGAGACATAAATATTTTATGGCTTTCTAAGCGCACTCCTGCCCCCGCCGCCCCAGAGGGGCCAAGCCCCCATTTCCAAGTCCCAACTTCAGCTCGAATTTAATACACTTTCATGTGGGCGGACTGGTGAGGTCCTGGCTGGTGTGGTCCTGGTGGTGAAGTCCTGGTCAGTGTGTTATGGAAACGTGACTGAATTCGGCAAAGATTTGCGCAGCACACAACTGCCGGGCCAGGACTATGTAATGTAATTGATATGGCGCACATACAGCACATACAGCACATACAACACCATACACCATACAACACATAGCACATAGCACACACACATAGCACAGTGCGTATGTATGAAGTTGCAGATTGGGAACCTTCGCACATACGAACATGAGGCTCGTATGTATGCAAATAAGTTATGATTTGATTTGTACCATTGCAGTAGATTTATGAGTAGTAACTCTCGACTCTTTCGGCTTTCGACTTTCAGCTTTCGGGCCATTCGGTTCGGGCCCACTCCGATGCCACGGCCATCATGTGGTTGCCAATTTGCATAATGGCTCACGAAACGGTGCGTGTGCGTGTGTGTGCCTTTGTGTGTGTGCCTTTGTGCGAATCGCGGGCCCCCATAAGCGTGCTACACTTTTGTATGTGTGCGAAATTTAAAACACGTTTATTAAAATTCACTCCATAAATAACCATCACCATGATTTCTGCAGCCATTATATGCAAATTCGAAATTTATCTGGTTATTGCTTGTGCAGAGTAAATACTTCAATTATGTCAAGTAGAAACAATAACCATTCGAAGCAAATGTATGCCAGTTTCGTGTGTAATTGCCAGCTCATGTGGCTACAAGAATATGATCGCTGTATAACCAACGCCATAAATGACAAGCAGTGATATATTCCTTTGAAATGTATTATAATAAACGGTTTGGGATAAGTTTCAACTAAGACCTAGCCTTGCAGGACATCGCGTTCGACCACGATTACAATGCTGTGAGTGCGGTGAATGCAGCGAAGACCCGCTGAACTATTCGGGCCGAGTGGCTGTGTGTGCGCCTGCTTATTTTGTTAGCCAGCTCAAAGTGGCCTGGCCACAGTGGCTCCTCGCTCACGCCAACGCACTTGACCAACTGTGGAGCTGTGTGGATCCGGGGCAACTGAGGAATGGGGAAACTGTGGAGCTCGACACGGGCAAGTGCGGCACGTGTTGTCGCATTGGCTATGGCAATAAGCAGAAGCAGAACCAGAAGCAGAACACACAGTGTGCACTGCGCTTAAGTAATGCCTTTGCTGTTGGTCCAAGGATAAACTTTTATTTTCCATCCATTCGCGAGTGTGCGTGCCAGTGTGAGTGTGGTTGTAAGTGCAAGTGTGGCCTGTCCGCTTTCTTGCGGAGCGGTTTTTGCAGCTCGCAACCAGCGAACAAACGCCTGGCAAGGGCCATTATGTACCCCTTCAGATACATTCCCCTTGCCCCGAGCCACGAAGCAGCCCTTCGTCAGCACTTTCTTGTGTGCCACTGGTTTGTGTTTCTGTTTCTGTTTCAGTTTCGCTTTCGGTGCCTGGTTCATTGCTTCGTTTGTTTTGTTTGCCACACGGTCACGTGTTACCTACTGAGTGCAGCGCATAAAGCTCGGGTGCTCTTACTATCCCCCTACCCCTACCCCTACCACTACCCCTACCCCTACCCGTAGTGCATCCCCAACCCATTTCCCCAACCGCTACGTGCTGCATCCGACAAATACTAAACTTAAAACCGCAAAATCCCATAACAAAATGCCAGAGCTGCTGGCGCTTTAACGCTGCCAATGGGGACAACGGGGCGGATGAGTGTTTAAAAGGGTGTCCGTCCAAATTATCATGAGCATTTTTTGGCACATTTGCTCGGCCTCAGATTCAGATTCAGATTCAGATTCAGTTTCATCTGTATCTGTATCTGGTGAGCTGTCCGCAGTCATTTGCCGCCTCTCCATAATTGTCCGTAGCTGGTTGCTGGTTCCTGGTTTCTGGTGGCTGGTTGCTGTTGTCAACCCGGAGTGCTCCTCCACTCCTCCACTCGGCTAATTGGGCAACAAAATGCTGCCCTAGTCGAAATTTAATTGCCTGTCATAACTGGCCAACAACATTCGCCATTGTAAACATTCCAGCAAACTCGTACATACATTTTCATAGCAGATGCGGTATGTGGGTAAATTTTTCAATTAACGTGTTTGCTTTGAGTACGGCGCCCACTCGCTTTTCGAATCATTTTTTGTCAAACGCGACAAACAGTTGAAACGTCAGCCCCAAAAACCCCTTTCCCCCCTTCCCCCTCTCTTTGTGGGGAATAGAAATTTGCATATTTAAGTGAAATTTACGCTGCGGCTGATGTGAAATGTTTATGACGGATATGTTGGCCGACAAGTGTTGGAATTTATGTAGCCGTCATTTCTGGCGCAGCATACATCCATAAACATTAGTATATTCAAACAGATAATGTACTCATTTCAAGGGACTCGCATGACGAAGGGACTATTTCCATCTAATTAGCATTTGGAGCCAGTCCAGTTGGCCAACCGAAGTACGGACAAACACATTAGCTAGCACTTAATTAGATCGGATGTGGCCAGAAGACGGATTCTTTGGGAAACTCATTAGCAGAGGATTGCATTCATCGCATGAGGAGTGAGTCAAAAATGGATTACAAAACATAGAAGTCACTGGATAAGCGCCATTAAAACTTATTAGCCTTAAGCTGGGAAGTAGTAGTAGCTCCTACTCCGGGAATACCATGGCCTGGTGCCCATATCATGAGATCGACATGTTTTCAAGCTGAGTAAGTATTTTAAATCGATGTGGAACTACAGGCGTCGTCCTTGCAGTGCATCTGCCTTAACCTTTCAGCGCAGCTGCTCTTTCAGCCCGCTCTATTTAGCCGTAAATGCAATGCTTAGTTTGTTTTGCAGCTTCCGTCCGGTCGAGTCAGTCAGCCGTTGAGGGCGCTGATAGAGCCCCAAGGATGGGGAATGGTAGATGGGGGATGGGGGATGGGGAATGGGAGCCCCGCCTGTTTGTCTGCGCACTTCCCATCGTTGGCCATTGTGCCCCTCCCATTTCAGCGCCCTTCGGCTGCCACTGATTTGACAATTCAAATACAATGGATCTGGATGCCAGTGGCACACACAAGTAAATAATGCACCAGCCGAGCTCAATGTGTTGGGCGAAGTCAGTCGATTTCGCAGCACAAGTGTGAGGATGGGGACAAGGGTGATTGGGTGACTGGGTGATTGGGTGACTGGATGGCTGGGTGACTGGGTGAGCCACGTCTGCAACATTTGCCCGAGAAATATGCAGCCATGTCAATGGGCCAAGAAGACAGAAGAAGTCAGTCAGTGAGTGAGGCGGGCAGGCCATGTTCCATATTTCAGATATGCAGCATGCGCAATTCCTCGAAAGCCGCTTAACTGACGGCAAATATGAATTGAAACTTTAATTAAAAATAAGACGCGGAAATACCCATCGAACCATGTCCGACCCAATAAGGCGCACATATGTAAATAAACAGCGCGATGTGGGTCACAATGCCGATTGCGAATGTTTGGTGGAAACTATTTACACCGCTGCACCAATTGCAAGGACTTTAAAAAGTGCATAATAAACAATGAACAATGAACTATAAGAAGACCAAAACTAAAGTATTTCACCATTTACCTAATATCTTTTTAGTGATGTCACACATCAGCTTACCACAATATTTGAGCAGGGATGGATTGGGCGGTGGGTATTGTTTAATCAGCTTATAAGTTATAAGTATACGAATCCATTTCAGACAGACAGAGTCACAGGACACAAAACAATTCTAGCCGACTAATTTGCTCATTAAGCTGCGACCGAGGCTGAGTCATTGGCAGCTCATTACAGGCAGTTAAACACCCTCGCCCAGGACTCACACACACTAGCATCCAGCACACACTCACACACACACATGCATACAGAAAGGGGGTGGGGCATAAGTTTGGGAGGCGGCTCACATGCTGAGCGCCAAGAAGAAGGAGCTGGCCCCAAAGTATGAATGACGCTAATGCCTGCCACCAGTCGCCCGGGGAGCGGGACATCCGGAGTCCTGAGTCCTGAATCCCTAACTGAGCTGAGGTCCTGCAAGTGGGCGCCGAGTGGAGTGTATTGCTGGGTAGCTTAAGTTGTCGTAGCCGCGTATCTATGACGTCAGCGTGCAGCGAAAACCGCAAATAATTCATTGGCCTTTGTTGGCCTCAGTTCTAGTCTCGTTTTCGTTTTCGTTCTCGATTTCGATTTCGGGTTCGATGTTCAGCTTTTCCCGGCTCCACGGCGAAAAAAACTTGTCAATCAATAACAATGGAAAAAGAAGGCTTCTAATCCTTCGGGCAATAACAACGAACTGCGATATCCCTGAACTAGCTTGCAAAGAATCCAGCAACACCTCATCATACCCCTACAAAAATTAACTTGAAGGGACACTTTTCTCCCGGTGTAGCTGACAAGAAAGAGCGAGGTGACAGACAGTGCGTGCGAGACAGAACAAGAAACAGAGAGCGAGCGTAAATTTAAATAAATGCTTTGGAGCACACTAAAAGCGATTTATCTTTGTCGATTGTGGATTACGAACATGCCCCGCCCCAAAAGCCACCGCCCCTGGAAGAGGGAAAAAAAACATTTTTCATATTGTGTCAGCAACGAGCTGGTTGCTCTGTATGTGTGTGTGTGTGTGTGTGTGTGTGTTGGCCCTATTTGCGAGTGTGTTTGTGAGTGGGATTGTGCGTCTGTTTGCACAAAGACTTGTCAGTCAACGTGGGAGCAGCTCAACCGGAGCTGGAGAGGATTCGCGGGGGGCTCCACAACCCAAGGACCCAGAGGAGCAGAGCACAAGGAGCAGCTGCTGCCCTTGCCACTCACCCAGCCACCCTTTGTCTGTCCTGCGGTCCTGCGGCCCGTCTGTGTCCTGCTCATCAGACTTCGTTTTATTGATTAATCGTTTGCTGCTGCCTGAGGCCCACTTCCCCCTTCCAACATCTTGGCCACATTAGCGCTCCTTCGGCCGCTTCTGCCGCTTCTGTTGGCTCCAATTGGCCAATTTTCCGCTGCATTGCGCCATTTATTTGCCGAAGAGGCCCTTCAACTGAAACTTTCCCAGTACCGGGCCTACATGGCGTATTCGCATTACTTCTGAGGGCCAAAAGCGAAAGTTGCTCCTGTTTTCAAAGGGGCATCCAGGGCTAATCAGGGGAAAACTTTTACATTTCATGTGGCGCTGCTGCGTCGATGTGGGAAATGCGACCCAAATGCGAAGCAACCCATACATTCCGGTATCGATTGTAGCCCTTTTCCGGGATATAATTTGAAACTATACTATATCTCGTTCGTACTGGAAGTTCTTTCGATTGAGGAGTTGAAGTTACTATGGGAAAAGCGATCTTTTCCTTCTACTTCGTGGCAGGATATTTTTAGCATCCTGCTGGGGAATCTCGGCGAAATCAACTTTCTCCTTAATCCACCGTGCACCGCAAAGTGAAATCTATCAATCTGGAGTCCTGGGCCAGCTGCTCCACTTCCACTGCCACATACACCCTCGGCAGGATTATAATCTGGAAGATGCGGCGCCCACGCAAAACTCGATAAATTGCTAGATTGCACAAAGTGGCAAGCTGGGAAGGAGGCGCCCAGGACGAGGACAGCCAGGATAACCGGAGGAGAATGCCAAGCCAAATGCCAATGCAAAAAAAGGTGGAAACAAATGCCTCGGCTGCCGGAGGGGGCGCAGGGGGGAAAAGATTATTGGAACACAGAAAGTTTTTCCACTGACTGTCGACGCACACATGTGTCCAGCCGCAAAGTGACTGGTGGGGGGAGGGGGGAGGTGTAAAGGACATGGGGTATACGGCGGTGGGAGGATAAAGAAGTGCAAAGCGGACCTAACAAAACGCGGCTATAGTGTAATACAGCTCAGCGTTGTCAGCTGTCGCCAGGCGACAACAGCAACAAATCGTTTATGGCCCAAACACCTAAGCAAATATGGCCAAGAGAGAGAGAGAGAGGGAGGGAAAAGAGGGGAGGGAGGGCGTTATCCTTCGGCAGGACATGTGGACGTGTATGTGTGTGTGTGGGTGGCTGTGTGCGATTGGCGCACATAAGTGAGAATGCGTGTAAAGTGTTTGTAATCAATCATTTATGAAATTACGCTACTTCCGCTTTTGACAATTTTCTTTCGCCGTCACAGGCTTCTTATAGAACCAATACCGCCCCCCTCCCCCTCCCTCGGTTCTTATATGACGTAAGGTTATGTGATATGTGTCTATATGTAAAATGCAAATTTACACACTGCCACAAAGTATATGAAACAAAATCGAGTGGGGAAAATAAGGAAACGAAAGTCCCCCACATTAAATCGAAATCATCGATGGAATTAGATTACGGCCACACGGCAGCCAACTTTGATGACAGCAAACACAGATAAAGGATTTTGGCCAAGCCAATTTGGGTAATACACACAAAGCCCACACACCTAAGCAATCTACGCAATTGATTAAATCACTTGGAATCAGGCAGAAACTTGAACTTTGGCCTTATTGCTCTCCGGTGGAGTTTAAAGTTTCACTTTGCTGCCTCTGGAGGTCAATGCTTTATTGTGGCTTTGTGCATAATAAAGCTATCTTATGAATATGCATCATCTATTTGTCATTCATTCGGTGGAAAACTAATTGGGCTCTGAGCAGAGTGGCAATATTTGTTGTTTCTTTGCGAGTTGGCTTAGGGTGCTGATTTCGGTGTGTCCAGTCTTGCTATTAAGCAGAGTAAATATTACATAACTGGCTATTTCTACAAACTGATGAATAAGCTTATATCCTATATCCTGGTTGTTAAGATAATTTCCCTCAAATGGCTGCCCTAAAAATCTATTAGTCTGCTCCACAAATATGAGGAAATTATCGAATCGCCGCAATGATGCGAAAGGGGCAAAAATGTTTCGCAAACCGCAAATAAGGACACAAAATGTTGCCTTGAAGCAACGGAGCGAAGGGTTCCGGAAAATGGATTTTCCCTTTGCGGTTGGCCGCAATGTCAAGCCTTTGCGACTAATTAGAGGAGCTGTGGTGGGGAAAGGTGCGGAAGAAATCATAAGTAAATATGCACTTGGTGTAGTTTGGAGTACTGAAATCTGAAATCGGTTTACTGGACCATGGATGATAGCGCAGCCGAGTGATAGCGATACCAATTCCGATACTAGCGGGGTTAGGTTGGCTAGGTCCAAACTCTACGCCACTCGGGCCATGTGCAAAAACGTGTTTTGTGCTGGAATCTGGCACTTGGAAAGGCGAAGAAACCTCTGCTGAATGGCCACCAGGAATGGGAGAGCGATGGACAGGAGCAGCGCGCGCAGTCGAACATTCGAATGGCTCCTGTCGGTCCCATTGCCCCACTATGACCATTTAAAAACGGAGCTCGTAAAATATTATAAATCCCAAAAACACCTTAATAACACTAATCTCTGGAAAAAGTTGCATACAAATGCTGTTAATTGATGGATTTTTGAATTTTCCTAAAAAAAACATTGGCCTGTTGAAACTTATATAAACTGCGAAAAAGTTTGCAGAGTCCCAAAAGCCAAAGAGGCTGCGAGAGGGAGAAAGAAAGAGGGTTCTCCCAGAGAGCGTGTGCTGCTGACACCGCAAGAGAGCGGAAGAGGCCCTGGAAATCTCTCACCCGCTCTCACCAGCGCTGACTGACTTCCACTTTTCGAACTAGAATTGTGCTAAAGCTGCTGCTGCTGCTGGCGACTCTCTGCTCTGATTCTCTTTTCTCCGTTCTCCTTTCTCCGCTCTCCACTCTCCTTTCTCCGCCACCCTTTCGCCACTCCTGCAATCCCTATCCTTCGGTTAGTTTAAAGCCCTTGTTGTTGTTGCCTCTGCGGCTGCACAGCGCATTAAATGTGTGCCACCAGGCGTATGCGTAATTTAAATTTAAATTTGTGTGTGTACATATGTCTGCCCCTAGCACCTGCACCACCCCTCGCCTCGCCTACCCTGCCCTCTCCTCTCCCTTATCATCATATCCACCCCCATCGCCACCCCCCTCACAGTCCACTCCCACTCACATCTTGTGTATTTTTGGCCCGCGTTGTTGTTGTTTTGTTGCCGTCTGCTTAGCATTTGCCTCAAGTTTTGTTAATCAGCGCAATTCACATTTCTGTTTTTTTTTCTTCGTTTTTTTCGTTTTCCACTTTTTTCACTGCCTCTCTCTCTCGGAGATTTTGCAGTATTCAAAAGGTTTTCCTTTGCACACAGAGACCCTCATTAGCGTAGTCATTGTTTCAGCCAGCTTTTCCTTCGCCCCTTCAGCCATTTCAGGTTTTCAGGTTAAGGAAAGGAATCTCTGGCCGACACTCGACGAATAATTACCAATTATATGGAACAGACATCAGATATGCACCGAAATGCCGAAATCTCGAAATCTCGAAATCTCGAAATCTGGTGTTCCCATGTAGCGGACAACTGCAGCCGCGCTTAAGTGCCACAAATTAACCGCAACGTGGACTCTGCGTCGCTCCTCATCCTGCTCCTCCTCCTGCTCCGTCATCCTGCCCCGTAATTACGAGTCTGAAATATGAATCCTTGGACAAGAGTCCTGGCTCGCTTATGGGCCAAAAGCAGCATGAGCTCTGCACTGAGAGAATGAAAAACGCCCAAACGGCCAAATGGCCAAGGGGCGGGGCAGGAAATTTAAAATGCAAAAAGGCTTTGTTCTTGGCGGAGTAAAGCTTACTATTTCTGACATCTGCTTTGCCTAGGGAGCTGCTTACTGTGAGAGTGAAACGAAGAACCCTTGATAAATTGATAAACCTAGATGCCCTGAAAGCTTAACTCTGACCCTTGGTCGCACACTGAAAGAAACCTTACAATCTTATCTGCTAGTCTAGTAATTGTTGTCATTGAAAACCCGGCCAAAGTCTCAATCACTACCTATAACTTAAGTTTCGTTTTCGGCAGTTAAAATAAGTTGTTTTTAGATACTAGCTAAGTCTGATTTCTCCCAGTGTAGATTCCGCTCTTAGGGCCTTTTGGATTTGGTTTTGTTTTCAGTTTTTCCCTTTTTTCGCAGCGCAACTTTAATAATTAATGAGCAGCTAAAAATGTCACGCGGTGCGGAAGAGTTTCGGCCTGGGCCAAAGTGGAAAGCGAATGAGGTTTTGGGCTTAATTGGGTTAACGGGGTTGGAAGGCGGGAGTGGGGCGAGGAGGGGATTAGATGGGTTAAGGGCCAAGGATATTTCGGGGGGAGGGATGTGAAAACTAAACTCACCTTGCAGTCGTCGCACTGGTTGATCAGCGAGTAGACCTGCCGGCAGTCGAAGCGGAAGAGGATCTCGGCCAGCTCGCAGGTGATCCTGTTGGCCAGTCCATCGACGTCCAGCAGGTCGCTGAGCACGCGGACGCACTCCTGCCGATCGGTGAGGCTGGCATTGAGGGCCAGCGTGTGCAGGGAGCTGAAGACGCTCCTCTCGCAGCAGTTGCGCAGCCGCAGGACCTTCAGCCGCTCCAGCAGGTGACCAGGTGACTGGAGGCCGCACAGGTGCTGCGGACTCGACTCGGCGGAATCGCCCAGATATTCAAGGCACTGTTGTTGCTCCTGCTGCTCCTGCTCCCGCTCCCGCGGATCCTGCTGGTGGGCGAGGACCGGCTCCTGGGCATGCAGATGGCTGTAGGACAGCGTGGGCTCCGGCTCCGCCTCCTCAGTAGTGGTGGAGGACACGTCCACGTCCGCGTCCACGTCCTGGTCGTCGGTGGTGCTCGGAGGCCGCTCGCTGGCCAGCGGGGAATGGCTGTCGGTGGCGTCCATCGCGTGGTCCCCAGCGCGGCGCAAACGCATCTGGGTTGTCTTATAGTTTACGAAATACTTGACTTTATTGTTACTGGTGGCACTCCGCTTGGCCTTGGAGGCCACTGGCTTCTGTTGCTGCTGCTCGGCGCAGGATCGCGGGCAGGTTGGGGGCCCGGGTCCCTCATCGACCCAGGCCATGGGCAGTGTACCAGCCGAGCACTGACCCTGCAGGAAGACCGAGAACACTCATAGATATTAGCAAGGATATTATAGATACTCGAAATGATATGAATGCTGGACATTGCCGTGTGATAACGCAAGTCATAAAGGGGTTATAAACTGCAGAACAATAAAACCCGAATCTGGAATACGATGTTCTTAGGAGCTCTTAACCAAGATTTAAGACCGACAATTGAGGAATACACTTAACTAGAGATTCGCTGTCTCAATTTAATATGGCATTTAATCTTTTAGTTCTGCTCTGTTTTCTGTGGACAGCTTCTATAACAATAGTTTGAATTGATGCACTTCTCCAAGTCCCAAGTATTCCTAGCCATATAAACGAATGTGAAATGCAGTTCATATTTATTGAAACACTCTGCTCCTAACACCACTCCTCCCTGCATCAATTAACTGTCTTGTGTGATTTTAAAATTAAACCAACCGACTGCGATAGCCACACAAACCACCCACACACACAGCTACACCCAGCTACACACAGCTACACACAGCTACACACAGCTACACACACTGGGGAAAACTGGGGAAAGGCAACGGGGAGCAACTACTGCATGCAGCAGGAAAAACAAAAAGCACACTGGTATATTGGAAAAGTTTGCTCGGCCAACAACAACAGCGAAAGTCATAAAACGCAAAAAAGCAAGTAAATAGAAGCCAAAGCTGCGAACAGCGAAAAACAAAACAAAAAACAAAAAAAAACAGGAGCATTGAGTGCATAAAGAGCTGATGTTTTTGTTATTAAAATGACCGCACTTCGTTGGAATTTTCCACATGCTTGCATAAAACTCAAGGCAGCGGCTGCAGCAACAACACAGGAGAGGCGGAAAGTGGGTGGCAAGTGGGCGTGAAGTGGGTGGGAAATGGGTGGTAAGTGGGCGGTAAGGAACTGGAGAATTGCAAAGGAATTTACTATCAATATTGGAGTACCAGTGCCAGGAGCTGCTGCAGCAGGAGCTCCACGGACTTGGAGCTGCAGCGGAAGCTTAAAACCTTTTGCGACTTAATCGTTTTCCGGTTAAAGCATGAATATTTATGAGCCCGGCAGGAAAAACTGTGTCCCGATTGCTGGCACCCAACCCAAACCCAAACTGCTCGTCTATCAGAGGTGCCTTAAATGTGCAGGATATTATCCAATCTGAGGTGATTCGTGTTTGGTGTGAGTAGAGCCATTCAGGCTTCAACTTGGGCTCTAGTTCATGGCGATTATAACTGCAGAGATGCACACGTATAGTGTGTGCAATGCAGCGTCCGTGTTAATATCCTGTTAAACACCGAACTTATCCAATTGAAAATGTCAAACATTTCGCTCGATGTAA
This sequence comes from Drosophila santomea, assembly GCF_016746245.2. Taxonomy (NCBI): domain Eukaryota; kingdom Metazoa; phylum Arthropoda; class Insecta; order Diptera; family Drosophilidae; genus Drosophila; species Drosophila santomea. The sequence goes on from NC_053017.2 coordinate 22,076,430, forward strand.
GCTCCTTTGGAAAATTTTAAACATCAATTTAAGTCCGAGTAATCCGACTGCACGCTGCTCGAACAATACGGGCATTATTCTCTAGAGTATGCACAGGAAATTCCCTTTTTTTTCTGTTGCCGAGCTGAGAACAAATTCAGAGTCAGGAGCGGAATCAACTTGGCAGCAGCGATGACCCTTTGAACTTTTGGGCAGTGAGTAATATGCAACAATCAACAACTCTCAATTGCTGCGTGTCCTGTTCGCCGAGCCCTGTCTTCCGAATGTCCTGTGCGCCCTTCTCCCCCCGATTTTCCTCCCGCTTTCCATCCGCTTTCCACCCGCTTTCCACCAGCTTTCCACCCACTTCGCCACCGCACCGTACGCCCGCTCAATCGTTTTCCATGTTCCCGGGGCAATAACAATAAGCAGCAGAGAATTTCACTTGCAATACGCACAAATATGCCCAGGCCGCGGGGCTTGAGGGGCTCGAGGGGCTCGAGGGGCTGGAAGGGGTGCACGAGGGTCTTAACTCAAATGAAAAATCATACAAAAGGGAAACTAATACAGCAAAGCACACTCACATACACAGATATGTATACAGGACACACACACTAGCACACACTCGTGGAGAAGGACGAGCACGTGTACGGGCGGCCATTGTTGATTTAATGGCAGACCAGCTGCGGCCCAATGCACAACAATGCGGCTGGGAGGAGCGAAGGGGAGGTGCTGGGTAAAAAATAAAGATAAATTCTTCAATTCGCAGCAGGCAAAGTAAGAAATTACACTTCCTGCCCGGGGGCGGATGTCCGGAAAGTCCTGCCAGACCCCACTCTACTCCACTCCACCCCACTCCACTCCACTCCACTCGCAGCAGATCAACTTTGAAAACTTTGCAATTTCTGCACGATTGCCAACATCATAATAAGCACTAAAACCGATTAATATTTAATCTATGCATATTCCGTGAAGGCGAAGAGTGCCCATCTTTATTTGGTGTATCTATTTCCATGAATTTTGTAAGCCCTCCCACAGCACAACACAAACTTCGGCTGACATTCCTCAACGTTTGCAGGCTCGAAAGTGTTAGAGTCCAGTGGCCATTATTGTCTTACCGTTTTGGCCTGCATAGGGAGCATATAGAGCATATTGGATGCAGTCGGGCGGCAGTGAGTTCGACATGAAATATTCATACTCTGGCCAGGAGGATGGGAGGCTTTGCAACAGGAATTCCAGTGGCCAAGGACTCCTGGCGAGAGGCTGAAACATTCATGTGTGCAGGACACTCGCCAGCTGTCTCTGCGGCGGGGCAAAGTGTTCTTATGCAAGTTGTCATTAACTTGGCTGTGGACCTGTAACTGAAACTGAATCCGAAACCGAGACCGAAACTGAATCTGAATCTGAATCTGACTGACAACCAAATGGCTTTGGTCTCTGGGCTTATGTGGCAAAAACATGTTGCGTGGTACTATCACTTTCGAGTTGCCATTGTGGTAATCAGGGACCTGATAAGATGAAAACTAGCCTTGTTTTCAGGCACCTTTAAAAGTGATTTCCAGGATCTTAGGCTTTCTTTCTCAAGCTAAACCAGCTGGTCTAGTAGATATATAAAATCTGGCTGGTAGTGTACACTTTCTTTCCGTGCATCCACCTTTCCCTGCCCTCCACCCCTCATCCTCTGGCACATTGCACACGCCAAAAGAAAGGAGAACGGGGGGGTAGGGGTCGCAAAAACTCAAACAATGCCGGCATAATGGAGTATGCATTATGGCTAATGGCACACGCCTACAACTACACATTTGAGCCCTGTGCAGATAGCCGGAGATGTCCTTTGTGGCTGCGATCCTTTGTGCAGGCTGTGAGGCTGTGAGGTTGTGAGGTTGCGAGGTCCAGAGAGGCGGGCCACAATGTCTAATAAGCCGAGGTCCTAAATGCTTAGACAATGAAAATGGACTCGGCCCACACAATGATGTCAGTTGCAGGGCGGGCGAAGAGGAGCGGAGCGGAGCGGGAGAGGAGGTCCAAGGAGGAGCTCTCCGGCCACTTGACCTATGACACCATGACACCATGACTGGCAGCAATCTCTGATGGATGTGTGACATGGCACTGGGCACCCGGTTAACCCCCAAATGCCCCGAGAAATTAATGCCTTGATTAGTTGTGCAAGCGCAATATTATTCAGAACTTTTGCCGAGTGCCGGGGGCAATTTAAATCCGCCAGAGCGGATCCTCGGCAGCAGGAATGTCAACTTCTGGGGCCAGAAGGGAAGCACCCGAAGTGCACTTGAGCTAAACACCAGCACCAACATGCAACATGCAACATGCAGCCACAATGGCAAACGGCAAACGGAACCGACAACACTTTAAATGTTACAGCTTAACCTCGACGGGCAATTCAAACAATGTCCTAGCACACACACACGTCCTGATAGGGACACGCTGCTTCTGTGTTAGTCGGTAGTCTGCATGTGTGTGTGTGTGTCAAATTTTAACGCCTGTCAACAATGCAGGCGGAGAAAAAATGCAGCGGCAATGGAAACGACAACAACAGCAGAAGAACATGTCGCAGGCAGCACTCAAATTTTCAAATGCATGCATGCAAATGTGTGGGTGAGCGATACCCTTCCTGGAAAAGGATGTTACGAGTGCTCGAGCCTGGCTCTCGAATGCACAATTTCCCCGAGCTTGAGGCAATATGCTTGTGCACCCGGGCCAAGTTCAAGCCACTACTGCATGTTTGGAGTTTCTTTGTGATCCTTACTTAAGTCTACATTTAATGGTATAACTCATGTCCGGTAAACTCGTTTTAACTCACTCAATTCAAAATTGTTTGCATTTCAAATAATCTGATTACATTTAAAATGAATCTAATGCGTAGCTAGAAGCAAAGTATGTCAGATATACAATCCAGGCTTAGCTCTTTTGTTTGTTCTTTGAATATTTGTGTGTACTTGGATACCCAATCCTTATTGCCTTCCAAATTGAATATTATTCAAAAATCGCCTTTGCGCACAGTATAGTGTGCAGTATCGTGTTTCCAGCACTTGTGTCTACACATCCCCACAGAGGTATCAGATATTCGTTTGAGAGCGTATTCTCGCTTAGATATTTATGCAGCTCGTCAGTGCTGGGGTTTCTATGGGTGTGGATCTGGATGGGAATGGGAATGGGGATGTGTTGTGCAGCAGCGTAAAAAGTGACAGGCGACACACACACACACACACTAGTGCAGGCTGAGGCAGGAGATGGCTAACACCCCGAGCACACACAGATACAAACTGGCACAGTCACATGGCCGCGTTGACGTGGCTGAAAGCCGCAAGGGACAGGCTTTGGCAAGTGGATGCAAGGATGCAAGGATGCGAGGATGCGAGGATGCGAGAGGCGGTGTTGCAGTGTGGCAGTGGCAGTAGGTTGGGCGTAGGCAAATTGTTTGTCACATGGCCGGGCCAGCTCCCAGTGCCCGCCCCTCGCCGGCTCACCTTGATGGGCGATGGGTGGTTGATGCTAAGTGGGTGGTAAGCGGTAGAGGTGTCACCAGGACTCGCTGCCGTTTCGTTGTCAAAATCATAAACATGACCCGGCCACGCCCCACGCCTCGTCCCACGCCCCACGCCCAGTCGCAGCCATGTGGCATTGTTTTGCACTTTGTCGAACTGCAGAAGTGCAGAGCTGCACGCATTTGCCAGCTGCATTGCTTTGCATAACAAGTGTAATCCAGCAGCTCAGCAGCAGCAGTCTGCTCCGCAATTATGCAACAATTTTCGATGTGCAATTGGCAGGCAAAAACCAGAGGCACCGGAGCGTTTTCACTGGCGCAAATCGGGGAAATCGGAGCGAGCAAGGCGGCAATCGCTTGTCGTGCTTAAGAAAAACCAGAAAAGCAGGACTTCAGGACTCCTGGTCTCCAGTTCTCCAGGATCCAAGGCGAGAGTGCTGTCAGGTCGTTCAGGACAATTACAGTTCGTGCATTATTCAGCGAGGACTCCCAGAGGGACACTCCAATGAGACAAATGGCTCCTGCACGCAACTAAAGTGGCCGAAATGGGGGGATGGACTGTTTTATGGAGTGCGAGTGCCGCACCGAGAATCTGTGGCATTTATATTTGATTTGGCAAGCAATTAAATGTGCTTGTTCTGCCGCAAATTTCATACATTTTGCACCCACTCACTCAATCATCAAATATTTGCTAGTTCTGACACATTTGGCTCATAAATTATTCCCGCTTGCCACAAATCCTTTTTTGGCAGCGTCGTTTATTCAATCAACTGGTATTTGTTTGCTTTTGACAAAAAGAGGTTCTTGCAGGAGCAAAGCTAATTTGTTAATATTTGCATTCAAATGGCCTGCATTCCGGATTCAACTTTCCACAGCTATATTTTTAGTAGCCATTTTCGTTTGACCAAACAAATCCCGGTTTACCCACCAATTATTTTGCTTTACTTTGCTAAACTTTCAGATTAGGACCTGGGCAAATGCGGGAATTATGTTTCAGTGCCATTAACCGGAGCGATCCATCAAGTTGAAGAGCTCGCCGGCGGGGGCGTCATATCGTTTTAGTCATATTTAAACAGCGCCCGTACTTATCGCTCATTATTTATGCATATATCAATCTATACGGCCACGAGACCCCATTAACGGGCAAACAAATGCCCCGAAAATTCGTGGAAAAACCGCGCCCAAAAGGAAAGCCGCTCACACTCACACACACACAGAGTGAGAAGAGGAAAGGAAAGGACACTGGAGAGAGAGTAAGGATGAGAAGGAGCAGAGCTGTTGGCCCAGGCGAAAAAGGCGACGCACCTGTCTGTCTGTCACATCACATATTTGTTTGCCTAACACTGACACGCACACACACACACGCACACACACGCACACACACGCGAGCCGCAGGATCAGGCGCCTGTCGTTATGCCACACAATTTTATCAACATTAATTTGTCAAACATTTACCGGCATTTCACATGTGTGGGTGTGGGTGTGGGTGTGGCTGGATGCGTCCCTTCTAATGGGAACAATGAGTTGAATGAATTTAATGAAATGAGATGTAAACATGTGGACAGCTGCGAACAAGCGGTGAAAAAGTGGAGAAACGAAGCGAGGGGAAAAGAGGGAACAAAGGAGTCATTGTGGAAATGTCCTGTTCCCTGCTCCCTACGTCCTGCTCACTGCATCCTGCTCCCTGCATCCTGCTCCCTGCTCCAGCGCACTCGCTTGTTTTCGAACTCGTAATGAAATTCTTGAGTAGAAATTCATTTTGCAACTTTTGCTGAAACAATGCTCATTGAATAATTTACGCCCTGCGCCGGCACAAATGAAAACCCAAAGCAAACGGAATGGGGAAATCGGGAAATGGGGAAATGGGTGCATTCAGCAGCTGGGTGTGGAAAACTGCACCAGTGCTCCACTTAGTGAGCTCCCAGTTCCAGTCCCAGTCCCAGTCCCTTGGCAATCTACGTGCTCGGGGCCCAGGCGCTGGGCATAATTGCATTAGCCGGATGCGCTGGATGTGGCTCCCGTTTCCCATTTCCACGCCGGGCTAATGTAATTGTTTTGTGTATTTAGCAGCCTGGACATTGCATCCGAGCAGCACGTCCTGCTCCTGATCCTGCACCTCCTCCTTCTGCTCCTCCTTCTGCTCCTGACCTCCAACCTCCCCTAATGAGCCAATCAATGCACACGAATCGCCGAGCTGGGAAACTTCTGGCCCCGTTTGACAAGCTCGAAATGCAAATTGCTGGCAATTAGCGTTTCAAGCGATTCCAGCACGAAGGTGCCACCACTGCCACCAATGCCGGCATCTTGGGGCAGCTAATCTGGAGCCAACTAATTAAACTTTGTCTGTGTCGAGCTGCTAATGTGCAGACATTTGGCCCAGACCTCAAGTCGGATCACAAAGGGGTTCTCATTCACTATTTTGCTCTGTCAATGGCCAATTTTTGATTGGTTTCAGTGGCACTCGCAATCAAGTCGATGGGTAACTTTGAAGTGAAAGACTCTATAGAAGCATTTGCTGCCAAAACTTTCAATTAACTAAAAGCATTTTTCAACCTATTGACTGTTCATCAATCACGTGCATTCATAATTTGTTAGCCAAATAGACAGTCATAAACAAAAGTAAGCCCCTCGCACAATATGTATTCAGCATATCCCACTTCAACATTGTTTTCGCCGGCTTTCAGTTTAATGAAACTGCACGAGGCGAAATAATTTGCATATGGCATTTCCTGTAATCAATTGCAATCTTTTCATTCGATTGAAGTGGCGAGACCAAGAGCAGAAATCATGGGAATTAAACTCCGGGCTGCAGGATGGCAAACAGCAATGGGAAATTACCACAATTGATGCATATAGACATCTGGGCATTGAGCTGGCGATGTTCCACAGAACTGGCATCGTTTGCCTGCTGGCGGAAAATTTATGACAGTTTTCGGTTGTTTGTGTCTGGCTGAGTTCCGATTTCCCGATGGCCTGAATGGGTAGCAGTGGGTAGCTGGATAGCTCGGCTCCTCCGCAGTGGAAAGTGGAATGATGTAACCAGAAGGAGCAACCTGCAACAGCCACTGCAGCAGCAGCAGCAGCAACAGCAGCAGCAACAACAGCGGCGGCAACTGCTTACAAAATAATTGATTTTGTTCACATCCTTGACACAAATAAACACTCGCTCGGCTCTGCTAAAGTTGAACCCACCATAAGTTTGCCAAGCGACCCCCAGCAAAGCTGCATGGAAATTGTGAATTAAGTCCGCACAAAGCTTAAGGATTTTTAATTGAATTTGAGGGGTTTCAACAGCAAATTCAATTCAATGCGCTGTCTGCACAGAGTCACAGGCGAAAGTTTAATGAATCCAATGAAGTTGCTACGCCCGATTGGAGTGTTTGTGTTGTGTCCTGTGGCAAAACAGAACGAGCTCAAGAGCGACCGGGAATATGGAGTCCTTTGAAAATGGCTGGTCTGCGATGAGCAGCGCAACTCGATGCCTCCATTCTTTCATTCTTCGATTCTTTCACTCCCACGTATTAAGTTTCAAGAGCCACTTGGGTGACAGCATCCACCCTGCATCCTAAAATCCTTGCCCTACACTCCACACAGCCAGAGGAGCCTGGCTCGCAACCCATTGGGGCATCAACTTATCAACAGGCCGCCGAATCCTGCGAATTCCGCCATCATAAACTGTGCACTCGTCGCAAAAAGTGCCACCAAAAGAGAATGACAGAAAGTGGCAGAGTGAAAAGGGCCAAGAGGAGAGATTAATCCACTATGAACCAGGCGACTGGAGAACCTCTGGCTAATTTGCAGCTCGGATGCAGGCGGTTCGTCCTTTTGGACACGGCTTAATGGAAAGTTTAGACAGTTCTTTGTGCTGCCACTCGATGAGGGGGTTTTATACGCTCTAAGCTGCCCTAAAGCTGTGCAAAGTAAAAGAAAAGCTGACAGGGCAATTGATTATTTGGTCCTAACACATTATTGTAACTTAGGTCTTGAAAACAAGATCAACAACCCATCGGCAAGCAGCATTCATTTTCATCCCAAACACGGGTGGAAATTCAGAGAAACTCTTCAAATTAAGCCATTTATTATTATCCAATTTCGCATTAGTCTGAATCATACTACAGAATCGAATCCCACAAACATATACCGCTCCAATCAAAAGTGCAACAAAGACAAACTATCCTTGTTAAAGGACTATTTCTGATTTCGTCCTTCTTGAACTGACCTACTTTCCAGAGATTCCATGAAGCAGCAGTTAGCCTGAACGACATAAACATATAAATCGGACTGGCTGTGAAAGGCCTAATTATTTTTTTAGACACACCATTTAGGTCTTGAAAGCGGATTGATAATTTTAATTGCTTAATTGCCGGCTGGCCGACTGACAGACAGTCGAAATTAAATAAGCAGCCAATGATGGGAAAATCAATAGTGTGGCTCTGGCTTAAGCAATCGCCATTTGGAACTGGGTTGCAGCTAATTGTTGCAGCTAATTGTCTGTCAGTCGAGTTCCAACGTAGTTGTGGCGGAACACAGGGAACCCAGGCGAAAAAGGCGAGAAAGGCAGGAGCCTATTCGATTCAATTAAATTTGCATTAGGAGTGGAATGCATTAATAAATATATCTGGATCTCAATTACACTTGGCAGCCCAATTGGGTGGGCAGCTGCCGCAGTTGGGCCTCCGTAGGTGAGTGGTTGGTTGTCCGGGCTTTTTTTGGCACGCAACCAAAACCGAGCCAGCCGCAAAAAAAGGAAATCAATTGGAAACTGTTTGCTAGTGCCTCGTCCTTCCCTCCACCTCCCTCTCCCTCGGCAGGCTCAATTACCCGGGCATTCTCGTTGATTTGCAGCACGTTTCGCCAGTCGCAGGCACTACCGCTGATGACTTTGGCGAGGAAAGGACGATGATGACGATTCCGGCCATGATGAAGCTGCCGTGGCTCTTGAAGTGGTCGAAGATTTGGCGCACAATTGTCACAGCGAACACTCGGCTATATAGCGTCGAAAAATCACTTTCCTTTGGCAGTTTGCGAGTTTGAGTGGCAAGCCAACAAACCGAAAGTAGCTGCCTCTATAGCGGCTCTAATAATGTGGAAATGCCTTGTGGCCAGTTTTCCCCTCTAGCGGAAACTTAAGCTGCAGTTTACCGAACTGCCTGCGACCTTAAAGGCATTCATTCTAGTAATCTCCTGGTTTTGCGCTCAGAAGTAGGCAACCAACTATCGACTTGGCCAATAATTGACGGCTGCTTTCAATATGGCCAAGTCCCACTGTCCAAGGACCACTGCCAGTCGAATCGCTTGAGAGTCCTCGAAATGCACACAATTTGTATATGCATTCGAATGGGCTTTGTGCGTGTTCCTTGTGTCTGCACTAGTGTGCACTTAAGCCGAGCTCTGTTGTCGATTGCCTGACAGCCATGCACTTGGGAAAATATCGTAGTAACTCGTAACTTAGTTAAGTAATCGAGCAAGGACTTATGTATGGTTTACCATAATATCCCAGACCATATAAATTCCATATTCTAGAAATCTAAGGCAGCAAAAGAACCGAATTTTTCTCGAAGTGAATACTAAGTTCTTAATGGGAGCAAGAGAAACAGGGACACAGAAATCCCTGATGATGACTACACAGATCCCAGCCCCAAGGCGGTCAGTCCGATGGATTGATGAATTGAGGTCCGAGGACAAGGACAAGGAATGGCGATAAGCCGGCAAACTCACCTGCAAGTCGGTTCCTGTGCCCGGCTGTGCCAGATCACAGGCTGATATCCAAGGATTAAGGCGTGTTAGCGAAGTCGCAGTCCCGAGTATGGACTTCTTCAGATCCACGGGCGCTGGCAAGGATGTGGTGATGCTGCTGGCTCCTGCCGACTCGGTGCTGGCCGAGGCGGGCGCGGTGTTATCCTTGTGGCCGATCAACTGCGCCGTCTGGGCATCAAGGATGTGGCCGCTGGCCTCCCGTTTGTTATTGTTGTTATCGTAGCTGATGGCGAACTCCTTCGAGTGGCTGTTGCTGTGGTCGCTGTGCTGCAGGACACCTTCATCAATCAGTCGGCTCTCGTCCTGCTGCTGCTGTTCGGTCTCTCTCTCCGCTTCCGCTTCTGTCTCTGTCTCCGTCTCCGTCTCCGTTTCCGTCTCGCTCTCTGGCTCTGTGTCTATTTCCGTTTCCGCTCCGGGTTGCTGTTGCTGCTGCTTGTGTTGCGGCAAGTGCTGCTGCAGCTGCTGCTGCTGCTGCAGATTGTAGTCCTCCTCGTCGGCGTCTTCGTTGAGCTTGATCAGGCGATCGAAGGACTCCTCGGACAGCAGGTCGTCCTCGGCCACCAGGGCAAAGATGTCCTGGTCCTCGTCGTAGGCCTGCGACGAGGGGAACTGCACTGTCAGGCCGCGATCCTCCTGGCCGTCGTCCTCCGGGTTGTTGGCCTCGCTTGACTCGGTGCTGTGACCGGCAGTGACTCCCAGACCTCCTGGGTCCGCTCCCGATCCGCCTTTACCGCCTGTACCGCCTGTTCCGCCTGCCCTACCTGCTATATCCCGGCTGCTGCTGCTCTCGCGTCGTCGTCGCCGCTGCTGAAGCCTGTCCGCAATCCTCGAGGACGCCCAGGACTCGGAGTGGGCCTGGTCCTTGCTGTACTCCCGCGGCGGCAGTTGTGGGTGGAACTGGAGCGCGAAGTCGAGATGGTGGGGCAGGAAGATGGGCAGCAGGTATGAGCCAGAGCTGCGAACGAATGACGATGACGACGACTCGCCAGTGGACGGTAACGTGGTTGCAACTCCTCCGCCTCCGACTCCGCCGCCACTTCTGCCCCTTTTACGGCCGCCTGCTGTGTTTGCTGCTGCTGCTGCTGCTGCTGCGGATGTTGATGCTGCGGATGTTTCTGCTGCCGCCGCCGCCGCTGCTGCCGCTGCAGATGTTGCTGCCGCTGTTGGTGTTGCTGTTGCTGAGCTGATGCTGCTGCTGCTGCCACGCCGAGCCCCCGAAATAAACGCAAGCGCCATCACGACCAGCCCGGGTCCTGGCCGCATATTGACCTCGGGTTCGGCGGTGCTAGCATGGTGCAGGCCCGCTTGAGACGCGCTTGCGACTCCAATTCAATGCGAATAATGATGGGCTCATGGCCCCATCATCATCAGTAGTGTGGGCTGCGGAGCGGTATTCTTGGATGGCGATCGGCTCTCTCTCGATCCGTCAGATCCGTCTGATCCCTCTGTTCCCTCTTATCCCTCTGTTCCCGCCAGAGCCGCTCCAGCTTCAGTTGCTGCCCTGCGTCCACATCCAGCGGCATGAATCCGCAGCAGCCAGGTTCCCAGTTCCCTTCCAGCTGATCACTGGCTAGCATGCAAATCACCAAGTCACCTGCGTAGAGGAGCGCGATTCTTGGGTTTCGAACACACTGCGCTTAGCGTTTTACTTCTTCGTTACTCGCATAATAGTATTAATTTGATTATTTCATTTAACGTAGATTATTGTTGTTGGTGGCTGCTGGTGGTGGCTGCTGGTGTTGCACAATAACCTTGGAATTCGAATTGCAATTGGAATTGGAATCGGAATTGGACATTTTGAAATTCGTTTGCTTCGTTGAATTGGGTTTTCGCTCTTTGATTTGTATTATTATTTGGGCTTGGGTTGCTCACATTATTATTAATTAATTAAGAAATCTGCACAAAGACAAAGAATCGCTGGTTAGGCACTGTTAGGGGCATTTTTCCGATATTAATGTGTGTGTTTTCAGTCACAAAAAAATGGGGGCTAATGTTCGAAAACGTTTTGTGCGCTCACGCTCTCGGTTTCCCAATGCGCTCTATTTGCGCTATTTGCTCTCTCGAAATTCATTACGGTAATGCTAATGGATATGAATATGATTCGGGAACTTTTTCGCGATGCCAGGCTTTTGGACTAATAACTTTTAGCTCATTTTTGTTGTGATTTATTGATATTGCCTTGCATATTTTCATTTTCACTAGCGCTTAGTTTTCCCGAAGTTTTCGAACGGTAAAACCGAGCGAACGCGAACGCAAACACCACACAAAGAAGGAAAAAAGCCGAAAAAACGGTCGTGGAAGTCCCGTATATCTAACACACACACACACACTGGCACACTTGCACACGGGCATGCAAAGAAATTTATATAATTCGCTGCTCTGCTTCTGCTTTCAGCTTTCTCTCAGCCGCTCAGCCGCTGGTTGTTTTTGTTGGCTTCGCTGCAAACACAAAAACAGCGAACGCAGGGATCCATCCAAAAGGAGCGCGAGTGGGTGTAAGCCGTGGCTCTCTCGCCACCCACCCACACGCACACACAGACTCACTTACGTGCGCTCGCTCTCTCGCCTCTTTAGTGCTGCGAGGCAGCGAGGGCGCGAGTAAGCCTGTGTGCGTGTGAGCAGTTACTTGGGGCGGCCAGGCAAGCACTTCGCATACCACTTTTCTCGGATTTCAGCCAAGAAGAAGAAGTTGGGTAGGAACAAGAACAAGGAGATGGCGAGGAAGCAGAAGGCGGAAGGGGGGAAGCAGAGCAGGGCCAGAAGGACCAAAAGAAGTCGCCCCTCTCGCTGTATTGGTGGTAAGCCTATGCGTGTGTGGCTCTCTGGCCTTTTCCCTGCGCTGGTATTGGTGTTAGAGCCAAGAGTCCAAGAGTCCAAGAAGTGGAAGTCGAGGCATATTTGGGAAAACGAACAAAAAGTCCCAAATCACATTCATGTCCTTTCAATAACCCTCGTGAACGTGTGTACCACAAAGGACTGTGAACAAATCAAAAATCAGCATTTTCCGCGTTTCATTTAAATCCTCGACTGTCCTCTTTGCTTTCTTTGCGGAGGCTTTCTTCCTTCGCTCTTTGTGTGTTAACTTTCACTTTTGTTTTATTTGCTGCGTTGACACTGCGCACACACACACAGACGCACACACTCGCACGCACGCACACTCGTGGCTGGCTGGCTGTATATGTATAAGGATTTTCTCTTTTTTTCGATGGTGCGTGTGCTGGCTGTGGATCCTTTCGTTTCAGTACAACAGCCGCTTATATAAGCCCGGAACGTAGCACGAAAAACTTTGGAACACTCCTCAGCGGGTTTTGGGTTATCGGGTTTTTTTTTGGGTTTTTCGCTTCTGGGTTTTGGGTTGGTTTTTTGTTTTTCCTAGCCACTGCCAATCGAACGGCAGCGGCACTTCAGGGACGAGCGAAAGCGAAAAACTCCCCGAATTGCGGGGACATTCATTTTTGCATTATATAACAGCAAAAGCTGGGGGCAACCGTCCGTTTTCTTTGGCGAATTAACGAGTTCGAAAGCACTTGGGGAACACTTTCTCGAGTGTCAAATACTCGGGGTTACCTATGCGCTTTACCTATGTAAATAGGTAAATATGTACTATATACACGGTGGTGGAGGAGGGGGGGTAAGGGGACTCTATTTCTTCCTCTTCTTATTTCCCGTAGAGCGCAGCATCAACGGCCGTGTTGTGTCGCTTGTGTGGGCGGGGACCCACGGCCCACGGCCCAAGGCGGGGGGCGTGGTAGGCAGCAAAACTCGAGAGTTATGCTTGGCAGATTTTCCTGCTCGATTCTTTGCCTTTTTCGGCTAAGATTACGATTTGACTGCGATTCGAGCCACAAATTTGGGTTAGATTCGTTTAATTTCGTTAGTTTCGTTTGATTTCGTTAGTTTCGCCAAGGACCCGAATACCGATTGATTCACTGAAGAGCTGAGGCTGCCTGCCGTTGGCCAATGGCTGCTGTTTTTACTGGCTAGGACTTTGTGTGTTTTTTGTGGACGCGACGTCGCAGGACAAATACCGTACAATCCTGCTTCCTGCTGATGGCCCCAAACGGCACTGACTGTGCCACATTGCAGATGGCGCTCGACTGGAATGTGCGAGCGGTCCACAACGACCCGAGTCGCAGCCGAAGCTACCCGAATCCACGGACGAACTCACGCCCGAGGGCTCAGCAGCTGACAAAGGAGAGCGGTGCGCTCTCCCGTGCGCTCTCTCGTGCGCCGTCGCTCTTCGGCGATTTCCAGGACCCATCCAGTTGTCCAGCTAACAGGGCTGTTAGGGCGCTGTTAAGTAACAGCCGTTTCGAAAACCCATTTTTGGGGCCAGTTCGAGTTGAAGTAAGAAGAATTACTTGCTGCAGGGCACTTAATCACACCAGCGGAGCAGGAGAAGGATATGCAGAGAGAGAGTCACTGCCCCCCACTTGACTCGACTCATCTATTTCGTCCTGTCCCTCGTCCTGCCCCTCGTCCTGGCCCCCCCAAGCGTCTTCACTTTTACTTTTCGGTCTCTGGCTTTTGTGTGCGCATTTCGTTATGGCGTTTTGTCTTTGTCTCACTTGGCCTAAATGTGTAATACCCTATAATGTCGTTTAATCCCACTCGACGTGTTTTAGTTTCGCCCGCCAGCTTAGCCAAAGTCATCCGGAGTCGGATCGCACTCGAATCGGAGTCGGAGTCAGAGTCGGATTCGAAATCGGGATGTTGTCGCAGTCGATGGAGGGATAATTTCCAGGAGCCTCCGGGCGAGTGTCCCGATTGAAGCTCCTTCATTGCCAATTAGCAGCGCAGTAATTGCATATTGCTTTAAATACGCAAATCAATTGTGTGGACTTGTGTGTTTAACAATTACCACAATATACAAGTTAAATGGATATTTTCGAAAGGTAAAATAGGAGAATGGTATATCAATTGAATAGAAAGGCTTCAGCAGTTCACGATTATCCATTAATCGTTTTAAGAATTCATTGAGATGTTTTCGAAAACCATTGCTCGCCATTCCACCGAGCTGATGAGCAATTTGATGCACATTTCTGCCAAACTCTCGCCGGCTGTCCAATTGCGATGACTATCCGAGCAGTCAAGCATCCTCGCATCCTCGCCTCCAAACATCCAAGTATCCAAGGCCACGCCGACCTTCAGGCAGACACTCGACAGCAGCTGAATCCGTGGAACCGGAGGAAGTGGGTCTAGGAACAGGCACTCACTCAATAGTTGGCGGTTAGTCGGGCCACAGGATGGGGTGGACAGACAGCACTTGAATTATTAAGTTTTCTTTTTGGTAATTAACTTAAGTAACTGCCACGACAAATCAAAGGGGAGGCCTAGTCCTTGGAAAGCCTGGCCAGAACAGGACAGACCATATTAGCCACACCCGAGCCGATTCGAGGGAAAGTGACCAAGTGAAGTGGGAAGCAAAACAAACAGAAATCGAAAAAATACAAAGATTACTATATAAGAGGGAGGGCGGCAGGCGGAAGCGGGGGAATCATTTGGCTTGGAAAGCAGTTTGCTTCAATTTATGCGCATTCCAATCAATAACTGTGACACATGCAAGGACAACAGGACGAGCGGAGAAGGACCCGAGACCAGACCCAAACACACCACCCGAGAAGCGGCCAGGGAACCAAGAAACCAAGAAACCAAGCAGCCAAGGAACCAAGCAGCCAAGCGGCCAAGGAGCAAAGGACACAGAAGCGAAGGAGCCAGGGAGCCACGAGGAGAGTGAAAGTGCCAGGACATCGAGCACTCCGAAGATGGCTCACTGCCGCTTGTGTGTTTTTTTGGCGTGGATATGAATGTGTCAAACTTATGCGGGCGCACACCCACATCCACACACACACACACATGGACAGGACACACACACTGACAGCCAAGAACACGGACTCGCATGTCGGTGTGCGTGCAGAAATTGATAAGAAACGGAATAACCCTCAAGAAAATTTGCGGCGAGTGAAAGTGTGTGTGCGTGTGGGTGTGTGTATGTGCGATTGTGTTTGAGTTTGAGAGGATGCGAGGATGCGAGAGGCACTGAGAAAATGGAAAACAAATCCAAAATGCCAGCACAAATAACAAAATAATGCCAACAACTAGGGAATACTCGTATGGCAGCGATAGGAAGAGTCCTGGATACTCTTTTAAAGCTGTATCCCTGAATTACATAACGCATATTAAATTCAGCTTTTTTTGTTAAATTTAACTTATATCAATCAAGTAAAGCTGCGTACTTGCGATGTACAGATAAGCCTATTTCATCGAGCGTATCCTAGACAATCCTGTGATTGTCTCTCGCCCAAAACGGGGAATACATTTTCGGCTGATTAATTAAACCGATTATTTCCCGCTTGCAGAGCTGGCTGCCTGGCTGATTGATACCCAAGCCCTCTGCCTGGCGGGATGCCATCGAGTGCATTACCAGGTTGAAGTAGGTTGAAGGAGGAGTGGGTGGTGCTGGGTGGGTGGCTCTGCTCTCGAGTCAGAATCAGACTCGTTATCGTCGCCGCATCTGACAGTTGGGCAAGTTGAGCATCCAATCGCATCGCGTCGCACGTCGGGGCAGCATCCTCTTCAATTTCGGTGCCAGCTTCGGTTTCTTAGTTTCAGTTTCAGCCTCAGTCGCCTCAGTTTAGCAACCTCGCAGTTTCGCAATTTCGCCATTTCGCACTTTCCCAGTTTGGCAGTTTTGCAGTTAGGCAGTTTGGCAGTTTGGTCCTCGGCTGCGAGCGTGCCAAGGTAGCTGCGACGCTCAGCCGTTCAGATACATCCGTTACAAGGACGTCGCCTGACCAAAACGAAAGCAAACGAATCGAAACGAAACGAGAGGAGCGGAATGGAATGGATGGGGAGGGGAGGAGGGGAGGGGCGGCAAGGATTTTGCGCAGTCCTTGCTCGCACAAGGCGCTCTGCTCACTTTATTTATTTTATTCCCTTTTGCACACGCACCACGAAGAGCAAACGAAAAAGAAAGCTCACACACACACGCACACACACACAGGCGGCAGGAGGCAGAGGCAAGTTTTGTGAATGAAATTTCGCGCAGGCACAAAGCGGCCAAACAATGTGATGAGGGGAGGCGGCGGCTTCGGCAGGACATCCCCTCGTCCTTCCAGGCCTGGCTCCAGATCCAATCCCTCGGGCAAGTCACGCGGCGAGCGGATGCACAGAGTCCTCCGCCACCCACCACCACCCACTACGCCCCAGAAAACAAAGGCAAACACAAACAATGCCGCCAAAAAACACAGTCAAGCTTCGATAAATCGCTCCTGTGAAGGATTCAAACCATATGAGCCAACAAAAAGGCAGTGAAAGCCTGATTTACTCCACTCTTAGTTGAATTAACCACAATATCACTCCCATGTGATTGCTGAGCATTCAGTTAATGAAGCAGTTCACCCCAAGGAAGTTCGACCGTACTTCAAGTCCAAAAAGGAGCTTTGAGCCGTCGACAGCCGCTTCTTGGGCTGCTTCCCTATTTCGCCTTTTCTGTTTCTTTTTCTGCAAAGGAAGTGCTGGAAGGCAGAAGGGAAACTAAACTAATGCTCGGCGCTTATCGATGATGACGATGACTATGACTCAGACTCCAACTCAGACTCCAACTCAGATTCAGAATCAGATTGGAAATCGGACGCAGACTCGCCTGCAATCCTGCGACCCACAAATGGATCCTGCCATCTGATAATTATGCCCGCTACGAACTGCAAACTGCCAGCCATTCGAGATTGGAGATTGGAGATGGCTATGGAGATGCGGTTAAGTGCGCGCTATAAAAACCAAGTCGGATTTGGAAGACGGTTAGCGGAAATGGGTTACTGTCCCTGCAAATGGGTTTACTGCGTTTACTGCGAAGTTCGTACTGCATATAGCTCGAGTAATTGGGACAGTCAAGACTAATACTTAGAGAACCCTCCTATCATCAACCCCATCAACCCATCAAAGAAAGGAATCACATGTGCTGCCAGTTTTCAATACAATTCAACAATAATGGTATTTCGATCTTCATACAATGTGGCATCAGTTCCTGAGTATTCCCTATTCCTTGGAGTTACTTTGCAGGGCATCAAACGTTATGAAGTGAACAAGGACGAGTGGCGCATACGCTGGCCAACCGTTTTGGCCACCCCTCGCACCTCTCACTCACAAGCTCGCAATTGGCACACATATGCAGGACGTAAAATGTAAATTCCTGTGGGTGTGCGGCGTTCGTCGTTGTTGTTGGGTGATAAAGCCATAGCTGGAGCGTGGGTGCATGAGTGTGGATAATGGCTCGTCGCAAAGTCGCAACGCACACACCAACCAACCCACCAACCCACCAAGCAACCAAGCCACCAAATGTCTGCACAAGCCCCTTATTGCCACCCACTCACACGAACACACACATGCGCGCCCCACATAATAAGGTGCGATTTGTCTCGCGCATAAAACGAAATTTCCTGCACACACACACTGATATCGGCGGTGGGGATGGAGGGGGAAGGTGGGGTAGATAGATGGAGGGGAGGAAATCGGGGTGGCTGGGAGGTTTTCCTCGGTAGCTGGCCAACAATAGTCGGCTTCATCTTCGGCGGGTGCTGAAGGGGCAGCTTCGATGGCTTTGTTGCTCGAACATGACAGCAAAAGCAAAAGCAAAAGCAAAGGCATTGGGTGTCTCTCTCTGCGCTGCAGAGGGGGTGGGGGTGGGGGGTGGCTGTTTAGGGGTGCGGGCGGCGGGGGGAACATCTTTGTAGGTTAAGGCTTGTGTCAAAGCAGGAAAATGGGCCACAAAAGGCGTAAGACGAGGCAAACTCGTTTGCCATAATTATTGCTTTTGTTGGTAGCTATCGTCCTTCCTCACGCACCACCCCCCTCCCCCTCTGGCATTATTATTTTAACCGGAAGTGGGCGCATGTGTGTGTGTGTGTGTGCGTGTGCCGATGTGTACAATTTGTGAACTGCATGAACTTTTGTGCCTCGGCCAAGAGGAAGCTCTTCCTGCGTGCCGGCATTTAGCAAATTTTGTACGACAATGTTTGCCTCTCCCTCTCTCACCCTCTCGCGCCCTCTCTCTTTCTCTCTGTCTCTTCGTCCTGTGCAGCCCTTAATTTTATGACAAATATTATGTTAAAGACCGACTATGCGCTACCCCATAAAAGTCAATCATTTTTCATTCCAGCTCCCACGAAGTACCCGTGCCTTCATTTTCGGATGTCCGCTGGGGACATTTAATTTTGGGGTTTTTTGTTGGCTGTGATTTTTCTTGATATGCGATATCGCCTTTTGCCTCGCACCCCCATCCTTTCCCTCTCTCTCTCTCTCTCACACTCTATCCATATCTCTCTTTTATTTTTTGGGCTGGGTGGCGCATTGTGTTTGCGGGTGTGTTTGCCACCCACTGGGCAAGCTTTTGTTGATATTTGGCGCGGCCTGCTTCAATTTATGTTCTGTTTGCCTTTATTGTCTTTCTCGACTTTTTTCCGTTCCCTGTTTGCTGTCCTCGCACAGTGGAGCCTCGCTAGGTGTGATAGGACTCGCATTTGAATATATTTTGTAGGAGATCGGAAAATACGTATCATCTTCTTGAAATTAGCATCGCCCTTGCTACAAATTAACCATCTTTGAATAAATCATACTTTGAATACGAGTCCTTACTGTACTTTTCCTGGTGGTGTGTGCTGTTTTTTTTTTTCGCTGCTCCCCGGCGCTTTCATTTTTTTATTGATAAGTTCATTTAATGGGCATGGGCCTCGCCAGCTGCCATCTCATCTTGACTCTCTGTCACTGCCACTCCCCACTTCCCACCCACCCACTCCGCCCACTCTGGTCGCCCACACGCTGTCTCCTAATGAGTTTAATGCTTTGTTATCATCGCTGTAATCGGCTTATGTAATATGGCAATATAATTGAATCCCGCGGAATTATGTCATTCGGCCAGGACCAAGACTAAGACTAAGGCAGTGTGTCGAGTGTCGAGGGGAGTTTACAAGTTTACAATTGCAAATTAGCAAATTGGCAAATTGGCAAAATGGCAAAATGGCAAATTGTCAATGCCAGTCCAGAGGCAGTGGCTCAAACGCAGCACCTGCGCCGCAATCATAAAGGAAATGTGTGTGTCAGCTTGGGGAAGCCACTTTCGCTCAGCGACCAAATGAAACTTAACGGAAAAGAAAATTACATCATGCTCGTTTCAATGGGTCGACATAATATTATTTTCCTGGCTCAGTGGGTCCTCGTCTGGTAGTCAATTTTTTATTTATTTATTTTATGCCTACGCACATACGCGCCTGCGGAGAGAAAGCGGTAGAGGGTGGGAGAAAGCGGGGGAAAGTGGGAGAAAGTGGGGTCCTGACAGGTGTCGCCGACTGAGTGGCTGTCTGACAGACTCGCAGAAGTGGGCGTGGCCCGTCGGCGTGGGCTGGGTGGTGAAAAATGGTGGCCTATTATTCTTTGTATTGTTTTATGTGGCATTTATACGCGTATTTTCGTCGTCTTTTAATGGGAAGGGCGAGCGCGCAAGATAGACGAACAGCCGAGTGGAAAATAACAAGGGCAATAGACCAGCCACACAGGCTGGAGGGCATCGGCTCCTCCGCCACACATCGCCATCCAATCAGTAGATAAATAACACATAAAATGAGGTGCTTAATCGGGTTTGAAGTGCTGAAAGTAAAACTGTGCCATGAGCCATGAGCCATGAGCCTTCCGTCCCTCCGACCATCAGACCATTCGTCCTCGTCGCCGGTGGCGATGGCTTTGTCTCCGTCGTAAATCTGGAATATCACTGGTGTTTGAATATCATTTGCAAGCGCCGAATTTCGCAGAGTGCCTGACGGCACTTAAGGCATAATTCCGCTTTAATTCCCACGCGTACTAAAGTAATTTATCAGCATTGCTGGCATAAATTAGGTAGTCGAAAATGGTTGATAAGTATATCGCAATACGTCACTTATAATGTTTCCTTTTAAAATACATCATTTGAAATTACCGCCCTTCTTCTACCTATCGATTTCTGCCGATAAATGTATGCGTACACTTATCGATAAGTAATCGAATATGTATAATATATAATGTAAGTTATTTCAACTGCTGAAGAATATTTAGAGTTCATATCTCTGGGGTTGCATTTAAAAATACTTTATTTGCTTAAACAAAATTTGAATAATTTGCCTTAGATTCCAACGCTTGTCGCGTTGCCAACTATTAGACCGAATGTGGTTTCCCAGAAAAATACGTTCACACTGACGGGAAACATCGATAGCAATCGGTGTGTGTTCAGTAAATTCAGCAAAACGCGAAACAGTCACACTCGACACATCGAAGGTATTTTTGAACAGCCAGAAACAATCACACTCTTGTTTGTTAATAATACTAGCGCACTCGCGGCCCCAAAATAAAAAACGGTTCGATCGCGCGACCATCGACCAGCCAATTTTTTTGCTGCACAGCCGACGCCGCCCGAAAAAGTGAAAGTATTTGCATGTGAGAGGCGGAAAAGAGTCGCGGAGTGGGTCAGCGAGCAAGAAGAAGAGCCAGCGGCGCAAGAAAAGCGGCGCAAGAGGTGGGGGCAGACACAAAACCGAGAAACAGTGAGGCGAAAATCGGAAAAGTGCAATAACGAGGCCGCGAAATCTCTGCTAAAAGGTCAACCTCGGACTCGCGATAGTTTTAGCCACTAGTTTGGTAGTACAGTACGTCCTGCGTCCGTGCAATTCATACGTTAATACCAATTTATATGTGACCGAAATCTGAGAGTGTTCAGTGTGTGCGCGAGAGAGCGAGACCAGCATGGGTACGACAAAGGAGCGAAGAGAGCAGAGCGAGGGCGACGCCGCCACCACCCACTCAATAACAACAACAACTACAACGGCAGCAGCAACAGTAGCAGGAGAAGTTACTACTACGCCAGCTACAAAAGCAGCAACCACAGCAGCAGCAGATACGAGCACGCCGAATGCCGCCAAAAAGATTCGCCGCACCTTCTCCATGCCACGCAATCCCTTCCGTTGGACGCGCAAGTTCAAAACGGCAGCTGCCGTTACGTCGTCCTCGGGAGCGGAAAAGGACAACGGAAGCGGCAAGGATAACGGGGGCGGGGGCGGGGGCAGGGAGCGGCGTGGCAGCCACACGGCCATCTCGTCCTGCGTGGGCGGGGGGCGTGGCAGGAGCGGGAGCATTGTGTCCCTCAGCAGCTACGAGGCTCCCTTCACTTCGTCCACCAGCAACCACAACAATACGGCCAACAACAACACCACCACCGCCAGCAATGGAAACAACAGCAACACCAACACCAACAGTAGTAGCAACAACAACAGCAACAGCAAGCGGACACGTGCCCTGCGCCGTTCGTCCTTCAGAAAGTTTCTCAACCGGATCGCCCAGCACCTGAGTTCGACGGTGAATGTCGTGGTAAGCCCGGAAAAGCGTGGAAAGCTATGCCGAAGAGCAGATATTTCACAATGTATCTTACGACTTTTTGATTAGCAAGCAATGCAATTCGATTATATTACTATTACTCATCAAAACATATCATGTTTTGCTCTTGTGACTTGCAATTCAACGGGTCACTTTTTTGCGCAGTGATTTAGTTTACAAATAACATCAAAAATCGAGGGTAACTAATCACTCTAATCAGTGGTTTCTATCTGGCAATTTACTTCTCAGGTTGTTTACTTCCTTTAACTAAGCCAATAGTCTTTGTAGCTAAATTACATTCAAATGGGTATACATATGTAACATGAACTGTTTATCTGCGATTAATGGGTGCGCATAAACGAGGCTCATATATGTAGTTCCACTTAGTATACCTTTCTTTCTTCGCTTTGTCAGCGGGCTGCTTAGAGCGCATCTCCTAGCTCCGCATCCCTCGCATTCCGCACTTCTCAGTGTGCAGTGCCACAATGCCCCTTATCAGGAGTCCAGCAGCACTGCCATGGAATGCATCTTCGTTTAGTGCGTTATCGGCTGCTTTGTTTTGCTCTCGCTGCTCTTTGTCTTCGCCGGACACATGGCATCTTCTGCATCTGCATCAGCATCTTCATCTGCATGTGAAATGGGGATGGGAGTGCCTCTGATTTGGCACCATTCTGCTGCTGCTGCAGCTGATGATTCTGGGTCTTTTGTGCCGCAAGGAGTCACCACCAACCACCCACCGGGTGGGGAATGGAGCATGGGCACGAATCGCCCCTTGCCACGTTTCTGTTTCGTAGCGCTTCGCTCGCCCAGCTTTTTGTTGTGCTACCCGTGCTGAGTCACAATTTGCGTGACCGATGATAAGGGAGCCGAGCCGTGTTCTGTATTGTATATCAGTCCAAAAAGCGGCTTATTGGGACTTTGGCTGGCCGCCACCTCCTCCTCCTCCTTGTGCTCCTCCTCCAGGGAGTTTCGGTATGTTAATCTATATGGTGTAGCCGCCGCAGTCTTTGTTCACACATTCCGTTCGACGGATAAAAAGCCTTTGTTTACACAACTATAAATACAGCGGATTCCGCTTTTTTGAAGTGTATCTCAAATGTTCTACGCTCTTCAGCGGCAATTTACGATTACCATACGCGAGGACGGGGAATGGAAATTAATTTTATTTTTAAACAATTGCTGTCTCATTATTATCATAATTTTTGTTGTGCTTTTGGAGTGGCTGGCTGGCGGGATTCCGGGGGTCTGTAACTAGGTGTAGGTGGGCGCCTTTTGTTTCGCAGACAGCAATTGTTCAAACAATTTTGTGTAAATGTTGCCAACATTTGTTGCTCCGTTCGGGCTATAATAAACAAACAGGCAAACGCACACACACACACACACACACACACACACACACACACACACACACACACACACAGGCACACACAGTCCGAAAAACAAGAGTTTTTCAGGTCGTGAGCTGCTGGAGCGAGACAGCACTTAATGACGGACCGGGTGAACCGGGGATCGGGGATCGGGAACTCCGGGTTGCTGGGGAGCACAACTACCAACTGGCAACTGGCAACTGCCAACCAATGTGTGCCACGCTTGCGTCGGAGAAGACAGCTCCACAAAGCGGGGAAAGCGACAACTGAAGCGCTGAAGACAAGTGCACGGCGCAATGACACACTCCGCCCGCCAGTCGCCCGATCCCCTCCAGATCCCCTCCAGAAAGCGATAGCGCTGCAACGCGAGGCTGCTGGAATTGAATTTGATCTAATAATACTCACATTGGACGCCCCAGTGTGTGCGTATCAATTTATAAACAGTGCAGCTTAGCGTCTCGAATTTTCTGCCACTTGACACATTCCAGTAATGTAACACGAAGGTAGATGCACTAAACAAATATTTCAAAGCTTACTACACGTTCAGTTTTAATTCGTAATCAGATTATAGATGAATGAACGCTATAGATTTCTAGTTTGATTTTATTAAATGGAACGATTCGTTGCCGGAGGCTCTACTGTGACTGTGTGACTGCAAAAGTTTGATTAATTGTAGAGGGCAGACCTTATGGCCGTAGTGCAGCTGACCTTTTTAGCGCTCGGCATTCCAGAACGATAACCGCATACGAAAACAGACTTAATTTCATTCAAAACGAGCGGCAATGAGTGATCAGTGCGGGTGTTTGCCAGAGTGTTTCGACTCGAGGGGTGGAGCACGTAGAGCTCAATGGAACTACAGTATCTGTAGTTTCTGCCATGAAAGCCCCTCGTGAATCCACATCCACTTCCACTTCCATCCGAAAGATTGCAATGGGAAACTCGACCGATTTGTCTGCTGCAAGCTGCAAGCTTTTACTGTGCCATTATGGCTATGCAGACTTGGCAAGGTGCAGTTGTAGTTGTCTTGCCTCCTGCCTCTTACCTCTTGCCTCTTGGCTTTTGTCTTTTGGCACCTTTCACCAACAAAAGGCACGAAAAGGCCAGATATTCAGATACTCGGTTAGCTGAGCAACAAGTACTTATTACTGCCTTTGCTGTGAGTATTTTCTTAATGACATTATGTGGCAATTGAGCATTGTTGAGTTTGTTGTTGTGAGCTTACCTCATTGTAAACATTGCAAACAACTACTTTGATTTATGATTCATGCCTCTGGCACTTGGCATCTCGTTTCGCGCACTTTGCATTGATTTTATTCAGAAGCTGAGTTTGAATAGCTGCAGGAAAACAACAAAAGCGGCGCAAATGGCGGAAGAGCGAAATGCAAAATGCAAAAAGAAAGAAAAGCAAAATCGCCCTGCGAGAACTGGGAAAACTGGGAAAACTGGCAAACTGGGCGGCCACAACGGCAGCAATAATATGGCTTATTAAAGATTGCATGCCAAAAATTGCAAATGCCACTGGGCATCGGAGGAGGGGAGGGCAGGAAGCGGGGTGTAAAAGTCAAAAGTGACACTGTGTGACGATCTGAGCAACAACAACTGCAAAGGCGCCAAAAACAACACGTGAGTTAGATGGCGCACATGCAAGCAAGTACACGCGGAGAAACCAGAGGTTCCAACTAGCATTAGTCAGTGCGATATACTTAGTATCTGAAATGTTAGTTTTTGTTTCATGATTGCTTTGAGCAAACTAATTCAAGAACTACCTAATTCATGAACTACTCTGCCACATGAGTTGCATGTCGTGTGTTTTTCGCTCAGTGCCTGCAACAGTTTTGTACATTTCCGTACCTTAAGCTTTGCCACCCAAAAGCGCGTTTCATGCTGATGTTGCTGTTGTTGTTGGTGCACTTGTTGATGGCAAGATTAGTTCGTAACGCCAGTGCCCCGTTCCCCCCTCCGCCGCCACCGCCTCTGTTTGCTGATTTTCTATGATATTTCAAGAGCACGAGCGGCGGAGTAGGAGGATGGGGAAAGGGGCTGGGGGGTTGGGAGGCCTTTCGCGCACTCGTAGTCTTTGTATTTCGTATTCCGTATTCCGTATTTCCGCCCGCTGGCTCACACGTAACTTTGCTGTTGTACAACTGTGCGAATTATTGTCTATAGTCTATGGTTTGAATGGTTTGTATGGTTTGTTGTTTGTGCTCTCAGTGCGATTCCTAATGCTGCACTGGTTGTTGTTGTTGCTGGGGCTGCTCCGCACGTTTTCCGTACCGCTCGGCCCCATTTCTCCCTCTCTCTCTTTCACTCTGCCGTTCTGGCTGAATTCGCTTTCAAGGTAAAATCAATTGAGATCAAACTAATTGAAAAAATGTTTTCGGAATTTTTAGCCTTTGCAGTTATTTTCGTACTTCCATGGCCCGCCACGTTTATTTTCATAAACAATCATTTCAGAATTTAAATTTAATTTAAATTTTAGGGGGTTTACATAGTAGTCGCTCTATGTCGCCGGATTATAGCATTATGGGTTCAGCGCTTAGGTTGTCCAAATAGCAGTTACTCTTCTATGTTTGCTTGGTTCCCAGAAGGCAGCCAGAAATTATCCACGTCATCCGCAGTTAATTACGCACTGCTCCGCTGGCCCCACCATGATATATGGCTATAAAGTCCCACAAACTCCCCAAAAACCATCATCAAGTATGTGGTGAGGGGCCTCCCCTCCGTAGTATTCCATTATGTGTGCTACGTATGTGACAGCAGGTCCGAGTGAAAAGTGCAAATTTATCACTGGTCTGCTGTCAAGCGATTTGCCCTTGCTCGAAAAAGCCTCAAAATAGACGTTGAGGTTCCATGAACGGCAGATATCAGTTAAAGTTGACAGAAGTCATAGCGACAGTCACAACAAACAGTGCCGATCACTAGTGTAAAGCCAGATGTGAAGTCAGCTTAGAGGACCCTTAAATCATTGACATACTTGAGTTTTTAAAAAGCTCAGTTGGTTCTTTAACTTGATCACTGAGTGATCAGGACACTTCAATAAGTGTCTTCAAGGAATGTCGCTCATGAAGTATTGACCACTTGGTCATCGCACAAGTTCTGCTATTAATCAAGTAGAGTTAGTTCACCAATCTAGACCCCCATGAACCAGAAAGAGCTATCCTCATGCCGCGAGCTGTATATGTAGATATGAGCACTCGGTTCTGGGTTCTGATAAGCGGCGTGTTCGCAAGGTGGCCTGATTAGAGCCCCTTTGTAGGCGCAACCTTGACAGAGCCACGTAATCGCGCCCCTTTCGAAATGGGCGTGCGGGTGCCCCCACTTACATAATTAAATATATATTGAGCGGGGGGATCTAATTGGTTTACTGGGAGGTGGAAACAGCGCGACTACACCGAGGATTACTTCTGGCGAGACAATAGCCCCATAAAGCCGCAGCAGGTTGTTTGCCAAACGCCTTTCGAAGACCTTATCTGGCAGCTCCGAAATCTCAGTCGCCGAAATGATTTACCCTCCGACGGACCGACGGAACGGAATCAATGATTATGGTGACGCTATGCATTAGTAGTACTCTCTCGGGTGTCACGTGATCGCTGGCGAACGCAAATCGAACCCATCGCTTAGTACAGAGCCAAAGCTCGGAACGGCCGAGTATCGAATGCGATTTCCCGATTTGGCGATTAGACGCTTGACGAATGGGTGGCGATAAGGCGCGGAGATATATGGGGGCAACTGAGCTCTAATAATAGTCTGCTCGAGCGTTCCATTAATAAAATGCCGTCCAACCGGTAGGAGAACTCGGTTCGGTCTCGGATCTACGACCGCTCTCGATCCTACCGAGATTCCATACCGGAATCTCTCTCTCTCTCTGTCTATCTCTCTGGTGCCCAGCCCAAAAGGCAATTTCATTCATGCTGTGGCCAAGATCTCGTAGGTAATAACAACCTCGTGGCAGCCACATCAGCAGCAATTATCTTCAATTATTTACAATTATTTAATAAAAACGCAAACGTAACTGCACCACAGATATATCTGCATCTGGAGCGGCATGTTGCTGTTTGTTGCTTACGTAAGGGCGAGCAAATACTCGAGTGCAGTGCAATATTTTTAAGTTATCTGGCGCGGTACCGCTCCGCTCCAGCCCCCTTCCCTCCGCTCTCCACACAGCGCTCCACTGTCTTATCAGAAGAGCACACACTTGCTCCGGTGGAATGGAATTTTTGCTGGCTGGAATAAATAAAAAACGGGGAAGAAGCTAAATGAACACGAGACGAGGGCCTAATAATTCGATACATCACGTTAAGCGAAATACGCAAGAGTAAACAAAGCCATAGGATGATGGACTGAGGAGGACACTTGCTATATAAAGAAAAACATTTGGGGCCACTTGACTGCGCGACTCATCCGCGGACAAACAAAACGGGAGGAATTTGCTTAAATTTATAAATAATAATGACGATGATGATAAAATTGCCGGCGCAAATTGAGACAAGTGGCCAGTGGCCAGTGGCTACTTTGATTCTATGCCCCGCGTTTCTGGCTCAATTAACCAGCCACAAAAGTACAAATGGAAGACGGGCGAACGCGGCGTATGCGCAACATCTCAGAGTCTGCTGCTTTGGCTCCAGCTGTGTGAGAAATGACCACCGCGATTAGGTCAGCAGACTCACATGCGAAACGGGAATGGGAACGGGAACGGGAACGGGAACTGGAAGATATATGTATATATAGACGAGCTCTGGACATGCGTTTGGGGCAGAAATTCAAGTCAATTTATTCATTGCGACGCTGCTCCAACCGCGAAATCATAGACCGCCGTTTTAGGCGATGGCTTTGGCTCAGTTTACATCACTGCCGGCCATTTCATTTGGGTTTCGAGCTGGGTCGTCTAATGAGCTGAGCTGCTTAAACTCGGAACCCTTTCAGCTCAGCGCCACGCCTTTAATTATTAAGAAAATCCGCTTAGTGTCGGGCAATCGCAGGCTAAAAACCTGGTGCTCCGGGGCTTAGTCTTTAAGCTCCAGGCACTGGTGGGGGAGGGGTGGCACTTAAATTTGGCCCCAGTTCGTGCCCTTTGCAGGGCATCTTTCCTTTGTCCGGCAAGCACTCGAGCAGCCACTTGGCCGCCATTCAACGTGGCCACTGCCCGCCCGCTCAACTTCCCCACAGATCACTATACAAATGGCATTTGTTCGATGCAGTCGACGTCAGTTCAATGTCAAATTGCCAACAAAAGCAACAATTATTCAAAGCCAACGATGGGGGGCCATCGTTGTGTCAGTGGTGTCACTAAGCTTAAGCGAATGAGACAACGAAATCCGGGCTAATGTCTTGAGAACCTGGGAACTTGGGAACTCGGGAAGTTGGGAACTTAGGAGCTGGGGAACTTTCCGGAAAGCGTGACGCGAGTGAATATATGTGCTAACTGACGACCAAGCTAACCAATCTCCCCATTTCTCACCTGGAAATGCCGCGTCTGCAGTCGGAGGAGCAGCACTCGCCTGCGAATCGCATCGCCTTCATTGAAATTGTGCCATTCTACACCGGATGCTGGCGCAGAAAAGAGGTACCAACGAACGTAATCAGTAATCGGTGGGCTGCAGTCCAAAGCATGGCACAGCCCGCTGGTAATGTCATGATCACCATCCCTACATCAATGCCCATCCCACACAGAGATTTATTTCCTTTTGGCCAATTTACCACTGGCCGCCTATTTCTTTGCCTCTTGGGTTTGCGTGGGTTTCGCTTTCAGAAACGGGTTTTTGTGTTCGATTTGCGCTTATTTTGGTCGCTGTTTTGCCCACTTTTTGTTGACTCTATTGAATCCATTATTCGCTGGCTTTTGTTTGATATTTTCGTACAACACATTTTCGGGTATATTTTTTCTGGCATCGCACGATGACGTTACCAGAGTCTTACTCATCTTTTGTCCGTCTGCCTGCCTTCGTCACCGAGTCTTGCATTTCGCTGGGAAATAGGGGAATTGGGAGACCCACTTAGCATTGACCTCCGCCAGCCAAGTGACCTCCAACTGCACTCTGTTTCCCGTGCGGCTGCCAATTTCATAATCCACCAAATTTCATTGCTGAACGCAACCGACGCTGTTAAAGGCACTCGGCCACGTCGAAAGTGCCACATCGAAACAGCCTCAATCTCAGCCACATATTCCATTAGTTTTCTTGGCGATTACATGGCTTGCTTGTAATATCGTAAATCCTAAACCTTTGAGAGGTGTAGCTAGAGATCAATCAGCGAAAGACTATTCGGTTTGTTAAAGATTCTCGTTTGATTTATGTTTTACGGAATCTTTTGCAGTTGTAGAGATCTAGACATCAGACACACCTCCCTCATCGTATGGAAGTAATTTCGATTTCTTTTTTGATTAGCACCGAAATTTTCCACACCATTGAGCCCAATCACTCGCCCTCCCTAAATATGCACTTCTAATTGGTTCATTAAATATTTGCATAGCAGTAAAGCTAATTCGCGGAAGCTTTAACATATCTGGTTATCGAAATTATCTACCCATAGCTGGTGTAGAGTAGAGCATTTACCTACAAACCTTTCTTTTTCGCCTTGTTTTCTAAATATTTTTTCATTTTTTCAATTTTTAATTGGCAACGAAATTGAAACACAAACAGCCAACGCCAATTGCCCCAGTCTACTCCACTGCACTCCAGTGTGATCTAGTAACGAGATCCTTCACCGTCGATACAATTGGTACTCCCCAGCGACTAACACAGCTCTCCCCTTTTCCCTTCCCAGGCGAACAAACATGGACAGCCATCGGGCCCGGCAGCTTCGGCGGGCGGCGGCGGAGGAGGAGGCGGAGGACCAGGTGGCGGCGAGCGAGTGCCCCCCATCGGAGGCTATCAGTGGCCGGCGGATCAGACTCCAGGTGTAATGGGCCTGAAGAACCACGGGAACACTTGCTTTATGAACGCGGTGCTGCAGTGCCTCAGTCACACAGACATCCTGGCCGAGTACTTTGTGTTGGATCAGTACAAGGTAAATATATCTGGCAGATAACTCCATATAACTCCAACACCATATAATACTCAACCTTTCCTCGCAGGCTGACCTCAAGCGACGCAACAAGATCAACTCGCGAAAGTTCGGCACCAAGGGAGAGCTCACCGAGCAGCTGGCCAACGTGCTGAAGGCGCTGTGGACCTGCAAGAACGAGAGTGACCACAGCACCAGCTTTAAGGCAGTGGTGGATCGGTACGGAACGCAGTTCCGCAGCTCGACGCAACACGATGCCCAGGAGTTTCTCTTTTGGTTGCTCGACAAGGTGCACGAGGACCTCAACACGGCCAGCAAGCGGCGCTACAAGAGCCTCAAGGTAGGCGAAATTCCACTTGGCGGCAACCGCTTTTTTAGATAAAGCAACTAACTCTTATTCTTTATAATCCCTTGCAGAACTCGTACGGCCGATCGGACGAGGTGATCGCCGCCGAGACGCTGGCCAACCACATCCGGTGCAACAACAGCTTCGTCCAGGCCGTGTTCCAGGCCCAGTTCCGCTCATCGCTCACCTGCCCGCGCTGCGAAAAGCAATCGAACACCTTCGACCCCTTCCACTGCATCTCCGTGCAGCTGCCGCAGCTCACCCAGCAGACGATATTCGTCACGGTGGTCTACATGAAGCAGCTCCCACGTCAGGTGAGGATGGGCTTGCGAGTCCCAGCCGGATCCCCGATAGTAGCGCTTCGCGAGCAGCTTCAGGCGGACACAGGGATCGAGGGATCGCGAATGGTCCTGGTTGACTTAAACGCCGAAGGATTCACGCGCGTTTTCTACGACACACAGCCCGTGGAGACGCTATCTAGCATTGAAACCATTTACTGCATCGAGGTGCCGGAGGCAACTCCTGTTCCCAAGGCTGCTACTCCTCCAGAGACGGGGGATAAGGCTGCTCCAACAGCAGCGGCTCCTGCTCCTGCTGCAGCTCAATCGCAGGCGGACCTGTTGCTCCTAGTGGCCAACGTATACCGTGCGAAGGATGGAGCGGACATAAGCCGCTTTGGAGCCCCCTTCAGCATGAAGGCACCTCGTGACTGCTCATACCAGGATCTGCAGAAACGAATGCTCCGCGAAATGGCGCCGCTGCTCAAGCCAGAGGTGTTCTCCTATGCCACGCCACTGAACGAGATGTTCCGCATTCGACTGCAAGATCCCTCCGCAGACCCTGATACCTATTTGGAGCAGGTGGAGCACCCGCTGCTTACCGAGATGATCGACATGGCGCTTTCCGTGCTGTCCTCCGAGGCGGGACCCCAGCATATAAAGCTTCTTCTGGAGTGGAGTTCGCCCGAGGCACACTTTATCAGTAAACAGCAGGACACGGAAGAAGCCGTCGTGGAACACGAGAGCGTTGCGCGTCTGAGTGCCAGCAAACCGAGCGACACAGCCTCGCTGACTTTGGAGCAGTGCCTGGAGCACTACACCAAGGCAGAGACTCTAAGTGCCGAGGATGCCTGGCGCTGTCCACACTGCCAGCAATACCTTCCAGTAGTGAAGACGCTGGGTCTGTGGTCGCTTCCCGACATCCTGGTGGTGCATTTCAAGCGTTTCCGGCAACATCAATCTAAGGGTCCGCAAGCGGCCAAGCTGACAACAATGGTCAAATTCCCGCTGACCGCCTTCGACATGTCACCACACCTGGCTCGTGGCGTGCATGAAAGTGCCAGCAGCTCGCTGGGCATGGGAACGGGTCTGGGACTTGGACTCGGTCTGGGCTCGAATCCCTGGAAGAAGGCTCGATCCGGTGACTCGCGCTCCTCCACACTTAACTCGCGCAGCGACGCAAAGGACACGCGGTACGACCTCTATGCCGTGTGCTACCATCAGGGCGATACTTTGGAAACGGGCCATTATACGGCCGCCTGCAAGAATCCGTACGACCGTCAGTGGTATAAGTTCGACGACCAGCGAGTGAGCAAGGTGCCGGAGGACGACATTGAGCAGGACATCATCAATAACGAGGCCTACATGCTCTTCTACCAGCGACGCAGTGTAGATGCTGGCGAGTGTTCCGGCTCCAGCTCGAACTCCGGAGATCACTGGGTATCGCGAATTGCCCCAGCCCCATCATCGTCCGCATCATCGACGTCAGGAAAGGAGAAGGAGCCGCTCAAGTTGGAGGAAACCACCGAATCTCCTGCGGCAGCAGTAGCGGAGAAGGCCCAGTCCAAGCCGGTGGACATACCCATAATTTGCCAAGAGAAGGCGAAAGGTAAACTTTACCCAACATATAATAAGATATATATTAATCTTGCTCTTATTTTAGTTACTGAAGAATGCCCAGACGCCGTTGAAGAAAAGACATCTGTTACACGTGATCTACATATTGAGGAACTGGCATTTGCCGATGCAGATGTAGACACCAGTTTAAGTGAGACCAGCAAGGCGGAGGCAAATCCAGCCGCTAAGGATGAACCAAAGAAGGTGGAGGTGGAGGTGGAGGTAGAGGAAGCCACGCCTATATTTGCCATGGATGAAGATTGTCCCGAACCTGAACAGGAGAAGCAGGAGGAATCCGTTAAGAAGGAAGACGTACTCTCCGAAGCCCCAGATGTGAGCGAACCAACCGCCGAGCTCAAGACCAATGGCCATGTGAGCTCTTCGTCCAGCTCTTCCTCCTCGGAAAGCTCGCTCTCGTCACGCTCCTCGCCGCGATCATTGAGTACTTCAGTGACAGCGGCATCTACTCTGCAGAGCAAATTCAACGGCCACATGAGCGCCGCACCAGCTCTTTTCAATGGAAATGGAAACACGTCGCAGCTCTCGTCCAGCTTGCAATTATCGCGACATGTGCTGCATAACCATCAATGGCACGGATCTAGGAGCAGCGTGTCAGCCGTAGAGAATGCCACGCACCATCAACAGCAGCAGGCGGCGGCCAGTCTAAGCCTTCGGCATTCGTTTTCCACAAGTTCAAATTACACGGAGACACTATCATCCTTGCTACGCAAGTCTGCAAACACATGCAGCAAGGACACGCTGCTGTTTATCGACCAACAGAGTCACCATCATACAGCCGGACTGATCGAAGATGACGATGATTCGTACATGGGCAGGTCCCTTTGGGTAGGTCAATATAGTTGTAGAATCCCTAGAGACATTCTTACTAAATTTAAACATCCTGTTGCAGATATCGCCCGTAACGCCACACAAACTCATCACTGTTTCGCCCAAGAATTAGATGCGATATTAGGATCCACTCGGATTGTAGACATAAAGAGTAATGAAACCCGAAAATGAAAGCGAAGCCGAAACAAGAATATACAAAAACGCACTATAGCCATAAGCCTAAGGTTTACTTTATATGATATTTCTTAACCGGAGCTCCCGAGCGATAAGCAAAACGCATTATGAAGATGTTATACAACTTTGTTTACTTTAAGATACGTACTCATATATACGATACTTGCAATATTGCATAACGTTTGAAAGTTTGATGAAACTTGAATAGAATCTATAAGCATTAGAATATTTATTCGACAGCAATTCAAAGCCAATGACGAGCATTAGTTTTCTTTACACTTTACCGAATCGACGAGGATTTTTTTAACCTAACGACTACCGATATTAATTTAGCCAAACAATGAAGTACAATTTGATTTGATTTAGTTCTCCGTTCAACCTATTAACCTTCTTGTATAGTTCCCTAACGATTTTTAC
This sequence comes from Drosophila santomea, assembly GCF_016746245.2. Classification (NCBI taxonomy): domain Eukaryota; kingdom Metazoa; phylum Arthropoda; class Insecta; order Diptera; family Drosophilidae; genus Drosophila; species Drosophila santomea. The sequence continues at coordinate 22,110,111 of NC_053017.2, forward strand.
GTAACGATGAAGTGCTTGGCATGCCTAAGTTTAGCTTTTTGTACATGAAACCAAGTTTCAGACTAAATTTATGCGCATAGATAGAAATGTAAGGACACGTATTCTCTTTAATTACCATTACTTTGAATTCTACATTAATCTATACGATTGTAACTTTTCCACAACCATAAAATTCTGGCACAACTGCATATGATTCTTTCGATTCGTTGTCGGGCTACGTTTTGTGAATCGTTTATAATGCGGATCTATATACGAACATATATATTACTTTATAAATAATGTATTCTATATGTAGACGAAAGCATTACACCAAAACATTATATTGATAAAAAATGTTTAAGGACTCTACCACATTGTTTTCTGGAGAGGAAGAACTTTATTACGGTGTAAAACGTTCATTGTATTCATAAATAAACGTGAAGTTGTTGAATATGAAGTACGACTTGGAAGTGAACTAATAAAATGTAAAAAACACTTGGCTGTGGCTAGGAAGGGTTCATCTCTGACGAAGTAAGCCAGATTTTAGTCGACAGCCATTTTACATCGTATTCAGCCGGAAAGTATACTTCTGTTATGGTCTTCATACTTGGCTCTCTCAAAATATGCAAAACTCAAGGTAAAGCTTTCTTTCTTTCCACTTTCTCATGCTCTGGCTAGTTTACCGGGCTTGAAAGCAACCAGAGGTTCAACGTCTGCAGCGACTTGGCCGAAGACTCAGTTCAGTTGCTGCACTTGACGCGTCTGGTTCTGCTTTCCACCACTGCGGATTGAATCGAGCCTGAAGAAGGCCAAGTCCAAGAACCTTCTACAAGAAGCAAACGAGCGGAGATGGATTATCGTCTAGTGCTGGTATGTCATCATTACGGGTGTGCTAACTGCTAACTGCCAAGTTTTTCCATGGCCCGCTGGTCAAGTTCGTTGCCCAAGTCTTTTGTTTTGCAATGCGTTAACATTGGCGAGCTAACCGCTCACGTTTACTGTTACCCAGGCGGTTCACTGGGAACCGCCCGATTCTGGAGCATGCTAATGAATTAAGCTAACTGCGGAGCAGCGTACGTTCCGATCTGTTCTTCTAGTTCGGTCTTCAAGTTCTAACTACTGGCTTTTGGCCGGGTGCCGAGCAACTTTCCCGTTAGGCGTGTGGCACGCATATTGGGAACAGACCGCCAACAAGTTCTCCCCTGACCAGATCACATCAGCCTGTCTTGGCCCCGAAAGGCGGTCGGGTCGGGTCTCCAATCTGCAATTGAGCCACCAATATTTACCTATGCAAATTGGGTTCTTTTCATTCGGGCTCTCGAGCTCTCTCGCAGGGCAAACAAGTTTCTGGCTCATTAGAAGGGAAAAAACAAAAGAACGAGCTTAGCGGCTGACCCGATTTCCGATTCCCCAACGCCGCATTCAAATTGCGCTGTGAACCGTGTCACAAAGAGAGAAATTCCACAGCTTCTTGGCACTGCAGCCGCCCACCAAGCTGAGCCACTTGACCTGGATAACTCGGGTCTGTCCGTGGAACTTTTGGTTTCATTGAGATGCCAGTGCCCAGAATTTCAGGGAAAGTTCCCTCGAACAATTAATGGTCAAGTGAGCACAGTGTCTGGACCGCAATTGCTGCCTCGGTTTGTTTATCTTCACAGAAACAGAAACTTTCGCGCTTTCGCCAAACAACAAAACATCGAAAAGTGTATGTATGGCCGTGTAAAAGATCTCGCTTCTTTTTCCGGACAATATTGGGCCATTCACCGACTCTTCGTGGCAATTAACTTGACTCCAGACGGTTACGGCCCCTGATTCCATCCCACTATGACCGTCTTTGTTTTGACTCTTTGCAGAAAATTTTAAGCTTTCTGCTGCTGGCCCACTTTGGTTTCTCCCAGCCGCAGCAGCAGTCGCCATCGGACTACGGCGAGGAGCAGCCTCCGGAGGGCTACTACGCTTTCGTCGAGTCCCCGAATGCGGTGCCTCCCAAAGTCAGGCCGCCACCCTACACCTTTGTGAATGCGGAGTGCAAGGATGTGACCGCCGGCAAGAAGTCTGCCGTGTCCGTTCACAACATTTGCGGAGATCTGAACAAGGGTCAGATACCCAAGAATCCGCTGGGACAAAATGTGCTGGGGGAGCCCTATCCCTTGTAGGTGACAAAATTTGCGTAAAAAATTTCAGAAATATCTCATGTAAACCTCCTTCTCAGCGAACTTATTCGCAACCAAACGCTGAAGTTCCTTTCGAAAACGCTGCCCGTTCTGAAGGCCGACGATACCCTCCCCAAGGTCACCCAGATCATTCGAGATGAGCCCGTGGAACAGCTGGACAGCAACAACATCGACAGGCCCTATCCCGCTGGAGGCTCCACTCGCGTCCGCCGCAGCCTGCCGGATGGCGTGGAGTCCAACGAGTACAGCTACTTCGATCCCGCCCTGGACGAGGAGGAGCAGCACAAGCAAAGGGATCGGAACAGCCAGCAGAGGAGGGCCGCCGAGGAGAGGAAGCCACGAAAGTTCTGCGATGGCGGTGGAGTGTAAGTCTTCAACTTGGAAATGGGGGAGTCAAGTTATTCCAATCCTAGCTGATGAGTTATGGAGTTAGCTTCATATACGAACTGCCAGAGAGCTAGAGTGTCTTAATTTAAGCAAGGGGAAAGGCGCCACATTTGAAGCTAAAGAGGTCACCACTTTATACTCATGAGTCATCTTTAAAAAATTATACATTCCAAGAATTATCAAGGCAAAAAACAGAGATGAGGTGGCCATTTCACTTTCCACATCATGTTGTATAGCCATATAACTAAAGAAGCTCAAACTTGAGATACATAGATCAAATTCTGAGAAGAGTACATGCAAGGGGTATTGAACTCTATTACATTTTGACGATACAACTTTTTGCAGGTCAATTAATGAAACATTTCTTACTCCACCCGCAGATTTTGCACCTTATACAGAGCCATTCAGGGAGACACCGGCGGAGCAGCCCCTTCCACGCCCACTGCGGAACGGCGCGAGGAAGTGGGTCCCATTCGATACGAGGGTCCACCCACTCCCTGTCCCGCCAAGGTGGAGTACGCTACTCCCGTCTTCGCCAAGAACTACCAGGGCGCCTGGCGTTATGTGGTCCAAATTCCCTACGAGGGCTACTTCACCCAGACTGTGGAAGTGACGCGCTGCATCCAGGCACGCTGCCACTACCTGGACGGCGGGTGCCTGTCGTCACCACGCTGGGTGAGCCTGTTGGTGGCGGAGATCTTCTACCCCAATGCGGAGGACACGGTGCCCACCAGCTCGACCACCACTCAGGCCCCCTCGGTGCAGGACTTCCAGGCCTACCAGCAGTACCTGCAGAAGAGGGCCGGAGTGGCTACCGCCTCCGACGGAACCTCGTCTGCAGCAGCAAGTTCCGCCGCGCAGGCGGATGCCCACTGCGATGGACACGATGAACTGGGCTGCTTCCAGGTGCGTCTCTACTACGACTGGTTCCTCATCCCCGGCTCCTGCAAGTGCTGGCGCCCGGACTACTTCGCCAAGTACGTGCGCCGGAAGTCGGTGGCCGACTTGTGAACAAGTCCACTTCCTGGACAGGATTTTCCAAGGAGATCCTTAGAATAAGATTAAGTGCTAGCCTTTAGAGGAACAAAACTTCGAGGTGAAAGGCTCATTCTAGTAATCCAACCGGGTACCCTACACGTACGACACCCTATACGGATCACGCAGAGTTTGCAGTTCGTGCATCTAGCAGATACAATTTTAACCTAGGCGCTTAGCTCCCTCTTTCGACTGATTAAGCCAAGCGCATTGCATTTCTACTAATAAATACGTCTCTACCCAAATCTTAAGAGAGCCTCTCTATTCGGCACTTTGCTGGGACTTTGATGTGGCTTTGGACTAGGTTGTGTGTGTGTTAGCCTCCTGGCTAACTCCACTCTCTCACGTGCGCCTGTGTTGGAAGATCCACCGAAAAGCCACAGAAACCAGTCGCGCAAGTTGCGCATGCGTGCGAGACTCGGGCCCAAAACCTCGGCCGCTGATCTAGTGTGCAGTCAATATAACCAGTTGGTTGGGTTTGGGTGTTTTGGTCGGGGATCCAAGCCATCGAGCTGCATTACATACACAGCCTAGCTGCACAGTTTGCTCAGAAGCCTTGACGAACGGCCTCAAAAGGCTGCCAAACGAGCCGCGGACTCGGATTTCGGGAGCCAATTTTCCGCATAGCTTGGGTAAGTCAGCCAATTGGAGGGCCGTGTTCTTGTTTATAAACAAAAGAAGCAATCAAAGTGGGTCTACGTTTGCGAAGATAAGCACTTTTCATCAAATAAAGTAATAAACAAATAACAGTAAAGACAGTACAAGAAACTAACGAAATCTTCGGATTGTAAAGCTCTATTATCTGCTGAAATCTTCACATCAACAGAGCAATTAAGGAAATATAATTGTATTCTTGAAATCAAATTAAATTTGAGAGTTTCATTTGAAATCAAGTAATTTGCTGTATCAATTTGACGATGTTGTTAATATGAATTTGTTTAAACTGCTAGTAAATAAGTAAGAAATATCTTAACCCAGAGATTCAGTCCTAAGGCAGCGTGCCAAATTCACACACATTCCATTTGGACTTACCCATGCAAATGAGCTCCTATGAATATTCAGTTATGCATTGGTGCCGAGCGTGGGACGATGCCATCCATAATCTCATCCCACTTTCCATTTTGCGCCATCCGCAGACGAAGATGCTCCGCCAGAACAAGAACACCAGTACCAGTCTGCTGAACCTAAGCATCGGCGATGGAGGAGGCAACCATCAACAGGGGCAGTCGCAGTTTCTGGAGCTGGATACGCTGCCGAAGCAGTTTGTCCTGTCCATGAAGAAGCTCTTCGACATCCTAGATGACAAGCAGACCGGATATGTGCGCTTCACGGACATCGAGAAGGGCTGGCAGGATGATGGCTCCAAGGGACTGCCCCGTGGGGTCCTGGACTCACTGCGTCGTGTCACTCCCAGCAGCGGACTGCTCTCATTCGAGCGCTTCTGCGCCGGCCTCAAGCTGTGCCTGCTCCGCAATCAGCAAAACGCCGTGGAAGACCTGAAGTTGCGGCCTCGTTCCCACGGCAATCTTGCTCCGGAGATGGACTTCAATTCACCTGCTCCGCCGCCAAAGCCGCCGCGACAGGTGCCCAAGTCGCCTGCTCTGGGTAAAGCCGACATCCGCCATGCCCTCCAAAACTGGCAACTGAACTTGATGGCGGATGCCGGAAAGCCAAACACGACGCAGGCGAGGGAACAATTCGAGCATCGCGGCTCGGCAGATGGGGGCTCCTCCTCCACCTCCGCCTCGGCCACCGACTGGAGCCTGGCTCTTCCGGCTGTGCCCAAGAAGACCAGCAGCAAGCGCAGGGAGTCACGAAGGCACACCCTCCAACACGGCATCGACTACAACATGCTAAAAAGACTGAAGCAGTTGGAGGAGCAGCGGGAGTTGCTTCTTTTCGGACTCGATGGCGTGGAGAAGGCGCGCGATTGGTATATGATGCAGGTGCTCAATGTACAGGAGCAGATTAAGTATTTCGGCCGCTTAGGAACCAGATTTGTGAGTGCTCCTAACTCTTGCTTGTGAACAATAGTTACCCCTTTGATAATTGGATGATTTCCCCACAGGAACAGTGGTCTGAACTGCAGCAGGAGAGGCTCAACTTCCAGCGCGCCCGCGTTCTTGAGGCCAATCGCAGCCTCCAGATTCTGGCCGACACCTGGGAGCACGGCGGCTACCCACTGCACATCAATTTGGCTCTGCCGACACCTACCGTCCCAAAACCGAGGCAGATGTCCGATCTGCTCAGCCGGGTGCGCGAGAAGCCGCCGCTCCTGTCGGACTTGTACGAGCCGCAGCACTCACACTCCCATCCGCAGTTCCTGCGTGCCATGCCCAACTTCGTGCTCAGCCAGCCCTCGCCGGTCAGCCAATCCTCGGCCGGGCTAGGAGACGCCGATGTCGTCTACTGAGGAATCACAGCTGCAGCGTACATTGTAAATAGTGTATTATTAAACAACTTGAACGATTTAAGGCTAGACGGGATTGGGGTAGCGGCGCATGTACTTGTTAAGCTGCTTGTAGTTCAGGTTGCTACCCGGCTGGACGATTCCCTGGTTCACGGTCTTCTTGGCCTCGAACTTGCGGTCCATGTAGCACTTGTAGCAGTTCTGGAACTGGCTGATCTCCTTGTGGCAGTATTTTTCCACGAACTCGTTGTCCTTCAAGCAGGCAAACAGCACGCCCATCTCCTGCAGACAGGCCACATCGGATCCGGAGTCCGCCTTCCCGCTCACGGTGTTTTTCAACCGCAGCGGCAGAATCTCCTGGAAGGGCACGTCCTTCTCGTTCTGGGGCGCTCGGCCGCGCGCGGCATACAGGGCTCCGGGTACGCGCATCTGTAACCCTTGGGATCAGTAACTCCAGGCATTTCAGTCAATAAATACGACTTTACCCACCTCGTAATTTCCAACGTCGCCTGGCCAAACCGAACAGCTGCTTCAGATTACGTCACGAACTGGTTCACGCTTCCGCGGTGATTGGCAGTCCGTCTCCAGCCCTGGCATTTCGTTGAAAACAGGCATACGGTCACACTCAGAGTCTCCGTGGAACAAAAGGTAAATAATCAACCTGCGGGCACGCCAGGGGATTCTTCAAGGATCACCGAACACCACGCGCCCATGGAAGCCGCCGAGCAGCGCGACCAGGCGGCGGCACCAGCCGCCCTTTGCGGGCCTTCACGAGCAGCCTTCGCAGCCGGGGGAGCAGCCGAGCAGGAAGATCCAGACGTGGAGCAGGACCGGGGCCAGGAATCGGCCATTGGGCCATGGGAGTGCGCTCCCACCCAGAGCAGCCGCAAGCGGCAGCTGAGTCGCTTTCATCCATACCACGGATCCAACATCCAGCTGGGCGACGACGCCACAGTGGCCTACCGGAGAGCAAGTTTTGCCGACGCCCTCACATTCTCGGAGCGCCCGCTGGCCCCTGGTGACATCTTCTTGGTGGAGATTGAGAAGATAGAGCGCGGCTGGTCGGGCCACATGCGCCTTGGTCTCACCGAACTGGCGCCCAATGTGATTCGCACCAGCAGCGAGGGATTGCCCCATTTTGCACTTCCCGACCTGGCCAACCTAGGCAACAGCTGGATCTACCCAATCTCCAAGTTCGAAATGAACCAGCGGCAGGAGGCAAACGACATCATCGAGCCCGAGACGGACGACGCGCCACACAGTATGTACAGCCTTCCCTACCATGCGTCCATGTCTATAACCAGTCTTTGGCAGGAAACCTCCTTGGCGACGCTACGCACGTGAGAACGCCTCGCGGCCTGTTACCAAAGAGACTCCTACGTCCGGCGATGGGCAACGGCAATGACTCAGACATCCTGCTCACGGACAAGGGCTCCCGCATCGGCATCATCTACGTGCCCACTGTGCAAAGCGACTCGAAGGGCGAGCTGCACTTCATCATCAATGGGGTGGACCGCGGCCCCGTTTCCCGAGACATTCCGCTCAACAGAGCGCCTCTGTTCGTGGTGATCGATGTGTATGGTACCACCAAGCAGATTCGAATTATCCAGCTAGAGGGCAGTAAGTGGAACAGAACCGGGTGATCATCTCCGTCTTGTTTATTAATCATTGCTTCCTGCAGTATTGTCCCTGCAGAGCGCTTGTCGCAACGTGATCCTGGAAAACTTTGCGGAGGACGCGATCAGCGAGCTGCCGCTACCGGAGAGCATCAAACGATTCCTGCTGCGCCGTGACTAGGGCTCTGGACCATGAGCTCTATGCAATAGGGCCCAGTGTGTGTGAATGAGAAATGCGTGTGTGAGGGAGTGTGCATGAGCCTGGGTCGTGATAGTCTGTTTACCCATATATATATATTTTATACGCCTGCAGCTCTAGTGAAGTGCCCGTTCATTGACGCCCGACTCCGGACCCAACAGATCTACGGAATTGCCCGATCTCGGCTAGACGGCGCTTATATTTGTAATTTCTGTAGATATATTTTTTACTTTGGTTCTAGTTACCAATACACTCTTTACCTGGACGACCCTATGTTGTAGAGCATAATCCTCGCCAGCGTTTGTGTATGTGTGGATCGCCTAACAGCAGCGGAGGTCCTCTGGGCGCCCTGTCTTTTACCGTTTCGGTCCCCAAGGCGATTCCCGTTTCCATTACCGCCTAAGCGTATTGTTGCTATATGTAAGTTAAGTCCACTTAATAAAGGATCGATCAAAGTAGCTGTAATTGCTAAAATCTTACTTTTAACTTTTAACTAATCCGTTTATTCAAGAGTGGATGTGCATATAGAAAGTGTGGGTACAAAACAAAACATGATGGAACCGACGCCTACTTGCCGCGGTTCTCTGCCAGCTTGGCCTTGAAGATGCTCTTGAGCTCGTCCGCGCCGTCGCCGTTCACCTCCTGGTAGTAGGGTAGCTCGGCGAGACGCTTCAGCCAGGCGTGCACCTTGGGGAACTTAAACTCGTCGATGGGAGCGGCGTCGTTCACCGAGGTGACGGTGGCCACAGCGCAAAAGTCTGCGATGGTCAGATCAGAACCGCACAGATAAGGCTGATCCTTGAGGAATCCCTCGAGGATTTCCCAGCACTTCTGGACGTACGCGATCTTATCAATGGAGCAGTCCGTGGATCCATGATATAGAATGGGCTCGTAGAGGAAGCGCAGGCGCGCAAAGAGGTGGCCGGAGTCCAGGTGGAGCCGGGCATCCACATTGGCGCGCTGCACCAAGTCCTTCGGGTAGAGCTGCTGCTCCTTCTGCCCGTACTTCTCCACCAGGTAGGCGCAGATGGCGTGCGAGTCAATGATAATGGCCTCGCCGTCGATCAGGGTGGGGATGGTGTGCTGGGGGTTCAGCTTGAGGAATTCCGGAGTCAGATGCTCTCCCTTCAGCAGGTTAATTGGCCTGTATTCGCGCGAAGACTCTGTTAATTGAGTTAAGTGGCACGGTGTGGGAACCTACCGTAGTTCAAGGTCGAGCCCGATCGCCTTGGCCGTGAGGAGGACGGCACGCGATGGGGGACTCAGGGTGGCATAATACAGAGCTGGCTTGGACATGGTAGGATCTGTGGGATATTGCAATATTTGTACCTAGAGTAACGACTCTCTACCTATAGATTCCCAACGCAGCGATATCAACCCGAGTACTGGTAACCGCACTCACACGACTACCATTTCGGAGCCCCCACATACATATCAGCACCGAATCCGTGTCGCACCCACAGCAATATCAGATAACCCCGAATCCGCAGCCCCCATCTCTGGCGACTTATCAGACAACTTAACATGGCAACCGCACAGCGTTGGAAAGGTACTGGAACTACATATATCGCTCGCACTCCGCCCTCACTTCCCCTTGTCGTCATCTTCGGTGACTTTCCAAGTCAAGTTAAGTTTACAAAATAAATGTAATTAGCAGCACACATACACATGCAGAAGCGCCCCCGGGTGTGAGTGTGTGCGCTTGCAATCGCCGGCAAATTGTTTTTATAATGCCAATGCAGCAATTTGTGCGCCTGTGTGTGTGTTTGTTTTTATGGGGGGCTGATTTTGCGCATCGCATTGATATTAGTTCGCCCGCACACACACACAAGCGCACTCCACTCGCAACTCACATTTCTCTGGGAACACAAAACTAAATACACAACTGCCGCACGAACGTAGTCTCCGAAGTCCAAACGCGATCTGATTCGAGAACAGGAAACTAAATAGCAGCCCCACTAGCTCTGCCGGCGGCTCTGCTGAGCTGAGAACTGTCAGTGGTGTTGGTGTGGGCGAGAGTGGAGCCCCGCTCTCCGTTCTCTCGCTCTCGCACTCTCTTTCCTCCTCTCCGAAATGGTGATGTTATTTCGTACGTTTATTCATAGGGTTTTGGTACAGGTTAAATCGCAACATGATTAGGCTCTACGAGTATGTGGTTACGCGAAATTATATATAGTTGTATATAGCACGAAGCTTGTAATACCTGCTGCGGCTGCCGCTCCGTTGGATTTCTCTATTCGCCCGGATCCTTGAGCACGAGGAGTACTGAGTAAATACCATGGAAGCTGCAAGTGCGGCCCCAGGATGTCTTGATCGAAGCGGATAGAAAGCACTAACACTAGGGAGTGGATTGAGTGCGAATAGAGGAAACATTGCAGGTGCCACTGCGAATATCTCGTGGGTCAATCACATTCAGCCCACTAGGGTCGTCGAGTCGTCATTTTATCTAGTTGTCCAGTACGCTGCGTTTCAGCGCCTCCTCCAGATCCGCGTCGAAGCTTTCCGGCTTGGAATAGTCAGCCGCAAACTTGTCCTTGACCGGCTCCTTGCTCTGAACCTTCTTGTCCACCTGCCCGTTCTGCTTCTCCTTGCCGGTCGTCCCGAAGGAGGTGTTTCCGAAGTCACTCGAGAAGTTGTGTGCCTCGAAGCCATCGAACTTGGCGAAGTTGGCGTTGGATTCTGTCTTGAAGTGATCCTCGAAGTTGTCGTTGAAGGCGTCAAAGGCCTTTGCCGTTTGATCGTTGGGCTTGACCACGCCAGTGGGTACCGATGAGTTTTGGACCACACTGAAGTTGTCGTTAAATGCATCAAAGAAGGAATTGTTGAGTTTCGTATTGCTAGTGGTGGTGGCCGTGCTTCCAGCCCCAGATCCGCCAGTGGTTGCCAGCGTAGCTGCAAAGTCGTCAAAGTCAGCGAATGCGTCCAGCGCCGTCTGCGACTGGTGGTTAGGCTTGGAGTTGGAGTTGGAGTGGTACGAAGTGTTTGAGTGGTGAGACGGCGCAGGACTCGAGTTCAGGTTGAAGGCGTCGAACTGCTGCAGCAGGTCGTTGTTGAGAGGCGTGGCCGCCTTGGGCTTACTGCTATTATTGTTCACGATGTTACTCAGCGTTTTAGCTGCAGCTCCCAACTCATCTGAGTAATAGAAACCTGAATTAGATGAGAATGTGCTGGAGAAGAGCACTTTACTCACCGCCCGAGCTAAAGTCCTCGGCAAAGTTCTTCTTGTGGTCAGCTCCCTTGGCTCCGGATACCTCCTCATCGTCGTCTTCGGCGAAAGGATCCTTGATGCTGAACGGATCCTCGTACCGGTAATCCTTGAATGGATCATCCTTGAAGTCGGTTGGGCCAGTGATCACACTGGGAGTCGGCGCCTTCCGACTGGCACTCTCTCCAAAGGCATCAAACACACTGGCTACCGCCTTGGGCACCAATTCCACATGCGTCGTGCTCTGGTTCTGCAGCGGTGTATTGGAACGCGACAGATGCTGGTTATTCAAGCTGGGGGCGGTGGTAATGGTGACGCTACTGGGGAGATCTGCCCCCGCTCCCGCTACCGCTACCAATCCCGATCCTGATGCTGATACAGAAGCCAATACCGGGGGTGGGGCTGCTGGCGTGGATGAAGATGTCGGGAGCAGGGTGTGTACGGTGGGGACAGTGATGGGCGTGGGAGTGGGCGTGGTGGCCGCCTGCCTGCGGTTCTGGCCGGGATCGTCGAACAGTGAGAAACTGTCTAGCAATGACGACCCACTGACGACCGGAATGGGGGGTGGCAGCGTGGGTGGGGGCAGGGACAGTGCAGTGGCCGTGGCCGTGGGTGTGCTTGGAATGTTGTGGAGCTGCGTGGTTGTGTTGCGTGGGGGGAATAGAAGTGAATGAAACAAAATTAAATTAAAACGAACTCAAATTAAGCGGAATCAAAAAGCACAACAAAGGGGAAACCGAAATCAATCAAGGTCAACAGAAGCGTTCAAGCAGCCACGTAGGATTGGGTGGTTCGTGTGAGATCGTGACCAGCACCATGAGGATATTGGGTTTACGTATCGAAAGAACTCCGACAGGCGTACGTTGAATGATGTCGAACATAGATATCTTTATTAGTAATGCAAAACGTTGTGTCGGTTACATTTCTGTATCGGTTAGGCTGGGCTTCTCTAAAAGTTTCTCTATAAGTATGTGGTATGTGGTCTGCACGAAATATGTACTCTCAGTAAATCAATGCACGGAAGCTTCATAGTTTCGGTGTGGGTGTTCGTACGTCTGTGGCTATGATAGTCGATGTCTAGCAAATACATATATATGCGTGTGTTCAAGTAGTTGATATAGTGGAGACCAACTCCCTCTCAAGCCGAACTGCTGGCTACACCGCGACGCACTCCTGACTGGGAACACTACGCGGCTCTAAAAGCTGAGTGGAAAGGTTTCGGTAAATAGTAGTGGGCAGTCCGGATCCGGAGGCGGACCGCCCGTTAGAGTCGAACTTTGACGGCAGTTACATTAATGTCTATATGCTTGTGATGCTTAGGTGTACAATGTTGGTATATATATAGTATTATGTATATGGATGTATAATTGCTTTAAACTTTAGTATTCGCATATGCAAAAACAACTAACAACTTGCATTAAATTCCTTACAGAGGTCTCACCCACAAAACCTAAGCGGGATAATACACTGGCCTTGAAACGATTCGAGGGGAACCCATAATAGTAATAATAGTAGTTAAATACAATACTGCACAGCAAAGGGAGTCGAACGATTAGAACTCTGGAGATTCCTTCCATCTGCTGCCTGTTTTAATTTGTGACTACATTTATAACACGATACGTAACGCTTGAAATTGGTTTGAGTTCGGTTGAGTTTCGATTGAATTGATTTAGTACATTTAGCTAATTAGGCATGAACGATAATGCTGCGTCCTCTAGATATTATACCATGCACCGTGACTGATATATGTACGTTAATATGCTGCTGCAAGTAGCTTTGTACGCTCAAATTGATTTGTTTCGTTATGCTGCTAGAGGAGGCCATTCATTAACTGAGTATGTGTGTTAGTACTGGTATATGTCGTTTATAGAATGGGTTATCTTAGGGTGTTCACTGAAAATAGAGAATTGCAGAGATGAGAGACCAGACGGTTAGTTCAATACCGCACCAAGCAGGACCAAGACAAATATACTGATCTACTGGGATGTACGAGGTTGGGTAGTGAGGTGATCTGGGTGGGATGTGTTGCGGCAGTTCCTACTACTAAGGGTAAACAAAAGATGCTACAAATCAAAAACCGGTCAGAAATCATAGTACTCAAGTGCTACGTTCTTTGAGTGTGCGTCAAAGTGTTTTATTTCTACAAAACATAGGAAGTGTTAGTGATAATAAACGAAAAACCAGGGATTAGCACTGCAATACATGCCTGCTAATAGCTACATAAAACAGACTCAGGGATGCGGGTGCGGGGCGCATGCATTACCACCGATCCCAGCGGACACTGAATTGTGGGGTACCAACCTTATTGTCGAAGTCGTCAAAGTCGGCAAATCCTCCTCCGGCGCCGCCGCTTCCGAAACCACCCGTGGGCTATGATACATAATAATTGTTAAATACTCCGTTGAACAGCATAAACAAGACTTCTTACCTGGGCTGCTCGTGGTGGCGCAGGTCGTGGAGGCGGCACCTTGGACTTCTTTGGCGGCAATGCTGGACTAGGAGACTCCGGTCTGGGCGGCGGTCCGGACTTCTGAGCGTTGGGACTGAGCACCTGGCCCTGGCCGGTTGGAGCGTGCAGGGCGGCAAACGGATCACTGCCGAAGTCGTCTTTACCGGGCTGCATGTGTTTTGAATATTGATTAAGGTACAAATTCGATTGTTATATAGCAAATACTACCTCAGGAGTAATGGCGCTGCTCTTGTTGGCCGCAAAGGCATCCGAGCCGAAGGGATCCCGCTGGGTCTGTCCAAAGGCTGAGCCCGCTCCGCTCTGACCAAAGGCATCAAAGCCACCATCGAAGCCTGAGCTCATGTTGAAGCTGTCATCAAAGCCTGTGGAAATAGCCGGCTTGTTGGCCGCCTGACCAGAAAAGGGATCGCTGCCGAAGCCGTTGGTAGCTTGATTGGCGACCCCGCTGTTGTTCTCCTCAAAGGGATCATCTTTGGGCACTTGCACTTCCTTGGTCAGGGTCTTGCGCGCCTCATCGAAGTCCGGCTCTATCTTCAACTGGTATTCGGATACGAGTTCGGCGTTTTGGTTCTCCATGGCAGCCCGACAAATGAGCAAAGCGTCTGTCATCTGTCGCTGGGTCTCCAGCAGCTGTGTCACCATCGATCGGACCTTCAGACAACTTGTGTTAATCTCTGATCAGTTGATCATATCACGTGCAGTCTTACCGAGCTGATTTGCAGTTGGGTTGCCTGCAGGTGGTTGGTAAGCTTGGATAGCTCGCGATTGTTACTGTCGTACTCCTTCTGCAACGAAGCCTCTTCGTCCTTGAGCTTCTGCAGCTCCGAGCGCTTTGCGTTTAATTCGCCCTCCTGCTCGTTAATGGTCTCCTCCTGCATGTGGCACTGGTCGCGAATCTTAGTCACCTGCAAGCAAGCGGTTATCTCGATCAATAACTATTCCATTTTGTAAAAATTTTTCGCACAACACATGGTCCAAAACATAAATAACATGAACGAGAACAAAACACAAAGCAAATATATACAGAAATCATGAGGAACTGAAACAAACCTGATCGTTGGTGCGGGATATGTCAAGACTTACGTTGGCCAGCACGGCCGTATTGTGGCTAACCTTATGTGATCATAATTGTAAGTGTAAGTGCATTCACCAGTTTAGTATGGGTTTAGCCAATTGTTAACAGAGTGTTGGGGGAACATGATAAAGAAAGGAAACCAAAGATTGAATTTAAATATAAAATTAAACGTAAGCCCAGGAGCAGGGAAAAGGTAAGCAGTGGCGCAGGGGCCGAAAGCACCCAATGAATCATGCAAATAACTACTTGAGCCTGCAGGTCATCCAGTCGCTTCTGGGCCTCTCCTCGCTGGTTCTCCAGCTGCTTCAGTGTGGCGGTAAGAGTATCCAGTTCGCTCTGTGGGTGGAGATACTAGATTATGAATTTCAACTTGGAAACTAGTTATAGATGACTCGCCTGTAAACTGCGCACTTCGCCGTTTTTGATGCGCACATCCGCTTCTTTTTGGGCAATCTCCGTCTCCAGCACGCGACGCTCGCGGGCCAACTCCTCAATCTCCTTGGAGATCATTTCCAGCTCCGGGTTGGAGTAAGTGGGCTTGACCTCCTGCGGCTGTAGATCGACACCAGCCACAGTGGCGCGCATTGAGGGTGGCACCATATTGGCGTTGAGGACATGAGGCGGGTCCACACCGCGCTGCTTTCGTTCTACGAACCACATGGCCAGAGCAAACTGCTCCACAGTCAGCTTGCCAGACTGATTGGTGTCACAAAGAGCCCTAAAAGAGAAGATAGCATTAGTTATAGTTTGGCAATATCTTACAAAGAAATCCCTACCAGATGTCTGCTAGGCTGCGCTGCGGAATACCCGACTTGATGAAAATATCCTTCACCTCAAGGCCGGAGACCAGGCCGTCCTTATCCAGATCCGACTGACGGAAGATCTCCTCGAACCGCTTAAGTTCCGCTGGAGTGACAACCCAGTCGGCATTCGCCGTCACTGGAGCTCCAATCGGTATCAACGGATCCGTCTGAATCAGCGGCTGAGAGCTGACTGCTCCCACCGGGGGAATGCGCGTCATGGGAGGCACTGCCACCGGAAGCGGCGGAATAGCCGCCGGCGGGGCGATGTCCTTGGGAAAATTGGCTACGAAGCCTCCATCTCCGAATCCCTCCCCGCTGGGGGCACGAGGCATAGCAGCTCCCGCTGGCGGTGGTGGGAGGGCTGGCTTCGGTGGCGGACCTGCGCCTCCGGGCTTTCGCAGCTCGGGCGGCAGCACGCTGGGAATGGTGCGCTTCTGCAGCGTCTGGTAGACCAGGTGCATGGCCACTACGAATTCGTGCATATCCAGGTTGCCGTCCTTGTCCTGGTCGGCCAGATCCCATATAGTTCCCAGTATGCTCATCGGCAGCTTGGAGTCCATGAGCACGCCCTTGACCTTGTTGCCTGGCAGCATTCCGTTACTGGGGTGCAGGGACTCGAAGAGCTGCTCGTACTTGAGTCGATCGATCACCCCGATGGACCAGTCACCGTTTGCCACACCAGCGCTTGCAACGGGAACAGTCTGAATACGCGACGGCATTGATTTTGGTAGTTCACCCTGGCGAGTGCGGCGACATTAATGTATCGAATCTCATCTTGCCCATTTCGGGCGGAGTTGCGATTACTCACCACCTTGGGCGGGTTGGCAATGTCCAGGTAGATGTTGACCATGCTGGCCACCTCTCCCGCCTGCGACAGGGACACCAGCTTGAGGGCCACAAAAAAGCCCGGTTTGTCCAGAAAGCCCTTTCCGTTGGGATCGGACAGATCCCAGATCCTGCTCAACACAACGTCGCTGAGGCCGGACTTCTTTAGAAACTTGGCCGCAGTCATGGCCTCGATTGCCCCGGTGGATTTGGGGTCAATCTGCAAAAATCGATAGGGGGTGGGTGTGGATACGGATGCCCAGCATTGGCCGCCATCCTGTTAAGAGTGCGGCTTGGAGGCGTGGTGCTTACCAGTTTGTAGTAGGCCTCGTAGACGCCTATGTGCTTCCCGCACACCCTCGCAAAGTCCACATTCATGGTGTGGAGTCCACTGGCCAATTGGCTCCGACTAGCAGTGCAAAAACGCGTAAGCGTAAGCCCGTTATCACAAAATCGATTTTTCTTCCCAAGGGGCGGATAAGCTGCTCTTAGTAAGCGGTCGGCGGAGTCCGCTGCCTCGCACCTGTGCACCTGCGACGAGACACTTGCTGGAGCCACTTACAGGTGAGCTTGGCGCATTGCGGCCCCTAATTTAGCTACTCTCGAATTTTAAAAAGCCTAAATTTGCTTTTTTGCTCGGTGGACAGTGTGACCGTTCGGGTAACGATTAAAAATACCGTGCAGCTGATAAAAAAGTATACCACTGGGTAATTGCGTTAAGATACCACTTATTTTAATACCGTCAAATACCAAACAAAAATCATGTTGTTTTAATAAATATTTTGTTATTGTTTATTTATCTAAAGTTACAGCGGTGAACGTCAAAAAAAGGGATGTTGTAAGTCGATACTGACAGTTCAAAAAATAAGCTGTTTTAAGATATTCAATCGCAGGTGATAAAAACATTTCCGTTAGGGTGACCAGATAATGTTTACATTTAAACTTTAATTTCAAATAGTTTTTCAATTAAGAAATTTCGCTTATTTATCTCTAACTTAAACTAGGACTTAGAGCAAACGGATGCGGCAATTGGGGGCCCCGCACTGGCAGTACAGCACCTTGCCGGGCACTACTCCCACCTCGTAGTTGTAGTTCCAGGTCAGCTCGGTGCCGGAGCGGATGTGTGCGGCCGAGAAGAAGGCAACCCAGGGGAAACGCAGGTCGTGGGTGTCCACGAACACGTTCTGCACGAAGAGATTGGGGTTGCACGAGTGCTGCGGAAAAGGAAGACATAGAGGAATGACAAAGCGAAAACCACAAAGCGTAGGAACCAAAAACATTCAACTCACGTTGAAGTATCGACCAAGGTTGCCCGTTGTCTTGGCGTCCATGATGTAGGGCGCCTCGTCCTTGCCGAACAGCCTCCGCACCGAGTTCTCGCGCACCGTCTCGTCCAGATCGGCATTTGGGTTAAAGTTGATCACCGCACGCTCCTGAGAGTCCAACTCGCTGCTCTGCGTGGAGTTGCTTCTGGAAGTGCGCTTGATCTTGCGCTGATAGTGATAGTTTGGCCGGAAGTCATCATCGTCCTCGGCATCGGGTCCCCCGTTGTCCTCCTCTGCGTCCGGATCCGAGTGGTCCACCTCCGACTCGTATCCCTCTTTCAACTGTTCAGCGACCTCTATGTAATCCAAGTCCGCGAAATACTCGTCGCCGGCGTCCTGTCCGCCTTCGTTGGCCATCGTCTCCGTGAGCAGATGGCCCGCGTATATACAGATGAAGGCGCCCTTAGGGATGTCGTTAACGCAGCGCAGACCCCATCCCCGATTAGAGGTCTTGAACACCTGCAGCTTCATCTCTAAAGAGAACTGCACCACCCGGTTCAGGCAATTCTTCTTGCACTTACAGCGCGAGTTGCACTCGTAGATGCCAGTGGGCACGTGCTCGTGGAGCCGCTTGTACTGGTAGCCGATCTCCTCGATGGGCTTCTTTGGGTTGCAGTACCGCACGCCCGCCACCGTTAGCTGCCAACAGGCACACTTGGACTTGTCCTGGCAGGGAAACACAAAGGATTTGAGGGCTAGGTATAAATTGTGATGATTAGAGCTGTCTTACCGAGCAGTCGTCCTCGCAGTCGCAGCACAAGAGGAACTCTTCGTCTAGGTTAAGATGCACACCCTCGGTGGGGATGCGCTGCTTGGCGTAGGTGCATGGAGGCGGCAGTGTGTTGTCGTAGTAGTTTACCAGCGGAATCGCCATCTTCTCCTGCCCTTTTGATATGTCCGTGTCCTTTACGATCGAGGGATCAATAGAGTACTCCGCCAAGCACTTCAAATCGGGCGTAAAGTCAAAGTTGTCTACGTTTAATACATTCTCGGTAGCTCGAAGATACCTGTGAACTTCGGCCAGGTTGCGCAAACTTTTGCCACAAGGTCCCTTGTATACCACGGACTTTTTGGTCTTCTGACGCATGACTAGACGTTCCCAGCCAGAGAGCAGTGGCTTGGCCAACGGACTGTAGCTGTCCAGACGGTGAACGATCTTAAACAGGCAGTTCGGGCTGCACTCATGGCATTTGTACATTTTGGGAGGCAAATTCCGCTTGGCTGTAAAGTAAACTACATGGCCCTTGGGCCTGTTTTCGTCGTCCACGTAGATTGTCGAGTTGTTCAGGTGCCGCACTGCACTAGCGCTATTACTTGTGCTGGCACCGGCTGCATTGGTGCGTCCTCCGGCAGAGCTGGCTGATGAAGATGCAGCTGCCGCTAATGCGACATTCTGCCCGGAGGCGCTGCTCTTGCGGGCAAAGGCCCGCATTTGCTGGTTAACTTTGCTGCTGGACTCCATCTCCTTGGTGTACCGGATGAAGGGCTCCGTGCGCTGAAAAAGGAACAAATATTGTAGTGAGAGCGGCAGGATGAATGGGCACGATGCTTACTCTTGGAACACGCATCTGCTGTGAGCTTGAACTATTCATGGTGTTCTGGGTTTCCCTGAAGACAGGACCCAAGCGCAATGAACCCCTGTATATCCACTCCGTGTGGTTTTTGTCTCCCTCAAACTGCATCAACACCAGGCTGCAGTCGATGTCAATGACGCGCGCGTACAGCCAGGTGCCGTTGGATTCAGTGTTCATGCTTTGGCCCCGGGTGCATTGCACCATGGGACGATCCACGGAGTACTTCTCCACGTACTTCTGTATGAAATCGCGCGACGCGGCGTGCACGTCCTCCCACACTTTCTCGGAAGCCTGGCAAACTAGCCGGACATCCCGGTGCGGAACGTACTGGGTGTAGCCATCGTCGTAGAATATCAGGTAGCGGTAACGATTAGCCTGCTTTAACGGCTCAGCGATGATGCCTGGATAAAAAGCGCTCTGCACCACGCCCTTATCCTTGCCCCGCGATAAAGTGGTGCCATCGAAGTACGCAATCACTCGAGTTCCTAGTACACAATCAATGGATTAGATTATGATTAAAAATTATCCATTATATTGGTTACTTACCAATAGTTAGTCGCACTGGCGGTGGTTCAAAGTAGGCAATGTGCTTGGCAGTCACCGTCTTGATCATCTGGTACGGCGTGTTGAGATACCTAATCTTGTAGCTCTTCATAGTGTTTCCGTTGATGGAGGTGCTCTCGGTAAACTCGATTACCTTTATGGACACCCAGCTGGCAATAGCCTTGTTCTTCACTGCGTAATATGTCTCTCCCAATTGGATTGGAGGACGTACGATCTCGCCAGCAGGTGGAACCTGATGCTGAGTAAATAGTAGTATTAAAACGATTCCAAACGTCATTACATCCGACTTACCACGTAGTCACTAACACTGGGTTCGATGTCCAGGGCGGGCAGATGTTTGTGTGCCACCGGACACGAATTATACAGGGCACAGTGCATTTTGTCAGCGGTGGACTGAACTTTTTCGAGTTCCACATCTGCCAGTGCAAATTGTCGCTCCAAGTGGTCCGCTTTCGCCTGGAGAATCGTCTTTGACCAGGATAGCTGAACCTTAAAGTCCACCTTGTTAAGCACATTCTTGATGGCATCTTCGAGTTCTTCTTCAATGAACTGCAGCTTGTTTTTCGAAAAGTCAGATTTTTCTGTGCGGATAAAAGATATTTAGTTGGTTATTTTGCTCGTGATAGCAGTCTCACCTGGTGGCTTCTCCTCTTCCTCCTCATCGCTGCTGTCCAGAGCAACAAAGTCGGCTTGATCCTGGTGGAAGTCCTTCAGCAGCAGCGGCTGCTTGGCCAGCAGTTGACCCGCATATTCCTAAGTTTCGAAAAAAGCATTTTGAGTTATCTTCTAAGTTAAGTGAATAGAAGTGTGCTACTTGACCTCATACACGTCCATGGCTGTGTCATGGCATCCCATGCAGAGGAACTGCTGCTTGGAAGTCTTTCGGACCACCTGGTAAAAGTTCAAAGTGGCCATGTTAGCCAACACGTACTGTTTATAAAGCTTCTTGCAATTGCAATTGACACAATCCTTGTCGTAGAACACATCTCCATCTGATGGCAAATCGTCCTCTGCAGCTTTAGGAACAGTGCCCTTTTCCAGCTCCACCTCAAGGACGTCATCCTTTTTATCAACAATTGGGAGCTCTTCGATTTCCATGGAGCTAACCGGTTTTTGCTCTTTTGATGTTTCCTCTATCTTGTTTTCGTCGGTTGAATCCTCAAAGTCCTGATCTACTTCCATGCCAGAAGCTTCTGTTTCCTTCGTGGAGTCGCCTGGATCCTGCTCATTTTTCTGTTGCTCCTGCTTTTTAATCCCTTCATCGTTCTCGGGCGTACTCTCGGATGTGGGACTGCTGATCAGATCGATGCTCCTATCCGCCAATTCCTCGGCCTCCTTAGCCTCTACTGCCGCAGCTTCATCCACAGTATCTGATTTTGGTGGATCTTTAGCACTTTCGTCGAGGGAGGGGGATTTCACAGGACTCTCTATTAGCTCGACGCTGCTGTCCGAGTCCACTGCTACCAGTACCGGGCTGCTTGCAATGTCAATACTGACATCTTCCTTGTTTTCTTCCTTGGGGTCCTCCAATTCGTCGCCCCCCGTTCCAGGTTCTTCAGGGGTCTTACCTTCATCTGGGGGTTGCTTCCTGGTTGAACCGGGTGCGTCGATTGCTTCAGTTTGTGGTGGATCCTCGAGTGTCAGGTCCTCCATCTCCACATCTTTTGCGGCTTGTCCTTCCTTTTCTGCCGACACGGTGTTTTCTCCTTCAACCACCGGCGACCCGGAAGTTTTTTCCCTTGGCGCAGGTGTTTCCTGGTCATCCACCACTGTGATTCCACTGCTCTCTGCGCAGTCCATGGCTGCTGATGCCCCAGACATGCTTTTAAATATGTTTACTTAACTTTACACATTAATGCAAATAAATTACGAGCCAAGCGATTGCATTGTATACAATTTCGCTGGTAATTTTGCAGCCCTGGATTTCAGCGGCAGAAAGAAGAAGAGTGACCATTCACCCAAAACCGAAAGAACGGATATTCAAAAAATTTAAATAAGTACGGTTCTGCAAGGGATTTATTTTTCATTTCGTTCTACGGGAAAGAGTCCTGTGTCTTAGGCCTCGACGACCTTTGGGTGGTAGCCGGTCTCGTCGGCGGTGTAGACCACCTTGACGGTCTTGCCGTTGGGGGCCACGTACTCGTACTCCCCGGAAACAACCCAGTTGTCGTGCTCCTTCAGGGCTCCAGATTGCACGGCGCGGATGTGGTTGGACAGCTCATAGGCGTAGTTGAAGTCCAGCACGTTAACCTCGGAGTCGCTCTTCAGAACATCAGCCTCCTCGTTGGCGAAGGCCACGGCCAAAAGGCAGGCAAGAACAATCTACAGGACAGATCGAGGGTCAGAGATGTCCCAAGACACAGATTGGATGGCACTTACCAGGAACTTCATGGTTGGAAAAGGGGATGTGTGTGCTGATAGATTGCGAAACAATTTTGACTGCCTGTTGCCGAAAACTGCGCTTTTATAGCTCTCCCTTGGCATTTTACCGGCCGGAATGGCCAATTGCATAAATTTTCTTTATAACTGGCTCCAAGCGGTCGTTTGTCTTAATTAAACAAAAGACATTGATGCAGTCATTCTGCAGGCATTAATTATCGCCCCACTCTTCCACTCGGCATATCATATTCATGCGGTTATCTGAGAAGATCTGCGCGGAATATACCCAAATTGTCAACCACGCTCGATCAATTTTTAGCTGATAAGAGCTAACCGGTCTATTCCACCGATGATATCGTCGATTAGCATAATTTTCGCATAACTCAATCAGATTGCGGATTTGGCTCCCGCAGATGCAACCGGTTTCGGTCAAGCTGCGATTGCAATAGATTTCATTTGAATTTCTTGGCGCGCAACTAGCCAGTGCTGGAAAATGACTGGGACCGCACAGATTTTTGCCATTCAGAGGGAATCCCACGTGGTAGTGTCCGCGTATCCGTGTGCACTGCAATCCCTCCCAGAAACAACACGATGGCCAGCGACTCTGGCAGCGATTATGAGGTGGAGGCTTTCATCCAAGCCAAGCGGGTGCGGCGCACGGTCAACGACGACAGTGCGGATCTGTTGGGAAACTTCGATGACCAAAAGCGGAAGGAGATCTTTGAGGGCACGTATGTCGACAAGGAGGACGGACGGAATCCCAGTGACCCGGAGGATAGTAACAGCGAGGATGAGGCCAGGTCCGAAGACGAGGCAGCCGCGGAGGGCAGTGCTGCCTCCGGTGCTGAGGAAGAGGAATCCGTGGAAAATGGACTAATAACCAGTGACCAGCTGACTTCACTGCTTCGCGGCGCATCCAAAACCAACAGACACGTCCTGTACGTGACGAACCTGAACTTCGAAACCACAAAGGACGACCTGGAGCTGCACTTCAGCGCAGCAGGCACGGTCAAGTCCATCCGCATCCCCAAGAAGCGGCGAGGTGGCTTCGCCTTTGTGGAAATGGCCGACCTGAGCAGTTTCCAGAACGCCTTCCGACTGCACAACACAGAGCTGCAGGGCCGCAGCATCAAGGTGCAGATCTCCGAGGCGGGCAAGAAGAAGTCTGCCAACAAGAAGAACATCATCAAGCAGAAGAACCGGAAGCTGGCCGAGATGCGCAACGAGCAGAAGACCTTCACGAAAAGCGGCAAGTTCTACGACAAGGACCTGAAAAAGGAGAAGGCCAAGGAAATGCTGGCGCGAAAGCGGTGGCGCAAGAAGCCCGCACCCAGACCCACATAAATAGCATAAGTTCTTACAATGTAAGCCAATCTATGATTATTTAACAAAAATTAAAAGTTAACATTACCGGATAAGAAGCTTACTGTTCACTATTGCCAGCGCACAATATAGAAGTTGCGTTTGCCCACGCGCAGCAGTGAAATTCCGTTGCGCAGGATGTGCACGCCCGTAGTAAGCACTTCGGCGATGTTCTGCACCCGCTTTTGGTTAACGTAAAATCCGCCTGCGTTTATAATACGTACAGCATCGCCTAAAGAGCGTCCAAAATTCGTTTAGGCCACATTTCTTACAACACAAAGACAACTTACTCTCTGTGGGAAAGCACTTCGCCTTCATAGCCAGCTCCAGTATGGACATACCGGGCTCGGTCAGCAGGTTCACCATAGTGGCCCCCTGAAAGGTCTGCTGGATCTCGGGAAGGTTGAGCTCCGCTAAGCCCTCCACATTGCCTTTGTACAACGCATTGGTCACCCGTTCCGCCTGTTTCAGTCCACTTTCTGTGAATTAAAAACTTCTCAACCACCGATACGCAGAATGCACTGATATAGAGTACTACCTCCATGAACCAGCAGAGTCACGTCCTCAGCCAGCAGAGTTTGCGCCTTCCGCTTCTCGGGCTCCTTCGTGTGCTCCCGCATCAACTGCTCCACCTGTGGCAGCGGAATGAAGGTGAACAGCTTCAGGAGCTTTTCGACCTCGGAGTCCGGCATGCGCAGGAAGAACTGGTAGAGGGCGAACGGCGAGGTCTTGTTACCGTCCAGCCACACTGCGTTGCCCGCCGACTTGCCGAACTTATCACCCTCCTGCGTCGTGACCAGTGGCAGGGTGAGCCCAAAGACCTCTCGCTTCCGTTCTACGCGGCTAATGAGCTCGTGGCCAGTCATTAGATTGCCCGTCTGATCGGAGCCTCCCATTTGAAAGCAGCAGTTGTGGCGGCGCAGGAGGTGCAGCCAGTCGTAGGCCTGGAATATCTGGTAGGTGAACTCGGTGAAGCTCATCCCGTCCTCCGACTCCAGGCGTGACTGCACCGAGGATCTGGAGAGCATGGATCCCATGCGAAAGTGCCGTCCCATGTTGGCCACAAAGTCGATGAGCTGCAGGTCGGCGTACCAGTCGGCATTGTTGACAATTCTGCGGGAGATTAGAAGGAGATTCACACATCCTAATGTATGCTACACACTCACGTTAGGGGAGGCAGTGGGGATTTATGTTTCTTAGAGTCCCAGAGGCAGTTCTCGTGATTCTCGAACACCTGGCAAAGCTGTTGCTCGATGGCCTTCAGATTGGTCTCGATCACCGTCTCGCCCAGTTGGTTGCGCTCTGTCTTGCGTCCACTGGGGTCCCCGATCAGGCCAGTAGCTCCTCCTACGAGTGCAATGGGTCTGTGGCCGGCTCTTTGGCAGTGGATCAGGCCCATTATTACCAACAGGTTGCCCACGTGTAGGCTGTCGGCGGTGGGATCGAATCCTGCGTAGATGCTCTGTTGGCCGCTGGTGAATAGCTGTTTCATCCTGGGACTGTGGAGCAGCAGTTTTCATAGATGAAATGGGAATAGAAGATTCTTCTACTTGCATATGGCCCAGTACTTACGCCGCTGTGTCAGGAAATATGCCCTGAAAAAAGCCTCGATCTGTGAGCTCCAGGAGGTTCTTCTGCGCCAGGTGGCGATGGCTATGTCGGATTACATCCTGGAGCGGTTTCAGCAAACTCCGGCGCAGAGGCAACATTATGCAAAGCTCCTTAGAAATTTGAAATTTCTACATGGACTGGATTTGAGGTTGGAGCCATCAGCTGATCGGCGCGCGGTGAATGGCGAAATCTGGTTTGTTTTGATGGACGAACAGCTGGTTGTCGCTGCGAATGGCAGCAGCGGAGTCCAAACACAAAGGTTCCGCTTAGAGCAAACGCAGTTTTCCATGACAAGGGCCATATCATAGTCAGATCTAGAGATAATGCTGCTGAAAATACGCCACGCCCTGCTGGAGGTCACTAGTCCACCGGCCGCGAAGCAGTCCGGGATCATCATCAACAACGAAGTGATCATCAGTTCGGGAAGCATTCTGCAACCACATCTGGCATTGGACGGTGACGAGGACAAAGGAGCGCAGAACAAGGCCATTGTCTCCAGGCTGCAGCGGGGTCAACTGCTGGATGTCCAGAATGAGGAGCAGAAGGAGGGT
The DNA here is from genome assembly GCF_016746245.2 of Drosophila santomea. Taxonomy (NCBI): domain Eukaryota; kingdom Metazoa; phylum Arthropoda; class Insecta; order Diptera; family Drosophilidae; genus Drosophila; species Drosophila santomea. Next base: position 22,135,655 of record NC_053017.2, read on the forward strand.
GCGCGGATCCGCTCGCTACATTTCCAGGTCACCTTCGATCCGCAGCAACGACGCCCGAGGCCCAACACTGCATCTGGGTCGCGGCAACCACACATCCTCTCCCGCTTCACTGCCCATCCGCTGTACGTGTTCTGTGCCGACGAGGTAAGTCGCAACCTGCACCACATACTGCTCACCGCTGACTCCGGCGATGCGGGTGAGGTACTGCGCTCCAGCTTTGTGGTCTTGGGTTTACGAAAGCCCGAAAGGGAGGAGTCCTTCAAGCGCTTCCTCGCGCACATCGGCAACTACTTGCGACACCTGCAGCCCCTGCACACGTTGGACGACGTGCTGGTCATGTGTTCGCCCTTTGGCCTGGAGAACTTCTACAAGACCATCAGCATTGGAAAGGTATCCAACGTAATGGGACGCAGTGGCTGCTTGTTTGCCATTTCAAATGCTCTGCCACTGGGCTGTGAAGGCTCTGCTGTGTTCAACAACAAGCTGTAGGTGATGGTCACAAAGTAATAATAGTAATATACCAAGAATTTCCGTTCATCAGGCGGCTCGTTGGCATTGTGATATGCACCTCGTTCCAGCGCCATCAGGAAAACGTCAACCTGACACTGGCCGCGAACTTTGGCTACCTTTTACGCAACTTTATGGAAAAGCTCGGCATGTCCACTACAGCATTCCAGCTGAGTCGAGAGCCCTCGAGCTTCGCCTGTAAATAAGGACTGATTCCACGCTGATCTCCAAGTAATTACTTCTTTCCGTTCCAGGGGAGCGCACAATTGTGGTCATTGAGTCGGCTGGACAACAAGGAACAGGGACATTCATACGAGTTCACAATAAGCGCTTCATCCTCACCTGTGCACATGTGGTGGGACAGGTATGCAAGTATGGGTTGTTCTTTGCCTTGGTGCACTAAATTATTGTCTTTCCCGTAGAGCATTGAGACTGTTAATTGCCGTGCTGCTGATCGCGAGTTTCAGTCTGAGGTGATTTGGTGCAATCCGGACAGCGACAAGCCCTTCGACCTGGCGCTACTCACTGCTCCGCAGGATGTGCCGGATCGATGCTGCGTGCGACTGGCCAGAACTCCGGCCACCATCGGGCAAATGGTGTACAACGCCGGGTTTCCCTACTACGTTAACTTCAGCTTCAGGCACGACTTCAATCCTTCGATTTTTCAAGGCAGGATCATCAAGTGCGACACTGGTGCCATTATGTCCGATGGCAGCGTGCAGGCGGGTCAAAGTGGAGGACCCATGTTCGACCAGAACGGATGCATCCTAGGCGTCTGTGTGTCCAACATTAAATTAGACGACGTCGTCTACCCAAATATAAATACAGCCATTCCAATTTGTGATATCCGCAACACGTTGCAGCAGTTTGCGCGCACTAATGGTGAGCAGAGTGTTTAATCGATGGGTTGTGCCTTATCTCAATTCTTTGCAGACGTAAATGTGCTAAGCAATCTGGTAGCCAGTCCAGATGTACACCGCGTCTGGTCTCTGGAAATGCCGCCCATTCGCAGCAAACTCTGAGGGACTCGCGTAATTTTTTCATTGCTAACGTAACTGTAATTAGTGTTTTTATACATTATTGCCGGTTGGCTAATCTTTAAGCTTAAACAATACCATGTAGATTACAAATAAAAAAATATATTAATGGTTAGTTATTGTGCTTAGTTTTTATCCAAACAATCGTTAACATGACTCTGGAGCACGCTTAGGGTGTTAAAGGACTTTGAGCAGATGGGACATCTCAAAGTGGTATCCGAAGTCCGGGATGCAGCGCCTGTTGGATCGAGAACCTACAAAAACAAAAATGAGTATTGACATTTATAGAGTTTGAAATCTGCGTACTCTTACTGGTCTCTGCTCCTCCCGCAAACTGCTTCTGCTTGAACTTAGCGAGGAAGCGGTCGAGCTCGCCTTGCTTGCCTTGTGGGACTCAGCCAGAGCTTCGATTAGCTCCTGGTTCCTCCTTTGCAGAGCTCGCAGATCCAAAAGGTACTGATCTTTCTCGCCGGCATTTTTCTCGCGATCTGCCCGCTCCATTTCGAAGTCCTTGCGGTAGATATCGTTTTGGGTCTGTAGATGTTCGATCACCTCCTGCTTCTGGATGTCCTTCGCTTTCAGCTCGTTAATATCCCGGTGCATTTTCTGCATCAGCTCCTGGGCGCTCGCCAAGGTAACCTTTAAGCAGTCGATCTCCTCAATATAGGTTTTTTTCTGCAATTCGAGGTGTTATAGTTATATAGAAACATCGCGTAGCAGTATACAAACACAAACCATTTCAGTGACCTCCAGGTTTTCAGCTAAGAGTTTAGAGAGCTGGCGCTGAAGGTCCCGCACCTGGCGATCGTGCTCGTCCCTTTGCACATAGTTCAAGGCCATGCTCGGGTCAGGTTCCTTTTGGGATCCGTCCTCAGGTACGAACTCAAACGAGTGCTGGAATATCAAAGCACAAAGAGCAGAGATTATTTTAGCAAAATACTGCGCAGTTTATAGTGTTGACAGTAGTGCGTACAAGCCTTTACCCAAGTATTTCTCCTATCGCTTGGTGCAAGGGGCAACTGGTCGACCTACATACATACCATTTTTAGCTGCTGCAGCTTGTCAATCTCCACCCGCATATTGTCGATCAGTGACTGTTTCCCAGATACACTCTGACGAAGCTCATCCTGCTCTTTTTGGCTGATGGACTGCACCACTTCAATCTGCTCAATTTTCGTCTCAAGGTCCTCCTTCAGCTTTTGATTTTCCTCGCGAAGAGCCTCGACCTGCACTTGACACTCTTTTAACTGCTCCTTGTACTGCTGTTCCCGATCGGCGGCTTCTTGACGCCATTGTTGAGTCAGTTTGTGGTAATTCAGCATGGTTTGGTTCACCTTGTCAAGTGTGCCTGGCCGGAGAATAGTGGATTATTGCTTGTTACTACTATACGGGAAAAGAAAACTCACTCTTCAGAGCAAGGTACTCGGTCATCATGTTCTGGAGCTTCACTACATCCTCTGCGGAAGCCTGCAGCGAGCAGAGGCTGGGAAACTGCGAGTAAACACTGTTCTGTGGATGGATTTAGATGTTAGATTTTGATGAATCAAGCGAGGAGTAATCAAAGTCTTACCTTCAGGACATCGGATTGAACTTCACCCATGATGAAGCTGGTCGCCAGGGACTGGTGCTGAGATGATTCAGAGTCCAGCGATATGTGCTGCTGTTGCGATGCACTCATGCTGACTGGAGTACTGTTTACTGTTGGTGGCTGGGTGCTCGTAGAGGCAACGGGTTCCTTCGCCTCCTGCACATCATCAAAACCGTCGGACACCAAGGAACCATCCGGAACGAGCGAGGAGTACGGCGAGCTACCCAAAATGACGAACGAATCCTCCTCCGACATGTCGCCGTTGTCGCGGTAACACTGACTGGTTTTAATCATCAGATACGACTCCGATCCCAGGTTACTCAGGGGATTCCCCTTTTTCTAAACCCAAAAAGCAGCGTATTTGCCTAATCGATAAATTCCGCAGCACGGATTTCGAAACGCCAACTGTTTTTGAAATCTTGCGTGCAAATCTGAAACAAACGCACACACACGTTAGTTGCAAGGATATATGTATGTATGCTAAATATATGAGATTAAGAACAGTGATTCATTTACAGTGGGAACTACCTTGCCGCGTTGCAATGTTTATACACTCTTTGGTAATGAGTATTCCATTTATAGCTTATCAGTAGTAGTACCTCCTACCTTATCTCTCTTTGCTTTGCCAACAGATTCGTGGAAAATACAATTTTTCTGCGAAATAATATTTACCTTTTGCTATTTTACCATAACATCTGGGACCAGTGTGACCGCAGACTTTCCAGACGTACCGTTTCTTTGATAGTGATTACAATATGAAATCGGAATCGATATCGACAGTCGGCGGACTCGCTTATCGGAATTCAAAAGTAGCTAATTTCAATAAGCCAGATTACACGCCTTAAACTCGCGCTAATGAAGGTGCATGCACTGCCAGGTCCGGCATTTAAGCCCAGTGACGTGCATCCCAATTTATCTTCCTTTGTTGCACGGCCGAGATTAATGGGCGCGTCCTAAAGGCCTGAGCCAGACAAACCAGTTGCCAGCGAAATTACACCGAAATGTAATTGCCAAATCTCGCAAATTCTAATGGCCGGCCCATTTGGTGGCCTGGCAGTGCGTTCTGAACCCGCCAAACCGGATTCAGTACCTCCATTGTTCGGCCTCAACTCTGTGGATGTGGGTTAATAAGGCTTTCGCGTGTTTAATATAGGTATGAGTGGAACTCGCGACAAGGAACTGGTGGCTGGCCGAGATGCGACTTTCGCATTACCATAATCAACCGGTTACTGGCTATGTGCAGAGACCCCATCTCCATCCCCATTTCCATGCCATTCCATCCGCACATTTTAGAATTCATACGTTCGTAACAATGATAATCATCATGCGGTTTATTACTCGAGAATCTCTATTTGATCTTACGGCTAATGCACGCGAATAAATAAAATTAAAAAAACTTAAACGAATACGATACGAAATTCCATTAAAGCTCAAGTGCATTCAAGAAAACTCCTCAAACGGCTACAACTAGAAGGCTCATTCGTTCACTCTCGCACTCTACGATGCAGGATGACCTCCTGATCTCCTCTATCACATTCACACAAGGACTTAGGTCTAGGTCTGCGGATCCTCCGGCTCTCCGGGATCTTACGCCTGCTGCTGGCGGAACAGACGCCTTTGCGTCTGGTGGGGTGGCTGGAGGTCGCTCTGCAGGATGGAGGCGAAGTGCTGCTGCTTCAAGGCGCTGATGGTGGCGATCTTGCGATGCCTGTTGGGCTGGGCGGCGGCCAGACCAAGGCGGAAGTAGGGCAGGTCCTCGTCACGTGGCAGTGGCATCCTCTTGTCCTCCTCCACCGGGGAGCCATCGGGTCGTACGCGGATCACCAGAGGTCCGGTGAGGAATCTCTTGGGCGGCTCTGAAGTCAGGGCGGCGGCCACTGGCAGCTCACTGCTGGACTGGGGCCCGTAGCCGTAGGCCATGTCCATATCCATGGCGTACTTGTGCTCCTGCTCGCCACTCTCGAAGATTGGATTGGTGGCGGAGCCGGAACCAGAGCTCTGCATGACATGAGATGCTCCGTGCGGAAGTTGCTGGCGCGTTAGGATGATCAGCGAGGAAGCGGGCGGAGTGGGCAAGGGCTGCTGGAGCGGCTGCCTCGTGGTCACCAGGCTGGCTCCGCTCGGATGGTCCCGCATAATCGATAACCAGACTGCGGAAGAAAAGAGCGGTCAGATCGACATCGAGATTGAGAGCTCACGTCGAGCACGTCGCGACTGCGCACTGCGGAAGTTCTGACGCGGAAATCGATCAGTCTCCCTCCCACGCAGATAGGGGCACTTACTCAGCTCGTTGGCATCGCGCTGATACGGATCTAGTGCCTCCAGCTGGGCGTCGGAGAGCGTCTGCAGCTTGGCGGACCCGTAGCCGAGCAGATTGTGCTTGCACTGGTTCACTGGAAGACCTCCGACGGCGGCTGTTGACTTGCAGTGCACGCTAACCAATTGGGCGAATGTTGAGTACAGGTGGGACATCTGCAGAGAGCAAAATCGGGGGTTACTTTGGGGGCAATTTGTATTATTAAATCAAGTACTACAATTAGAAAGCAGCTTAGCAACTCTCTGTTCAGAAACCGAGTATGGTATTGATTGAGAGCATAGGTGATATTAGTTTCCAAAAAAACTTGCAGACTTAGACTGTTGATTTCTTAGATTTTATTAGCAACGACGAGCTGAAAAGAAAGTTTGAAGTATTCATATTCCGCCTCGCCGATGAGACCAGGTCTCGTGGGTGTCGCAGGGCAGAGGTGGAGCTGCTTGTGCCCCATAATGGGGAGGTTTCGCAAGGTGCGTGTGTGTCAGCCGGGAGATGATTGCACTTTCGTTGCACAAACGAAATGCATTTCGACAGCGCGGCTGCGAGTTGAGCAACTGCCTCCCAGGGCGCGATTGGATGGCTGGCATCTGGTATGTGTGCCCCAGTTCGGATGGGCTGGCTATGGGTACGGGTATGGGTATGGGTATGGGTTTACGGTTCAGCGACCAAAGCAGCAGCTCATTGTCTATTCTCCGTGGCCAGCGAAGCGTTGAATGGACTTTTAATTAGCGCCGAATGTTCTACTGCGGTGACACATCTGCATCTGTGGTTTGGGTATTTCTCTGGTCGCCGGTGACGTCAAGTGGATCGCCTCTGCTCCTATGCTAATTCGGTGGCCATAAAGAGCAGAAACTCCCCGAAAGATCCGAAAGTTCCGAATCCGGCATCGATCACGATTTAGCACCCCTGCTCGGCAGACAGAAAAACAAACGAAGAGTGGAAGAGCAAACAGCAGAACAAAGAGCTATGTGGGGAACTGGGTTACTTCAGTTGGGGATCCAGTATCGGGTCCGTAGCCTCCTTCTAGAAATATATACCCTTGATCTGCTTCAAAATCCAGCAAGAGCTTCATTTGCATTGGCTCTGCTTTGGGTTTTACAATTCTACGCCGTTTGCATAATGCATTGCATGGATCGGATCGACTTGGATCGGTTTGGATCGCTTGGAGGGGCCAAAGTTGGCGGGTTGGTGGGTTGGTGGGTTGGCTCACATTACCAATTACCGTTACCCACTCGGTGGGGCCACACAAACGTGTGCAAACTGCGAAATGCAGTGGATACCATCGCACCACCTCCTCAGCACCCCTCCGTGTGTGCTTTTGCCCAAATATTTGAGTGGGCAGCGATTAACCTAACAAATGGGTTCCTTTGTGTCCAGCCCACCGCCAGTGGAAGCCAGTGAAAGCCTGCGTCAGAAGCGCGTTATCTGATTGGAATAACTCTGGCCGGATTTTATGGTCCAGGCCCTGGCACAATTAAATAATTAGCCAGTCGAAATTGAAAATTCAGCAAAACAGCAATTTATTTATAACTTGGCGTGCAAATATTCCAAAAGCCTTTGCGGGAGTTGTCAAAGTCACGTACTTAATGCGCTTATATAATATACGCTCGTTTTTATTAAGATATGTTGATTCGAGATCGTCGGGGACAGGTTGTAATTCATTAGCCTTCCAGCGAAGTGAGGGGATGTCAGTCCCCTGCACTTGCACTCTCCGAAAGCCAGCGTCTAGCCTATAGACACACTGATCTTAACCCGAGCTATCTATATGTGATCTCATGCTTCCTTGTGGGTATGGGCAGTACTCCATCCCAGAGATGGCCAAAAGCTGTCTCGTGGGTCTGGCACATACCACAGGCCATATGCCATCCCCAGCGGATTGGCGGTCAATAACCTGTTGATATGCGCAGGTTACATTATGAAACATCGAAGTTGGCAACCGAAGAAACCAACAAAAAGACAGCCACGAAAATGAAACATTTCATAACAGACAAAATAAAAAGCCAAGAGACGAGGTAATGACTCCGGTTCGATCGGCTATTCGATGGGCAAGGGTTCCATTACTACACATGTTGGTGATCCCAGCCCCAGCATATTTTACGTAAAAACAAAACGGTAATGCGAACATAACTTATTTATTGGGGCCCGAACCGCAAACCGGCCAAACGCGTTTGCACCCATGAAAACATAAGGGCAACAACAAATTGTTGAGCTCTTGTTTATTTTTGCAATCGAAAATCGAAAGCGCTCAAATAGTCGGGAGCGGGGTAAAGTCACCTCGAAAAGCAGGAAGCTGAAGCATCTTCTATAAATACACCTAAAAGTGATCGTTCCGAGGCGAATCTGGTTAGAAATTTACATGAAGTGCAAAAAGAGGATTATCGAGTATTGAGCATTGAGTGTCGAGTATCATCCCACAAAACTGCGTCGCTGCCTTTCAGCGTTTCGGCAACTAATTGCCTTTTAGAAATTATTTTCCCATTTCGAGAGACTCGTGTGGGGTGCCGGATGCGGCTTTCAATCACTTCTGGGCGGGATCGGATGGGGTCTATTGTCTCGATCCGCGGATTTAAGGCGCAGTTCGCGTGCTTAGCGGTCAGAAAAGCAGAAAAGCAGAGATTGATGCGCTGGCAGCAGGCAGCACAAAGATCTAATGACTGCCAAATCGCTACATATGCGAGTATACATATAAATTAAGTCCGGCGGCTAATTAATGAGCGGACCACTTTGGCGGAGTTCATTAACCAAAAAACACCAAATAAACAAAAACAGCGGAGAAAATTGCCGCAACGTTGTCACGCTTTGTTGCACAAACATTTGTGCAGAAAAGTGAAAAGCTTTTAGCCATTATTAAGTTTTTCCCCAGCTCGCTGGCAATTTGCGGCACTTGCGAATGTAAATTGAAACTGTTGTTCCTCATAAATGAAAATTAATGTTTGCTCCACGCTCGACCGGACTCTACTGTCTCGGTGGTTTTGGGGGATTGGCTGACTAATCGCGCGGTTAGATCCCAGGCGGCATAACCTTTTCGCTTCATCAGTTGTGAAACCAGCTGGCTGATGTTTTGGCCAACACCAGCTAGCGGATTCCCCTCGAACGCTCTCGAAGTCAAGTGGCTGCCCAGCCGGTGCTGCCCACTGATCCGGTATTTCCAGGCCTGGCCCCACTGTACCACACCGCACAATCCTCGCCAGACGCGGCGCTGATAAGGCCCAATGTCAAGACCGCACTCCGCAGGCGTCTATTTATGCCAAGGACCGTTCTTCTTCAGCTTTCGGCTCGAGTATTTGTTGTGCCATGTTGGTGTTGGTTACGATGCCAATCGCGGTACAGTTATGCAAATGAGCAGCGAATACCGCTCACTGACAATGAACGGCGTCTTGTCAACCATTCATATTCATGCTGATGCTCGTATTCATATTCATTCCTTTGCTGTTTTGTCTTCGACGGACTGAAAAGTGCGGAGAGAAACCCAAAAACAGAAGCGCGCAGAGCGCCGTTAATATGCGAACTCATTGAAGTTATCAAAACACCATATCAATATCAATATCGCTATTATTAACGAGCATGCTCTGCTGATCAAGTATTCAGCGCTGCGCTAGATTCGACAGGTTGGAGCGAGCTCAATAGACTCAACTCGACAGATGCGCAATGCCAAGGACAATGGCCGTGTGTAAGTGCAAGTGTAAGTGTACATAAGTGGAGTAAACGAGGCGTATGCGCAACGTGCACCTGGCGCACGCGGCGTATGCGCAATGTGCATTTTCGCTTACCTTCTCGTTGCGGGTCAGGAACTCCCAGATGGGAATGGCCGATGACGAGCCGATCTGCAAGTGGAAGGCGCCCAGCAGGCAGCAGGCCAAGATTACTTTCGCCGCAGTCGTCATAGTGGCGTTGCTGTTTTTGATGTTGCGTACTCCGCACTTCACGGAGAGTTCAGGGGATTCGGGCCGAGTGATCCGTGATCCGTGATATGTGGTCCGAGTTTCGTGGGTCAATTGCTCGCTTTGGTTGTGTAACCTTTGTGCGGCGACTTTCTTTTTTTTAGGGCCCAAAAAAAAGCGCTTTTGTGGCCTTTTGATGGATTATCACTCGGTTTCGGTTTCGGTTTAGGCTGCTAGCCAAGTGGCTTTCTTCTGTCCGACGCACTTAATTGAATTAGCCAAACAACGAGCGTGGCCAATTCGTATTATCGCTGTTTTTGGGTGTACGTGTGTCTCAGCTTGAAACGCAAAAGCTTGTTTCACACATTGGTTTCTCGGCAAGATGGGGGAGTCGGCTTAGGGAGAGGGAGGGGCGCCCACCGAACACCGATCAGTCGATCACGAAAACGGCGAATTCCAAGCGAAACGGAAACGGAGCGAGCACTTCAGCACTTCAGCACTATGGCATATAACTATGTCGAGCAACCGAGCGCGGCGATGTCTGTGAGTCGTCTTCGGACGGCGCTGGCGCTCCACACGTATTTAAGCTCTGAGATCGGAGATCGGCTTTGGCGGCGGGAGAGCGGATCGCGGAGAGCGGAGAGAGAGAGAGCGATTGCGCGGCGGAGCGAAAGCAACAGGGAGCGAAAGCGAGCGGGAGAGCGGCAGTGGGCGGGGAGCACCCAAAAAAAAACAGGGGCGCGCCATTGCAGATTTGGGACCTCAAAGAGGGGGACCCTAATGCAATGGATTCTCATGCTGATAGTTCCTCTAGGTCCTTCGAGTCGGGTATCTTGGCACTACTCCCGATCCCCCTCACATTTCTCGCGCCTAAGCCGCTGTTCGCCACCAGCAAACGTGTTCTACGCTTGCACTGGAAATAGAAATTAAAAGCCAAAGTAAACAATCAAAAAGGCCAGAAACAATAACAACCAGCTCTGAGTCGAACATCAGCGAGGCATTGCAAAAATTTCAAAGTCAAGTTTGCGTCGTCATCGCGTCTGAGTCCGAGACTCCGATCAAGCCGGGCTGGTAATTGAAATGGTTGATGAGCCGCGCGATTACTCGCTCCATTGTGGCCAGTATTCTGGTCAGCATACTTAACAGCAGCACGCTAATTAAACAAAATAAAGACATTAGATTCCAAAATGCCACGGCGCCATGATCTTGTTTGGGAATTCAATTCGCGGCCAGATCGCCTAATTCAATTATGAGGTAAAAGTCGGTAAAAGGTAGCAGAAGAATGCGATGGAATCGCTGGAAATTCCTAACATCACGGGCCCCATAAATTTGATAAGCCCGCGTTCGCTCCGTTGAGTCATCCGCCCCCCATCTCCGCCGAGAAGAGATCGCTGGGTTGTTGACTCGTCAGATTGCGATGCAGAGTGGAGTGGACCTGGTCAAAGAAGCGCCGTTAATGCGCTGCTCCCATTCGATTCCTTCCGGGAATGCGATAAAGAAAGGCTCCGCTTCAGCGACTTTCTCTTGCCAGCCCCAACACGCGGATTTTGTTGATTATTTCGCATTTATGTACTTATGGGAAAGCATTCTAATGAAGACTAGAGCTACTAAGTTGTATAGTTTATAGGCTTAAATAAATACTCAATCCATAGATAGATTTCTAGGTTCCGGATATATCAATATTTTAAATACTTCAGATTGATACTTCACCTCTCACAGGGTGTTGTACTTGAGGAAGTTGCGATCGTAGCGATTTCCCCCGCCGTACAGTTCCTGATCCTCGTTGTTCTTGTACATCATGAAGTCCGGGTTCTGGTCGTCGCCGAAGATGGGAACGAAGCTGCCGAAGCTGAGAGTCTGCTTGAGGTGCCGGTCCGGACGGCGGCCCAGCTGGATAACCTTGCTGTAAAGATCCGCATCCACCTGGAGGGCACGGTCGAAGTCCTTCCAGTGGACGAACTTCACCTGCTCGCTGGGAATAGCGTTGTTGTCGAGCAGCTCAAGCAGCGTGTTCGAGTTGACGGGCTGCACCACGTTAAGTTCCTGCTCCTTCGTCGCGGATTCTCCTGCGGGCAGGCGCCGCTTGCTGGGACTCGTATCCAGATCCCATAGCCAGGCCAGCAGAGGAGTCACAGAGCTCTGGAAATCGTTCAAGGTTTACTAAGATCCTTTAAGAGTCCCTTGCTTGTACTCACGTGTTCACTTCGTCCTATGCGAGGAATGGTCTTCAGGTTCTTGAGGGAAAAGTTCTCCCCTCGCTTGCCCAGCCGCGGCACGTTCTTGGTGATCTTTAGGAAGAATCCTGGACTGCTGTCATCCGCCTGGCCGATGGCCACAATAGCCACCAAGAGCGAAGCAGACAGGACTGTTATGAATCTCATGCTGATGCGACTGAAGCTTCACCTGACTCCTGCTCCACAATTGGAGGCCTTTATATACCGAGATCCACCCTCATTTTAGTGGCAGAGAAATGCGGGCGACTCCAGGAATTAGCATTATCGATCGGTAAGTGCGCAACAGATAAAACTGAACTAACCTGACCTAAATGCCTGGCGATAATTAACTGCTTTCCTACATATTACTTTTCTTTTGCAAAAGAGCTTATACTACTTGTTGAAGATTATAAGTAGTTTAATTAATTTCTTAAACAAAGCATTACCAACTAAATAATTCGGAACATCCTTAATTCAAATACTAAATAAACAGAACGCGGCTGTCTGATCCTCAGCTAAATCAGTGAGCTCTGCGCCCACTGGGCTACCTCTGTGGGAAGGGCCTGGTATCGCTGCACAGAGTGCTGAATCTGGCCGTAAGTCAGCGCCAGCTTATGCATCTCAAACTCTTTCTGCACCTTGCCCACGCCCCCGCCAGCTCCACCGGAGAGCGGCATAATGAGCTCTGCGATGCGTAAGTGCTCGAAGGCCTTCAGAACAATGGACCGCTCCACGGCCTGCATGGTGGTGGACACTTTGGCAAACTTGGAGAAGCGCGCGTAGATGATCTCGAAGTTGAAAGGGTCGCGATCGTAAATCTCCGAATGGTGCTTGATGGCGATGATCAGGCACAGCTCCAGGACTGAGAGCCCGCAGAGCAGTTCTATCTTGTCGTCGCTCTCGAACTGCGATCCCACGGCAGCCATCTTTTCGGCTGTGATGTGGGGAGACTGCGGTCGGAGATGTGCCACCAGGCGGAATAGGAAGTTCTTCAGATAGGCCTCGCTGATGTCAAAGTCATAGAGCGTTTGCAGAGTGCTTCTTGCCTGCTGAGTGGCCAACACTTTGCCTACCTGTTTGTTCCAGGTCTCGCGTACTTTGGGCGGGAAGCCGTACTCCCCGGGGTCGAAGTGGTTGCGGGAGAAGTGAAGTGCCTCCGAGTGGATATTTTGTAGACTATAGATTCGCTCCGCCGCCAGCAAAAGTGAATTGCCGCTCGGAAGGGACAGCAGCTCCTTGCACAGGCCAACGTACTCCTCAAAGCGCTGCGAGCTGGGAAAAAGAAAGACCTGCCGGTGCGAGAAGCGCGACTTGACCCGCTTCTCCAGCAGCTCGATCACGTCCAGCCGACAGGTAACGCCAAGCACGCAGATGGGCGCCTGGGCCGACTGGGAGACGTCGAAGAGGTTGTAGAGCAGTGTCTGGTTGTGGTGGGCACAGAAGAGGTCGAACTCCTCGAGGATAAAGACCACGCTCTTGGAGTGCTTGCCGCCCGCCTTGAGGCACTGCAGCAGGAAGGCGAGGTTCTCGGCGAACGACCCGAACACTTTGCCGTCTGCGGCGTTCTCCAGCTGCATCTGCACGGTGATGGACTTCAGGGCCACTCGGTCGTCCGTGTGCAGGTTACCATCCAGGTGGACGACCAGAGTGTTTTCCGCGAACGCTTTATTGGGCAGCACATCCGCCAGCACGGCGTTGATGAGCTGGGAAATTTGAAAGTACGGATTACTGGATGGGTTTACGGGTAAGTGCTGCTCTCATACCGTTGTCTTGCCGGATCCCCGCGGCCCAATGAGCAGCAAGGAGTTGGATTCCCCCATTTCAGCGGTGCGCTGCAGCAAGAGGCGCACATTGGAGCGCTCTTCTGCGTAGCCCCTCAAGGTGGTGTAGTCCCGCTGCAGGCGCTCCTTAAGGAAGCGCCTGATGCTCACTAGTTCTTTATCCGCCTCCGGCATTTGCGAATTAGAATTCCTCGGTTTATTAGTTCAAAAGGACGCACAGTTTGGATTTCCGCCAGTAAATAAATCGCGCCAAAAAAACGTAAACAATGTATTAGGGATGGAACAAAAGTCGATATTTAGTTTTGCTTACTGTACAGTGGTTTGGAACACTGATACTACTTAGTCTTGTCCCGAACCGGGGAAGAGCAGACAAGCGAACCAATCCGTGACACAAACCAACACGATCTAATTTCAACGGCTTTAGCACATTTTGAAAAATCAGCTTTTCAGTTCGTACAAAATCGACATCCATTAATAAGAAAGTAACTCTATAACAAATAATCAATTATTACTATAAATAAATTTTCAAAAATCAACAAATTTCCTTATTACGTTCTGAGGAATGCTTTTATTCGGAATACCACGTACCTTATATGTTCATTAAACTGTATATTAAGCACTCAATGGCTTGTCAGCGTTTGTTAAACATCGGTTGGCAATTATAAAAACAGCAATGAACCGAGTAATTACAATTAATACCTTTTAAATATTTCAGCTTTTGGCACTCTTTATTTTAGTGATTGTGATGCAGTCGTTTTTCAGAATGAGCGCATTGTGGATTTTCCTGTTGATTTCCATGGCTCCGATGGCAGTAAGAATCGAATGCATATGTCTTCTTGGAGGCACAATTCTATAGAATAATTGGTATTCAAAGATCCGAGGACACTTCGAGTTCAACAATGCAATCTGCCTCGTGCGCGACAGGATGTTCATGGACTATGAGTACTGCTACTTGAAGTCCGAAAATCGCACCTACAAGTACCTCTCGCTAAAGACCAAGATGTACCACCTGCCCATCGACAACTGCCAGGTAAGAGGATAGAACTCTGTCGGTCTCACACCACTCGACACTCTTCCAGACCAGGTTCCAGCTGAGGATGCGGGAGAACAGCCGGATCCCGTACAACTTTGATTTCAAGGTGGACTCCTGCAAGTTCCTCCGGGAGCGCAAGCACGCGATCGCCAACTGGGTCTACCAGGCCTTCGCCGGCTACTCGAACATAAACCACACCTGTCCCTACGACGTAAGTGAGTGCTGGCATGTCCTGCGGCTTAACCTCCGCCTTTGGCCTCCTCCATCCGCAGCATGACATCGTGGTCGACAAGCTGCCCGTGCAGCACCTGAACAAGATGGTCCAGTCGTTCATCCCCGATGGGAGATACGTGATGAACACCACCTGGCTGGTGGCGGGCATTCCGCGCTCCGATGTCGTCCTATACTTCACCAAAAGCTAAACAGTCAGTTCAGAAGTCTTCCAAAAAGTTATTTCCAAACTCTACCAAAATGGGTTTGGTAGTGGATCGGGGTCACCAGGACCAGTATCAACATAGTGAGTCTCAACGAATATCAGAAGTTGTATTTGCCACATAACTGAGATTTACGAAAATAAATATAGTGTAGTGACGAAAGCGAACTTAAATATGTAGGCTAGTGAGAGTAGTCAAAATTTACGAAAATAAATATAGTGTAGTGACGAAAGCGAACTTAAATATGTAGGCTAGCGAGAGTAGTCAAAATATAAGATCCTCCATTTGGAGTTTTGAGTTTTTGCACAGGTGGCTGGCAGTGACCTGGATGCACTGCACCTGTCGCCTGTCAAGTGGCTGCTAATGCGATTAGGGAGGACTCCGAAAACGGGATTGGCACTCGGGACAGGGAACCCAGAGAACCCAGAGAATTCAGAGAACTCAGCTGCCAATCAGGTGGGCCAGCCACAAACTTCACACATTTCGGACACATATATCCACAACCAGAAGGACACGAAGCTAAGTAAACACAACCCCACACCCTTACATCCTTGACAAGATGCCGGCGGACATAGTGACCACGGAGCAGCTGCGCTACCAGCTCGCCTTCAGCCATGCCATGGAGAGGACGACGCGGCACTGGCAGGAGACCTTCGCGTGGTACCCGAGGATGCAGTACTGCCACTACCAGCGGATCGACCAGATCTATCTGGAGAGTCGCCAGCGGTACGGCGACGGCCACTTCCTCAAGTACGCCAGCCGGAGGCGCCTGGCCAAGAAGTTCATGGTCACTGCCGAGGAGGTAGCGGACGATCTGGAGGATCGCAAGATGCTGGAGAAGGACGGCATTACGGGCCTCAAGGTACCGGCCACCGAGAACGGGGAGTACGGCCGGATGAAGCCCTCCAAGCTGTACTTGTGCTAGGACTCCCTGTGACCAGCCGGGTGTCACTCTGCACTCTGCACCCCAATCCTCTCCAGAAGCACTCGCAATTAAACTATCATTCTCCGCTGACAATGCAACTCTCAATGGCCGTCACTCATTACGCGATTTTAGCATGACCGTGCGCATAATTAACAAGGTGAAAACGTCAGTTCCACCTGCAACTGGTTGCACCACCCCGCACCGCCCTTCCCCACCCGCCGCCGTACCGAGTGCTCACTGTACCTTCTCCTACTGGGGCGCGGCTGAAAAGTTCGCACAGGTAATTAAGTGATCGCGTCTGTCCACTCGATGAGATGACTCGCCTCGTTTGTTCGCGATCTCGGAAACTGCTTTATGGCGCCCATAAACTGGGAAATATTCTGAATTAATTGTAGATACCATGTGGATTTAGGGATCTCGTTCATGAAAGTCGCTTTCCTTTAGTTGGGGAACCACTACGCAATTGTGTAATAGATTGTGGAATACTCATTGCAAGGATATAGCTATTTTGGGGCACCAACTAGTAGAGACTAGCTACTTGATAAATGTGTCCATCGACGCAGCTGCTCCTCCTGCGTTCGCAGACGTAAGCCCAGGTGTTGTGGGCCAACTTCGAGCAGTATGATTTAAAAGTTCCATATGCAAATTACCCTCAAAGTTTCAGGCGAGCCCATCCGTCCATCGGAGTGCGTGGTAGATGGAAATGCGCAAGTGGAAAGTGGCAAGTGGCAAGTGGAAATGTGCAATGGGAAATGTGAAATGGGGAAACTAGGAAATGCAAATGCCCATGCAAGTGTGCAAATTACACAAAGGACGCTAACTTTGGGCCAACTTGCGAACTGGGCCAGAGCCGGCGACTCATTAGACACATGACAGCATTCACAGAGTGGGTGGTGTGTGGTGGTTGGTGGGCAGGGCAGGGGAGGGGAGCTGGAGCGGCAGGTGGGCAGCGGCAAGTGCGTGTGAAAAATCAGACAGCAGCGGCCCACAAAATCGCCGAGCGCGCAATTAAACGGTAGCGAATAATTGCTATCGAAAGCCATAATGATGGTCGGATCAGTACTTACCCCGACTCCAGTATACTATATATGATGCTTCCATATCTTGATGCTTGATGCGGCTCTCGAGACGAGAGCTTTGTGCGCCTTTCTCGGCTATCATTGTTCCCCCGATTTTCCCATCAGCATCCCATCGCATCGCTTCGCATCAATGCGAACTTTTCGAGACCATCACCTCTTTTCTGTTGACTCATACTCACACTCGCACTCATCCCATCGGATGGCCTCTGTTTTTGGCGGTGCTCAAGACTGAGGAGGAGTGGTGACAGTCGAAAGAGCAGGCCAGAGCCGGAGTTCTCAGCTGCGCAGAGCTGTAGGGCTCAAAACAAATAAACACAGAGACACCTACTTGCCGTACTTTGCAGTACTCGGGAGTGGGTGTGCAGAGAGGTCAGGGGTCAACCCCTTTTCGGGCAGGGTAAACAACATTTGCGGATTTCACGCCAGGGCTCAGACAGCATTGCTGATCCTATTAGTGCTCGTCAGTCGTCAGGAGCCTCGATTGACTGACTGGCGCCATGTCTCAGGTCAGGAGCATCAGTACCTCAGTACCTCAGTGCCAGAGCATCGCAGCAAGGACCAAGTCCAGCCGGGATTAGGGCGTAGCAGGGACTTAATCCAGTTTTGCAGCGATCTCGCTCCGCATTGCAGGTAGAAGACGGTGATCAGGTTCGCAATGGCACTGCCTTTGGTTGTGGATCTGGCACTGGAACAGACACAGGAAAAGCCAAATAAAATAATAAAGAACCACATACTAAGCCGAAACATTAAATAAATAAAAGTCAACGGCAGTCAGTCAGTCAGGCAGCTCATAAACGCTCGGCAGCTGACGCCGATCGGTCCCAACTTCAAATTAAAACGCCATTGGCGCTTTGGCACGCATAGATAGGATTGGGACTGGGACTTGGACTTGGATTGGAACTCTCCAGCGCCAACTCCAACTCCAGCTCCAACTCCAATGCCGACCTGGGTCTGGGTCGCCCATCAACTCGCTTTGGTTCGCCGCCGCGACTGCCCATAAGCCAATTTGCCAATTTCATAAACTCGGTTTGATTTGCCGCCAAAACCCAGAAGACAAAACGAACCGCAAAACAAAACACAACTCTCTGCTTCAGTCCGACTCTGAAACTCTGAAAAATAAAACCCCAAAAACGCCCCCAGGCCGGGCACACAAATTCCGACTTCCATTTGGGATCTTGTGCTCGGTGGAAAGCAGCATCACATCGTAAGGTGGCCTAGACCAGCGATAGTATCCACGAGGCATCTCTATCAAGGGCTCACTGCCACCAGCCAAGGAAGTGGACAACGGGGACCCAAGATGCAAATATTGGATATCTATTGTTATGTTTAATTAAATGTTTAAATAAATCATTTCTAAGATCCTTGTGATCTATTGTTTCTTGAAAAGAAAGGACAAACCTTCTCCTCTCCAAACCGAATTCATTCGATTTAGCTACGCCACTGGCCAAATTACACTTATGGCCATAATTCAATCAGCGCATTATCAATCACGGCGGCTACTTGTCTTGGCTAGTGAGTCAAGTCAATCGGCCATCGCCTATCGGCGTCTCCGTCGCACTCTGCTGATCGGGGTATGGGCATCCCGCTCGCACTGCGGTGTGAAACACGTTTGAAAGTCATTAACTTAAATGATTCACTTTCTGAGCCATAAATTTCGCCACTAACTGGCGAGGAGCCGAGCCGAGTCAGAGTCAGGCAGTATGCGAAAAAACGTCGACTGAAATGTCTTAAAAAATTGCTAAATAATCGCCTTAAATGAGTCTATAAAAATGAGCACCTCGAGCGGCGACTAGAGCTCAATCGGCAATCTCGCGGACCCAATGGCCAAAACCCACAAAACTGAAGACAGAAGTGGCTCAAAAGTGTTTTCAAAGCCCAAAGTGAATTTTCATTGCCAGCGGAAGTCGTAAATCAATTTTTTCCCCCCTCAAAAGACAGAAAAATGGGGAAAATGCTCTCAGCCGAAATATTAGGTTTAGGCCTAGAAATCGGAGGAGGAAGAGGGAAAGGAGGCGCCCATTCTGGAAGAGCATCCGCAGCGAGAAATCTTGTTGTTTGCTGCTACTCCGACCAATTTCGGCTAAGACGACAGCCATAATGATAGGGGCCACTTTTGCCGCCGCCGCCGCCACGCACGCTATATGGCCAAGATCCCATGGCCGGCGGGGTGAGGGGGTGGGGCAGGGGCAGGGGTAGGGGCAGGGCCGACGAAACGGAAAGGGGCAACTTGTCAGACAGTGTGCTTGTGTTCCATCTACGTTTCCGTTTCAATGTTTTCAAGACGCCATCATGACATTGTCAGAGGCAGCAAGATACCAAGACGACATCTCACGCAGCCTTAGAATGCCCAAAGTGCTATCGGTCTCTGAAAGGGTGTACCTGCTGGTACAGTGTTCCATTTCCGCACAAAAAGCGAAATTTACTAATTTCTGTATATCCAGAATATATTAATACCCTACCAGCTACACCGAATATCGCCTTATGGCTTAAGGTCGAGGAAGGTGCTCAAAATACCCGTAAGTGGGCATGTGGAGAGAGGAGCTGGGAGCCAACGCCCTCGTCTGGCGCAGAGCGGACAAAAGAGTCCCAATCCCATTCCTGTGCCAATGGGATTATCTATGAGCTGTGAAATCCTTTTAGGCGGAAACTATGGAACCCACACACAGGCACAGCGCACAACGACAAAGCCAGCACAATGCAACAAGTGTTGCGGCAGATTGAGCAACAAAAGGCTCATAATTATGGAAGCCACACAATGCGACACATTCGAGAGCGAGGATGAGGATAGTCGGTCCTTCGTTATGGTCTATGGTTGGTCTATAGTTGGTAGTAGGGCTGCTGGCCAGGCTAATGAGTGGCCGCAAACAAACCATAAATGCCGATTTCGTGCGGTCCAGCCCCGGCGGCAACTTCTTTTAATTCCACTTGACACTTGGCCAAGATCTAGGATCTAGGATCTAGGATCGCCGATCGCCCCATTCCCATCCACTCGCAGTGGAATTTATGTCCGACAATATTTGGGAAATTAAATCATTGCCGCGGACAGTTTTATAGAGCGGGCGTGACGGGATAGGAGAAGGGGATTGGGATGGGAAAGGAGAAGGGGATAGGGGCTGGCTATCTAACAGTGACCTCAGCCCCCGCTGAACCCACGAGCGGGAAAATTGTCAATTATGCGCAATTTTGCTTAAGCAATTGGCATTTGTTGCTGCTTTGTTGCGTTGTTTGTTGTGATTGCACGCATACTTGGGCAAATAAATTGACAAATAGGATTTGCGTTTCTCCCCGATTTTTATTTTTTTGTTGTATTTTTTTGTTTTTTGTATTCTGCTGGCTAGCTGGCTGTTTTGAATTAATAAATTGCCGCCAATTTGCCGCTAGCCTTGCCAGCGTGGAAAAGTCGACGGAAATCGAAAAGCAAAAATCTGGAAAATATCTGAAAACATTCAACTGCGTTGATATTCTTGCGTTGATATTCTCCTAGCCAGGGATACCACCTGAAATCTGAGTTATCATTTGATTGTGCTGCCAGTAATTAGCTTAATTGCTGCCGATTGCATACTGATTGATTACGCTCTGATCTTTGCTGTTGAGCTGGATCAATTCCCCATCCGATGGATCTGGACTCGAACTCGTTTCGCTAGCAACTCGAACTACGGAAGCCTCCCTCCCAGCTGACTCATGGAATATATTGAACTGACCTTAGAACCTGTCGTTTGTTAGTTTGCAATGGCGTTACAATATGAAAACCTATTTGCATTTGTTCGTATTAAGTTCGATCGTTCGCTCGATTGATACATTCATATTTAGGAAAATTGCTACCAGGAAATATAGATACGAGTTTCCTGCCCCCTGACCCTCTTCAGGCCTCCACTCGACTGCAACAGATTAAAGACCAATCGCATCCACTTGACCAGTCACTCCACTCCCAGCCATCCGTGTAACCCATTGATGAGTGACCTCGACCGGACCAAATCAGATCAAACCCCAATCCCCAAACCCCAAACCCCAAATCCCAAACCGGGCCAAAAACCTTTATCGCAAGCGGGCAATCGCAACGGAAGTTGCGTTCAATTTATGGGTGAAATTATCCAGTGGCCGGGAGATTCGGCCATAGACCACAGACCATCGGACATCGGCCATCGGCCATCGGCTCGTGAAGATTTGCTGAGCTGTGGAAATAAATGGAGATGGGAGATAGCCGGCCGCGATCGTCATTGGTTGGCATCAGTGGCCCGGCTGGGACAATCGAATTAGAAGAGCAGGACTCATGAATGGGCCTGGCCAGACCCCGAAGTGAAGTGAAGTGAAGTGAAGATCCAAGACGGGGGCATGAGATCAGCATGTTCCAAGCACTGAACCCATTTTCTCACCTGTTAAGGTTGTAAAGACTCGAAAACAACAATTTATCGCTGTCGAGATCGTCGCCTGCCGCTCCTCGAGAGGTGAAGCCTCTTCGATTGACTTCAACCCATGGGGAACTCCATCGCCATCGCCATCTCCATCTCCATCTCATCTCCTCATCGGACTTCGATTGCATTTGGGTTTGGGCAGCGTCATACGATTTAATTGCTTCGATTGTGTCAGCAGTTTTAGCTGGTTGCTTGGTTGGTTGGTTGGTTGGTTGGTTGGTTGGTTGTGGCCAAGAGCGGACACATGTATCCATGTACACGTCTTCATTTGGCTGCGGAAGGGGGCGTTTTGTGCCAGCCAGCCAGCAAGCCAGCAAGCCAGTCTGCCTGCTCATGGGCGCTCAATAATTTGATGATCATAATCAATGCCCCTTGACTGACATTCGCTGCCGATGCCGATGCCGATGCCGCTTCCCGCCCAGCTTTGCTTTCTTTTCGGCACTTCCAAACTGAACTGAAGCAACAAAGGGCGCACAAACTTGTTGAAAGCCGTTTGATCCTTTTGACGAGGCCAGAAGGGGCGCTGCCCCATTGATCCTCCGGCGCAGATGATTTGCCCAAAAGTCAAGTGTTTGTGCAGGCGCTTGAAAGGGGCCGCCAGTTGTCCAGGATCAGGATAACAAGGCTGCGGAGCAGAGCGTGGGAGTGCCTGTCCAAAGATCCCCTCTCCATCCATCCAGCTATCCAGTGATCCAATCCAATCCAATCCAATCCAATCCAATTCGATCATCAATTTCTGGCGATGAGTAAGGAAGTCTGTTTTGTCTCCATTTCGGCGACGTTCTGTTTCTGTTTCTGTTTTTAGTTCTGTGATTTCAATTTCGAAGCTGCTTCTCCAACTTTAATGCCCGAATCGCATGCGTAGGTTTTCTATGACGATTAAAACCCTCATATGTCAACTCGACCCATTCATCATCATCTGCCAGCCGGGTACGCAGACAGAGGTAGCAAACAGTCGCCAGACACTTGGCTGATGAGCTCAAATCTCATCAAGAAGTGTCTGGCTGGCGGTTCGCAAGCATATATCTCTGTCTTTCTTGATTTTGGGGAACCTACAGCACCTACTTCAGCCTAGCTCTCTGCCTGGCGTGATGACTTAATTCCCGACCCAGCCAGCACTGCAAGAAACTTCGGATGGGTTTCATTTGCGCTCCGCACATGCGATCTCTGTGTGGGAACTCCGTTTCTCTCAGTGCTGCCGCGCACCTTTAACCCAACCGGATCAGGTGCCTCTGCTTTTGGCTGCGATGGAGTCGAATCCGGAGCCGAAGCCGGAGCCAGTCGACCACTTGAGCGTCACCGCAGTGACACACGCAAGTGCTTGGCCTGTCGCTGGAGCGCGATCATCCTCCCCGGAGAGGCCAGCGGAGCCGAGGAGCCGAGGAGCCGAGGAACCGAGGAACCCGGGAACCCTCGTCATGATGCAGCGCTTTTTGGGGGAATGAAGTTGCCAGCAGTCGGTGAAGCTGTGCCTGCTTAGGCGCTGCCGTTGACTGCGAGTATTTGCTGTAATCATTGTGGTAGCGCCTGTGCAGCGGATGATAAATCTATCTTTTATTAGCATTTCAAACACTCCGATGCGTTGCACGTGTTGCGCTGCCCTGAGTGAGTTGTTTTGTTTTGTTTTGGCCAGCCTAATCCCAATTAAAACCACATTTTTCATCGATCCGATGGGGATTCAAGTGAAATCGTTAATGAGCGCAAACACTCGTAGTATTAGTCCCAGTCCGCTCCAGTCCGGAATTAAGAAGATCAAGACCCAGGGCACGAGAGCACGAGTCCCCGGTTCGGGGGGCAGGCGGAGTGCGTTTCCTGGGTGTCGTATATAAATCGCGTGCTGCACTGGAGGTCTTCAAAACGCTTACGAGTTGCTGCCCCGGGGCTCGGGGCACCGTCACAGCCCAGGTCCAAGTCAGGCCAAGCCTCATCACCAGCATCCGATGCGGACTCTGATGCGGACTGGGACTGTCCCTGCCCCCCATTCATTTGGCCTGGGTGTTGACCAGTCTCAGACTGCGCCCGGGGTCATCTGGCAGCTCCTGTCCTCCCTCCAGAGAGCATAAGCGAGACAGAGAGATAGCGAGAGAGAGGGAGAAGGTAGATCGACCTGGGCTAATGATTGCCAGGGCAGCCAGCTTTTCGTACATTTCAGCTGGCCAAGTTGCGAGGTGGCGGTACGAGTATTTGGCCAAAACAAGATTGATTTCCTGAAATCGAAACCTTGAGACGAGCTGCAAAGCCAGAGACACGCAAGGGGCCCAGATCGCAGTGATAATGATGTCGAGAGCCAGTTTTTCTCGCTCTTTTTACCAACTCCGATTGGGGTTGTAGCCATATCATGGTCCGAGTTCCGAGGTCCGAGATCCGAAGTCCGCGTCCCCTTCAGCGAAATGCAAAAACAAATTGTTTGTGGGTCAGCCTGGCGCGGAGCAGGGCCTAACAAGAGCAGGAGGATGCGGATGGGGATGGGGATGGGGATGGGGATGAGGTGGTGATGAGGATGAAGATGAGCGGGCCATGGGGCGTTCCGTTGTTTCAAGGAATTCAAGGGAAACAGAAACAGAAAAAGGATGAAGATGAGGATGAGGATGAGGAGCCTGCCCGGAGGCGGGGAACGACCTCGTCTGGGGCTGCTCCGCTGTCTCTGGACTCCAGCTCCATCTTATTCCTCAGTAGACAACACACGGAAGCCTAATGCTGGCCATGTGATTTGTGATTTGTGATTTGCGATTTGTGCTTTTGGGCCTCGATCTGTTTCCCTGGAAAACGCGCCATTTCTGGCCTAAGTTCTGGCAATGACAAAGAGCTGGCCGCTGACTGAAGCAACAGCAGGAGCCACATGCGGCATGCAGCAGCAGCAAAAGCAAAAGCAACAGCAACAGCAGCATGCTAATTTATGAAGTAGCAACTTGCAGCGACATGGATGCAGTAATTATAGCTTGGCAACTTGTTGCCAGCCTGGCCCAACTGCATGAATGGAAGAAAGCCATTCCAGTTTGCTGTTTTCCCTGCTAAACAGAAGCTGTTCTACTGCAGCAGCAGCAGCAGCAGCAGTGGCGGCGTCAGGTGAACGCGGACGTGGACGTGGGGTTGGGGGATGGGGATGTTGTTGTGGATGTTGTACGTGAACGCGCCCACTCGGTTACCCGCACCAAACAGCTAAGACAAAAGTAGGGATACAGCTATGAAGTGCCGAAGTTCTTCTACCCTTGCCAAATCGAACGAAAACCATACCCTGCAAGATTGAAAAATCAGAAGTATAAACCCTATAAGATATATTTAAGTAAATAAGTTGTATTTTATTACCTTGCAAGATCAATAATATTTCGCAAGCTGTATACCCCTGTTTCAGGGTATCAAAATAACTGGCTCAAAAAAGCTAAGAAAAAGGTCCTACCCCGTGGCGTTTTGGCTTTTGATGGGTTGGCTCTGCTGACTGCTCGGCAGCGGCAATGGCAACAGCAACATGCGGCATACGGCATGCGGCATGCAGCAACAGCAACAGCAACGGCAACATGGGGCAGCAGCAACATAGTTTACACACCTACCGAGGCCGCAGTCGAAGTAGAAGGTGGGGGCTGGGCTCCGTCTGCCGAACCCTCTGGCCAGCAACATGCACTTAACTGGTAGCCACAATGCACTTTATAATACCCGGGAACATGGCTCTCATCTCTGGCGCGGAGTGGGTATCTGCCCCTCCTCGCAGCTTGATAGATGCGGCTGACTCGGACTCCCGGAGCGATCTACCAGGGGGCGTTGCTGCTGTGCTGCAGTGCAACATTGGAGGACAGCCTCGCAGTAGAAGTAGCAAAGTAGCAGAGCAGTAGAAGCCGCACCGTTAGCTGGTTTGGCTTGTGAGTTTGGGCCTCATTTGCATCGGGCCATAAACTCGGTGGCCCAGTTCTCGACGCGCAAACCCGAATCCGCATCTGAATTGCGAATGCGAACCCAATTGAGACGAACTTTGAGCCGGCGCTAGGCAAAGACCTTGGATTAGTTTAATCCGTTCCGATGCGAGCCGCCTAATCCTTCCTTCCTGCAGGGCACCTCATTAGCCACACCACCACCCACCCAGGTAATGGGAAGGGTAAGGGTAAGGGTAAGGTCAAGGGTTTCGGACTCGAGTTTGAGGACTCGGAAGGTGTTTTCGCTATGTACCAAAATATAATTAGCGAGCCGGGCAAATCTCTTTTTAATGCCGGCCAGTCAGCGGGGGTGTTCCGATTGAAATTGGAGCGTAGCCGAAGGAAGTGTGAAAAGTCGATGCTGGATTTCCGAAAACTGAGCCCAGGACGCTGAAGCTGAAGCTGAGGCAGAGGCAGAGGCAGACGAGGCCGGGAATTAAAAGCGCAGCCGCCTCTCATCATCATCAGCATCATCCTTAGCAACGTCCGCAAAACACTCACGCACACAGGGAATTAAGTTGAGTTCTGGGTTCTGTATTCTGTATTCTGGATTCTGCATTCTGAGTTCTGAGTTCTGAGTTCTAAGTTCCCAGTTTCAAGACATGAAAGATGCCGACCGGTGCCGAGGATTCTGGATGTGGCGCCGGCCAGGGAGTATAAATCATATCACTCACACTCTCGCACAAGGGGGAAGGGGTACGCGACCGCAGCCTTTGTTAATTAATTGTGCTGCTCCGGAATAGACACCTTTTCAGGCTTCGAATTTTCCTTTTCCGCCCCGAAAGTCACAGCAAACTTTGCATTTTTCGAAGGAGGGACCAAATTCAACAACATATTCGATATATTTCAGAGACCCTACGATTCATAGGCTATAGGTTTGAGTCTGCCAATGGAAACAGGCGAAGGAGCGGAGTGCAGAACTGGACTGACTGTGGGACGCCAGCAGTGCTACCTCCACGAGGAGATCTTCCTATCGCACCACCCCTTGCAAAGTGTAACCGCCAAGA
Source organism: Drosophila santomea (assembly GCF_016746245.2). NCBI lineage: Eukaryota > Metazoa > Arthropoda > Insecta > Diptera > Drosophilidae > Drosophila > Drosophila santomea. The sequence continues at coordinate 22,161,771 of NC_053017.2, forward strand.
GGCTCCAGCTGACCTGGTGGTGCGCCCTCCTGGAAAGCCTCTTCCTGCTCCTGCTGGTGAAGCTGCTCCAGATGTAGGTGGGCCAACACCTCGTCGTAATTGCCGAGATTCCTGATGCGAGCGGACAGGTGGAGGCGACAAATGTCACACATGCTGCTCGTAAATCACATCGGAAACGGTTTTTCCCCGTTGCTCTTGCTGCACATGATAATTTGGCCAGGTTGGCCAGGGTGGAGGTCTGGCCTATGTGCTCCTAATTAAATTGTTCAAAATGTTTTCCAGCGCGCTTTCGGGCCTGGCGCTGGAAAATTGCTGACAAATGCTGCCATCAAAACACAGAAAAAGTTTTCATTTTGTTTTGTCAATGTCCAGGCCACATAGCACCCAGAGGTGGACGGGCACAGTGGGCTGCGTTCTGCGAAAATTTGATCAAATGAATAAATGGCGTTATATGAACATTTAACAACAATTATGAATACATATTTTACAAGAGGTGACTGATAATGTAAATAAAGTTTAAGCCAAATAATATTCTAGATGAGTTAATACACATTTTAATCAGCATTAATGTTCTTGCCACTTTATGATGAATCCAACTTTGCATTCGGGGAGCCAAGTTTTTCCATCCGAATAAAACGGAAACAAAACTACGGCTACGAGATAATTTAAAGCGAATTAAAAGCGCAACCGTTTGAAACCTCCCGAACCCAAACAAACCGAACCGAAGGCATCCAATTGAAAATAGCAACAAGTTAATTTGGACAGCCCCTCTCCCCTCCTCCTTTCGCTCCTTTTGGTAAGTCATTAGAAAAAACGTCGAGTCGCGCAATTTGAATATTTCGATGGCAATGTGTGCGACTCCGACTCCGTCGGTTAATTTAAGGTGATAATTGCTTTTTAATGTGACACAACTAAATTTTTCCCATTTACATACTGCGCCCCCTGCTCGTTGTTGTTACTATTGTGGTGTAGTGTAGTGCTTGTTGTGCCGGAAGTTTTTCGGGCCTGCGCATGTGCAGCCAAGAGGTCAAAGGGAAGGAGGCGGGGGCCGAAGGTGCGGGGTCAGACACTTGTTACGTCGCTGGGATAACAACAGCAATAACAACAACACTAACAACAACAACAGCAACGACAACTGCCGACGCCAGTACAATAATAAAGTGTCAACAATTATTTTCAAATTTCCAAACATTTCATTTCATTTTGGTTCGGTGCTAAGCTATTTGATGTTTTTGGGGGTTTTGGTTGGCGGCGGTTGGTGGCTGTTCCTTTCGAGTGACGCTGCTTAAAAGGTTTCCAAAGTGTGAAATTGGGATTGCCGCATCCCCTTCAAAGTTGAGCGGATTTCAGGGGTGCTAGTTGAGGTGCCAACTGTGAAACTTCCAGTAATGGGTTCAGCGAGTCAAGTTAGAAAAGTTATCCAATGCTCATGCACCCACACACTCATGTTATACAATTGAATACATTTCAAACTTATAAAGTGGTAAACATTTCTTTACTTTTTAATATTGTGTAATTTTTAATATAATTTTAATGTTCTCTAAAGGGGGATCAAAACGCATTACGCGAATCAATTTTCTTAAGATAACTTGCGATCAGGTTTTTTGCTTAAGTCTTTTGTTTTGATATGGGCTCTCATTTCTTCACCCGTGCAGCCAACCCGTTTCCACAGCAGCCGCTTTTCGGCCAATGCGATTCGGTGGCTAATTGGCGCACTTGGCATCTGTGTCTCAGTCCCGGGAGGAACCAAGCCCAAGCGAGTCACGCGCGATACGCCGGGATCAGAGCCACCAGTCCTAGGATCCAATGAATACATCAACACTCAACACGGTTCGAAGCCATCCGTTGGCCTGCAAATTTATTGGCCCGGCCAGTGTCGGCGCTGCCAATTAACGCCAGGATGAGAGCCAAGCGACGAGCGTGGAGCCGCAGCCACCAGCGTTGAGCTTTGAAGGCAGCCGCCTGGAAGTGGCTCGAGGAGGGCGATGAAGTCGTTGGCTCTGCTGGAGTCGTAAACCCTGATTTATTTCGAATTGAATGTCAATACACACAGGCCCAGTTGGCTCCATGTGGGTCCACGGCCGACAGGCGAACCGCAGGCGGTCCTGACCCAATTTGGCGCCTGCTGGGGCGCTTTCATTAGCCTCCTCGTACATCATAAACAGATTCATAAACTGGCCCCCCCTCCACCGCACTCCGTTGCACTTCGCAGGGCTCCATGGTTTGCGGCGTTGAAAGGCGCATCGAATGGTCCGCGCTCCTTCTAAGGTCAGTCGGCAGTTTGATTTTCGCTAGCCGGGAACCCAAACCTCACCCCATCCCATCCCATCCCATACCATCCCATCCAAACTCGACTCGACTGGACTGGACTCATTAAAATGTAATTTGAGCGCCTTGCCTCGCATTTCATTTGGCCGTTTGGCCGTTTGGCTGTTTGGCTGCAGTGGCGACGGTCAAGTGAGCAGGCCATCAAATGTGGTTTGGAGTCGCAGCGGCGGAGAGTCGAAGTCGCAGTACGAGTCCGAGGCAGTTTCCATTTCATTGAATTGGCCAACTGCTCGGCAGCAACCCCCAGAAGCTAGCCCAGCTCGCCATCTCTTTCTGGCCCGAGTCCGATTGATTTATGCCCTTTCGCTCGCACAAGGGTTCACGTTAACGTCCACGTCCACGTTCACGTTCACTCGTCCCGTCATTTGTGGCACATTATTATTTAAATGATAAATTGTACTCTCGGCCGGGAACTTTGGTCGCGGCCTGGAGTTTCGTGGGTGTTTCCGTGCGCTTTCCCCTTCGATTCCTTCCCTTCCCCTTTCCCTTCCCCGATTCTTTCAGTTACTTTGTGCCACAGTAGTGGGCGTTCTGGCTGTTCTTTTCCAGTTTTCCGTTGATTTCCTTTGAGCGGCTATTCTTGGTTTTTCTTGGCCGAAAATTAATCGTCTCATTTGTCCAAATGCCCGCTCTTGGCTTTAATTTGGGAATTAATGTTGTTTGGTAATAAAATCGATTTGGCTTCCGTATTTGCCCGCTTCTGGAAGTGATTTCTCGGTTTCTCCCAAGTAAGATATCAGAATGGGAAAAGCTTAAAGGCTTTCCTCTCTTCCTGTTCATTTGCGCCTTTATGCCCATTATGTTAATCTCTGCCACAAGGAAGGAGGGAGGGCCGCCAGGGAAGTGGACTAGGTCAATAGGAATGTTGGCGAGATAATTGTTCATTACCTTAATCTATTTGTTTGTTCCTAATAGCAGGGATTGGGGAAGGTCGTTTAATAAATCTGTACATATACAAAAACCACTAGCAATAACTAACTTGTAACTTCTGTTTGTTTTGATAGCCACATATATTTGAAAACTGCTTTGTAAGTAATCATCACTAATGAATAATACTGCTCCAAGACAACTTACAGATCCGATGTGCCCTATATCTGCTGATTTATCGATGGCGCGAGCTCATCTGCGACAGTTGATAAATTAATTCGCCTGGCTGATTGACTTGCAAACGTGTTCGCTTGACATATTTGCACGTGCCTCGTGTGGCGGTAATTTGATTTTGATTTATGGCCAATTAATCGGGGCCGGGGCCCAAGAGGGGCTCCCGCATTACCATTGGCCTAGTCGAGCACCACCGGCGCAGTCCGGGCGCCTCACTGGGAAAAGGAACAGTGGCTGCAGTGCGGCGGCTAGCCCGGGCTAATCATAATTTGCATTTAATAAATATTTCATTAAGTAATTGCCACAATTACGTGCATTTGCAGTGCTCCCTTTAAATTAGTGCAGCGCAGCGCGGTGCAGCGCGGTGCAGCCGACCAGGTCACCACTCGGAACGGCCACAGATTGGATCCCATTCGATCGAATCCAATCAAATCCGGACGAGGGGATTAGCATTTCAGTCGGAGATCAGGCGCACAATTACCACCACTGGATAACTTTTATAAATAAACTCAATTCGGTTTTTGCGGCACTGTGGTTCTGGTTAATAGCGCCGCTCCAAGTCATGCATATGCATATTTTCCACTTTTAGCGGAAATCCTTCTCAGGTGACAACTGTCCGCTTTTGGATGACGGGTACGGGGACGGGGACGGAGAAGGGGCAGTGGAGACCGCTCTACCGCCGCTTTAACTCCCAGTTAGGCGAAGCGGACAAAGGTGGAAATTCCGCTGTTCTCTCCGGTCGGCGACTTTGTCTTGTGAATGAAAAGTCCGCTCGAGCAAACGGTCCGTGTCGCTTGGCCCAAGCCACAAAGCGACATAATGTGGCCGAAAGGACGCCATTTTGAATTGGACCTGCGCGCGCTCTCCGCTCTCTCGTGCAGCGCTGAAGGGGGCGTGGCGAGAGAGTTGCCGCTCTCAGCAGGGGGCGTGCTGGGTGCGCAGGTGTGTGTGTACGTGTGCGACTGCGAGGGTGTGTGCGTGTGTGTGTGTGTGTGTGTTTGACAGGTGAGCAGGTTGGCCCGATAGACTGGTTTGCGGCTGCCAAAGGCGGCCACTAGGTGGCGCCACAAGTGCCAACTCCAAGGAGGCTTTAAGACTTCCTAAAAAAGGATTTTCAAATTAAATGTACCATTGTGAAAGGATAGAAGAACTTTCATATTTATGGAATACGCTTTGTTATCCGTCTGCGTAGCGTTCTTTACCCGACAAGCAAGCCCACCGATTGGAAAACGTAAACAAATCATTAAGTTAATTCGTCTGTTGTCCGCAACTGTTGATTACCCAAGGAAATGCGTGTGCCACAGTTTCGATTGATCCGAAAATAAGACCCGAAAGGAGCAGCGGCTAAATAAGAAGACAAATTACAGGTTCAACATTCAATTTAATAATTGAGACCTTTGCATTTAATCAACATTATTTAAAACGTCAAAATATTTGCACTTTCCACGGGCAGTTCCCCCTGGAATTTGCATATACACGTCCGCAAGTCCCCCATAATCCGTGGGGGCGCGGGGCGACAGGCCACGCCTCAATCTCGATGCGGGCCCTAGACCTAGACAAAGTTGTCGACTTGAGCGGCACAAAAACGGGGCCCAGAGCCCACAGCCCACAGCCCAGCCCCACCCGCACCCCGTGCGTCCGCAACGGGGAAATTTATGGTATTGGTGCGGTTTCTGCACCACCACACAGAGACACCACCGAGAAAACCGGTTGCAAACCACCCGATTGGCGACGCTCGGCGAGAGTCGCTGCCAGCGACTCGGGCCTCAGCAGCCGTCCCGCTCCGACGCACGGCGTTGGACTGGCAGCTGCGCCGCTCGCACGCCACTGCTACAGAGCGGCAAAGCGGCACGGCCGCAAAGCGACAGCGCAGCGAGTCGAAGTCTCGCGCAACCGCGCCGCGAAAACCTCACCTAGTCGTATACGCACTTTGTTCGTGGGCAGTCGTCGCCGCTGTTCTCGCCGCTGAATTGCCGTCGTCGATCCGTCGTACCGCTTTGCGTTTTGCGTTTAGCGTTTAGCGTTTTGCGCCTTGCGCTTCTGCGTTCTTGCGTCGAGCTGAGTGATCCGTCGCGGACTAGAAGTGATTCGTTGTGATCCGATCTGATCCGATCTGATTTGATTTAATTTGATTTGAATTGATTCAATTGATTCGCAACACAGAGTTGAAAATCGTGAAAATCGACAAAGAATATGCACAGCCAGAGATCGAAGTGATACAAGAAAGCAATTCCGAGTGAGTTGAGTTGCTAACAAGTTGAGTGTCAGTGCTGAGAAAAGTGCCTCCTCGCCAGCTGAAAGGATTTACGCGCTCGACAGTTCCGCCAAACTGAACTGAAGCCAAGACATTGTGTCCTAGCAATACCACAACTCCACAAGTCCACAAGTCCACCATCCAACCACACACACTCCAACTGTGCAAGTATAGCTGATCATTGCCATCGGATCGCTGCGAACTTCCTTCCCGCGCGCATCCCCCTGAACAGCCGTCAAAATTCTTGATAAAGTGGCCTCAATAGGCGCCAACACGCTCAATTTCACGGACCTAGGGAGCCCCTACGAGGGGCCTCCCAGCACCCCCCAGTCCGGCATGGACGCCCCCGACGCGCCGCACACGCCCAAGTACATGGACGGCGGGAACACGGCGGCCAGCGTCACGCCCGGCATCAACATCCCCGGAAAGTCCGCCTTCGTGGAGCTGCAGCAGCACGCCGCCGCCGGGTGAGTGTCCCCAAGATCAGTGGAGTGGAGCTGCTTGATCTCCGCCAGACTTCAGCCCTTCCAAAGCGAAACTTATCGGAACCCAATCTAGTGTGCGGAGTAGTTGACACACCCGAGAAACAAGGAGTTGGTGGCCAGGGCGTTCCCAAAACTCTAATTCCAATCTTTTAAATGCATCTAAAGAGCGCTATCCGTACACTTCAATTACTTACAGTTAACAAGAAATAATTTGCAGTTTAGGCTCATGCATATCTAAACAGATTACATTATGACATTAAATTAAAAAAATCGAATTTGGAATAACAAATCACAGTTTCCTTTTGAATAAAAGCAAGCAGTTAAAGGAAGACAAGTTAACTAATAGAATTTTGACTTCTAAGTCGGAAATTTGTATAACTGTTTAGGATCCTATTTGCAGGGTTATAGATGGGTCTTAATATTACAAGCTTACGCAAAAATAGTTGTCTTAAAAATTCAAAGATAAAAATGGTAGATTTATAGAAGACGATGAAAACTATTTTGTTCTTTCTTAAATTTATAATATCAATTCCAAATCAAAATTTTCAATTTGGAAACTTGCCATTTTCCTTTTGTAGACCCTGAGTCAAATCGACTTAGCTTCCCGTCAGCTTTCCATCTCTGTGATATTACTTTTGGGATCGATTTCGCGTTGGGGTCTCGCCACACTGTTAGTTTTGATTAAGAAAATCACTTCAGCTGCACTTTCCGGCTCACAGTTCATGCTGGTGCCTGGCTGGCCGGCAAGCGGAAGCCAAAAATAAATTCAATTAAGTGTAGTTTACTCCCGGTCCGTGTGCTAAATAAGCGTCTGCTCCGGAGGGTTCTGTTCTGTCCTATCCAACGATCCAACTATACAACTATACAACTATCCGTTCCTCAGTGGAGCAGGGGTAGAAATAAGTCGGCGGGATTCGTGGTCTGTTTACTGTTACCGCTCACTCGGCGAACTGTTTGCAGCCGCAAATTGTTTTCCCAACGCACGATTCGATTTTTCATTATACATATTTTATTGCATTCTTGCTTTTTGAGCCTTGCGGTTTCCACTGCTCTGTCATTTGTGCGTGTTGAGCTCTTGGCCTCTTGGGCTGCAACTTGGAATGCATGGCTGCGCCGACCAGCCCTCGGGAGTTGTCCCTGGCCACGACTTTTCTCCGTCCCCGGGAGTGGCTGCCATGTTGTCCGCTATCCGTTGTCCGTTGTCCGTTGTCCGCTGTCCGTTGTCCGTTGTCCGCTGTCCGTTGCGGTTTCTGCTGCTTTCGGCCCGCTTCCGTTTCCGTGTTCGAGGGGCCAGGAGAGCATTGAATATTTCATGCAGTTCGCTCGGAACATAATGCATGGGAACTTGCTCAACTGTTCGCCCGCAAAGTGTTAACAAAATATTTACCGCAAGCGAGCGGGACTGCAAACGGAACTGCGGACCAAACCGAAACTAAAACACAGCGACTCTGACACTCGTATTGATTTTTCTTTGATATATTAAGCCGCATCTAGTTCGGGCTTTGGTTTGGTTTCGGTTCTGGATTGTGTAAATGAAGTCATGGCAAAAATGTCCTGCCTTTCCGCCAGCCTAATTTTTTGTTGTGAGAGAAAAAGTTTTCGTTTCGACGCTTTTTGCATTAAACATGAAACATTTTGGGCCCACTTTTTGATATTTTCCCGGCCGAACGAACGCTCGTCCTATGCGCGGCGACGTTTGAATTTAATAGTGAATAGTGAAAAGTGTAGACAAAACACGCAAGGAGGAAAAGTTTTGTCCCCGGTACGATTCATTCACATTCACAGCCAGTGTATGCTACTTCCATTACTTCCTCTACTTCCACTAAAGCTATAGCTACTTTAACAGCCACGTATTGATTATTTTCCGTGCATTTGCGGCTTTCCAGGTACGGCGGCATCCGGAGCACCTATCAGCATTTCGGACCGCAGGGCGGCCAGGACTCCGGCTTCCCCAGTCCGCGCAGCGCCCTCGGCTACCCGTTCCCGCCAATGCACCAGAACTCCTACTCCGGCTACCACCTGGGCAGCTACGCCCCGCCCTGCGCCAGTCCACCGAAGGATGGTAAGTACTGCTCCAATCCCAAGCCTCATCCCCCAGAGATCCGGGTCTTTTGTTGAAAAAGAGATCTTGAGAAGATCCCGCTCTCCGCTTCCTTGTCTATTTTTTGGCGACACTTCAACTCGAGAGCTCCACGCCGTCGAGAGCCATTGTAGTCGTCTTCTGCGGGCTTTGTTTGCTCGTTGACTTCAAGTTCGACTCGTCTCAATTAGGCTGCCTTCACTGTCCTCTCGCGACTGCGGTGCTTTTCACTTTCATCAAATTTCAATTTCAATCGGTTATAGAAATACTTAGCCATAGAAATACTTAGCTATCAGATCGAAAATAAAGATATTAGGACTTCATTGTGTTTATACGTTCCTCATTATTACACTTCCTTTCTTGTAAAACTTCCCCTAAGGTCTTCTTATATTCCTCTTATAAGTTATATAGCAGTGTAGAGTGAACACTCTTATTATAAAGACTATTATTATTTTCAGTTTCTGCTCTTTTTATAATCAGAAGTTCTTCAGAATCAAACTTAGTTCCTCAGAGGGAATGTACACGTAAACTCAGAAATGCCAGGTTACATTTGAGGTTAAATATAACGCTTAGAACGAAAGGTTTTACTTTTTTTTTTAATATTTATGTGACTTTTCCTTCCCATGAAACGTATTCTATTGAAATTGTGGGACCTCTGTTAGCTCTTTGTTGCTCATCCACGTACGTGCAATTTTCCCATTTTATTTATTTTTACATCTCTCTGCTTTTTGTGTGTTCTTTATGTTTTTTGGAACATTTTCCCAGTCTCTGGCATAATTGCGCGCTTGACTGTGACAACTCGTTGTTGCTGCTGATGCGGCTGTCTGTCGTATTTGTTGAACAATTTGTTGCTATTTCGATGCGTTTTGGTTGAGCAGTTTCGCTTTTCGGTGAGTGAAAAGCAATTCATTTTTATCCATTGTCGGGGATGTGAGCACCGTCAGCAGCAGCACTAAAAACAGTAGAAACATTACTAACTAAAACGACAACGAAAACGACAACGACAACGCCAACGCTTCAGCCAGCCTCCATTTGTTGTCTTTGACTTTCGTCACTCATACGCAACGTGGGCCAATTAACCTTGGTGCACTTGCTCTTGAAACCGCCTCATCGCCAGGTCCAACTGGCCAAGAGATCTGCAAAGCAGCTGATCGTTTGATCGCTAGAAGGAATCCCCAGGTGTTCGTAATCATAATTGCTGCAATTAGGCTTTCGTTAGCCGTAATTAATTGCTCCATTCTGTTATGGGATAATGTGGCCCAATGGCGGCTGTCCGTCCACTCGCACAACTAACGCTCTCTGAAGACAAATGGGCGCTGGGTGGCGGAGTCGGCGGAGTTGGCGGAGGTGGTCGAGGTGACAGTGAGTGCCGCCATCTCTGCTGCTCCGCCGCACTCAGTCTTGCCATTTTGCCATTAAGAGTGTGCAGCACGTGCGCCTGCTCGGGCGCCAAAAATATACTGCCGCCACCAACACTCGTGTGGCAGACACATACGCAGATACAGATACAGATACAGATACAGATACGGATACAGATACGGATACGGATATAGATACCGATACAGATACACACCTGTGGCCATATTTGGCACTTAATAATAGTTCGTTTGGTGGCTCCGTGCGCTGTTTTCAAACAATTAGCAACGTCAACAGTTGCAGTCGTCGCTCATTGAACTTGAGTGTCGGCCGATCATCATCATCGCACTATATAGTTTTATAGTTTTATGAGCTGTGTGGACAACTCCGTCGTGGAGTGCTTTGAACTTTCGCTTCGGCAATTAACGCTAATTCGTTGACATTTACAAGTTACTTAACGAATCGATATTCGAGTGGAGCGGGCGGGGTGCCGCCCGATTTCTAAGCGATGCGGCTGCAATTAATGCAGGTCCATAAATGTAACAGTTTCATGCATTCCAGCTGCGGCGGGAATTCGCTCATAAATATGCATTTGGTGCACGGGCACAAAAAGGGCCATTCTGGCCATAATTCCATAGCCTGATTATAAATTCATCACTGCCCAGTTTCAGCTCCAGCCTGCCATTTACAGACTCCCCAACTACTCAACTGCTCAACTGCTGAACTGCTCCTTTCATCGCATTGTTTTCTCTCTCTCTTCCCTCTCCCCCGCAGACTTCTCCATCTCCGACAAGTGCGAGGACTCCGGCCTCCGCGTCAACGGCAAGGGCAAGAAGATGCGCAAGCCCCGCACCATCTACAGCTCGCTGCAACTGCAGCAGCTCAACCGCCGCTTCCAGCGCACCCAATACCTGGCCCTGCCGGAGCGGGCGGAGCTGGCGGCGAGTCTGGGCCTCACGCAAACGCAGGTGAGTTCCATATTCATCTCTGGTTGTCTTGTCTTAGACATTCAAAAGTGTGCATATTATACGGATATTATACAGATATTATAAATACAGTTGAGCAAAGGCTAGAGCTCCCAAGTCATTAGTGTTACGATATATTGCCATTCAAAGTTGAGATCTACATCTACATTGAACTGGCGAAACTTTACCCTCACAACACCAATGCTCCTAACTGAAGGAGCAAGGATCCTTTGACCATTTCATTGGCTGCGCCCGCGGCTAGTTGTCGTTTTCCCAATTGAATTGTTGACATGTCTCTAATGCTGACTGACAAACGAGCCAAGACAACGAACAGCGAACAGCGAACAGCGAACTAGTAACAATGGCAACCTCCTACGCCTGTGACCCTCTCCCTTGACAACACGCCACTCGGGCGTATGTGCAATATTGTAATGTTCTTTTTGCTGTTGCTCCTCCACGTGTGTCAATGTCAACTTTGTGAAAAGTTTTTCAGTTGCCGTTCGGTTTTGTTTTTGCACGCGCTGCTGCCCACAGGGGCGGGGGCGGGGGCGGGTGCCCGGCATTGTCACAGGCAACACCCACCCAAGTCAAGTACTACTCATACTCGTACTCATACTCGTACTCGCAGTACTCAAACTCGATGCCCAGTACCCAGTTCCCAGTTCGTCTAGTTGCCACTGCTCCATTTAATGGCTTTCCAGATGAGCCGCGTTCGCAAAACGCTGCCGTGAATGAGTCTCGTGTTTTGAGAAATTTATTGATAGTGGGCGTGGGCTTCCTAATTGAATTAGTGTGCCACGAAAGTTCATGTGCTCACGACGGAGGGGCAGAAACCGAAACTGCGGGGCGCGGGGCGCAATAATGTTGTAAGGAAAAACTTGTAAAACAAGTTGAAGACCCTGTGTATTTGCGACTGGCTTGGTATTGGTGGCGTGGGTGTTGCTCCGCCGCAAGTTGTTTATCAAGATACATATTTGAATATGTACTGCACACCGTTGGTCGGTGGTGGGAGAGCGGGGATCCAAGGGATCGGGGATCGGGTCTAGAACGGGCGTGCCACACGGCGGCTGTGTAATAAATTCTCCTGGGTCTGCGACTGGCTTTGGGTTTGGGTATGGAGACCAACAAAAGCCAGACCCATTGTTAGTCACCCCGCAGAATCGGGAGAGAGACCCTGATTTCCCAAAGTCGCGACTGTGGCAGCTGTCAATCGAGGCAGCTAAGCAAATAGCCACGCCCCTGCGCCCCCAGCGACACAATCAACGCGATCTATCTCAGTGCTCCGTGGCCGCGGGCCTTGAAGGGGTTAAACGCTACACAGTTGGCCAAAAGCCTGAATTTATGACTGCATTTTGGGGTGTAAGTCGCTTTTGGCCGCTTTCGCTTTCCACGCGGCCGTCGTCGAAACTCGGGCCGCGTGTTAATTAAAACCGCCCTCGTCGTTTGAGCAACGGAAGTTTTTTATTGATTTGGCCAGGTTCAGGAGCTGCTCCTGGTCATGATGGTCTGCGATGGTAGAATGGTCTGCGATGGTCAGAGGCTAGTCGCCAGTACACGCCAATGTTTGGGCCGTGCAAACAAACCGTTGTGCTTGGCCCTAAGATTTATGCGTTGCACAAACACCAGGCCAGCTTAATGGCCTTCGGCCTTCAGTCTTCAGCCATCAGGGGCGGTGGGGTGTCTTTCTACTAGTAAGTTAAGTTTTTCTTTTTCGGGGCGTGTTATACAATTCGGTTTCTGTGCCTTAAAGTCCGAGCTCTCAGCTGACAGCAACTTGTCCGTTCTAACACCTGCCGGCCAGCAGCAGCAGCCACTCTCCCTGCGCAAAAGTCGAAAAGTTTAGCGCAAAAAAATGTGGCATACTACTTGCTGTTTTACAGCTTTTTTCTATAATTATGGTAATTTTATTATGATTTTTTAGCTGCCGCTGCTGTTGCTGCTGCTATTGCTGCTTCGGCAGCAAAAACTCGTTTGGCAGTTGCATCTTTCACTTGGCCACTTGCTGTTCGCTTGATTTGAAAGTGCATCCGGTGACTGTTAATGAGCTCAGAGCCCAGAGCACAGAGCACAGAAACACTTGGTTGGAGTTTGTACAAACACAAATATTCGGAGAATAATTAAGTTTCAATTAGAGCAAAATCCCGGCTACTGTTTCTCGCTATCTGGCTCGTTTTTGCACCCCGACTAATTGAATAATTACATAGAACGCTCAAGTGGACTGCCAAATGTTCTCGGTGCCCGAAAAGCAAAAACACTCCTGCTGACAGCGCCAGACAAAACTGTATGTACAGTCCGTTTCAACGAGCCCCTTTCCCTTTTCGCCTTTCGTGGCTCCGATCTTCATTGCCGAAAAACGAAGACGAGCAGAAACAAAAGCTGGGCCAAGCAAACTGAAATAAAATAATAAAAAATACTTTTAAACTGCGTGTTTATGAGCTCATATCGGCGCATTTTGATCTGGTTCCTCCGCCGAGGCTCTTAGGCGCAGCAACAACAACTGAATCAGCAACAACAGCCACAAACTCAACGAGACACAAAAGCCACAAAAGCCACAAAAGCCACGAAATTTTGTAGGAGGCCACGCTGGCTGAAAACAAAGGATTTGGCAGACGAACTGCCAAAACGGCGCTTGTGGGAGCAAGAAGCCGAGGAGGAAGGGGCATAGGACCGGCAAAAAATATTGGTGCTGCTGCCAGTTGCATAACTGAACTACACACACAGCTTGGATGGTAAAAGCTAAGTGAACTTATTCAAAAGTTATGGCAAATTATTAGCCAGTCTTTTCACTTTAACATACCAAACACAGACGACAGTAAGAACTGCTATTTTCAAGTAAAGTAGGAAAAGTTGTGGATCAAAAATCTCGTGCATCTCGACTTGTTTCAGTTCCCGACTTGTTTGCACTAACATTTCGCCGTGGGTCTTTGCCGCTGCCCGAGCCTGTCTTCAAAAATCAACAACGCCCGCTTTATGAGTCCGCCCGCGTGAGTGTGCATGTGTGTGTGTGGTGTGTGTGTGGTGTGTGTGTTTGGTGTGTTGTGTTCTGAGTGTGTCTTGCGCGACTGATGTTGTTGTAGCTCCGCGAAGCTCCGCTGCACGCAGATCAGACTTGGTCTGATGACGACGCAGACGCAGACGCATCGCCCACGGTGCACACCTTCGCCTGGCTGGGGCATCTCGGCGAGCTGGGAGCTGGGAGCTGGGGGTTGGGGGCTCCAAGCAGCGATAAGTCTGCTGCTCCACCCCTAACGTGAGACGTGGCCAATGCTCTGGCATGGCGCAAAGGTCATGGACTCCGCGGAGAAACCCAAAATGATACTTCGCTGGAATTCCAGGCCAAACAAAATACTTGTAACGAAATTAAATTAATTTCCACATCAAATAATACACACAACAGCGGCAGCGGCAAAAAATGCGCGCGTTTTTATTGTATTAGGAAAAAAACTAGCACAACTTGATTTAAATAATACAAGTGTCTAGTTAGTATCAACGGCTAAGCGAGAAAAAATGAAAAACTGGCTGACCGCATTTAAATGCTCAGCTCACGTTCGTTTATGCTGCGGACAGAGCCGCAGCAGCAGCAGCAACAACAGCAGCAGCAGCAACAGCAGCAGCAGCAGCAACAACACATCGTATATCAGATCAGTGATTGCCTGATTTACGCGGGCAATGTCAATTAAATTATGGCACATAATACGCTGTAACTAAGCAGCCGCACTTGCGTCTTAATCGCACGCATATTGCTGCAACACCAGCCACTCCTCGCCCCCCGCCGCCCCTCTGTGTCGTAACTCTGCAGCGCTGCTCGCGTAACAGGAACTTTGAATTAAGTTTGATCAATGCTGATGCTGGTGCTGGTGCTACTACACCACTAGTACTACAACACTAGTGGCAGCAGCAACATCACCAGCAGCAGCAGCGACACTCGACAACAAACAAGTTGCCATTAACAATGATGCATAGCTGCTCGGCGGCGCGAGCGTTTCTCAATTTCTCCCCAGCAGTTCTCCAGCCACCTCCCCCTCTCCGAAGCCCCTTTCTTCAGCCTGCTCCGCCGACCGCATTTGCATTTGGAAGAGAGCTCAATCTAACGCCAGTCAAGAGCTCAGCGGACACATGTGGATAGCCAGACTCATGGATGTATCCGCGGATCGCAGATGGCTCAGATGAGTGGCTACGTGCCGCTTGTGCAATCTCGATTGCAGCTGACATAATTCGCCGTGGCAGGTAGCGATCCGAAACTCAAATTAACCCACAAAGCGTGCCAAAAAGATGACCCAGCTTGTAGACTAGTGTCAAAGAAACAAGTACAGAAGAGCTGAAAGCTTTGAAAATACTTGTGTTCGCTGTAGTGGCAGATGGCTGAGAACCCAAAGTGAGCCAGTTGCCAAAGAGACAACTTTTATACAAGTAGCTGATCGTCCAATCCCTAGCCAACATATATGGCATCCTCGTGCCGCAGCGCAGAAATGAAAGCCAAAAGCCTGGGGGATAGGGTAACCTATAATGGTTGCCCGGCCAACATTTACGGCTTCCTCTTGCCTTCAGCATGGGTCATCATCCACATCCACAACCACAACTACACTCGCATTTCCACCGCCTTTCCACCCAGCTTGAGGTCCCTGGGCTGAAAGCAAGTTTCGCGTTTCATTCACAATATTGGCAGCTTTCAAAATGCTCAAACTGGCTCTAGCTCCGGCTCCAGCTCCGGCTCCATTTGCTGCCCCATCCCCATCCGTCAGCGCTTCGATCAAAATCGTATGCAATGCTCAGGAAATTACAAAATGCCCCAACGAGCTCCAACGAGGGGGAGCAGGGGGAAGGGGAAGGCTGTTATTGGCCTGCTCAAGTGAGAGTATTCAAATAAATAAAGCTTTACGACTTTTTATTATCGCGCATAGCTGGAGTGCCTGGCATAGTGGCTATCTGTGCCGTAGTGCCGTAGTGCCGTAGGTATCTTGGCCATCGGTCTATTGGCCAACAAAACGAGCGAGGCAGGCAGGGTTAATTACGGCTTCATTTGCTGACACACGGCGGAAAGGTAAACAAGCCAGAAACTGACCAGAAACTGGCCAGAAATTGGCCAGATGCGGAGCCAAGGATGCCCCTGGTTGGCAGATTTCTCCGATGCGATAATAATAATAATTATTATTTTATTGCGGAGACTCCGAGGCTGCGGCCCAACTGGTTTCGGAGGAAGTGATGGGTCTGCACAAGCCAAGATAGCCCGCTCCAGTGGGTGGCTCTTCTCTGGCTGCTCAGAGACAGGCTGGTTTCATATTTTAATTGGTTCTCAAATTTGCAGATATCGAACAGCCGAGCCAGCGAACTCGCAACCCTTCTGCACTTGTTTGGCCTTGTAAACGCGATGCCAATTAGCCGCACTCGAATGTCCTGACTCTTGAATCCGTCCTTTCGCTACCCATCCACCCAGCAGCCTTGTACTCTGACACCAATTAAAGCGGGACTTTCCTGCCTGCATGCACAGATACAGATACAGATACAAATACAGCTACAGATACAGATGCGAGGGGGTGGCTGGATGGTGGGAGATCGGAAATCAACTGGCTTAAATTTTCCTTGGAGGTTTTTCCCCAACGACAACAATGGCGAGACAACAAACTTTTAACGCTTGGTTAACTCGCGGGTCTTTTTTCGACTCTTTTGTTGCTGCCAGCAGCACTATCATGATCTATCTGGCTGTGAAAATGCATAGGAAAACTGTGTGTAAGCGACAAATAATAGTCAGTTGACCATGATTTCATTTTCCGACTCCGACTCCGACTCAAAAAACAAGGGGGACACCACTGAAGAGCAATATTTAAATTACCAGCCCCGGCGACCGAACAAAAAGCAGCCCAGTGAAAGAATGCGCTTATATAAATTGCACAATTAGCCGCCACACTTTTTTGTTAGCGTTTTTCCCCCAGTTTTGTTTGTCATTATCTGGCCGATGGATCTGACCACAAAATGATTTCTGCCCGCCAATGGGCAGAGCGGCAGAGGGGCGGAGGGGTCACCATCCCCTCTCCGCATTTAATTTCGCTCCGGAATCTGGTTAGCCGTGCGGAAAATGCCTTCCTTCGAGTGCACTTCGATGGGGCGGGCGGCCATGGCTGCTTGGACAATTGGCCGCTTATAATTGGGCCATCTAATTGAGCTTGATGGTCGGGAGGGTGCACCCCACCCAGCGAGGAGTTTCCTTTCCCAAGATCCCAACATCCAGCGGGACTCCCCCACTTCCAGATAGCCGGGAATCAAGTCTATTGTTTGGGTCCAGTCTGAAGTCTAGCTTGATTGATTGTGAGTGTTTTGATTCTGATTTCAGAAGAATCGCATTAATATTAAACAAGTTTCGGGGTTTCCCCCACCTGCAGCTGCACGGAAATCTACCAGAACGTTGCTCTCTCTGGCCAACAAGTTAGTCATCTCCAAGAATTAATGACTCCACCAAACATAGTGCCAAATGATCTGCACCGACACTTGCTACGAGTAGAGAGCCGAAAACTAATTTAGACATGACTAATATTTTGCAGTGACTGTAGAGGCGATTTAGACTTGCAGAAAGTCGACTGACTGACTAAGCGAGTCCGCTCGAAATATATATATATATATAGTTCCAGTATATCTATAGTATACTGAATACAAACTATGTATGTGAGTATTACTTATTTCGAACACGCCCCTCTTTCCGCCCCTTGGGCAACCACTTCTACTTCTACTTCTACTGGAAACTGCACTTGTGGTTGCTGCTCCAACCGCTGCCGTCGTCATGATCGCAGTTATTGTTTTTGTATCTGCTAAAATCTCACCTTGACAATTGCTGATCAAATGCTGCCGCCGATTTATTGTTGAACAATTTGTGTACGTCAGCTGCGGCTGCGGCTGCTTCTGCGGATTTTTTTCATCATAATTTCGCGCTGCTGCCGCGCTGATGGATTACAAAAGCTGAACTGAGTCAGTGTTTCAGCGGCGAATTAGAATTACAAAATTTCAAGGCTTTGCAGGTGAATCAAAAAAGCAAAGTTCTCAGTCGCATTGCATGCCAGTCAGTCAGAACAGCTTTGAACGTTTGCTTTGGGGCGTTTTTCAGTGCCCAGTGTTCAGTTTTTAGTTTTCAGTATTCAGTTTTCAGTATTCAGCTTTTTAGCGATCAGCAGTCGCTGTTTTTTGCTTTCAATGGCTCGCACTCGCAGCGAACATGGGAACAGTTTCCGGATTTGACAACAGCACTTTGTTGCACAATGCGAGGCGATCGCGTCAAGAAGTCTGAATCCAAAAGCGATTGACAATCGCTTTGGGCCGGATGAGCGTCATCCAGCCATAGAGTACACGGTACATAGTACATAGTACACAGTACACAGTACATGGTACATAGTTCAGCTGATTCCCTGATCGGTCCCTGATCGTTAATCGATTCTGCGAAGTGAAGTGCTCTCGAAATGGCAACCCAGGCATTTCTCTCGGCCAGCTAAGCACTAATTGAGTTAGTAAAATGCTCGATTTGTCCTTGGCCGCGGCTAATTTGGCAGTTGGCATGCGGCTGCACTTGTCGCTCGACTTAGCCAGACTTAGCCAGAATCCCAGCTCCGTTACCAAAGAGGCTCAGTTGCTGCAGACTCGGCTAACTCGGCTAACTCGGCCTAACAACATAATTAATATGACTTTGAGCGAGTTCGGGTCGAAAGCTGGTGAAATGCTGCGACCGGCGATTGAGCAATCATGGCTATATAGAAATTAGATCAATATCTTCATTTACACACAGCCGTCTATAAAAATTGTTCCACTCGTCGCTGCCGCGTTTCTCATTAGCAGCTGCCGCCACGATCGCCTCGCCGTTGGCTTCGTTTCAGTCCACTCCAAGTATCCAAGTATCCAAGTCCCCAAGTCACCAAGTATCCAAGTATCCAAGTATCCGAGTGGCCAAGTATCCAAGTCGGAGTTAATTGCTATTAGAGAGGCTATAGAACGGAGGGAACATCTTATATAAACAGCTCTCTCGTCTGGCCTTGCCTAATTGCATATTTATTGTTTATTAAGCAGGGGCTTGCCACCGCTGGCGCAGCTCATAACTGGCCGGGAGCTCGGTGCTTCGTCTGCTTCTGCGTCTTGTGCCTTCTGGTTTCGCTCATCTCATTCACTTTTTACGCACCGCACTGCCTATATATGCATAAATTAATGAATCTAGCCGGGATCGCCGAGAGCTTCATTCATGGCACTGGCGACTCTATCGGCGTGCAACTCCTTCTCCGGCTCCATTGATAAAGATCAATGGCATAGCTGGGACAACGTGCGCGGCCCCCGAGGGAAAAGCGCACTGGCACTGGCACTGGCACCGGCACTGGTGGTGACCCAAAAATGGTCAGGCGGCCGCATACTTTGCATCCCAATGTCCACTGGGCTCCAATGGGCTCCACTGGGGCTCAGTGAACTTCGAAATGCGGCTGGCGCGGCGGCAGTAGCTGCGATGAGCGTGGAATTAAAAGCTAATTAATTTGTCTGCAATGCAGTGGGCTGCTGCAGCCGCCCCACGTGCCTGCCACCAACAAGCTGCCACAAGTTCACAAGTTGCCACGGGGTCAGAGTTGCGTTGCTGCATTGCTCCACTGCGGCCACGTGTTTCAACTTTGAACGGGCATCGATTTGCTTTCAATTTGTCGGGGCCTGGACTGAACGCGACCGGATCGGCCGGTGTTAACTTGTGTTCATTTGCTGGCAGCGATCTTGCTCCATGGAGTCGGGTCCGAGCTGCGTCCAGAGCTGGAGCAGGGGAGCGGATTCAAGGCGTTGTTGCGCTGTTGCGTTGTTGGCCTTGAAGCCTGGGAGCGCTTTTTGCTGGAACTCTGTTGCTGCCGCTTTCCTTTCTACTGTATTCGGGTTTCGGTTTTTGGTTTTCAGTTTTCGGACTTCGTTTTTTCGGGAAGGCGTTGCCCAAAACAGCCCGCAACGGTTTTATTTGGAAATCACTTTGGTTGCACGTCTTCGTCTTCGTCTTCGCAACGGCGAAGGTTTCTGTTTGCTCTGCCCCATCCATCCATTGCAAGAGCTGTTGCCGTCCCTTTCTGCGGGTCGCTCTCCTTGCTAACAAGAACGAAAGACTTAGGCAGCGAACTTGAACTGGCTTTAGCATGCGGTGTTGGCTTTAATGAGCTGAAAGTTGAGGCTGCGACTGGGGATGGAGCATGGAGCATGGAGCATGGAGCATGGAGCATGGAGCATTGAGCACGGAGCACAGAGTACGGAGTGTGCGTGACACTTGACTCTAGGGCAGGCCCGCCACACGGGAAACACAAAAACCTTTTCAAAAGAAAACTTTTTGTAGCGTTTTTTTTCCATATTTTGCCACGACATGGCATTGTTGTATATGTTTCGAAGTCATTGCCTGCCTAGCGGCGATTGCTGTTGTTGCTGTTGTTGCCACTGCCGCTTGCTGCATTCAAAATTATAAACAAATTTTTTGTTGAGCTGTAGGTGCTGTTGTTTCTGCTGTTGCTGTTGCTGCCGCGGAGCGTATAACAACAAACAATCGCATGCAATGTTCAAATTTTCCAAGCACAATGAAAAACGCCACCGACAATGCGGAGAGTTTATAATAACAATAATAAAATGAAAATGCTACGGCCGGCAAGTTGCGTAATCCGTCAACCATGGCAGTCAAAAGAGCATGCCTGGGAGCGGGGAGCGGGGAGCGGCGGCTAAGAAGCGGCAGAAGTCGAGGAAGAAATATGCTGATGTTTCTGTGGCCGCCAGTGGGATGGGGCAGTATCTTGTGCGGCTTGCGAGGGTGGGCCCAGCTCCAACTGGCTGCGCTCAGCACACGCAACAGTTGCTGTTGTCGCTTCAATCGCTTTAATCGCTGCAATCGCTTCAATCGCGCATTTGCAATCACTGCGGCCACTGAGAAATATATTAAATGCGTTTTGTTGGCTTTTACTTTTTGTTTTTAACTGTCCGGAGATAAAAATCAGGCCCGAACATGCGCTTACCAAAATAAAGACAGCAACAGCAACAGCACAGCAACGGCAACAAAATCAAAAGTGCCACGCGGCCACCGCTTTTATGAATGACTGACTGACCGACCGTCGGCGAGTGAGTTATACTGGCCGAAAGCACTTGTTGCGCCAACAAACTTGTACAGCAGCTTCGGCCAACAGCAACAACAGCAACAACAATAGCAATAACAGCCACAACAGCAACAACCACAGCAAACACGCTACTTGCCGTCGCCGGCTGTTGACGAACAACTTCAGCGACAAGATCATAAATCAAAATTTTATTTCGCGCAGCAGCTCAGATTTTTACCTGTCCCTGTCCCGCAACCCACTCCCTCCTCCTCTCTCTCTCACTCTATCGCCTATCTAAATTTTTATGGTTTCTGTGCTTTTTTTACGATTTTCCTCTTGTGCATAAATTAAAAATTGCCGCGCAAGCGGGTTGCACGCGTTTTGCTAGCGATTGCAGCGCGATTAAAACCGTTTGGTCAGCTGGCGCGTGCTGCGCGACTCCAAAGGAAAGTTGTTGCTCATAAAAGTGGACAGCTGCTTGGCTATAGCCGAAAATAAAACGAAAGTGATCTGGCCGATCTTGAGTTTCGACCGCGACTCACAGGGCGTATGCGTAATGGCTCGCTAAACCAATTTGGTAATGAAATTTGCGAGCAAATCGCAAGTTACATTTGGCGCCTGCGAATGCCGATCGGAAATCGATAATCCCGAGTAAGCGGGTAATCGTATGCGGCTATTAATCAACGGCTAAGACAATGCCCGCGGTCCTGGCCGTAACTCAAAGCCACCGCTGAAAGAAGCCGCCAGAAAATGTTTTTCATGTTAACCGCTTTGGCCAGCAAATTGAAATTTCTCGCACCAAAAATGTGCTGCAAAAATGCTAAAATCTTGTTGCACGGAATTTATGAATGAAAACCAAAGCGGCAGCAACATCAGCGAACATAACAAGCAACAAGCTGAGAACAATGAGGGGAAAACTCCGTTTAATAGCCATAAATTTGTGGCAACAAAACTGAGACCATTTCATGCCTTGCCATTTGTTGTTGCTGCCGCTGTTTCTCTTGCTGCAGATTGTTGTTATTGTTGTTGTTGTTGTTTTTGTGTCAGTTGCCCCTGGTGGCGGGGAAAAGCCATAAACATTTTTGTTGCTTTTTAGACAGACATCGTTGGCGGGTCGAGGTGGAAATGCACTCGCAACAGCCAGCTGCCCAAGGAAGAAGCCGAGATACCCTATCAGATCGGAGGTGGATATAATTAGGCAGGGTAACTAAACACTAAGGATCGAATAATGCTAGCCAGTTATTCGGAAGGGACATAATAATATCTCACAACAGTGTGCCTAGATTACACAATAGGATTTGAAAGGGATCTCCTCGAATTGAAAGTTTAACAACTGTTGGGGCTAGAGGACACAGGCCGCATGACCAGCTCGCAGTGCCCACTTGCCACTGGAGAGCATCGCACTTCATTCCATGCAACGTTTTTGGGGCGGTGTTGGTGTCATTAAGCCAAGGCATCTGTGTCCGAGCCGTCTCTCTATTTGCTTAGCACATCTCGCAGCCAGCTTTTCCTAATAAAGCCGTAAGATTTTGGGTATGGACTCGAGGGAGGGCGGCTCCTCCGCCGTTTTATGACTTGGCAAGGGGCGGTCGGTTCGTTGCAACGTGATTTATCAGGGAAAATACGTACGAAAAACGGCGATGACGTGAAGTGTTTCCGCGGAAAGCGGAAAAACGTACAGCCACAAATGTACAGGGATCCCACACAAATCAATCGACGGATCGGTTGGCGTTACCACGGATTGGCTTACCTTTTCCCACGTTTTAAATGCTCAACTGTCAAATGAATTAGAGTCTGGCTGGGGCCTGCGACACATTTGGCAATGCCCCACGGAACCAGTTACCACTTCGCTGGGGCACGCAGGTGTCTCCGTCTCTGTCTTTGTGACTGGCTTTTGTCGCTCGAACGGCAAGTGCTCGCCATTAGAAAGCCCGCTCTACTCCGTGGCGTCCACTCCGCGCTCCTCCCTGGTGGCTGCATCTTCTCTTCATCTCTTTGGAGCTCCATCTCGGAACTCCATTTGGAGCCCCGTCATCGCCAGCCACTTGGCTGTGAAGATCTAGCACCGGCTGCAGGAGAAGCGCGTTGCCGTCGTCATAAAACCCATCTGTAATCTGCCACTGCCCCTGCCCCTGCCTCCGACTTGGAACTCCAGGCCCCAGGTCTCATGCCATCCCAGACTCAGACTCAGACTCTTGGCTAGCCATCAATTCTGCGTTTGACTGCAAGAATTATATGCCAAGTGACATATTGCGGAAGTGATCAAGCAAGTGTTGCTGTCGCATGCTGCCGCTGGCTGGCCATCTGACTATCTGAATCGAAGTGGGTTAAAAGGATAATGCCGAGCAGGCAGCTTCGATCCGTTGTGGTTGCCGTAGAGTTGACACAGTGACATGCTAATTTCTTGCCGTTTTTGCCATATTTGCTCATGCGAAAGTGGTACAAATTCGGGCAGGGGAACGCGAATGGCATAAGGCTGATTGACATTTGACAGTCTGTCCGTTCGTCCGTCCGTCCGATGGAATCGAAAGACACTTTTACTCTCATGCAAACTTTTGGTCGTCGTCTTCGCGAGGGGGAACTTGTTGAGTTGATATTTCGCTTATCTTGCTTGAGCATTTATTTTGTGTTTATATAAACATATGTATACACATGTATGTATATAGACATTCGCTGGATGGCTTTAAAGCTGACAATTGAGAGGCTGCTGACCATTAGTTTTGACACCTGCTCAGCTCTGTGAATGCCAAATGACATAGAAAAGTGTTTGATTAAATGTTTCAAAAAAGTGCCTACTTTTTGAGACCTCGACAGTTTTTTGTTATTGCCGCAGATTTCTCGCTTGGCCTGCCTTGCGTAACATCTGAGCAAATGTGTATGCACGAAAAACAATATTGTTTCCTAGGGCAGTTCCTTCCTCTGCTTGCTACAACCCAGATATGCAAAGATGAATTTGAATTTTCAGTAGCCGAAAGTATCTCTAACTGAGGCGATCTGTGTGGCCTGACATAGAGCGATTCGCGCTTGATTGAACACCAAAATGAAATGGAAATCCAATCGTGGATTTCGGCTACCGCAGTTCGGGGCTGCCAATGTCAATGATCCGACAATGAATCGAATAGCTCAGCCCAAGCGGACAGTCAATTCTGGTAGCTATCGGCTAATTGAAATCGATGGGTGGAATGCACATAAAAGCCGAGTCTCCTCCGACTGTTTTATGAGCAAAAACGAATAACCGAAAGCCCAAAGTCAGTGAAATTCGCCAAACACAAAAAGCGAGCTCCAGCGGCGCCACAAAGATCCAGCCAACCGCGAAGAACGACCTTGAACAAGTCTGGCTGGGCAAGTTTATATAGCTAGTGCTGGTAGAGTATCTATAATGCCAGGTACATGTACATGTGCATAAAACACACAAACAGCGTAGACGCCATGGCAGAGTCAACGTGCAAGATTGCAGGCCCAGATATTCGCACTCGCAGATACTCGCAATACTCGCACTCGCACTCATAAGCAGCATTAGATACGCGCTGTTACTGCTTGTATCTATGTGTGTTTAAAAGGGGCCTCCTGAGTCAGACTTAGATTCGGATTCGAATTCGGCTGGGGATTCAGCGAAGCTTCAGCTGCGGGGCTTTCAAAAGTGAAGTGCTCCGCCAGCTCACAACTCACAACTCTCAGCTCACAACTCACAGCTCAGCGCACAATTAGTTCTACCAGCAGCTGGAGCTTGGAGTGCCTCCAGTGCCCCTCCAAAACGAAAACCGAAAGTATCTGCGAGATACTTTTCGGCTGCCGTCGCCTCAAGTGCCCCAAAGATACGGGTTTCGCAACTGATGAAACACATCTCGAGCTGCAGCGCGATTAAGACGCGAATATGTGTCGCACGCTGCCAAAATCCATAGTTTATAGAGCCATTTTCCTGCCAGCCGCTTTTCACAAGCGTTCACTCTTAATTTCAACTGAAAAGCTGTTTGAAAAGCTGCCAACGCTACACAGTATCTGTATCTCTAGCCGTAAATGAATCTGTTAGCGGGGTTCTGCCCCGATTAAGGATGCCGTCCACTCGCATTAGTCGATAATCATTTGCTGTATGTATGGCCAATTCCCACGCTAATCGAGTCCAACCTTTGCTTGCAGGTGAAAATCTGGTTCCAGAACCGACGCTCCAAGTACAAAAAGATGATGAAGGCGGCCCAAGGCCCGGGCACCAACAGCGGCATGCCCCTGGGCGGCGGAGGACCCAATCCCGGCCAGCATAGCCCCAATCAAATGCACAGTGGTGAGTTGGCAAACGGGAGATACCCTCGGGTGGCCCAAACGAAACTAATGGAACTCTCGCTCTTGTCTAATTTTACAGGCGGTAATAACGGCGGTGGCTCGAACAGCGGCTCACCCTCACATTATCTACCTCCCGGACACAGTCCAACGCCATCGAGTACACCCGTGTCCGAGCTTTCACCTGGTGAGTTTGGCTGCGCGGAGGCCCAGCATCAAGAAACCACTTCATCAGCTGCCTTTGTGCCCACAGAATTCCCACCAACGGGCCTCAGTCCGCCGACGCAAGCGCCGTGGGACCAGAAACCGCACTGGATCGACCACAAGCCGCCGCCCCAAATGACGCCACAACCACCTCATCCAGCGGCATCGCTCCATCCGCAGACGCACCACCACAACCCGCCGCCCCAGATGGGTGGCTATGTGCCCCAGTACTGGTACCAGCCCGAGACGAATCCATCACTAGTGACGTGAGTGTTCCCCCCCTTCCCACACCACGGAAATATCCAGTTGGTTGCTTACCACCAGCCTGGAGCTGCAACCCTCATCCCCCACTCGAAATCTTCTAACCCCGTTTCCCTTCTGCTCCGCTTAACCCACAGTGTCTGGCCGGCGGTCTAACAGCATCCGAACCAGCTGCCCTCGGGTGCCTGGACGCAGCACCAGCTGAGCCTGGAGCAGCAGCACCAGTCGCTTCACCAGCACTCCTGCCAGGAGCTGGGGCACCAACTGCAGCTGGAGCAGATCGAGCAGCTCGAGCAGCAGCACCAGGCCCAGGTGGAGGCCCAGGCGGAGGCCCAACACCTCCTCCAGCGGCAGGACCTCGCTGGCAGGGCCTTCGGGGGCGGGGCAGTGCAGCACACGATATCTTAGCCAATAAACCATGATAGCAACCTGTAAAATATCCATAAACTGATAAACTGTGTCGAGACAGAAGCAAAGAAGCAAGAGCACTGGCAAGTTAAGCGTAAAGTTTTGTACATTTGAACCGTAATATAAATATAGTATGTTTACCAACGTGAATAAAGTCGTTCTAAAATGTAGTCTAGCTAAGAAGAAATCGAAAAACAAACACAAACAAAAAATCAAACACAAAAAGAAAAGAAAAACAAAAAAATACTTAAAGCAGAGAACATTCCTCAATCACAGAAGCAAGAAGAGAGATAGAGAGAGAGAGAGAGAGAGAGAGAGAGTATGAAACGTGTCCTTTAATTTTGTTTAATTTAGCAAATTAACTATGTATAAACCTATCTATATGAACGTAACTATATGTAGTGAGCAACAACAAAGTATAAATCGTAAAGAGTACATCTACATCGTAAATAAATGAAATCAAACAAATGAAAATCAGCTGTTGATCTTAGAGTTTCTTTCGAGTGATTTGTTCTTGAGTAGAGAAGAGTCGAGAAAAGGCAAAAGAACGAGCAACAGAAATCAGTAAAATCAGATCTCAAATGCAAAAGGAAAACTCCTCTTAATTCATTAATGTCCTTCTCATTTTTTTGTGTATTTTTTACCTGCACCCAGAAGAGGAGCCCGCTTTCGTTCTCTATTGTGCAATATAATCTTATTTACCAACCTCTTGGGCGTTAACTAATTGCTTGAAGTGTACATTTTGTATAGACCGCTTGCAGAAGGCGCATCAAATGTCAAGGGATCCCATTTAAACAATCGAAGAAGGCGAATCAAGCCGAATTCAGACTCGAAATTCGACTCGCTGCTGAGCTTGCTGTAGCTGTAATTATGGATTAACATAATCTAGTTTAAGTGGTAATTAGTGCGTGTGTTTCACCCTAGTTTAATTTAACCACAGCAAGAGCTAAAGGAAATAATTGATAGTTTACCGCCTAAACTGCGAGTGAGTGCGTGAGTGAGTGCGATGAATAGGCGAGTGAATAGGATGAGTGAGTGGATGAGTGGATGAGTCTAAGTGCGCGATTGCAATGTAAACAAAACAATAACTAAACAAAAACACATGGTAAATTCGAATCGAAATCAAATCAATGAGAAATGCATAAACAAAACCCTATGTGCTAGCATTTAATTAATTAGTTGTAATCTAGAAAATGGCAACACAAATCACAGAAGAGCCTAGCGACTCCCCTCCCCATTTAAATTTTAGCAACTAATGTAATTTTTAAATCAAATCAAGCAAACGAAAAAAGCGCGAAACCCCAATAAAAATAAAGAAAATTTAAATATAAAAAACCGCACTTTGTTCCACTTGAGGGCCACTTCCAGGGACATTGGCTGTCCTTTCAGGACACAGATGGCAGGGGGTGCGGGGTGCGGGGTGTGGGGTGCGGGGAAGGACGGCACATTAATGCATTACACTTGAAAAAGTTAAGTGGCAACTGTGTGTGTGTGTGGGTGCGTCTCTGTATGCGCCGGTGAGTGTATCTGAGTATCTGTGTATCTGCGTGGAGGGCGGAAGGAAGCTGGAAAATCTGTTCCATTAATCATGAAAGAGCGCAACAGGATATGCTTGAAACGGGCGGGCTTTTACGGGCTGGATGAATGGTTCCATTATGTCCTCGAAGCGACATCGTTTCACCGCTTCGAGGGATGGAGATCCGTTCGCAATATGCCTTCGAAGTGAGGAAAACACTGATTTACACGCCTCCTTAAAGCGTCCAAGTGTTTCATTTGCTGCCAATTAATTAGCCCAAGAAACGAGACTCCAGCCACAAGACATAAGAACTGTCAACGCGACTTCCAGAGCTCCAGAGCTCCAGAGATCCAGAGTTGCAGAATATCCCAGGCCATGTCAATCACCGCTGGATTTCGGATTCAAAACTGAGCATTCACTCAGTATTCGCAGGAACGATGGGTCCAAGCCCATGGGTTCTTCCTCTGCGTTTGCCTTTGCTGCCTGGGCCTCATTAAATCAACACCTTTTCGACCCGGCCAACAGAAGACAATGGCCGGCCAGTGGAATGCCAGCTCGCGGAGAATTTTGCATTTGTGAGCGCTTTTTGCGATTTCAATTTAAAACTGCAGCCGGAATTCGCGGCTCCGCGTGCTCAGTGGCTTCTAATTGAGGGGCAAAGTGGGGAAGGGAGCAAAGTGCAGCTAGGACTGTACTTAGCGTGTTTACATAAATTAGCAGCAGGACCGGACTGCTCCACTCCAGAGAGACCCACTCGGTCTCGGACTCAGACTCGGACTCAGAGCCAGAAAGTCAGAGGAATTTCCTTGTAAAAATGACGCATACCAAACATAGACACATCGGGGACATCCAACGTTGTTGCTGTCATTCGCTGGCCTGCGTTCCGAAACTCAACAAGGTTTTGTGTCAACGCTGCAGACTGCAGCTCCAGGCTCAGCTCAAAAATGGGTGCACTCAGCGCAAATCTAGCACAGGACTATACAGGATTTTCAGGATTTTAAAGAAAGGAGTTCGATAGATGAGCCAGTACTTAGAAAAGCTTGGCAAATACTTTATTTTCAAATGAACCTCAAATCGCAAAAGATTGCTCTTAGGGATAATATATGATATTTAAGTAATATGCACGATTTTTGCGCAGTGTAGCTCTGCGTCCGTGTGCCCATGCCAAATACTCGTACAATAAATAACGCAGGCAGCAGCAGCGGAATAAAAAACGGCAGCGCTGCACTGCAGAAGCAGTTGAAGTTATTTGTGAAATTCATCCGTCAAAGTCGCGGCCCTGGCCCTGGGATCCTCATCCTCATCCAGCTCCGCTCCCAGCTCCCAGCTCCCAACTCCCAACTCCCGGCTTCGTTTTCAGCTGTAGCTCAAGTCCAGGACCAAGTGGAAGCCGAGGCAAAAGCCCAAACCCCAGACATTGGGTCTTCGGCGTGAAACTTGAAAAGCGTTCCTTTCATGGCTTTGGCCCATTGTCTTGAACTCGGCTACTGGTCATGCATAGCTTCCTCAGCTCCAGCTCCTCCTTTTCCTTAAGCCCTTTCCCCTCCTCCACCACAGAATCAGCTTCCAGAGCTGCTGCATTCCTGCGCACCGTCCGCTTGGAATGATGAACGATGTGTCGCTGATGACCTGATCAAAGTGGAGCATCTGCACGCATATCGATTGCAGAGCAGTGGTCAGTCAGTTGGGCCAGTTCATCGGGGATGCTCACCGGGGATGGGATCGCAGGATGCCCGCTGGTCTGTTGCAATGTTTAGGGACATGACATTTTTTGTCGTACCGTTTGCTAAAATAACTTTGTTAAGATTTTTGCAACTCGCTTTGGGCCGGGCCTCCGGATCGGATCGAATCGGATGCAGGACCAGGGCGACGGTCCAAACAAATGGGCCGAAAAAAAAAGAGAGGCGAAGGTCCGGCGAAAAAGGGACAAATTTGACGTGGCAGGCAAACAGGCAGAGGCAGGCAGCCCTTCTTGAATCGCATTTTCAATGAGCCACATAAATCTTGGCCAGGTCGGTAACGACCGGGCAAGTAGAAGTCGCTGTCGCTGTCGCTGGCCGACTTTATGACAAATGTATTTTATGAACTGTCAAAATAGGTGTTGAAAATGAATTAATTTGCCCACTCGCACTCCGACTTGCCGACATTTGGCGGCGAACATCAGACCCGCCATGCGTAAGGTCGCCTCGCCTGACATTTGGTGTAACAGACTTGGCTTGTGTAACGAGATCCGCTCATAACACGGCCTTCGGGGGAGGGAGGGGGTGGTTCAGGGGGCGATCAGGGGAGATCAGGGCGGCGAGAGTTTCAGCTGCGCTCAGCTCCTAAAATGAAAACCCAAAAACCGAACCGAGCACCGAAATCCGAAACTGGCAATTACGGGCAGCTCGCTTTTTAGCTCCGCCGTGCCCAGATATGTACCGCTCTCGATTGCCGCCGCGGCGCATAAATCCGCTAATTTAATCAGCCGGTGGGCGTGGCACGTGAGGCACGTGACAAGCGTCGTTTGATCTGGCCCACTCGGCGGAAGGGAAACGCAGGAGCAGCTGCCACGTGGAATTGCAAGCGGGAATTACGGCGGCGGGAGGAAACACCTCCTAATGCAGATCTAATTGCTAAAAAGTTCATGTGACCCTGATCTTGGGTTAACATACGTAATTAGTGCGTGTGTCTCAAACAGAAGGGCACTTAAGCCATATATATATCATAATTCATTGCAATGGTCAACAAATTGGTACTCAATGAAAGCAGGAAAGTGTTTCCAAAGGGAATAGCTAGTTTTCAATATATCGACTTAAGATATAGTTTCCCTGAATTTCCCACTATGCAGCCCAATATCTGGCTCAATAATTCCGAATTTTATTGCGACACATTTTAAATGCGGACAACTGGCGAAATGATAATTCCGCAAAGCCTAATCTTTTATTTATACTTTTAGCATTCGTGGGCATGGGGGGACAGAGGTTTGGAGGGGGGGGGGGGGGCACTGGGCAGGCAGCACAGCATACGATTACCGCTGATCCGAGTGATCGCATGACGTTTTCATAAATACATAAATAAATGTTAAGGAGCTGGCCAAGTGCAACCAGCTTTCCCAAGCTTCTGGCCAGGCGTGAAACGCGTTTTGTGTCCCCGGCTGCGATTCACTTG
Organism: Drosophila santomea; assembly: GCF_016746245.2. Classification (NCBI taxonomy): domain Eukaryota; kingdom Metazoa; phylum Arthropoda; class Insecta; order Diptera; family Drosophilidae; genus Drosophila; species Drosophila santomea. The sequence goes on from NC_053017.2 coordinate 22,192,218, forward strand.
GCCAGCCTCATGTTTAATGCGAAAGCCATGAGCTGTGCGGATCAAGAGCAGGCCAGATCGAATGTGTTGGCCGCGACACCTAACACAAGTCCAAGTCGACCAGCTCTGGATGCTCCATCCCGAGAGCAGCTCCATCACCAGCTCCATCTCCATCTCGGTCCCAGCTGAGGCTTGGGCGAGAGACTCTGGGGACATTGTAGCATACGCAATAAACACATTAACGTGTTATTTAGTTGTCAACATGGTCAGGAAGCTGGCCTCGACTGGCTTTGATTCGAACCGCTGGCCAACGGAGCAGAGCAGCCGCCAAGCCAAACTCATCGGATCCGGGGATGTGCGGATCTGGGGATCTGCTATGCTAAATTAACTAAATCTCGGGCCCAGCCCGCATGGAAATGTTTGAAATGCTCTCCAATTGTGGGTGACCCTTGCCCGCGGAGCACCGAGCACCAAGCTGGAGACAAAGGAGCTGCCCGCGAAACAATGCCACTCGGTGGAGATAGTGGACGGCGGAGACGGATGCAGCAGAGGTTCCCAGGTTCCCAGCTCGAAAGTGCCGCATCATCCGCCCGGCTTGAGATCGGTCGAGTTATGGTCTGGAACGAGCTGAGCTGGGGATATGTCATAAATTGATTGACCCAAGTGCTGGCTCGGCTCTGCTCTGGATGGGTGGGGAACTGGAACTGGGGCTGGGGCTGTCCCGTCTCCGTGGAGGCTCACAAAACTGATTTATGATTATTTCGCAGACAATTAAGACAAATAAAACGCAGCAACAAGCCAAATTCAATTAAATCCATTAACGGGCAAGGAGCTCGCTTTGCACACCACAGTCGGGTGCTGCGGCGGATCCCACACTCCCCACAAAGACTGGGAATCCGACGGAAGAAAGAAAGCGTAAGCGTCCCATGGGGGCACCTCCCCTCCTCCACTCCTCCCCCCTTCCTTTGGCGGACTGACCGCAGCAACAAAAGGGAACAGCTTGACCTCTGGAGGTCAATTAAATTGACTCGATTTGTGGACAACTGCCGAGCGGCGCTGAAACAATTCGATTACCACAAGCGGTACAGTGTACACTGTATGTATGTGAGTCGAGTTTTTCCGAGAGTGTTTGGGCTAATCAAGATGTGGCTCATGCAAACAACTTGAACCCCAGGTCACTCAGCCAGCCAGCCACTCGGCATTCAGAGCAGTTGACAAATCAAAGTGCTTGGATATCTCGGCACGTTAGGGGTTGACATCTCCGTCAATCAATGGGTACTACTAACCTTTTGATTATCAACGACTGCCAAGGGGTTGGCTTCCCATTTGAATATCTCTGTAGGTAATGAGTAAGTTTGAATTAATAAATAGCTGGTTGATAGTCATGTAGGTATGTAACACATAACTAATAGAGCCACAAGCATCAACTGCTGCTTGCCCATTAAACAACTAATCCGCAGTAAAGCTAAAACTGGTTGGCCATCCGATTTGATATCCCCATTAAATGGCATTGCCCAACCGCACTCGCTATCAATGACACCTCGTATCCATGTCCATTACCATGGATATGTTCGCCCGCAATGACCTCCGACCCCTGGCAAATGGGTTGACCGCAAAAGTTTGTGCAAACAATAATGAGCAAATCCATTGAATGCTGGCTCATCATGCCCCTGCTCTTCAACGGACAGGAAGGAAGTAGCGTTTGCCATGTGATGTGTTTGAAATGAAAACTTTTCGCTTTTCGCCATTTACAGTACGCATTACGCCGTACACAGCCAGAAGAAAAACTGAGCAGCGAGAGTAAATTAAACTACGTGATATCATTAAAAATGCAGTAACAAACAACAGCAGCAAACAACAAATAAGCAAGCGGTCGTAAATAAGAGGTGTCGCCGCCTGTCAATCAAACGGAGCGAGGAGGGATTACAGAGGTGTGAGGCGCCCCCTGCCGGGCGCACTCTAAACACACAGATCGGATACTACGAGTGCATCTGGGATGCAATGCTGGGGTGCATCGGCCACGCCCACAAGCGGATCTGGCTTACTTGCGTCCTTTGTTCCACGGCCATGTGCACTTTTGCAGCGGATTATCGATGTCGCACTTTGAGACTCGTAATGGATCAATTTTCAATCAATATGCATTGGCGCAGCGGGCAGTCGAGTTCTCTGCCGAGGAATCTGGATGATGATCTGGATCTGGGAATGTGGATGGGGATCTGCGGATCTGCGGATCTCGGCCACTCGAGGGTTAAAGGTAAGGTCCCGAACCGCAAGCTGCAAGCCCATCTAATTGCAGTTGCAGGAATGGCAGAGTGCAAGAGGCTGCGGCCGGGGGCTCAGAAATCGATTAAAAGATCGGGGAGAGGGAGAGAGAAGGCCAGAACCAGTCCAGTTCCAGTGCCAGTCCAGTGGCAGCTCCACATTCCCATCCACTGGACATCCAGGTCCCCGTGGTCAAGCCCATTCAGTGGTTGTTGCGCCGCTGCCGTTGTTTTATTATTATTACAACTATCTATTGATGGCGATCGGGCGATCGGGTGATCGAGTGATCGGCAACCTGTTGCTGCGATCGCATTTTGTAATTTAATGCTCGGCTTCTGGTTAATTGCCACTTTCATTGTTTGGCGGACGTTGGAGCTGCTGGAGCCACACACAGCCACACACAGCCCCACACAGCCGGCATTTCATTGATTCGGCGCAGATTAACCCGCTGGTGCCCACAGCCGATGTGTGAATGGGTTCGAGCTTTGGCCCGGTCCGGTCCGGCTTAGATTTGATTAATTTCACCTGAACTACTTGATCTACCTGAACTGCCTGAACTAGCTGAACTGTCCCGCTGTGAGCCGCTCATCTCTCACCTTCCATGGACGCGGATTGCGCTTTCTGGGCTCAGCGCTGAGTGCTTCTGTGACAGAGTCGCTCTAATCGAATTCTCCACGCCCACCCGGCTTCCTGGAAGCGTTAATAGGTTTTTCGATTTCACTTGAGCTTTTGTGGGGCAAGAAAGCAGATGTGGTTCTATCAAGCGGCTATTTTGAGTGACTGGAGATACGAGAGTGTTGGCTTTGCTTTGGCAAGGTCAGATCTAAATATGATTGGAAAGTTAAAGATATTGAAAGCAGCCGAGACGATTCAATGCCGAAGGTCACCTCTTTTATGTAACCATTTCGAGAAGTGCTCTCGAGACCTAACAGCTTGTATCCTGCCATCCTGCAGCTGCTCCGCTCCGTTAGGTCCTCCGCCAGATGCGAGTTCCAACTGTAAACGCAAACCAATTGTAATGGCAAGGAGCACCCAGGGAGTGAGTTGACAATCCGACCAGCCGATCGAGTTGGGGCGGGCAGCAACCGGGGGAGGAGAGGAGTGCTGTGCCCCGGGAAGGGGTAACCAGTGGCAAGCACCCTTGAAGGCAGCTCTCGAGAGGGCGCAACAAATGTGGCAGTGCCACAAGTTCAAGGCTTTGTTTCCAGCGGCTTCCGGACTCGCTAGCCGGGCATTGACAATTCAAATTGGATTCTCAAGACGACGGCGGCACAGGAATCGCGCACCACGGAATTCGCTGGGCGGAACTCGCCACTCGCCCGCCTGCCTTGTTGCCTGGCATCTACTCCATCTCCAGGCAAGTCCAGGGAACTCCTCTGCAGGCCGGGGCCCAGAAACAAGTAAAATCCGCTCACCTTTCGCTGGCAGCCGCTTGCATTGTGTAATCCAAAACGCGCCGGAAATCAGCTCGGCAGCAAAACAAAAAAGTATAAAACTCGAGAAGAAAGCAGCGGCAGTATTTTCGGTTCACGCCCATTCGAATGTTTTAAACAAAAAGCAGGGCGGGAAAAAGCGAGAGAGGAGCCGAACAATTGCATAAAAGTAAAAAACCAGTGAGTGGCGAAGGTGCAGCGGTGCGGCTCATGAGAGCAGAATGTGTATCCGCGTATCTGCAAGATACATGCGCAGCAACTGCGTAACCCTAGAAGGACCTTTTGTCCTGTCCTGTCGCCTTCCCTTCCCTTCCCTTCCCTTCCCTTCCCTGTCCCCCGCCACCCTGCTGGGCTTCAATCTTCTGGCTCCGATTGTCGCAGCCCTAAGCTGGAATAGCTGGAATAACACGGCAAAAAAGGTCGACAACTATTTGCATTTTCTTTTTAGTTTAGAATAATGAGCAGAGTTAAGTGTTCGCCATAAGTAATTAGAAGGGAGAATAGAGTGAAGTACTTACTTTCGCAGCTCAACCGCCACTTCTATTCATCACACACAGATGTGTTACATCACAGCAACCACATCCTTGTTTCTCTCAGTGGAGCGGCGCTGCCCCCCGGTTTTTGCTTCCCAATATGTAGCTGAGTGCCTGTCAATTGTTTGCATTTTGCTCGCCGTTGTGTCGGATCAGTCAATTACGCAATTAGAGCGGGCACTCTGGTCGCAGAGCAGCTAATTTCTGGGCACCAGCTCCTGGCACCTTTCCGATACAGTGATTCCCGATGGATGATTCCATCCAGCGATCCACCCCCCATCCCCTCCAGACTCGCTCCAATCGAAGAGCATTTCACTTTCAAGGTCACCCGACAGTCTATAATTTACTTTTTCGGCTCGCCGTTGCGACTGTGAGAGTGTGTGTGTGTCTCGTATCTATGTGTGTGTGTGTGTCCCGTTCACCCATTTGGCAAACATTAAATTATCGTGTTTCTGTGGCTCGTTTTTGATTTTTTTGTTTTTTTATTTGCCGCTTTGTTGTTTTTATTTTGGGGCCAATTTGCAATTATGTTGTTGTTGAACAGCACATATTATTATTATTACTTTCAGCAGAGAGCGGAGACGGCGACTGGCTTGTTGTCGGAACCTGGCATATTATCGTATCCAATACGCAGAGATCGAACCTCAGACGGTCAGACGGGGATCACCGAAGAGCCGGCCAAGTGATTGACTTGTTGAAATGCGGAACAGGTTAACCCGAGCCATTTGTCCCTGGGATCCGCCGAAAGATCCACGCACTTGTCGAGAACCGAAACCTCGTAATTAGCCCAACACTTGGCGGCCAATTTCTATTGCAATTTAAACTGGTTTTTTGTATTTTGGCAGAGCTAATGGAAAGAGTTTATTGGGCAATGCTTTGAACTTAATTCTGGTCTATTATTAACCAGTGTTTATTACCATTATTATTACATAAAACCAAATCTTTGCTTATCACATAATCACTGCCATTTTACTTTTGGACTAAAAACCATTTGGATTATAGATGCCATATTCATTTCCATTGGCACTCTGGAGATATGTGTGCCCCAGGACTCTTGTCGCCGAACCCCACCTGCCACGCACCAGCGAGCCATCTGGCGGAAACTCTTTAAGCCTTAAACGTGGAAAGGCGGTTTGCATCTGTGGCGAACTGGCGCCGAATCGAAATCAAGTCACGTATTTGATTAAACATGGCGACCGGCCATGTTAGATGCTGCAAATTTGCTGGCCGGCTAACGAGGCGAGGCGACAGTTGCAGGAGCTCTGGAGTCCACTGCACCCATTCCCACCTCGGACGCACCTCCACATCCACATCCCCATCCGAGTGGAGAGCGGAGTGCTCCGGAGTGACCGTGGAGCTGGCGAGACCATCAATGGCCTAATTGCACTTATTATGGACTCACGGGGGCTAAGAAGTCATTACGAAATTTCTCATCACACTTTCAGTGGCGGCCGTTACTCGCGGTTCCACTCGACAGCTGGCGGTTCAATTTGTAAATTGAAATTTCAAAATTAATTGAAAATTTCATGCCAGCTAATTTGGAATAGTTCCAAAGCCTGAGAGCCTCGAAATTAGCTTTATTAATCACAATCTTTCTGGGCCTTTTGCGTAGGCCCAGCTACTCATAAACCCAGCACCTCGCTGCAGCTTATCCACAGTGTAATTTGTGGCACTACGTTGCACCCAGATCTCCGCCCCCCGAGGTGTTTCCCCCCCAGCCGAAGACTCCGCCGCCTTTCACTGCGCAGCCAGCCAAGTGAGTTCTTTGGTCGTTCTGTCGCTCACTCTTCTGCAGAGCAAGAAAGTGGGTATGGTGTGCTCCATTTCCATGTATCCACAATGTCGCCAGCAATAAAACACTTTAGAAAAACTTAGCTCAAAGAGTGAAGTCATCCTTCCTAATCCAATGGCAAAGTCTATCCTCTTTTCTGCGAGTGTACGGGTTTGGGTGGCTGGAAGTGGAAGTGGAAGTTGGGCCACGTTAAGAGCCGAGACCCAAATGGCCAAATAGCCACATGGTGTGTGTGTATATGGCCATGTGGCCACAAGCATTCGCGTCGGCCATAATGCGAAATCCGAATGCGTTACGTGCCACACACGTACAGGTACATACATGCATACAAACGTACGTGTGTAACTCCGTGTCGTGTGCATGCGAATTCACACACACTCGCACATACATATGTTCATGTTCCTCTGCACGCGTACTACACGCAACATGGCGTCGCCTTCGCACACACACACAGGCGCAGCCCGAAGGGAGAGAGCGAGAGGGAGAGGCGTGCGCGGAACAGGGACGGAAGATGCAGCAGCGCTTTCATCGGAATTTCGTTGCTGCATTTTTGTTTTTGTTTCTGTTTCTTTTTCTGTTTTCGTTGCGGCATCTCGCTACCTTCCTCCTCCTCCTCCTCCTCCTCCTCCTACTCTTTCTTCTCCTTCTTCCCTTTCTCCTCTGCGGCTTAGCGTTTTGTAAGCACTCAGCATTGTTTTCGTTTTGCGATTTCTTTGCCCTGCGGCATTTTGCTGCCTGCATACCTGATGCAAATTTCCTATTAGCCAGAAATCGTTAGGGGCTCCCAGAATATTAAGTATACGCAAAGCCCGCGGAAGCGCATCAAGTATACGCCCCATTCAATGGAAAATGCAAATTTGGGGTGGCGCATAATAAATGCTATTACCATATGATGATACTTTACTCTCGAAAGCAAAAACTTGCATAAAGATGGATTTCTAATTAACCTTAAAGAATGGTTCTGTAAAGGCGGTGAAAAGGGTTATGTTCCCGAAATAAAGAAGTTTATTCTGTTAGCATTGAGCCACTTTTGAAATCAAATTTGGTATTATCCAGTTAGGCCTACAGTCATCACTCTTATAGCCAGCTGTGGATTATAGGCATTTCTATCTATTTATCTGGCCGTATAATCAAGCCGTGCTCTTATCTATCCGCCCCTGCCATTTGCGACGCCACAGCCCGCACTTGACTCACACATGACCCAACTATTAGCCCAATCGCATGATGGCCATCTAGCGTCCACTCGTCCACAAGTCCCTCCCACTTCCACATCCGACTCCAATGCCTTTCCCAGCTCCACTCGCAGTGCCAAGTGTGGCAAGTTTGCGACGATGAGCGTATAGATGAAGCAGGGGATTCGGATTCGGATTCGGCTCCAGGCAGTGGGGTTCATACTCAGATTCTGTTGCTGATTTTGATTCCGATGCCGATGCCTATGCCTATGTCGATGTCGATGTCGATGGCTCGTCTGTTTGCTGACGGAATGCCATGTTAGATGGCAGCAAACATGCCGTTCGATGGCAAGAGTCGGGCCAGGCCGACTTAATTGCATATTTGCATAGGCGCAGAGCAGAAAAACACACGAAATGCACACACACAAACACAATCGAGTGCACACACACCGTAAGTAGAACACGAGTGGAAAAATCAAAAACAGCGACGCTGGGGCGCCTGCCTCTTGCAGAATGGGGGAATGAGATCTCGAGGAGGGTGTGGCCCCCACGGAGGTGGAGCAGGAGATACCCATTTGCATGCAGCGACAGCGGGAGAAACTGCAACGTGGCTGCAGCTGGCAAAGAAATGTGCCACCTATTTCTGCACTTTTTTGCCATTTGTTCATTTTTTGCAGTTCTACCCATCGCTTTGACGACCATCGAGTCTTGTTGGGGAGCAGCTGGAAAACCAATACCAGCCCAATTTATCCAACCAGCCATATATCCATCAATCCGGGCCTGCATCTATCAATGCATCCAGCAAGGCATTCACCAATCCATTCATTTCCATAGAAATGTGCGAAGATTATATGTTTCGTCAAACTCGAAATTGCGCACGAATATTCCAGACCCTCCGCCGCTTTTCCCTCTCTTTCGACCAACTCCAACTGCAACTCCATCTCCAGCTCCATCTCCAGCTCCAACTGCAGCTCCAACTCCCCCAACTCCTAGCTCGGTGTCATGGTTGTTGGTCGGTGCCCGGGTTTGCACTGTTGAGCTGCTTGTTGTGCCTCTTTTTTGGCCCGACGCAGCTGAAGCGGTTTTCGAGGCTGCCGCGCTCGTTTGGCTGCCATTGTGGGGCATGGTGGCTGGTGGCTTGGTGGCTTGGTGGCTGCAGCGAAAACGGGGCGTATGAGTGTCGTCAGCCATCTTACCCGCCACAGCTCTCTCCCTGAAGTTTTTTGGGCTTGGTTCGCTTCGGTTGGGTCTTGGCACCGGACTCCACTGGGGCACAAGTTATGAAGGCTTCTGGTGATGAGCCATGCATTAGCACTCCGCTTGGAAGCAATTAATGTGGGCTGAGGTTTTGATTAGTGCATCCAGAAAGCCTCTTGGAGTGCCCTGTATTGTTCCATTTAAAAATTCAAATTCAAACTACTTCCACTCCAACATTCTGCTGTAGGACGTAGGCACGAATTTTGGGCGTTTGTCATCAGTGCGACTACAGAAATTATGAATACTTGTGGACAAATCAGCAAATAGCCATGCATATGTGCAACATTTTATACCTTCGAGTAGCGTGTGTGGCACTTGGCATACCTGATCCCTTGTTGAATGCCCTTTCATGATTGCTCCTTTCTGATGTTACGACCTTTCTCCTCACTTTGTTTTAAAGTGCCCCCTTCTGAGCATTTTTTCTCGCCGTGTGTTTAGGGCCATTGTGAACTGGGCTCTTCATTTCTACTACTGCTGGTCCCGGGGCTTAGTTACGGGTTTCGCTGCTGTTTTTTAGAGTAACAATTATTCCCTAACTGCACTTTAGCAGCGCAAATGTCAGGCCCACTGAGTGTTCATTATAAAATTCCATCGGCAGTTTCTTCAGCTTGGGTTTTCCGAATCCGAAAACAGCTGGGGAAAATCGTTCGATACCGGTGATGAGGAGATGGGGAGCTCCGCGGGGAGGGGGGGGAGAACACAGAGCGTATGCAAAGAATAGAAAAATTTATGACTGTGGCGAGGGCATTACGTGTCTGTCAAACATTTCCGCCAGAGGTTCCATGCTCCATGATGTTCGCCATCACGGAATACCAGCCAAATACACACTACAAAAAGCGCAAAAGTACAAAAACGTACAAAAAGTAAAAAACATTCTTATCTCGGGCGGTGTGTGCGCACAAGAAAAAGGAGTGCAAAGCCCGGCCCAAAGCCCAAAACCTGGGGTTTGTGGAGGGGGAAGGGGATGGGCTCCCAAGTCCGGATGACGTTAACCCACCATGGCCGCCATCATAGCCCCGCACGAAGCATTCGCGACTCACGTCCAATGCGCAGCGCGTTCTGATTCGCTTCGCTTTTTGCATGACTTGAGATCGTAAAAAATTCATATTTTTTCTCTCGTTTTTATTTTTTTTACTTTCGTGTTTTTTTTTCTGTTTTTTTTTTCGACGGCTGCGTATGGGGCAGGCCGTGTTGCAGGAACCCAGCTTTTGCGGGCGTTTTCAGAGCCGGTCATAATATTTAACTCACCGCTCCCTCCCGAGGGTTGCTTTGGCTTTTGCTTTTGCTTTTCATTAGGTCTTGCTCCGTTCTGCGTCCTCCGCCATGTTGGCTGTGTCCAGTGGCAGGAGCAAGGAGCAGGGAGCAGGGAGCAGGGTGCAGGGAGCGGTGCGGGACATCCACCATCTTGCCTCGGCTCATTTGGTTCGTTATTGCTCATTTCTTTCCCGGCCTCCAGATTAATGGGTGCGATAAGGTCGGCGTCCGCCAGTAGGTGTAGCCCAGGCCAGGCCAAGTTCCAAGACCCCAAGCCCCAAACCCAAACCCAAGCCCAAACCCATAGCCATACCTATACCCTTACCCATGTCCAAGGCGAAGTCCAGACGCCAGGAGGCTTCGGATCCAGCCATCCACCAACCCAATATGGTAGCCATCGCACATCGATCCCGCATGCCACGTTGGGTTCCCTTCCGCGCCGTGGAATGAGCTGCTTTGGCCAAAACGAACCCAAAGGCACTGCCATTCCGTCCTGCCAATTTCTTCTCCTCTTCATTGCCCATTGACTTTGACTCTGGGCCCGATTTATGACTCACAACAAGACTGAACTTTGCTTAGTTACCTGCCGATGGAGGCTGGAATGCTGAGAGAGGCTCTTATTTGTTTAAGCTACACGAATTTCATATACAACTTTCTACATTTAACTTACTGACAGCTCAATCCACGTGTTTAATTTGGCTAAGCTGCTGGATCGAATACTTTAGTACCAGTAAACAATCATAAGTTTGAAATATTCGACCAGTTTCTACCACTACTTACTACTTTCTACCATCGTTCTAAGATACTTTCGCAAACAGCGCTCATTTGTACTTATTTATTGCCTTCTCAAAACTGATCTACATAAGCTGAACTCTAAATATATGTTTTGCTATGATCCCCACAAGGTCAACCCTGAAGATCTCAGCGATGTTGACCCAGTCCCAGTCTGGGTGCTCTGCGTCATGTGAGGTGACCATGAAAGTCAATCCGCACAGCTTGTTTGCACAGCTGAAACTCCTGCGCTCATAAAAGCACATATCTCAATCCCCGGCATAATCAGTCGCCTCCATCATGTGGCGCCCACTGCTTCTCCTCCAGCTCACCCAGCTGCTCCTTGGCCTGGCCAACGGACAGGTCCAGCCGAGAATCGTGGGCGGCACCACCACCACGCTCTCCGCCGTCGGAGGCTTCGTGGTGAACCTGCGCTACGACGGAACCTTCTACTGCGGCGGCTCCCTCGTGACCAGCAGGCACGTGGTCACGGCGGCCCACTGCCTCAAAGACAAGAAGGCGGGTCGCATAACCGTCCAGGGCGGAGTGAGCAAGCTGAGCCAGACGGGCGTCGTGAGACGCGTGGCCAAGTACTTTATCCCGAACAGCTACAGCAGCTCCAGCCTCAACTGGGACGTGGGCGTCATCAAGCTGCAGAGCGCCTTGACTGGCAGTGGCATCACCACCATTCCGCTCTGCCAGGTGCAGTGGAACCCGGGCGACTACATGCGCGTCTCCGGCTGGGGCACCACGCGCTACGGCAACTCCAGCCCCTCCAACCAGCTGCGCACCGTGAGCATCCAGCTGATCCGCAAGAAGGTGTGCCAGAAGGCCTACCAGGGAAGGGACACCCTCACCGCCTCCACCTTCTGCGCCCGCAGTGGCGGCAAGGACAGCTGCTCCGGCGACTCGGGCGGCGGGGCGATCTTCAATAAACAGCTCTGTGGCATCGTCTCCTGGGGACTGGGCTGCGCCAACGCCAAGTATCCCGGAGTCTACACCAGCGTCCATCGGGTGCGCAGCTTCATTCTCAGCTCCATCAAGAAGTGAGAGCAGAAGTGGGCAATCAAGGGATAGCTGTGGGCTCGCCGGAAGCCACAGCTATTAATAGTTAGTTAAAATATTAATTAAAAATCGTTAGTGCAAGTGCTCGTGCTCCTCGCCTGTCGTCAGGAAGTCGGGAAGTCCTCGGACCGGATGGGCGACTGCAGATTGGCGATGGGCCAATGAAGATATCACCCATCTGCTTTGTGGCTTTGCCGCATGTAAATTGGTGGGCAATGCACAGTGAGTGAAAACTATGCCAAAATGCTGAAACATGTATGTCACTTAGATAGTTCAGTTTAAGAAACTATACTATAAATTGTCTTCAATGACTTTAACAATAAGCTGAAATATAGATAAGTTGTAGGAATTTTTACGAATTCGAAGTACACCAGCACGAAGTGGAACCTTTGTCCAAGGTGCGCTGAACGAGGGCCAAGGGCCTCATCATCCCGATCGATGATGAGTGGCCACTTCCGAGTGTTGACTTTGTTGTCGCGCGCTAATTTATAGCGATTGCTAGGCTTGATTTGCATTGATTGGGCGCTGGTCAGGAGGATGGAAGGTTCCTGCACCGCAGCGGAAGGAAGCACTGAGTGGGCAAGTGCCGACCACCATCGGAGCACGGGTCAGTCCAAGTCAGCCAGCTTTCATATCCCGTCCGCCGCTGATTGCCAGCAATTCCATCTAAATTAAGTGCAGTTAAAGCGCCACTTAACACGTGCTCTGCAGCTGGAGCGCCTTCTCATATGGAGCGATCTGGTGACAACCGCAGATCCCGCACCAGATCCAGCGGATCGAGCGGATCGAGCTCATTTGTGTAATTGCGAGGTGACGGAGACCCGCTCGCCGCAATGAGTGCGTTTAGATGAAACCATAATTAATGAAACTATAATGTGGCCGACAATGTGGCGATTTCCATAACGGTGGTGCACCGCAAGCGGACTAATCAATCGCTGCTATCATCAATTGCCGCAATCCAGAGTGCATTTCTTCAGTTTAATGAGCTCCCGTTTGATTGAGCACTTAATGGGTTCGCTATTAATGCTGCCCCATGGTGGACATCACCTATCACCTGCAAGCGGGTCACCTTTCGCAGGAGGGTCAAAAGCCAAGTGTGATTCCATTCAATTTGTGCTAAGTAGTGCCTGAACCGAAAATAAATTGTAATTGCGGCGAAAAGCTTTCTCATCCAAGCCCACATCAACATTGAAATCCATCGACAGATTGACAGCCACAAATACACGAATTAGCCAAGGCCTGAATGCCTGAGAATGGCCGAGAATGGCTGTGAATGAGCCAGAATAGGTGGAAACGAGCCAAGTTCCACGGCTAATCAGCTAGCCAAATTATTATTATTAAACTCGTTCGCTCATGCCGGCCAATTAGCATTCTGACGGCTTCTACTGTTCGACTGCTGGCCAGAACCAATAAAAGATTGAACAAAACTTTTGCCGTGGCACATCGACAATTGAAGTGCAATTAGGCTGCAGCCAGTTGGGGCAGGTGGGGCAGGTGGGGCAGGTGGGGCAGTCACCGCGCTGCGGTCGCTTATTAGTTTATTACATCAACAGCAAATCTCAACAAACGCTAATTAAGACACAAATAATCGAACGTGCCAACACTGAAAGCCAATAACAAGCCACACTGTATGCCCAGGGGTAGTTCCCCGATCCGAGACCTTCGATATGGCCAAGTTTGAGCCACCGCCGCCACCCAAGGGGTGGTTGTCGTCGGCGGTGGCTTATGGCTCTGTAGGGGCGGAACCGGCCGCCCAATAAAGTTGTCCCGGCCAAAGGACACTCCAGCTACTCGGCAAAGGACCCTGCGAAGGCCTGGAGTTTGATCGGTGGTGACAACTTGGCTTTAACCAGACAGGAAATGGTTAGAATTTGTGGGCTAATAGAACTCCACAAGCTATAAATGTATCATTCTTTTTATTGAAATTGTAGTTATACAGACTTATTCCTCGAAAATTGGAAAGAGAGCAACATTATGCTTAAGTGCTCCTCTTCATCTTATGGCCCAGACATTCTACTTGAGTTACAGCGATGGAAAACTGGGTCCTTGCAACTAAGGGTCGATACAGTTCAGTCAGCACTGGCGTCGTAGCTCCTGGATTTTGGCCTCTTTTGGGCTTGCGTGAGTAGTCGGCGTGGAACCGGGATTCGAAATGGAAGTGGCTCTGGAGTTGGGCCACCCACGGCCTGCGGTATTTGAACGACACGCCCAAGTTGTCCAACCTGCATTGGCAAAGGGCCAACTAAAACATGGAAAACCGAAAGGGCGCCGCGGGAGGGGGCTCACTGTACAGGCTAACCCTCGGAGGGAAAACCAACCACCGCGCAGCGAGCGACCGCAGCCGCAACCTGCAGAAAGTAAACAGCACGGGGTGGGAGGGGAGTGGTGGTGGTGATGGGGGTGGGGGTCAGGGGTCACAAAGGTAAGGGGTGGCTGTTGTAATTCCTGCGCCGGTGTGCGTGTGAGTGTCGGTGCGGCAATGGCGCGCAATGGCTTGAAAACGTAACCGCAAATGTGGCGGCGGTGGAAGCGGCAGTGGCAGTAGGAGTGGAAGGGGGAGTGGAAGCGGGAGCGGTTTTCCGGGAGAGGGAGCGGGAACAGGAGCGGTGACAGGAACAGGCGTTTGTTCATGTAGTCCGGCTGTCTCTGTGTGTGTCTGTTTGTTCGTGTGTGTACTTGTGTGTAGGTGTCCTCACAAAAGGGACCTTCGCAGCGCAGGGAAGGAGGAGTGGGTGCTGAATCTTTTGCCGTTCTTCGGAGACCTCCGCCGGAACGGAAGTGAATGGCACATTATGTTGCCGCTGCTTGACGTGGTCGTGTTGTTGGACTGCTGTCGTCATCCGGCCGGGGTCGAAAGCCCTGCTGCGGGGTGGTAATTGGATGGGCAGACCCGGGAGGACGTTCTCCGGCTCTGTGTGTGCTTGCCATTATGTACTTGTACGCATTAGAGCGACATAATGCTGCCCTCCTCCGGCCGGCCATCCAAACTGTGTAAGACCAAGAGACCAAGTTGGGGCTCCAAGTTGGGACTCCAGCCTCGGCTGCATTGCGGTTAAAGTTTCTTCCAGACTCCCGAATTGTGGAAACTCTGCTTTTTTGGAGCGACGTTTCCACAGACCCACTTGGGTTCCGAACGGGAGTGGGAATGGAAGTGGGACTGGGAGTGGGAGTGGGACAGACGGCAACATTGTCATCATCAAAATCCCATTAGCAACGTATTCAAATGCGTTCGAGTGTAAAACAAGCCACATTCAATGCACGCACACCACTCACCACACACCACACACACACGGAGTAGAATTCGACGTTCGAGTCATTCATTTACCGAGGCGACATTACGCATCCGTTTGTCCGATTCCATGGGCATCAGCTCCTCCCACCTTCCTCAACCCTTGACCAGTCCACCAGCCACCCGGGCATCCCTCCAATTTGCATGGATTCGGGTCGGGTGAAGCGAGATCCTTTAAAATCAATGGCAATGCTAGCCTACTTATAGGCCCGGTCCACAGCCACCCGATGCCAGCCGCTCCTGTGGAGTCAATCATCCAATCACCCGTCCGTTGATTCCAATTACAAATCCAAATTTCGACCCTCCCTCCGCCGCCCTCCCTCGCAAATGTGGAGCACTCAAATTAGCATTTGGCTTGGAGGTGGAGCCCGTATCTTGTACACATATGTATGTGCGTACACATGGACACTGTGTCCAATGTGTCCAATATTTTTACCATTTCTATGCATGATTTGTAGTGGGCTGCCCACTGGACTCTCTAATTTGTGAATTTGGTTATTGGGCCGGGCCAAATGCGATGATTAGCTCTCCAGTTTCGAGAGGTGCTCGCAGTTGGTTGGATAAGCATGCAGCAGGGAATCTGCTCAGGTAATGGGTTTATTAGCTGCAGTAAAAGGATTCCATTTCATGTATATCTCTACCATCGCTTATATACATTTCTGTCTTTAGTTATGTTGAAACGCAAGTTTCTTAGATTTCACCTAATGTACTTCTGGCTTAAGCAAATCTATGAATCAAGCTGAGCTTCAAGTGGATTGGAAGAACTTCTATTGATAGTAAATAGTTATAACTTTTACATAGGCATGTTAAGTAAATCCGAGTACTAAGTGTAATTTGTGAACACTTAGTTATTTAAGCATTTAGTTGGCTCAAATCTTACCCGATCAACACATAAAATTGGATACAATCGGAGTTCGAAGAAAAGCGGCCTAGGTAAGCGTATCCGGTGGCATATGATTTTTATTGAGATTACCTCTCTAATAACAACAATCTATGATTGTGGGATTATCGCTCTGATAATAACAATAATCTTTCTGTAATGAAACCACAATATGTACATCTGAAATCCATCCGCCTCGAACAGTGCAATCATCATCGAGGAAGCACAGAAACATAGCTCCCGTAAAGTGCGATGAGCGAATCAATTGAATGGATTGCCTAACGATCCCATTGACGACGCTGTGTGTGTCAAGAAGACGCGTTATCGCGGCGACATCCAGCCAGCGACCCTGAAAAGCTGAAAGCTGAAAGCTGAAAGCTGAAAGCTGAAAGGCTTTAAAGCGAATTAGTAGACCGCACGCGTACGCCCACACACCCCACCCACCCCACCCATTCCATCCATCCCATCCATAGCGCCCTTTCCACCCACCTCATCCATTTCGCCACCCACCAACTGGCAACCGCCCAAGTCGCATCCACACTGACGAGCAATTGTTGATTGCAGGGTCACAGGAGCAGCGTCATCGGGCAAAGAGCGGAATCAGCAGGAGCATGTGCCGAAGGTCCTTGGGCGGAGTTCCTGCCATCCCGCTCGCTCCTGTGGCCGCCGCCCTGCTCCTGGGGTGGCCCGCCTATCGCTGTGCTGCTCGCTCCCGCGGCGAATGGCATATGCGTGCGATTTTGATTTTTATTTGATTTGATTGCGGCGTCAACTTAATTAAGCGACCAACTACCAACAATGGCCAGCAAATTGAAAAAGCAGTCGGGCATTTGAAGTTCAGTTCCTCGTCCGCCGAAGGGCTGTGGGGTTGTTGGGCTGAGGGGGTTGCGGAGGGGTTGGTGGCACGGCAAGACATTTGTAATTCCTTTTATTCCGCTGCCGCCAAAAGTCATTGAAACGTGTAATCTGCAGCACGTGCGCTGCGCGGCAGGACGAGTCCTGGCTGATTTTCAAGTCAGTTCGACTGTCTCGATGCGACTTTAAAGGATGCCCGACTAACTCAGGGCATCCCGCATCCTGCGGGGGCGGAGGTGCAATTAGTTGGCGGCACAGGTTGCCTCCTACCGGATGAGCGGACAAGGACGAGGATGCGCGCCAGGATGAGCGGATGAGCAGGAATTCGGCTGCCACCGACGTGGTCGCCGCCTCCGTGTAATTAGTGTCAGTTGCGAAGTCACATTTGGCCGCCCTTTGTAGTTGTAGCTGTAGTTGTTGTTGCAGACCACTGGCGGTGCTGCACTCGGCCACGCCCCCGAAGGCCGACTGGACGCTCCTGCCCAAGATGGACGATGTGCCGCAGGACCTGCCCCCGCCACTTCCTCTCCCTTCCCTGCTCATTCATGCATCCGTCCGGATAATTATTATAATTACCTGCGTGAGTGTAGGTTTCCATAGACCAAAAAGGGAAAACACAATATTTTAAAACAGAAAATCCCGCAGCAGCAGGCCACAGTGGCACTCGATCGTTGAAATTGAGGGAATTTGTGCTAAATTTAGGGATTGTTATAATATAAAACGCTACTGGCAGCTTCTTTAATATAAAGAAAAGGTAATCTTACTTATCGAAGTAAAATGTCTTCCAGTTTGATAACAAAATTGTATCTTATAGGTTACAGTCTGCATTTGGAGCTATACCTCATGTTGAGTACTTCACTTAATTAGAAAGTTATTCTCTGACACCTTTATGATTACTCTGAAGTAGAAGGCATTTGATCTCAATGATGAAACTACTTTTTTGCGTTAATGCATCCTCCCCTTGTTGTCCAATGAAGCGATTATGCACTCGGATAGCTTGCCAAATGCAAGTCAATGCAATCTTAAGTAGGCATCTTTGCCCGATCCAAGTAGATTTTATCTGGCTTCTGACCACTGTGCCTGGCGGCAAGTAACAAAGGTCCAGCACCAAGGACCCGTTTCTGTGTCATTGTCTCGGGTCCTGCTCGTCCTCCTCCTGCCTCTTCCCCTTCCTCTCCCTCTAATCATCCTCCTATTGTCGGCTGCCTGCGTGCACTTGGCACTTGGAGAGTGCTGTGTGTGTGCGGCAGTGTGTGTGTGGGTGTGCGTGTCTGTAATTATCCGCCGCTAATAATATTCAAATAGCTCCTAAACATATCCGCTGCGATACTGGCTAAGCGCAGCCATTGTGTCTAATTGCAGGGGCCGAAAAAGATAAAACGGATCGGGCGAGTGGAACTCGGTCAGAACGCAGATGCAGTTGGCCGATAGGCAGTGGACCCTGGAGACCGGAATCCGAAGGCCCTATCGATGCAGTGCTTGTCGCCAAAAAGGTTAATAAACCACGCGGAAAACCTCTCGGCTTGGTCGCTTGGTCAGCAGTTCGTCAGGCCGAATAACTGGCCAGGAACTGGGAACTGGGAACTTAGCCAAGGAACCAAGGCACCGAGGAACCGCTAACAAACCGCGGAGGCACGAGAAATTCTTTTCGTGCCGCGGCACTGAGAAACGCCAGCGGGAATCCTCCGCGTTCGCATTCGCATTCGCGGCTTTGAAGTGCTGCCGCCGGTCGAGAGATGAGATGTCAACGTGGTCAGTGGCCAGCCAGCCAGTCAGCCAGTCAGCCATCCAGCCATCCAGCCAGACGAGTGGCCCGAAATTATTTTATTTTCCCCTACCTTCTGCCTGCTGCCTGCTGCTCTCTGTTTTCTGTTTTCCCTCGCTGCAACTGAAAGTTTGCATTCCACTTGTTTGTTGTTAACAAAACGCCGTCCGCGGCCACAAAGGAAATTCTCACCATTCCCCTCGGCAGCGACGTTTGATTGGGATTTGAAGTTGAAGCTGCAGCTGAAGTTGAGCGGCAGCTGGAGAAGAAGACGAGAACTGGTTGCCACTGCCACTGCCCTGGCACTGCAGTCCAGTCCCGTGAATGGCTGGAGGATCAGCCCAGAGGAAGAGCTCTGAATGAATGCTGGCTAAATAGCTTTCGACAGGCGTGAGTACATGCGGTGGAGCCGCCAGAACACGACCGATCATCTCATCGCATCCCATTCCATTCCGTCCCATCCATCGCAGCTCATCTCATCTCATTGCTGGGACGCGGATTGGCTTTCAGCCGGCGTTGTGACACCATTGACGGCCCAGTGCCGAACTGCCGCTCTTGGTTGCAGGCACTCACAGAAACTGAATACTTCACAACGAAACTGGCGATGAATGAATACTGAGTATAATAATAATATGTCAAATGGGTTTCTCTGTATATATTACTTTGGATTAGAACATCTTAGCTACAACCTAAACTCCAACTTCTATATTATAGCACCTAAGCGAATTGTGTTTAAAAGGCATCAAAGATCTTAGACGAATGGCATATGAATCCAAACTTCCGGATTAATTTGTTGCGAGTGTACTTGCAGCTTCGATTGGCGTTGCAATTGACTCCAACGCTGACGCGTAGGCATTGCAGCACGTTCCTTGAGGATGAGGAGGAGGAGGTGGCAAGGGGGCGTCCAGGGAACGCACAAGGCCAGCTGTAACCGTACTCCTCCTTTGTTCCGCCGGCGGGAACATTTGAAAAATGTCACATAGTTCGGCGACTGAAAGCGGTGGATGCCAGTGGAGCAGGAGAAGGAGGAGGAGCAACAGCAGGAGCTGGAGCAGGAGGAGCCCCATCCCGCCCAGCGCGGTGGCTAATGACTCTGTTGTTGCGCCGACACCTGACCAAGCCCAGGTGACTTCTGCTCCTGACTGCGACTGGCCGGCTAACTGGCAAACTGGGTAACTGGCCAACTTGTTCGCACGCCAAAACCGACAAAAGCGACAAAAGCGACGACGGGCATCAATTAAAGCGTAAAGCGTAATTAATTTATTAGGCACTGAAAGTGTCGCTAGTTGGCCAATCGACAGCCAATTGAGGTGCTCGAGGGCATTTTAAGGTAGCTTGTAGCTGGAGTCGTATGGTGTCGTATGTGATGGCTATGGCTGTGCCTTCCAGAGGCTTTCTATGCTTTAAACTTGGTTTATAGCCAATAAAAAGGGGACTCCACAAATTGAAGTCCTGCTTGAGTGCGTGTTACCCGTTTGCAACCGGTTCACTGCTTCGCCTGCTTGCGAACTGCTTGGACACTGCTTGCGCACTGCATTGGCGCCAACTTCAAATTAAAGTCCAATCCATGGTGTCACATTTAACGCACACGTTTCCGTATTTTCACCGCAAATATTCTATTTTACAATTTAAATTTTTGTCGAAAATGCATAGATGTAAATAGTACACATTACTTTGGTGTCTTTGGTATCGTGCCATGCCATTCGCCATCAACTTATGGCTTCATTATTTTTTCACCGATTTCGGCCATTAAATTTAAGGGCCAAAACCTTTCAAGCTAATGATATCGGCGATGCTTCGAAACGGAATTGAATATCAAACGACGGCACTTCCTAGAATAAAATGCAAAGACAGTACCGGGTATTTCCCAGAAATGGTGGGGGAATCGCAGCACGTTGCACATGACTTTTATTATGAAAATTATCCATAAGCCATGCGGACTGGACAATGCAAATTGCCATAATTGGGCGTCAATATTTGAACAAGTTTATGACTTCCCCGCATTATGAAATCCTTCAAGGGGCTGAAAGCGAATCGGGGATGGTGGGAAGATGGCAGGCACACACAATTGCGTTAATAATTCAAGCAAATTGAATTCGAATCCGAGTCCGACTTCGAACTGCGACTACGCACTGTCGCGTCACGGGAAATGCAACACCAGGTCGCGGATCCCCGCCGATGTTATGTCAAGTCAGCTGAATTATTCAGAATCCCGCAGAGCGGACAGTGGACAGAAGACAGGGGACACCTGTCCAGCGTTCGTCCAAGTATGGCCGGAGTAATTATAGCCACGACTGCCCGAATCCATTTCCATATCCATATCCATATGCATATGCATATAGTCGCCGGCAATCCGAACCAAGTCAAGGCAATTTACTAAATCGTTGTCAGCGAAATTTTGTTGACATTCTAATGAGCCAAAGAACCGATTGGATTCGATTCGCTGATGGCTCCGCTGTGACAGTTTGTACCGCAATAATTTCAGCAATTTGGTGGCCCGACTTTGGCTCCGGGATGCGTATGCTAAGGCTAACCATGAAATGATTGCGCCAAATCGACGCAAACCAGAAAGCTGAAGAGCGTAAAGCGATCTTCCAGATCACAACCACGACCACAGCCCACTTTGCGGGCAAAGCAAAAACCCGGCCAGAATCCAAATCACATTGGCCACTCCACTTAAGTGTAATCACAGTCGCAGGTCGAAGCCGAGTCGAACTCGAGTGGAAATGGAAGTCGGAGCTGGAGTCGGAGTCGGAGTCCCGAGGAGGAGGAGGAGGAGTGTGGCACACTCCAAGCGCAGCAATTGCAGCTCATTACGATCGTCATCGTCCTCAGAGCATTATCATTATATCTTATTCGATCTTAAGCGGTTGCACAGGAGGAGGAGGAGGTGGAGGAGGGAGGGGATCCAACTGGACACACGACAGGAACGAGTCCTCAATTTCGGCCTCAGCCGAAATTTGTTGCACCAATAGAGCGTGGCGGCGAAAGGGGAAAGACACCTAAATTGCTCTTGGCCCGCTCGGCGGACCACCTCAATTGGCACTTGGCGCCAAATTTGATTCGGATTTCACTTTCCTCCCAATTGCCGTCGATTTCGTAGGCTCATTTCGAAGGGGATCGGCGTGGTGATGGGTGATTCAGGGGCGTCTGCAGAGCTGGGAGAGATCACTCCGGAGTCTGCGTCTGCTTCTGCGTGGGCTGGGATACTCTTACTCTCACTGTTACTTTCCGAGCGAGCGGACCTAATTGAGTCATTAGCTGGGGGTGACCTACGCGCACTCCATTTGCTACGCCCCCACCAGTCGCCAGCCTGTGGAGTGGGCACTCCACATCCATGCCGTTTATCCCATCCCCACCTGCAGCCTCGCAAATCAACACCTCGTGGAGATCGGGCGGGCGCAGCCAAATGATTCTGCACATCAATTTCTCACGCACTAAGTGAGCCACTTAGCGCACATCAAAAATCAATAATCGATTAAATAATTAGAAAATTGTGAAAATTACTGTAATTTTGAAATCAATTCGATGCATGCGACCACGTCGATCGTCGGGTGTCAAACCAAAGTCTCGTCTCGTCTCGTCTCGTCTCATCTCATCTCGTCTCGTCTCGGCCGGAGCATAAATAATCACATTATAATAAAATAATGCAATGCCCTCGAAGGAGCCGAGGCATATCCCTTATCCCAGATTCCAGATTCAATTTAAATGGAAAACACTTTCCTACGGACCAGGACCAAGTCGCTCCAATTAATATTCGCGGCGTGCCGCGATCACCGCGAGCTGATAAAGTGCGGCTCATATATTTTGTCATAAATTTCAAACGCGCTCGACAGCTGCTCGACTCATCAATCAGCCCCAGTCCAACTTGAGGTCCAGCTCCAGCTCCAACTCCAGCTCCTCGTCCACTCCAGATTCGATCCGATCCGATCCAAACCCAACTGGAGTACGTGGAGCGTGCGGACTTTGGCAAACACTCGATTAAAATCAACTTCAATTTGTAATAAATCAAAAGTCCTATCAAAAGCGTATCCGCGGAACATCACGAGGCGATCGGGGCACCCAAAAGGGCTGCTCTGCTCTGCGGAGGAGGAGGAGGTTTGTCCCGGACCAATGAAGAAATTTTGGTCAGCCATGTGGCTCCACATCCCCATCCCGGTTAGGCCCGAATGATGAATGGTTATTGATTCGAGGGAATCGCGACCGCCCTCTTTCGGTTCCTCAGTCGATCGTCGCCAGCAGTTGGACAGTTTGTAGGCAAATTGTAGGTGGGCCAATCCCCATAGCTGTCCAGCATTCTGAAGATTTTAATAACACCTCTGTTGGTTCAGTTGTAGAATCCGTAGAAACCTCAGTGATATCTCATCCGGAACATGAAACTCGTAAAGGTGCCAAGTAATTGCGACATAGGAACAGCAATGCTCATGCTGCAGTAATAGGTATAAGTAGTAATTGAATAGTAAGTGAGTATCCCTGATTATGACATGTGTAATGAACCAAAGACGCCCCGGGTTCTGGCATTTCATGAGTGGAAGCGGTACTGGCCTATGATTACGGCAACGAGCTCTACGGGGAATTAAATCTAGAATCGAAACTGAAAACTGAAAACTGAGAACTGCGAACTGAAACCGAAACCTGTCGTGGCGAACAACTCATCAAACAGACACTCAATAAAAATGTCAGAAGCGGTTATGGTTATTGTTATTATCTGTTGGCTATGCAACTATATGCGACTATAGGCTATATGGCCGTTCATGCATCCAGATATGCGATGGCTTTTATCGGCCGAGTGTCGGCGTTGATTTGCGGACTGACTTGATCGTGTTCGTGGCGGGACTTGCATTCACATGAGTCATGGGCTGCGGCTGTCGAGATGTCGTGAGCTGAGCTGCTTTTATTTTGCATTGCATTTGTGAGCCAAAGGAGCTCGTGTGGTGTGTGGTGTGCTATGTGGCAGTTGGTTATCTTGGCACGAAACGTGGCTGCGACTCTGGGCTGTCGAATGCCAATTGCAATGTGAAATGTTGCCTTACAAAATGCCGCGCGTCAATATGCAAAATACATGCCACGAGAATCAACGGCGAATGGCGACGGCAACTTCCACAAAGCCAAATTGAATTGCAACCCCAGGGCACTGGCTTTAGATGTGGTTGTACTATAGGTGCAGCTATGGATGTGGATGTGGCTAGTACGCTGGATGGGAGGAAACGAGACCGCCAAGCCACCGAACGAACGAGCCAAAGAGTTCTGGCCTTAGCTATAGTTATAGGAAGGAGGTATAGGCAAAAAGCTAACCGAAAGTGAAAAATAAAGTAGGGGGAGTTCCTCGGAAAAGCGGGTGGAACGACTGACTGGGGGAGAGCGGAAAATGAGGCACGATTCCGTGTGATTTCTTTCCTTGAGCGATTGCGGCCATCGAATATGGCAACGTCATCGCAGCAGCTCTTAACCCTCTGAAAAAACAAAGCCAAAACAAGTAAGATTCTTAAGATTGCATTCACTAATGTTGTTAGAACTCTTCCTTGGAAAACGCAAAAATTGGCAATATTCGCATACCGCACTCATGAGGAACACTACTCATGTATTATGTTTGTGTTAACTGAGACACAACTGAGCATGTACTCAGTGGGTTAAGGTTTCTCTCCGGCGGCATTCGCTGAATTTCCAACACCCCGTGGATCATGATTCGCCGCTTAACGCCAAGTCGCCGAAAATATCAGCAACACAAATCGATCCCCGTAATTAGCCGTCCCATGCCAGGCATGCAACTTCGATTGCCTCCAATGGAAATGGAAATGAACATGGAACTGGAAATGGAAATGGAACTGCCGCAGATCGGATCGGATTGGATCGTTGGAGCTGTGTCGTGATGTGATTTACTTCGTGCCGGAGCCGGAGCCCGAGCCCAAATCCAAATGCAAGACTCCTATGGACGGCCTCCTTCCTAGGACTGCGCACGCAGGATGGCGGATTGGCCGGGTCGGGCGATGCCCAAATTAAAGTGTCTGCAGACCGCAAAACGTCCATCAAAGCCGCAGGAAGGGCGGAAAGAGCCAAAAGAGCGGCAACAGGGCCGCAGAAATAAGCCAATAAAATTGTCATGCATTGACAAATAACATGGCCAGCCAGCCAGCCAGCCAGCCAGCCAAGCTTAGAAAACTAGAGTCGCAGTCAAAGTCGAAGTCGGATGTTCTCTGCCCAAGACCAAACGAAGTCAAGGGGAAAAATGGCGTTTGCCGCAGACAAAGGCAGAAACTTAAAAACGTTTTTCTCCGCGGGCTCCCCTCATCCACCTCCTCCTCCTCCTCCACGTACTCCTCCTCCTCATCAGCCACCTCCAACTCTTGGCCCAAAGCGTCTCGGTCTTGGCCTGAACCCGGCCTGCAATGCGGCTCCCACGCCTTCAAAATACTATATGTTAACAAACACGCTGCCAAGTGGCTGACAGCTCGCCGGGGGGAGCGGGGTGCTGGCAGATACCCAGATACGATGCGATGCGATGCCAGGTTTGGGGGAGCACCACACCACCACAGCACAGTACCAGGTTTCTTGTGAAAACACCAACTGCAGCAGAGAAGAGCCAAGATGGAGGAGAGTCCCAATGCTCTTCGCCTTCCTCGACGTTCGAGGGCTGCCCCCGCAAAGAGCCAAGCCAGCCAGGTTAGCCAAGTTAGCCAAGTTAGCCAAGCCAACCAAGGCGCGCATAATAACCCGGCCAAAACGTGCGCAGATTTCCAGCAGACGATAAAGCACAACGAGGGGCAGGCACTGCCAGAAAGTAGAAAATGAGATGAAAAATAAGGACAGGACCAGATCGCATCCATGGCTGCCTCGGCTGGAGCTTGGGCCTGGATTTCGGCATGGGTCCATGGCTTTGGCGGCCATTTTACTCATCCGCTTCTTTCGGTTCTTCATTTTTTTTCGACTGTGGCCCTCAACCAAGCAAAGTATCTGAATCTTTGGCTTTGTGCAGCTGCAGCGACTGCAGAGTCCCTCGCATGCAAAGCAACAGCAGCCCGGCCAATTTGGAGTTTTCAAGAACACACAGACAGATAGACAGAAGACAGAAGACAGAAGACAGAAGACAGATGGACCAAGACAGACAGGCAGACATAGTATCTTAGTATCTGTCAGATGGCTGTGCCGCATCTGCATTCCCTGTCAATGTTTGTCTTGAAGTCGCTGGCGACTCCTCCTGCTCCGCCGCCTCCTCGTCTAAGATTGAGGGACACCAACACCTTTCGACTTCGCAGCTTGACCTTTGACTGGTCGAGTGTCAGTTCCAAGAGGGAACTCGCATTACAAACTGAATGTAAAATAAGTTCCTGATTTGCAAGAACTTCTTAAAGCTATCTCTTCAATCGATTTTCCTATATTCAGTTTGATTATTTGTTTTCCTTAAGGTGTGTTTTGAAAACTGCAGCTGTCCTAGAATGTAATTACTTCCATTATGACTTTATGAAGCACACGTGCTACAATTCAATCCGTGAGTCTCAATCACTGCAATCACACCACTCGCTGTTAGCCAAAGTATCTCGGAGATGCGTAGCAACTGGCAATCACAAGCTGCCTAATGGTAATGTCATCCGAGGCGTTCGCAGTTGCTGTCCTGCTGCCTTTGAGGCCTTTGATGCCTTTGATGCCTTTGAAGCTTGAGTTGCTTGGTGCAAGTGCAACTGAAACTGCAACTGCAACTGAAACAGCTACTGCAACTGGAAGTGCAACTATTAGCAGGGTCCGCGCCTATTACTTAATGGGCGAGGAGCACGTATCCTGGAGCCAGGGATGGGCAGGGGCTGCTGGCCATGGGCCGCTCCTTTTGGCCACATGCGAAATGCGTGTAATTAGACGAGGCATTTCAAATTGCAAAGTGCAACGCGGCAGCGCGGCAATGCGGCAACGCGGCAGCGCGGCGACCAGATTGCATTCGCTGGTATAATTTCCGCTACGCGGTCTAGTGTGTGGTGCACTTTAGCTTAAGTTTCAGCTTTTTGCATCTAATGATCGGTCTGGTCTCTCGGATCGGTGTCTCTAATGCACACAGTCTGGAAACTAGTTGGCCGGCCCGATACATCAATTAAATTTGCATTTTAATTTGACGTTTCGTTTTGTTTGGCTCGGCGCGGCTTGTGATTTATATGGGAGCGGGACTTGAGCAAAAAGCGGTTGATCTTGTCGATATCTGTATCTGACCAGTCTGGTCAATCTGTATCTGTAGCTGTATCTGTATCTGGACGGCAGCAAGAAAATCACTTCTATTCCCCGGGCAGCTGCAATGCCATGAGCTGTCAGCATTTCCGCCCGTCCTCGGAGTGCGAAATCCAAAACTCGTGAATTCGGGGCGAAATGGCGCCCGCCATCTAACATTTTCAACTTTGGAGTAAAGAGTGGGGATTGGAATTGGGCACTGGTTTTAGGAGTCGGAGTGCGCGGATGGGGAAGTTGCGCCTGGTTTGGGGTCACAGACGCATGCAATTTCAGCCAAAGCGGCGTAAATTGTTGCATGTTAAAAGGAAGTTAGCCCACAGCCCATAAACATTTGCTCGGGCAAAACAAAAACGGAAAAATTCCAAGCTGCTGAAACCGCAAAATGAAGGCGCGCAAAGACGTTTACATAACGGGTTAGCTGGGCACCCCAGCCAAGCCGCCAACCCCCCAAAAACCCCCCCAAAAAGCAGTCGGCCATCCGTCCGTCCAGCGGAGCACACAGTCAGTCAACCGCAGACAGGTCCCGAAACACCAAAAACTCCAAACACCAAACACCAAGCACCACCTACGACCACGACACCACCAGAGATGAGCAAATGTGGCTGCCAAAAAGTGGGAGTTTTCATATCCCAGAAGTTCGAAAAGTTTCGAATGTATTCAATATATCAAATTGAACTGGAAAAAGTGTCAGGGGGCTATACTCTTCAAATCACTTATTGAGAGAACTATAAGATCTACTTAACTGAATTTCCCTATACTATAATAACACATTTTCAGAAGAAACTAGAGCCCGCAGTCAGTGCGCACCACTGGCGGGGCAACTTTAACCTCGACTCCTCGATCGCAAGGGGCATGCATCTTTGTCAAAATGCAAGGCGCGAATTGTAAATTTGCAAATGCCGGAAACGCAAATTTCCAAACTTGTTAGCCAGCCCGCCATGGCGGCCCGACTTTTGGCCAAATATCAAGCCGCAGAAAGAAGTTAAATTAGAATTGGCCGCGGGGCGAGCTGCGGAGCTGCGTTGGCGTTGCAAGTCGGCATGGAGAACTTTGCGATACAATTGGCTGGCGGCTTCAGTGATGGGCTCCTGGCACGCAATGCCCGGACTAGCACGTGGTCCTGTTGAAAAACCCACCCAGTCCTGGGCGTCCTGCAAGGTATCTAGTGCACACTGTGCGCTGGGAACGGAGCCATCCAACGGATGCATAAATTTCGACTCCCAAAATAAGCGCAACAATTAAAATGCTAAATCTAAGCTGACGCTTTCCACTGCCCAGCTGACCTATCATTATGGCCGCTTGCGAATGATGCACTACATCCGCCGCGGAGTTCAACCATAATTCTTAACCCCGATCGCGCGGCAACCCAATCATTAGGCCTACGCACGAAGACGACCCCTGCCCTGATCCGCAGACTCCCAGTTCCCCTGATCCCCTGATCCCCTGATCCCATGATCCGGGCAGACGCATATATCACCTGTGACGGGCTGCGAGAAGAATTACGACCTGACCGGGCACAGAGCATTCCAGCACGTATCAATCTGGGAATGGTGAAAAATGCGCCCGTCGATCTGCAACCTTTGCATACTCGAGCCTCGAATCTGGCAATGATTCTGCAGCTGGACAAGCGCAAAAGTCCTGATCCTGATCTCGAACTCGATGTCTATCTCGATCTCGATCTCCATCTCCATCTCGATCCCGATTCCAGGCCATAAATCAGCGATCCTAGGGCCGCGGGCGCTTGATGTGCATATTCATGAGTTTGATTGAACTTATAAATCAGATCTGGGGCCATGGGCCATGGGAGCTGCATACTAGTCTCGGGAAGTGGACTACATGCTCTCCGGCAGATGAGCCAACCAGCCGCGTTCACCTGCTCCGTTGACCCCTCGGAACGGTTGTGCCAGAAAACTTAATTAATTTGACATATATCACGAGCTGTGGACCCTCTGCTTTTGGCCTTTTGCTTTTTGCCTTTTGCTTTTTGCCACCAAGGAAGAAATGCGCTAATGAAGCCGCGGCAAGCTGGGAAATGTGTTTTGACTGCGTTTGCGAAGAGACCGCCAAAAAGTCGCCAAGGCATAATTAATCATGCAACAACATTCTTCGGCTTAGAGACCGCTGTGTAACCTTTTTTCAACCCGGTTCTTTCGGCCCGGCTAACTGAACTAAACCGCAGTTAGCCCGAGCGCAAAAACAAAGGCAGAATGGCCATAGCTGCGAGTGATATTAACATATCATTATGATAGCCATTAGCACTTTTAATTGATGAGTTTTTGCTGCCGTTCCGTTCCTAGCCGCACTCCTCCCCCCTTCCACCCTGCCACCAATCATTTGTCAATGGCTTCACTTTTGGCTCAAAACACAAAGTCCGCCGTCGCGGAGAGTCGAGAACGCGAAAATGGCCGCAGGTCGCGAATTGAAACTGCGAGCTTTTCTGCGCGGCCTACGAATGCGTAAAATCCGTTTTGGGTGAAACAGTGAATGGGGCAAGTGTGATGGAGCTGCCCCAATAATATGAGTTCTAAGTCAGTTTGGCAGAGCAAAGAAAAACTTGCAAGCAACTCAAGTGCAATCAAACGAAATATGGTAGTTGTAGCTACGTTTCATTGTCCACATGGCAGTTACCTTACCTGTAAACTGATCATAAAGTTAAGCACTATATTTCCACAATGTAACTTATTTTCCATCAATGTAGTGGATATCCACTAAACCCTGAAGTATCGAGGGAAGATAAGCGGCGAATTGATGTTCATTGATGGATTTTGGCTCAGCTTAATGGATCTGCCTCAGTTTGGAGCCATAATGATTGCGAATGCCCACCATTAATGAATGAGGTTGAGAGAACGCGGGTGTTTGTGGCATTAAGAGATATTTACACCTATTCCCCTGATGTTTAGTTCTTGTTTTATTTGTTTGGCTGTTTAGCAATGGGTTATCGTAGTTTGCAAGGCATGTTGCATGTGGCTTAGGATTTCCGAAATTGAAATTCCCCTGAAACGCGAGTGAAACCTGCAATTAAACAAATGCCTAAGAAGGGATACCGTTAGCCGAGTCTCCAAAGGGTTCCAAATGCCCAGCGGTGGTTAGGGTTTGGGTTTGGGTTTTGGTCCCTCTTCAAAGGGGGTTTAATCGGTTCTTTGCGGCTTCTTAGGGCAAACACGCCTTTGAGGTCTAACCTTGCTTTCTTTGGGCCAGAATGTGCTTGGCACATGTTGGACACAAGCCCTGGACCCGCAGACCCGCCTCCAGACGCCAATTATGCAGTCCAAGTCAAAGGACTCGCCCCTGGACACAAACTGAACAGGATGTTAGAAGCCGACGGCAGCCGCAGTCTACCAGCCACTGAAAAGTCTAAGGTAACTAAGGAGACTGCAGAAAAAGGCGAAAAGCGAAAGTTGGGCCAAGATTTTGGCCAGCGGCCTTAACGGAAATGGAAATGGTCGCGGGGTCCTGGGGGGATCTGGCCCCAGTGAACTCGGCACCGCGAATGGGATCCTACGACGGGCTGGGCAATTAGGCAGCGCCTCTCGGACGTGAGCATTAAATTTCCAACCGAAAGTGGCAGATCCATCAAAAGTGAACGCAATCCATCATCCGGCGAATCACGGCGTGATGAGAGCAGCGCCGACAAGGCCCAACTCCCGAACCCCATCCTTGCGGCTTATGATGATGGCCCGCAGATTGGCGCGCTCGCAGCACGAGCTAAAAGGCTTCAGCTCCACCGTTAGATACACAGGACAGCTCTGCCAATGTATCTGCACTCTGAATAGGCTTTCAAGAACTACTAATACCCATCTATCCATGTTTTCTGGGCTTTTGTAATTCAAAAATGTGGCACAGTTCATGTGGATGGTTGCCTATGAGTGGAGCGCGGCTCCAAGGTCACATTTAAGTGGACCCACTTTAAGATGGAGACCCGCTTCTTTCTAATGCCGCCTGCTCTACTTTTGCTGCAGGGCAATTAAAACAATTACAGGGACTTAGGGTCCGCATCTGAATCCAAGTCCGAGTCCGAATCCGAGTCTGTCTCGGATGTTTTGGGTGTCTCGATGGTCTGGGGTGTCTGGGGTGTCTGGGCCAAGTGGGCTGGCCAGGAACCAGGAGAGACCTCTTCGCTTTTTCGCCTTTTCGCTGGAACCCAGCCGCACGCCCATTAGCGACAATCAATCTCGGCAGCGCTGCAACGCAACCGAACTGCGGATCTGGGCTCTTTTGTATTTCGGTTTTATGTTTTGCCGCGAATCGTAGTTTCTTGCTCTTAGTTTTTATTATTTACGAATGCCACTTGCCAGATAACCCATAATTATGAAATTATTACTGGAGCGCCAAGCAGCGACGGCAGCGAAACGTATCTGTATCTCGGAGGCAAGGCGATTCTGTGTATGCCGTCGGAAAAGCAGAAATCATTTCGAGTCGCGGCGGCACAGGAAGTTTTTCGGTGCCCCGGGCCGTGGAAGTTGTTGTTTGTTAAAAAATATATGCGCAATCTGCCGAAATAGCCGCCACTTCTATAGGCCTTCAAAAACGTTCGGTGTCCACCTTTCGTTTCGACTTTTACACTCGATGAAGAAATTGAGATACCAGGGAAAATAAACAAGACCGTTTGGTCGACAACCTCTCGGCTGCAGTGCTCCGCTAAAGGAACCCCAAATGAGCCAGCCAAACTTAATAAATTATATGCAAAACTGCCGCTGGCGGAATGGCAAACCAACAAAGTGTCCAAAAGGCAGCGGGAAAGCCAACTTTCAGCAGGGGAAAACAAATGTTGGGCGTTCTAGGAACTCCGTTTTGAATATTTATGAAAGGACTGAGTTCCTCTGATCCTCTGAGCTGGAGACCAGCCGGATCCTGCGGTCCGCACTTCCCGTTATGGGCAACCACGGTCCTTGACTCGTTTGCAGATGTCCTAGGGCCTGGAACCTGATCGCCAAGTTGGTCAAATGAAAACCAACGCTAGGGTCCACCACATCATTGCTTGGCTTAAAAGGAATGGAATTCTCATTTGGTCACGTCAAAACAACTGCAAGAAACAGAAACCTTATGAATTCGAACAACTTAATATAACCTATGCAAACCAAAGCTTACAAACAATAACTTCAGGTGTTCTTAAGATAGTTAAATTACAGATTTTATTCACACAAACAAAACATTTCAAAGCCATTCCCAGTTTGGGAACCATTTTGGTCCTAACCACAAAAGGCCGACGGACAGTAAGAAAAATGGCGAGGTTGCAGTGCGATGATGGCAAGGAGGTGGCGGTGGGCAGGAGGAAAAGGGGGGAAAGGGGGAAAAGGAGCTGAGGGGTGTGGGGTATGGGGTATGGAAGATACTTTGAATGCGAGCAAGAGAGAGATGTTCATCGGAACGCATGTTCTTTGAAAATTGCCCATAATTATGCGAACGAACTTCAAACTGATTGTTTCTACCGGCAGCAGCGCAGTGCGAGAAACGAGAACCCAGAGCCGAGGATCGGAACCCATCTCCATCTCCATCTCCACAACCCATAGCTCCATGGACCATGGACCACGCTGTCCGAAAAACGCGCGTCCGTTGCATGCAACGTGGCAGGGATGGGATGCGATGGGATGGGATCGGGATCGAGATCGGGACGTGGCCAAGGGTATGGCTATGTGGAATAGCCCGCTTGGCTGCAGTGAAAGAGAATGACTGTAATTACGCATCACTTTTTCTTAATTTTCATGCTGTGCATCTTGCGGCCCTTCCTCCTCGCAAACGGAGCGGATTGCAGTGGAGGTGAACGAGGAGGATGAGGACGACGAGGACGAGGACGAGGACGAGAAGGGGTCCTCCATCTTGTCGCTGGGAACAATTTGAGCACTGAACTTGACCCACAAGACGAGACTGCTGCTTTTTGTGCGGCAGAGTTTTAGAAAATTGCTCGTTTCGTTGCGTGCATGTTTCCCAAAATGCGAGCGACTTGAAAGCATTTTGCGTGTTGTTTTGTCCGCTGTCTGTTTTCTGCTTGTTCCTCCAATGAGAAATCTAATTTAAAAGATACAAATTTTAAATTATGGGCTTTTCTTGGCTGCCAAAAATGTTTCGTCGTTTTTGGTTTCTTCGCTTTATCTTCCTCTTCACATATGATTGCTTCTACGTGCCGAAGACTCGCATTTGGGCCTTTTGGGAAGCGATGGCAGATACGCAATTTCGTGGCGGAAATGCTGAATGTCAAGAGTGGCTTACTTAGACATTGGTTGCATAACATCATTCAATACGATTGGGGCTAGGAACAAAAAGAGCCCCATAGTATTTATTGGTAACCAGATTCAAATTCAAAACCTTGGCGCGCTTTTGTGCATCCACTCGCGGTATCGGATTATCGGTTTGCTCACATCACTACTGTGTCAGCCTCTTGTCTACGGCAAACAAAAACAAATAAAAAATACTTTATTTCAACGTTGAAGAAATCACTTAGTTCTTAATTATTCATTTTTTATTTAGTTTATTTTCAGTTCCATGTTATGGTATTCTACCGGTAGTATATTACATTTTACATCGCAAATTCCTAGGTATAAAAACCCAATTCAATTCCCAACACTGCTGATTGGGCTGAAATCAGTCGAATTGGTTTCTTTATAGAATCGATAGGTTCCTTACATCGATAACAATTTCCTTTTTGTTTTGCTAATGTGATTTACAAAATACTTGTTTTTATTGCGGATTGTCCGCGGTTTATGTCGTTTTTTTTGTAAATAACATGATTTTGATGTAACCTCAGCACCGCCGGAGACATGGAGGACATGGCCAGTGTGTCCTTCGGCGACTTTGAGCCCAAATCCACTGAGGGCAACTGCTATCAGAACTTTCGGGCACAGGCGGAACATGTCTCGCTGGACATTTCGCTGGGGCAGAAGTCAGATACTCTATTCGCCGCCGACCAGACGCCCACGCCCACGCGACTGATCAAGAACTGCGACGAGGTGGGTCTCTTCGAGGACCTGCAGCACGTGAATCCCTTTGACATTGGATTCCAACAAGCAGCGGAGCGAAATGTCAGCGGCACTCCCAGTCGTCCAGAGGCTCCACCTAATGACGGCGAGTCCCTGCACACGCCGCAGGTTTATCCCGTGGAGGCCTCCACCACGGTATCAGTTACATCTGAGAATCAGGTCCCACAAAATGTCAGCTGCGGTGATATGGATGTGGATCAGCTTCTGGCCACGACAGTGAATCCGCCTTCCAAAGCCAGTCAAGACGGTCCGCCACCGCTTCAGCTGATCCAGCCCCAGGTCATCACATGGGTGCTGCCTGCTCAGTCAGTTCCCATTTCCCTCGCCACAGCAGATTCTAACAGAAGCAGAGTGAAGCCGACTGGTGCCATTCATCCTTTCATACTGCCAAAACCCACTGCCAAGGAGTTACATAAAGCCAGTAAAAGGCCCGAGCCTATTCTGGTCAGTTGCAACCCACCTAATTACGAGCCCAGTAGCGCCAGTCTGACGCCCACCTCGCAGCTGCCCATCAAGGAGCGATTAAAGGCCATTATCCACAGCAATAACAACAGACGCAACTTCTCCACACCGCCCAAGGTTGCGAAGGCAAAGGATCGCAGTCGGGACGAGGATTGTATGGAGCGGCGAAGGGCAGCAGCCTGTCGTTACCGTAACAAGATGCGAAACGAGCACAAGGACCTCATCAAGCAGAACGCCCAGTTGCAGCAGGAGAATCAGGAACTGCACGAAAGAATTACCAGATTAGAAAAGGAGCTGCAGCAGCACAGGAGCCACAACAGCTTAGCTGGAGGTAAGCTTTCCTGAGCCGCTCCCGAGTTCATAAGTTAATTTATTTGTATTTACAGTGGTGGCCGACCAGCTGCGGATTCCTCCCTCCAGTATACACTTGCTCATCAATGTGCCCAACGTGTTAGTGCCTTCGTCCGCCAGCAATGCGAGCGCGGATAAAAAATAGTCGAGATGCCTTGTTCGTTAATTTATTTTCTAGTGCCATGTACATAATCCTACCCTAGACGTTTATTTGTACAATTAAGATAAATTCCTTCTGTATTCCAATGTGGTTGTATCTGTCGTTATGATTTCCGTAAACTCTCTCTGTATTTCAAAAATGGAATTCTCGATATCCACCAAATGGGGACTAAATTGCACGGATGAAGTCGCAGGAGTTCGCAGCTGTTCCATGGTCATCTGTTCGGAAGAAAGAAAACGTTGTAGATCACAGAATATAATTATCTTTCATTACATACATCCCGCAAGTTTTTCTGCAGCTGATCACGCTGCGAACAGAGTTTCTGGATTTTGTCGTAATACTTTTGCGCCAGTGGAGCACCCTCCGTATCCGAGTAGTAGCGCTGGGCAAGGAGCTCCATCTCCTGGTTACGTATTTCATCTTCGGCCAGCTGCATTTCTTGGTTGTGGCGTCGACGCTCTCGCTCGATGCTGTGCATCAGCAGGTCCATGTCCTTCTCCATCTCCAGAATCTTGCGTCGCTGCTCAGACTCCTGTAACTTGGTGATGACCTCGCTCTTGCGCCGACGCACCTCCATTTGGTAGGTGAGCAGCATTTTCCGTTGGCAGGTGATGCGCTCCTCCTCGCGATGGATTGTGTCCTGATACACTTTCTCCATTTCTTTGAGGCGGCGGGCGTGCTCCTCTTGCTTAAGTCCGTTTTCAAGACGTTCCATGATTTTTACCTCCTCCAACTCTAGATGTCGGATGCGGGCGTCGATCTCCTGGTTGTGCTTGATCAGCGATACTGCTTGGTCCTCCTGCTCATCGATCCACTCGCTGGGATATTTGAGGAACTTCGGATACACGCCCTTCGGAATGGGGCTGAAGCGTTGCATGAAACGCTGCGGGTGAAGTGCAAGCGCACATTTGGACATTAATTTGCGCGCCTTGGAAAGAAGCTTGGTGAGGTCCACTGGGTTTTGATCGTGGAAGAAGGAGAGCACTGATCGCTTGTCCGGCAGCCGCACGATTATCTCTCGATGAATCAAATTGTAGGCCACCACCAGAAAGACTGGAAACCAAGGTTGTTCCGAGAAGATGTTGTCCCACAGCGACAGCCACTGCTGCTCTTCAAGAACCTCGGAAAAGGCGGTGCTCAGAAGAGGCCAAGCAAAATCTTTGGGCAAGATCTCATGGGATTTATAAAACTTGCAAAGTTGTTCGTCACAGTGCTGCAGGATATTTTCGCACATGGCCAGATAATTGGAGGGCGGCAGCGGGTGGAATTCAAACCACAGCTGAAAATGGTTCAGCACAAGGGTAGCGATCAACTCGAAGCACACCAGACTATTCTTGGGCATTTGCTTCACAAACGGAAAAATAAGGTGCGGCAGAAAATCAGCGTGAGCTAGAACCTTGCACCATTGAGCGAGGCAACTCCAGATCTTAATCACAACGCGGCGTTGCTGATCGTTGCGAATCCTAAGCTTCTTGGCTCGATTTCTGACCATGAGAGGTGCTCCCAGTTTGATCAGTTCCTGGAACTGTGGCCCATTGCAGGGCAGGTCTAAGAGCGATGTCCAAATTAGGTACCTGTACTTTTCCGGATAGCAACCGTACTCCTTGAGCATGGTTTTTAGGCGCTGCGGATTGAGCAGGTGCCGCAGTTCTTTGCTAACGCCTCCACCGACGATGCAAGCCGGCAGAGATTTCGGTTGTTTGAACGTGGACTTCACCTGGCTGAGGCAGCGGGTCTGAGCTTGCAGGGCGTTGAAAATGCGGCAGGTGGACCAAACATTCACTTCTCCGCAGCGGGACGTTACACTCAACAGCTTGCCATCCCGACTCAGACTCAAGCTACGTGCATTGGAGTGCTGCACAATAAGCTTGTGATCTGTATTGGCCAGATCCAGCATAACCGCTTGGTTTCTGGCTGTGATTCCAAACACTATGCGCTCCTTGGGCTGCGAGAGGAAAGCCATTTGGTGGAGGGTAAAGTCCGTCAAGCGATACATCTTTTCCAGATCAAAAGTGGCCACGCTCAGCAATAAAAGATAGCCATCCAAGGTACTAAGGCACATCTTGTTGCCGTCGGGGGTGAAGCAGTAGCTGAGTAGCAATCCATCGGCAAAGTCGTAGTCCTGGCAGTCAAACGTCAAGTCCTCCTCCAAGTCGCTGTCATCAGGGCATCGAAGAACTATTTCCGGAACGGATTCTCCGGCTGGCAGCAGTCTCAGCTTGCGATTCCTGGCCTTGATAGGCTGCGCCATCCGCAAAGTGCCCAATGAATGGGAGGACCACACATGCAGAGAATCGTTGGAGAACCCTATGAAGAACTGGTCCGAATTGGGCAGGAAGGCAGCAAACTTCAGCGTGTAGCGCGACTCATCGAAATCCAGTTGGTGGGATACCTGCAGAGTATGCAGATTCACCAGAAGAGCATCGCTGCCAAAGCGCATGAGAGCGTTGGAAGTGCGTGCATTCGGCAGGCGATTGCTCCAACTCAATTCCTCAAGCGCTGCGCTCCCCACCTCTGCGTGGACGCCAAGAATAGAGTTGTCCACGTCTATGATGTAAATGTGGCCCGTTTTATTGCCCACAATGTAGTCGCTAGCGTGCAGAGGGGATGGACGGATGAGCTTGGCCTTGGGCATCCGGAATCCCAGGCGCCAGT
This sequence comes from Drosophila santomea, assembly GCF_016746245.2. Taxonomy (NCBI): domain Eukaryota; kingdom Metazoa; phylum Arthropoda; class Insecta; order Diptera; family Drosophilidae; genus Drosophila; species Drosophila santomea. The sequence goes on from NC_053017.2 coordinate 22,229,335, forward strand.
AGCGTTTGCGTACAAAGTCGAAGACGAACACGTTGCCACTGGGGATGAAAAAAAGAGTGCTTAAAAGTGGATTTCCTCATTGGTCGTCACTGATCCTTACCGCTTGTCTATTACCACCAGTTTGTTGCTAAGTTCGTTGAAGCAGCAGGCGGCAATCTGGATGCGCACTGGCTGACCCGCTTCCTTGATCGTGTGGTGCACGGTCAGGACGTTCCTGGAATTCCAAAACTTCGTTGGCGTCAGCTCCACGATTCGCTTAAAGCGCACACTCACCCAGATTCGCCTTGCTTCAGCTTGAAAGGGTACTTGCGCATAGAAGCATCACTCAAGGGCACACTGCGCGCAGCCTCCTCGGGCTGCGTGAGCGTTACATCGGAATCCCCCGTGTCTGCATCCTGGTGAGTTAATAGCTCCAACTCCTCCTCCGTCAAGTCCTCCTCCACGTCAGTGTGGTCATCCCCATCGTCCTGCAGCGAGTTTTCGATGCCATGGAGGGTCACAGCTGGAATACCCGTGATCTCTTCCTTCTTGAATTCTGATTTTATTATCCTGTCCATGTTATGGGCTCAAATTAGGACCAACTCCATTTGTCAAAGGGCGTTTACTTTTGGCAATGAAAAAAGTATCACCACACGCGTAGTCAATGCATTTATCGGGCAGGGATATTTACTAATTGGTATAACTAAATGCTTATTTCCTATTATTTTCTGTTCAGCTAATTGAACAAGCCAATTTAACCGACTACAAATATTTTCAGTTCAATTCAATGAGTGAAAACTGCCAGCTAATCCCTCTTTGATACGCCAGTGGAGTGAACTACTGCCTATCGAAGAGTGGTTTGGATATCGAACCAGCAGGAGGAACCGGAACCAGACAGCTAATGTTTACTACGTCTGTTTTATTTCGTTTTTGTTTATCTGAATACAATTGATTATATGAGATTTGTTGATGACTGCGGATAAGCTACCAGCATGCGTGCTTACGGATAATTGGCCGTAACCCCAGGACTCAGTGCATCGGTGATATTCCTGCGCCGGTTACTGGCCTAAAGGGCTTCTGGAATTCAAATCCCCTCTAGAACATGGAGCCGTATGGCTCGTCATCGCGCATGGCGTACCCGAAGATGGTGCCGTAGTTAATAAGGTTACTTATTATCGTCAGAATACCCGCTGTCCAGGTGATCTGTGGTCAAGAAAAACGCGTGTGAAACACTCTTACAATTCCAATAACTCCCTCTGTTCACTTACCACCGCTGCGTGGGCTAGCACGATGGGCAGGGCGAAGGCACTCAGCACCATTCCCGCGGTAAGGAAAAGAGCAAACTCCGATTTCGGATTGGTCTCATTTCCAGGAGTTGTCCTCTTGGCAATGAAGACCGGGAGAACCGACAGCACGTAGAAAAGTAAAACGAAGAATGGATAGAAAATCTTCGGCGAGGGCACGGCGCAGGCCAGGATCAGGAAGGTAAGGCCAATGCATGTGAGAAAGGCGCAGATGAAGAGGCTGCACAAAGAGGAGAATCATTATCAGACGATTGGCTGCAGGAGTGGGTGTAGATGTAGACATACGCTGTGTGGTGGTTTTAGGAGAGGTGGCGCCGGTTCCATTTGGATTTGATGTAGGCAAAGAACGTAAGAAATTAGATTTGCATTAGATTGTTGTTCATAATTACCCTTTAAGGTGGCCATTGTGTTTGTTTATAAGTTTTCCTTTGTCGCTCCTAAAAATGACTCAGATGTGTAGTTCCAGGCGAGCTAGTTCATCAGTGTGGCCGAATCGGGACCATTCAAAAATACTTACTATACTTACTGATTCTGTATAAATCCGTTAAAAGTATTTTATTGAATTCGATTTTGAATTTTTTCAGAGTTGGTACTCTTAGACATTTTTAATATAATCCTTTTTAATTTTATTTTCAACTTATATACTTATTTTTTCGAACCTCTGTTCATTGGTTGGTTTAGGGCTCAGCTTTGCTTTCCCAAGATCTGTTTAGAGAATTTTTTTTGTTGTAAAGGGTTTTTAACTTTAACGTCCGTTTATTTCCTTCATTATACAATATTATTTTTCCCGCAAGAATTCGAGATCCAGGATCCTGACATCAGTTCTAATGCTCCCATATCCTCATGACTGATTCTTCACCGCCTGCCATAACTCCCGCAGTCATTCGCTGGTGAGAAAAGCTCTTTGGCTGCCAATTCATTGATAAAAATTAAGCGCGCCCTATCCCAAGCGAGGAAGCTGGAGGAAAGGGAAGGTTCCCCAATGCGGGCAAGTAGTAGGTTGGCGCGGCTTTGGGATTCGTGAGTGGCAGCCACCTGCTAGCTGGCCGAGAGTCTCGTTGGCTTCGCCTCGGCTCTTTATGAATGCCCGTGTTTACTGAAAGAATAAAGGAACGGACGTGCCGAGCTTTTCAGCCCCACTGTGCGCAGGCGCTGCTTCAGACCACTGTGCCCCCGTGGTTGTTGTTGCTGCGCGGCCTGCCCTCAAAAGCTGCCCGCAACATTTAACAGCGCGGGGGCGAACCTAACATTTGCGTCACAGCTTCTGCTTCTTCTCGGGCTTTTTGCCGCCGCCAGGCTCATTCAGTTTCTTCAGTATAACGGTATACGTCGACAGCGGAGCAACGCAGCCCAGAAGTCGAGTCCCCTCCGCATATATCCTCACATCCATATGTCCATCTGAACTTCTCCGCCAGCAATCTGTGAGAAAAGTGCACCATTTGACATTTTCAGCAGCCGGTGCAGTGCAGCGAAACCTTTACTTGGGCACCAGCTGCCTGAAAATCCTCGAAAAGTGCAATTGGCTCTGGGTATTAGCCACAAATATTGCACGCCCACGCGAAAGTGCAAAAGTTCGGGGAGCAACCACCAGCAGCTGCCAATTGGGTATATTCGCAAGTGTGTGCGAGAGTGTGCTAGTGTGGGTGTTGAAAATCAATAACCCTCGTCGACGTCGTCGTTCTGGCCAAAGCCCCATTAACCGGCCATATGGCAGTGGTGGCGGTGTTGGTGCAGTGCTAGATAGTTTCCATTCGCAATCAAATTGTGAGTTCTCGAGAAATCCGCAAGTGCAGCTGCAAGTGCAAGTGCAAGTGCAAGATGGCGGCTCGCCTGGAAATCACCGTTAGCTTGGCGCTCGCTGCAACGGTACTCTGCAGCATATTGGGTCATTGCGAAATGTCCGTTTACCCAGGTAAGCCTAAAAATAGCGCACTACACACCCATTCACCCACACACACACACCCATACACCCATTCCACATACACCCATACACTCGCAGCCTTAGTGCTTGAATGGAGCAGGAGGACGGGGGAGGGGGCTGCCACCTCGATTTGTGTATCCCCTGCACTAGATACATGCATAGCGTGTCCTGCGAAGTGCTCCGAATCAAACCAAAACACCCACGCTCTATGCTTCGGCAGAAGTAAGAAGTCAAGTCAACTGCAGCGTCGTAAATACATAACTACATATACATACATAAGTGCTACCGTAACACCCACACAGGTGGAAGTTCTTCAATCGAAAAGTACATACACATATGCATATGTACATATGCATACCATTGATATCCTGCATTAGGTATAAATATAAGGAATAGCGAAATTTTTCATAGCATACATTTAAGCGCCTTAAAGCTGTTCGTTAAGAAATACTTCCTCGATTCGAGCGCAACAATGGGCCGCACACGACGACAACAACAAAGTGCGATAGAATGGCCGAATGGCCACGCACGTCACAGACTTCAGTTCCCAGTCCTCCGACTGTATATTGGTCTCCCTCACTCTGCGGGAAATGCTCGGGTTGACCTGGGCGCGTGTGTAATTGGTCTATTTTTAGCCTCTGGCAATAAAACGAACTTTTGTTTGTCTATTTCGAATCCTTTAAGGCCTTCGGGGGCAGACCAACCCCACCACTTATATTTCTATTCCTTCTATTTCCATTTCGACTTCGATTTCACTTTCTATTTTCCGAACGCTAACACGCAGGCCAGGCTCATTACCATTACCATTACCATAATCACCTATCCGCGCCTGCTAACCCGATTAAATTGATCCGAATCCGAACCTGAATCCGAATCCTTGCAGGATTGCGCCGTCGACCCATTCAGCCGCCCGTGATGGATCCGCAGAGTGAGCAGGAGTATGCTTTCCTGGCCCAGATGATGGAACAATACGCCCGCCGTCGTCTGCAGCAGCAGTTCGACCAGCAGCTGCACGAGATCAACATGAAGATGGATCGTCAGCGGCAACTCTTGGAGGAAGAGCGCTACCGTCAGCGGCAGCAGGAGCTCCAGGTGCAGCGCGAGGCAGAGGAGGACTACGAGACCAACGGAAACAACCTGAACCAGCAGTACGACCAGTACGACAACGCGGAAGCAGAGGCCAGCTACGGCAGTCCGATGGAGGCGGTCTCGGATCTTCAAAGTCCTCCTCTTTACCTCCCTCGGCTGCCCAATCTTCCGCCCCTGCCCAGCCTTCCAAATCGGCCCAGCCTGAGCAACTCCCCGAACCGGAACAGTGTGCTCCGCGAGCGGATTCCCTTCGCCGTTGGTCCCAACGACGCACGCTTCTTTGACAACCCGAACGACCCCTCGGGGGAGCTGGATTCCCGAGCGCTGGAGGACTACGAGGAGTATGCTCCCATTGAGCCCACGCCCGAAGTAGCCACCACCGCCAGTAAGACCAAGATCGATACGCCTGTGCCGGCTCCCGTGCCCGTTGAGCCACCCAAGCTGCTTGACGCCGCCAACGCCAACTTCCATCGCATCAATCCTCAGTCCGTGGCCGCCGCAGCCGTTGCGGGAGTCAATATTCCCCTGACCAAAGAACAACCACCCCATGAACTTAACGCACTGATCAACAAGCTGCAAAAGCAGAGCAAAGCGCCCTCCCATTTGACGCTGGTCAACGGAGGTGATTCCAGTCAGGAGCAGATTGTGCTGCGCCAGCACATGGGCATGAACAGCGAGATGGGGGTCTACATAGTGGCTCTAATCGCGGGTGTTAGTGCAGCGGTGACCGTTGGGCTGCTCGCCCTCGGAGTAACTTGGTAAGTAGCCCTGAGAACCTCCCCCAAATGCCTTATCCAAAAGCTAACGAATGTATTTGGTGATAGGTTCCATAATCGACACAAGGCAGCTGCGGACGTGGAATACCCTGCCTACGGCGTAACCGGGCCGAACAAGGATGTCTCGCCGTCCGGTGACAGGAAGCTGGCCCAGAGCGCCCAGATGTACCACTACCAGCACCAGAAGCAGCAGATCATCGCCATGGAGAACCAGGCCACGGACGGTAGCTGTGGCATGTCGGACGTGGAGAGCGACGACGACAACGAGGAGGGCGACTACACGGTGTACGAGTGCCCCGGCCTGGCGCCCACTGGTGAGATGGAGGTGAAGAATCCGCTCTTCCTGGACGAGACGCCGGCCACGCCGTCGAACAACCTGTCCTCCCAAGCCGCTGGAGCTGCCAATGCTTCAGCCGCGACCAATAACAACATCACGCAGGCCACCCCCCAGCAGCCGGCCACCCAGAAAAAGGGAACGGTCAAGCCGAACATTAATCTCCTGAACGCCACGGGCACTGCAGCAGCAGCCGCTTCAGCCGCATCAGCAACCACAACGACCGGAGGGGAGGAGCCCAAGCAGAAGCGCAAGAGCAAGAAGTAAGGCGACTGGACTTTGTTTTCCCTCTTGGGGCAATTGGTAAAGTTTGACTGATCAATTGTCAGCCAACAGACACATCCTCTACACAGATTCAGAAACAGATCAGACTAGGTGGTAGCGCCATATATATATGAATTCCTAACAGACACTCCAGGGAATGTAATTCCAGGAGCCGAGCAAACCACACACACAACACAACTCAGCTATCTGTCACTATTCTTCCCTATATGCATAAGTCCGGTAATGTAACGTAATTGCTATGCGGTAAGAATAGCTCCCAGCACGCCTGAGCCAGTGAACCGTGGGTTCCCCGAACCCTATCTGAATCCCTATCCGAATCCCAATCCCAACCCCATCCACCCAGTTTCCACCCGCTGTCAGTTGCACAACGCTGGTGATTCTGTTAAGATCCGGCTGCGTAATTCTGTTCTGCACGGCAGCGTGGGTTATTGTATATGAACTTTTTTTGTCTCTGCGAATCGTTGGATTTGAGGTCTGGAGAAGCTAAGGAGGTAGGGAGCTTAGGAGCTCAGGAGGAGGGACAACCAACCGAAGCAAACTAACATATTATATTATTATAAATATATGTATACACACACACACATATTTATATATAGATATATATTCATGTAATTATTGTATTATATACACGGATACACGGAGGCGGACACCTTTTTACTTACCTGTCTGTGTGGTGTACTATCTTCTCTCATTTTTACTACGCTTTGTGATCGATCCTAAATTATCTGTGTCAATTTAGAAATACAATTCCGGCATCCAATCTGTTTGCATGCGCAAGCAAATATATTTCGTATAGCAGGAGACGCGACTAGAGGAGGAGAGGATTATTTACAAGTAAAACTTAACAATAATTTCCCTGCACATTCATGTAAAGTAAATGAAAAACGACTGATAACACACAAAAATAACACGCGTCTATTGTACAAAACAAAAAAAGAGAATATACGAAGATACGAAGAAACAATTTATTTACTGATTAGTGAGAGATTATTAATGAAAACTATCAGCGGAAACGATTACGATTCCCAGCCCCCAAGAACTACTATAGGAAACTGTAGCGAACATTTTACTATACTATATTCTCGATTGCTGTAAATAATCATGAAACATTGGGCAAAGGACAGAGTTAGGAACCATTGCGGCCGAAACAATACACTGAATACAACCGAATTGAAGAACTTGCGAGTTCAAAAACTAGCTAAAGAAAACAGAACACGAATACTATATTTCTATTAACTAGGCGAATGCAAAGCATCTTGGAGCATTGAAAATTGATAATTGAAAATTGAAAATTGAATTTGAATTCCAAATCGAAACTGACTTAGCCACAATAAAATGCGCATAGCATATGAATGTACGTTGAGCGTAATGTTGAGTTTGAAATATATATTTTATGGTGATTGGCCAAAGACACGAAAATAATCCGAACTCAAAACGAGGACTCGAAATGCTAAGTTTCAAGCGGAGGTGCAGAGAAAACACTTTGTGAATGAAGAGCATAATTTAATTTATATTTATTCATGTATGATAACCGTAAAAACACAAATTATACAATATGCATACAGAATAAACTAAACTAACCAAAATCACGCCGTTTCTTTTTTTTCCAATCAACACGTATTTGGACTTGGAATGCTAAAACAGTTGTATATTTTATACTTTGATAATGGTAGATGACATTTGAAAAGTAACGGAAAATACCATTTCTAACGATTGGTATTTCTCAAAACTGAAATGGTATTTTTTTTTGGCGTTTTCTTTCAGGTCGGAAGGTTTCTTATCGTTTGTAGCACGGTCACACTGCTCAGTTATTTCAATTGTTTGTCCCGTTTGCTCGCGCACTTGTTCCCAGCGTAAGTCCGAAAAGCGTTAATTTCCGAGATAATAAATCGCCGTGGCTGCGTATTATGTAAAGTGGAGTGGTGCTGTGTCGATTTCGCTGCGTTAGGGCCGTTCCAAACATATGGAATCTAAATGCAGCGTATCTTTCCCTCCTGCCCTTGTGTGTGTGTGTGTGTTTGTGTGCATGGTTGTAGTGGGGCTTCCGTGTCGCAAGTGGAAAACAAATGAAATTGAGTTCTCGGTTTGAGTCATATTCGAGTGACAAATAAAGCGCGTCATGCGTTGTCCATTGAATTACAGTTTAATTTGATTACCGGGTGCCGCCAAGCTACGTCCAATCACCGATCGATCATCTGTGAGGGGCCTCAAATATAGACATGGCGTACTCGCACTGGAATGGAGATGCGGGAGCATCTCTGGCTGTGTCTGTGTGCTAATTAATTAATTGCTCATACTTGACCTGGACACTAAGCAGACGCTGTTGAAATCCACAATACATACAATTCATATATATAACACTTTTGTGCTCGCGTAGATGAAATGGGCGAAAATAGTGCGTGCTTGGTTCAGTTCAAGTTACGTGAGCCCCTCGCTTCGAGTGTGTTGGTAGGGAGCATTCCGTGTGCGCGAGTGTGTGTGAGCAGCGGTGTGGGGCACGGGCAGTACCTCTGTGCTCGTACCTAGGTGAAATAGTTTGGTACCCATGACTTTGCCAGGGCAAGAGCATTCTATAAATTACTACGTTCATATGGTGATTTATTTAGAGTTGTTTTCAAAATAACTTGACGGTTCATGTTGAATTAGAATTTGTAGATAAAATATTTCTGGAAATTTAGGAAGCATAACTCAAGTTATATTCATGAAATCATGAACCCCCAGTGCAGTACCCGAGGTTCCAGGAACTAGTACCCTCGCCAGCTCTGTTTAAGCAGGGATTCTCTCGGTAGCGCAGTTCATTTGGCTTAATTTCTCTTTATTTACTCTCGGTTCACACAGATCAGGTTTTGTTCGCTGCTCGACGGGGCAGCTGCATTCTTTCTCGCTCCCACCCTGCCCCTGGAAACCCCTGCACCTGTTCGTTCTCGAGGTGCGAGCGAGAGGCCAAGAGGCAGAGGTAGAGCGGCACTTGCCACGCTTGACTTGCAGCAGGTCTGCAGGCAACGCGGAAATGCCTCTAGGAGACCCAGCTACAGCCGCCGATAGCCACCAGTTCAAGTCCCGATAAGGCCACGATAGACTGAAGTAGACAGCTAGCTGGAAAGACAGATAGCGACGGGGAGAGCGGATTTATTTATTATTCAAATTCTGAATGGAATGACGATGTGATGGGCTCGTGCTCGTGTACGCGGCGACACTTTTTGCTGTCAATATGCTTCCTGCAAGTGGTGAGTAGTCAGCGCTCCGGATGATTAAAATTACAATTCAAAATCTACAACCGCTACAAACCGCTCCCCCTAGATAACGATTATCGAGCGTCAGGTATTCGATTTCCTCGGATACATGTGGGCGCCCATCCTAGTGAACTTTTTTCACATTCTGTTCATCATATTCGGGTTTTACGGCGCCTACCACTTTCGCGTTAAATACATCATCACCGTAAGTGCCCTGATTACCATATCTATGCGATAACCCCAATTTATTTTGTGTGCCCGCCTGCAGTATCTAATATGGAACTTCCTGTGGATCGGGTGGAACGCCTTCCTCATTTGCTTCTACTTAAATGTAGGGCAGTTGAACAGGGTGAGTTAACATAGCTCCATGAGAGACATATCTCTTCTCAACTAGGCGGATCTCTCTTCACAGGACAGTGACCTGCTCAACCTGGGCACTGGCAGCGTATCCTGGTTCGAAGCGAATGGATACGGCTGCAAGCCCACCTACAACATGGCCGCAGACGATTCGTTCCGTCCCCAGCGGCCGGAGCGCGTGGAAGGCTGCCTGCTGGACTACCCGCTGGTGGAGATCACCCACTCGGGGGTGCAGTGCGCTCTGGCGGTAAGTGCTCTACTGGATTAAGTTGCCTGAATTGCGTAAATTGTCTCGCCCACTCCCACAGCTGCTCGGCATACTCGGTGCGATTCTGATTAGTTGCATATTTCTTGACGAGGACGACAGATGTAAGTGGCGCTCTCTGAATGCGAATACGAAACATGCTCGTCTGTCATAAACATCACTAACCGGGAACGGTCATTGCTAACCCCTCTCATCCCCATAAGATCTTTCACTTTCGGGTCTCACTGTGCACTGTGGTGTTTGTTTCCTTTTCTCCCAAAGCCTGCAATATTCCTCTATGTGTAAGCAGTGTTTGTAAAGTTGTCATCGAGAATTCAGTCAATTGCTTATTGTTATTCTCGATTATATCAGGATGTCGATAAGAAGGCCCTTGCCTCCCTACCCAAAAACCCGCAACCTGGAATGCGACTGTACCCCCCGAAAATTATGGTTTCGATTTAAACATAAATTGTATCCTATATTAACCATTATGACGTGTCCATTTGAATTGTGAGCATCTATACATATGCCTTAAAAAACATTTTACTCACGTACCATATAATCGTATTGTTATTCATGTTATGTATTTGTCATTACTCATAATCAAGAAATCAGAAACATTGTATCTGCATATGGACAGCGACACTGTGCAGCTCTAAGCAAAGTTGAAAGAGATGCTTCGAAATGAATTACATGATATCAAATGTGAATGTAAAAAATCCTGTGTTTTACAAATAGCTGAAGAAAGAACATAAAAACATATTCATTTACACAAATAACAGGCTAAATTAATTAATTTTGACTAGTCCTATAATTAGTAAAGTGCTGCACAGTGTCCTGATACCTCCGATGTTTTCCTCAGTTAATTGTTAAAGCATCTTAATCAATTTCTGGTTTTCAGTCGATTTCATGAACGGCGACGCGAAGAGTCCACAGCATACCGTGGTGCACCCAATGTACGTGAGCTATACAAGTATACCCACAACATCCGCAAGCGCCACCATGCAATCAAATAAGCATCTGCAACTGCAGCACCAGCAGCCGCAGCAGAACTCACTGAAACTCTATCATCATCAGCAACAGCAGCAACCCAAACTACACCACTTCAATAAGAACTACCAGTTGAGCGGCAGCAACAATAATACACTGAACAATAATCTCCACCAGCGCGCGCCTGCGCTACTGCCGCCAAACACAACAAATAACCGCAGCGCATCATTCCAACCCCAAAGTCACCCCTCAAACAACCATGTAACCCAGCGCACAGGCGGAGAGGGGAGCAACTGCAGTAGCCTACGCCGCCATAGACACCACCACTCCAAGGCACCCGTCAGCCCCAGTCCCATGTCCCCCCAGACCACGCCGTCACTCTCGTACGCCTCCCTGCAAAACTCGAGCCCCTACCTAGCCGGGAACTCCCTAAGCAACAGCAACTACAGCATATTCCAGAGCCCCGACTCGCTCCAGGGCAGTTCTCATTTCGCCCGCATTCATCACAAGCCCCGGCCGCCCAAATCTGATTATCCTATTTCTGGAGAATGCAATCCGGGCATGGGTATATCCTCGCCCGTCCGTCCGCTCGATCGCCTGTCGCGCAGTCTCGAGGACGACGAAGACAACTTTTCACTTCAACAATTTGCTCCCGGAGAACACGGTGTCACCTACGTCCCTTTTCAAAGTCCCACTCCAAACAGTCTTTTTCTGGGCGAGAACAACAACGCCCAGCCTCACCTCGTCTTCCACTCCAACTCTCGCTCTAGTCCCAACAACAACGCCTATCCCTACGACCAGAACGGTCTGCCCTCTTCCCTCCGTCTGGGGTCAAATTCCAATGCCCGACGACCGACTCACATTCCCCTGCCCACGGTGCCCATGCACAACTGCCAGGAGGTGCAAAATGATGAGGACGCCGATGGCGAGTCCGAGCCAGACCACGATCAGATGCTGACGCCCCCGCCTCCGCCGGTAGTGCGGCCTCACATCCATCAGCGCTTGGGTCAGGCGCCCTACCTAGATCTCTCTCCGGAAGTGGCCGAGCGCTATGCAATTCCCAGCAAGATTGGACCCGGACTTCCCATTCCCCATGGGTCGCCCATGGTACGTCGCAGTAACCGTCGACCAAGGCCATCGAATCCCGTGAACTTCTGCGACCAGATTCGAGCTACACCTCCTGGTTACGTGGTACGCGCTCAGAGCGACGATCGCCTAATGGAACAGGTCGAGGCTGAGGCTGAGGCTGCTCCGCACGTGAATCGTCGGAGCGGTCGCGGCGGTAGCGGTCAAAAGTCCCGTCCTCGTTCTTTCTGCAACTCGATAGTGGGCGTGCAGGGTTAGACTTAAGTACGTCCCGCTGCACTTGCTCCTCCTCTCTCTTACTTATGCTTTCTGCCTAGGCAGGATGGCTGTTACTAACTCTACCAGGATCACTCGATCCCTAAACACATAAAACCCTTCATATACATAGGTGTTGCTGTTTCTTTGTTGTGCCTAACCAGCCGGCTAACCTGGCTAAGAACAGGTCCTAACCATAGCTTCCCATGCAGGCGTTTATCGATTTAAATGATGCCTTGCTGAGGTGACTTTAATTGTGTAAATCTAATTATTAATTCACATACGTGCGAACAGTTGAGACTTTCCTCGAATTGTGATAGAAGGCGTGGAAAGTCGTGACAAAGTGCAAGCCTAACAATTTTTATGTTGAACTGTGATAACTGAAAACAAACATGAACGACAAACGATTATTTAAAAAACGAAAATGTCACAAAAACATTATCAAGAAAAGGATATGACAATTTGTTGAGAATACGAGCAAGATAAATGAAATTTTGAGCCAATTGCAACCAGATGCCTTGGATGAATGACGGAATAGAGATTAGAATATACAACATATATATACCGATGTTATGTGCGGGAGAGCGCAGCCTCCCCAAGAGTTGCCTTTTGTTGTTTAACTAGTAATACATATGAATGTATTTGCCCTTGATTACGAAATGTACTACGATGCAAACTTTAGTTGTCGAACGCAAACAAGAAGTTGCCTATTCCGTTAAGTGTGAGATTCGTTATACAAGCGCAAGCATACGTAAAAACGTTTAGATTTATGTATAGAAATGTTAAGTCTAGTATTAAGCTTGAGGCCACAATATGCATAAGCAGAGCAGATCTAAATCCATTTAGCGTAGACACTACTGTTTTAGATAGATCCCCCATCTTTAGCCATGCGAGTTGCGCTGACTGGTGCCAATTCTCGATGAGATTGAAAACGTTTCCAATAAAAATGTTCATTTACACCATACTACGGGTTATCTATCTCTGTGTCGGAAGCCTTTCTCGTAGCCGATCCTTCTATCCTCCTAAGTTGCTCTCCTTCTGGTAGCTGGCTTTTTGTAGCATTTGTGGCTCTAACCAACCGCTAACCATTGACTCTCTCCGAACGTAGCTAATCCAACTTGTTTAACAGCTCCAATCACAAAAGCACACTCAAAAATAAGCCAAGGTAACTTTGAGCATTGTATCCGCGGCTTAACGCTCTTAACAATCTCCCACTGATCCTATATTGTTCTCCCCGGCGCAGTGAAGCATATTAGCAAGCAGTCTAAACACCGCCAGTCGCTGTACTCCATCGAATTCGGCAGCAGCACCGACACCATCCGGCATGGCGGCCACTCCTTGGGACTGGGCGATCCCCGGGGCGACCAAGACGGCGGCGAACTGAGTCCCAAGCCGATGACACCACGACGCGTCAAGCGGCGATCGGTCATGGCGCGCGGCACCCAAGGAAGGCAGTCAAATGGAGGAGGCTCTAGCAGGCGCTCATACCACGGATCAAGCGGCACCCTGCGATCCAAGCACGGACACAGTGGACGTGGAGGCGGAGCAGACAGCAGTAGCGGAAGCTATGTGAGGAGCAGCACTCGGAGCTCCCGCCGGAAGTATCATCAGAACCCGGTGACTAAGATCATCGACCAGCAGCTACAGCAGCAGCAGCCTCACCTGGGTTCCTTCCACCGTCAGGATAAACTCTCGCTGACTGCCTCCAACCTGCAGTCACTCAACAATGACTTCGTAAACAACACGAATGCTTCCGGCAGCCAACTGGGAAGTCTGGGCAAACCCAACGAGCACTACTACCACAGCTACCGCAAAAACATACCGCTGGACCCCATCTACTACAATACCAACGGTCTAGGAGCGCTGGAGGAGCCGCCGAGCCTTCCGCCGCCGCCACCTCTGCCATCTGCTGCTGCAGCATCAACTCTGCACGCTGGCGGTGGAGGTCACTACAACCCCAGTTATCAACACTCCACGACGCACCTAAACGACGTTGGCCACGCTCCCGATGAAGCGTACAACAATCGACCGCCCTCAGTGCGCTCCAGCTACTCGAATTTTCACGGCTCACGGCCACTCTCCACCGCCTACGGGAATGCCGCTGGCGAGAACGTATTCGCTGGACTGAACGGAGCCAGCGCCAGTCCACCGCAGGCTCCTTGTACGCCGCCCCTCTACCAACAGCATCCCATGCAACTGCAACTACAACAACAGCAGCAGCAGCAGTACCCTCCACCGCCGCCAATGGATCCGGCGCCTGCTTACGTCAGCACTATGTCCTTCTCCAAAAGGACTGCCTCGCGGGAAAGCATCCGCTCCATGGCCTTTCTCAACAACGGTCCGCCCGCCTACAATCTTAACTACCACACGCCGCCCGACTCGGAGACGACCATGTAGTCCTCTATTGGGATGTGGTCTTCATCGTCGCACATGGATCTTGAATTAAACATAATCTTCATCAAGCCATCACCCCATGCCCAAATCATATAATATCTTGTGCAACAAGCCAAGGCAACCACTTCGTGCTTTAACCACATGGATAGCTTATACTTGATCCGTAATATAACGATATCTGTAGTGCTTAATTTATACGTAAGTTTCTGTCGTTTTACCAAAGTGCCTTTGTAAATAAATACTTAAAATAATGGATCGGTTATTTAAATATCAGAACAGATTGTTTTCATAAATACGGCCAAAAAGAAAACTCAATAATGTTTGCTGTTCATTTAGATCATTCTCTCAATACTAAATTGTTTATGTTCATATATTATATATTTCATCTTAGGTATTTGGGTTATATATACCGGTAGATACTTGGGGTCCTAGTCCCTCCGACACACTGAAAAAAAGTACGAAAACATGAGACACTACAAGTGTTGGATATCTCCACCGATACTCACATTCATCTGCATCCCAGCCCGGCTCAATGTCCATTTGCTTGTTGCGCTCCTTCAGCCACGTGAAAAGTGGGGCAAAGTACTCAAGGATACCGCGTCCGCTCAACTTTCGCTCCCCGGTGGCTATCTCCATGACATCCCGCCAGTGCCGAGTGGCTCCCAGCTGCATCATGTCGCTAATCTTCTTGCCTGCCTCTTTGCTGTCGTAGAAATCGCAATTGTGAAGTGGAAAATTGGGATCACCGGGCTTGTACTGGCCACTTGCCAGGCAAAAGGAACGGTAGAACTGGAAACCCAGGATCTCGGCCAGAAATTTTCTGTGGGAGTCGGGGAATAGAAAATTCTTAGCCATCAAATACAAGGGATGCAAACTGACTTGGTGTTGGAGGTTTCCGGATTTAATCCGCGATAGAACTTGAAATCCAGATCGAAGTCCTTGTTAAGGCGTTTTATTGGCGGCTGAACTCCGGCGTATTTGTCCTGGAGGCCCCAGTAGGCGCAGTTATAGTCCTTAACTCCGATCCGCCCGTCCATAACGTCCACGAGGAACTTGTCATTGATGAAGTACTGGGGCACGGCTATCAAGGTGTGCACACCCATGCGGAAGAGGCGGTTAAGGGACTGCTCCTCCGTAAGGCTGTCGTTCAGCAGGATGTGGAGGCGGTGCAGGTGGCGTGGAGTGCCTGAGGCCAGGATGACTGTTTCCGCTATGGCAGCTCCAAAACCAGGACAGGGCTCCGTGTCCAGACCAAACGGCAGTTGCATCTTGTAGAGGTGGTACTGCAGTTCGGCCATCGTGCCGTGAATCTGCATCATCTTCTTGTAGTCCAGTTTGGGGCAGTAGCGCAGCGCCACGTCCGGCGGAAAGTAAAACACCTGCGATTTGCACTCAGCTCCGCCTTCCTCGTCGTTCATCCGGCGGGAAAAGCGGTCGTAAAAAATGCTGTCACCGAAAAATTAGTTATATTTAATATATAAATTTAATATATAAATTTATCCTATTTTTTTTTAATTTAAATTTAAAGTCAATACTACTTACTTCGGCATCACCATTAAGCCCAACGATTCAAAGAACTCGGCGGCCTTGCGGTTGATTTTGACGGGCGTCACCAGGACCTCCTCCAGACGGCGATGAACAGAAGGCAACTGGTGCTGTCTGCCTTGGTGCGGTGTGCGAAAGAACTGGTGGGGGTACCAGTCCTGCGACAGGATCTGGTCCATAATGGGAGCGGAGATGGCGCCGTCGCTCTTTGTGTCCGCCTTTGGGTATGTATTTTGCACCTCGCGGCGCAAGTAGGCGTGCAGTTCCCGGTAGAGCGGCATTATCTCCCACACGACCGCCTCCATTTCAGCTTGGAAGTTCTCCGTGTCGTAGTTGAGGTACCATGTGCGCGAGGGCGTCACATGTCCGTTGTAGGTGGCAGCGATCCGCAGAAGCCGAACGTAGCCGATGAACGTGTTCTTGGCCACGTCCTTCTCGTTGATGGCCTTGCGCCAGGCCTTCCAGTTGGCGACCAGATCCTCGTATAACTTGGTGTGCATGTTCTTGTTCACGATCTGCGGGTACATGGCCAGCGAACCGCGGGTGGAGCAGTCCTCGTAGAGACAGACCAGTGGTCCGTTGACAAAGTTATGAATCTGGCGCAAAAGGTCCTTGGCCTGCTCGTAGTCCTTTGGCCGCAGGCCCTGCAGCTGCAACTTGACCATTCGCTGCACGCGCCTGCGAAGAAGTGGGTCATCCAACTCAGCCACTGGCACAACGCTGAGGTTGCCCGCCAAGTCGTAAAATAGTCGATACGTCTCCGCCTCTACCTCCTGCTTGGAGTTGAGAACCTGTCCGCCCAGCGGCGACTTTCCCTTGGCCGTGAGCTGCACAAAGATCCTGCGGTTCAGACTCCACACGTGGCGCATGCGGTCTCTGGCTCTATCCAGAATGCGTTTGGTAGCCAGTTCATAGTTGGATTGGCAGACTCCGAAGGTTACGGTGAGCAGAAGGACCAGCGACACTCCTAAAAATGGCAACCGCATTTTGACTTTGCTGGCTTCCGTTTCGCCTTGATAAGGTTATCTGAGTGCCTTCGAATGCGACTTGGGATTTGGATTAGCTTCCGACTCTGGTGGCAGCTCGAGCAGAACTGAGTCGACACTGCCAGTCGAGCCGCAGGCTTATCATTCCAAGTCCGGGGCATAGAGCTTATCTGTAATTGCGAAAGAAGCCCAGCTGGCGATCTCCCCAAGCAAACGTTGCGTATACGTTACGTGCTTGTTCTGACATTACGTATACGCTGAGTGTGCCAGCCCGAGGCGGAAATCGCAGTGGGCAAGGCGGAGAAGAGAGGCCATCCTTACACCATTTTGGACTGATGAACAGCGTCCGCATGCTGCTGGTTTTGTTAGCCAGTGGCCCATATTCAAGCTAAATCATTTTGACATATTCCTTCCGAGGAAGGGACAGCGGCGGTAGTCCTTTGCCCCGCGGTGCAGCAGCGGAGGCTTCGGAATTTAAATCGGAGAAATAGAGGGAACTTCGTCGTCGCTCGTGTGGCATGTGGCACGGCATTTGTTTATGCCGGCTGACCTACAAGCAAACGCGAGGGCGCAGGGGGAGACCGAGCACGAAGCCGAGCGTGAGAGCATTTCCCGCGCGAGTCCTTTTCCAGAGAATAGTGGGAAGTTCGCGTGTGTATTTTTTCATCGCTCTGCATCGTGGTCGCCCTGCAGATTACGTCAAACGGAAAGGAAACCCGTTAGCCGAGCTCAGTCTCCGACGAACCTTAGAACCGAGCAGTCGCCATGCGAGCGCACGTACTTACAGTGGCCCAGTGTCATAGTGTCCTAGTGTGAAGTGAAAAAAACCAAGGAATATGGTAAAAAGTGAAAAGTGAAAGGCAGTGAAAAGCCTGAAAGGGCATGGAACATAACGCAGAACTCGCACACACACAGCCGCACAGCCAAGCGCGTTACCATCGCAAGTGCATTCGGTGCGATGAAAATTCTTCAGCGCCCAAAAATAGAGTGAACTGTGTGCTGCATATTGTTGTTGCTGCTGCTGAGTGGGTGAAGGGTGGTGGAGGGGGAGGGGCCACGACGGAAACTAACCTACATTTTCGCGCTCTTTCGCACGCTTTTGCTGGCACACACACAGACACACGTGCGCTGGCAGGGAGGCCACCGTGCTATCTCTTTCGCACTCACCCTTCGGGCCGCGAAAGAAATCAACAGTAAATTGTAATAACACTTCTTAGACTGCCAGTACGCTTGTATATGTGTGTGTGTGTGTGTGCGTGTGTCAAACAATGTGCGTGCCCGAAGTTTTTTGCTTTGTTCTGTTTCTGTTTTTGTTGGTGGTTCCGTTTCAACTCCCCCACCCACTCACATTCACATTGTTGCACAGTTGCGACTAAATAAAAATGTAATTAATGTAAAATAAAATCAAATAAAACACAGCAGCAGGCGCAAAAACAACTGGATCGGGAATAGTGAGTGCGCCAGTGTTGGGAAGTCGATGTTAAAGTGCGAGTGAAGGTGTACGTGTTCACGTGTGAAAGTGTGTAAGTGTGCCTTGTGTGCGTGTGTTGCAGGCCCAAGAAAGTGAAATACGAAAATAGAAATAGAAATTGCCGGAGTGCAAGCACACAAGCGATTACATAAAGCCCCGCTATCATCCCGAACATCCGACAACTGCAGCCAGCGGAGAATAAAAAAACTGATGGCCGTAGCTTAAAGGTAAAATCGAAAATTCATACGCGTGTGCGTGTGTTAGTGCATGGAGGGAAGTTTGGGTTCCAACACAACAACAATGTCCTGACCATAAATTAGCCCTTGATGTGCACTTAACTAGGTGGCCACACTTTCGCTTCGTTTCGTTTCGAATCGCTTCGTTCTGTTCGCACGAAAGAGAGAGCAAAAATGGCGTAAGGGGACCGAGAACAAAATTCGTAGCACAACTTTAGGGGCCAACTGGCAAAGCTCTGCCAGCCGCACTTTTATGAGCCAACTTTAAAACCAACCGCTGGTCACGCCCAGAAAGCAAAGACCAGAAACAGAAGCGAGTATCCCCGCCCCTAAGGGGAAGACCCCACCAAACAATTGAAAGCCAACAACACACTGTTTAATGCCTCGAGCGCCGCTCTCATTGTTGTAATAAAAGTGTTTTTGCCGATTTGTGTGTGTGTTCGGACAGACCAGCAAATGCAGGTGGATCTCCAATGGCACACGACCGCCCAGCCTCCAGGCGTAATGGCACATCCCTGCCACTGCCAGCGAATTTCCGCCAGCAAACATCACGTCAACTGCCATAACGGGGCGGTGGAAACTTGATATTGAATATTTTATGGGCGCCTTCATCTACCGCTTTTCCATTTTTGCTGCCAGTTGCGAGTTGCCAGTTGCTCGCAGACGTGTCAAGAAGTTTGCGAGGAACACAACAGGAAGCACCGGCCTACACAAGCACCTACACACCCATACTCACCCATACACATGCCCATATAGTATATGCACAACAATGCCGGGAGCAGCATCAACAAAGCGCTGAGCAATAAGCAGCCTCGCCCCTCCCCGCCCCACTTCCCACGCCACTGCCCACGCAACCTCATTGCTTCTTCGTTGGGCGCCATTTATCAATTCTTGTATCTTACTTGTGTTGTGTGTGTGTCTGTGCGGGCGATGCTAGATTGTGTGTATGGGTATGCCCATAATGTTAATTAACTTTATCTCGCTCAAGCTTTAAGACTTAAAGCGGCACTCATTTCCCGGCCCTCGTCCCAATCCGCATCCTCCCCCTTCAGGTGTTTATCTCTTCCGTTACGCACATTACACATACGTAAGTCGAGTGAGTCGTTACGTTGCGTATACGTACTGCACTCGCAGAAAGCGGTTTCTTAGTCTTGAGGAAGTATACATTCGGTGCTGACTGCTATTTTGGTTTCATGTAACAAAATCCGTAAATTTCTTTCTCTTTTCAATTGCCTTGTTTTCATTTACCAGCTTTTTCCCCTAGTAACTGGATTGTCTGGTCTGAAATAAAGAGGCGGACTGTAGGGGTAGTATAATAAACAGAGTTTACAAATATATTTTATCGTTTGTTTGGTTTTTTTGGTTACTCTTAGAACAATCTCTTGTTTTTTTCTGTGTGTAAGCCGCGCGCATTGGTGCGGGTGCTTTGAGCTGTCGGGGATTAGCGCGCTACCAATTACCATGAGACGACGCAGAGCAATTGCCGGCAGAGGCGATTTAATTTACTCTCATTCCCCCTTCTTACATAAGCTTAAATCTTTCCACTTACATCGAAATCTTTCTTTCGTTTAGAAAACATACGCATCGCGTCGCATCGCATCGCAAAATGTAAAGCAATAATCAGCACAACAAAGCCAAAGCTCACAATAGAAGTAGACGAGCCGGAGGAACTGAGCTGGGGCGATGCCAAATGCCATTATTGGAAACGGTCGTAGTCATAAGATTTGCATAGTATAGCAATAGCAGAAGACATCATGAAAGCCCCCAGCGTGATAAGCACAGCAACAAAAGCAACAGCAATAGTAGATACTAGGCACAACATGGTTAACAAAGGGAACGGTGACAATATTATCGGTAAACTGAGCGATCCGCTCGCTTGAAAAGTGAGATAGACATATGACTAGTGTTCGAAAGTCGAGTGAGAAGCCTGGCAAGAGAGAGCGCGACCGAGCCATGCAGCTGCCCTAAGGACCTCGCCCAGGACGACGACGACGACGACGAGGCTAAGGACCAAGAAGCAACCGCAACCAGAGACAGCAGCACCCAACAAAACGACGACAATCAGTCAAGATGAGTGATGATCAAGCGACGTCCAACGATGAGAAAGGTGAGTCCCCTAAACCGCTAAGCCCTCCTGATACTGCTATTGATAGTTTTCCAAGCCACCCGGCCTCATAAATATTATTCCCAAGTTGTCCAGCGGGGAGTTGGAGGAGTAAGCGGGAGGCCATCAAATCTGTATGCGGGAGTGTGCAAGGTCAGGAGGGCAGGTGTCACAGGGCAGGACTTGTGCTCCTCCTCCTCCTCCTCCTCCTTCCTCAATCAGCTCCTCCGACATCCTGACAACGACACCTGCACGCCAACCAAAGAGAGTCGTGCACAGTGGTTGTGGAAGCCCAGTTGTCGCATGACTGAAGTTACAGGATTTCTTTCTATAGAGTTATTACACCTGTACTTGTAATTCTACTTCATTTGTGGGTCTGTTTAAGTTTCCTTTTACATGCCGCATACTTCTTATCTGACTTCAAGCTGACAAATTGCAAACAATATATTAGTAGGCCGAGTTATGAGCTCAAAGTCGGACATTCTTCATCAGGTTATTGCACACACACCAAAAATTCAGTGTGGCAGCCACCCACAGTGCCACATAACGGCAGTTGGGGGCGGGAGGACCGAAGGCATTTGCTTTTTGTGCGTGTTGAGCGTTTTCCTGCCACTTCCCGAACTCCTGTCCGCTGTCCGGTCCTGCTCATCAACATAATTAAATAGCATTGCTCATTGTGTGCTGGGCGATTGCTGTGCCGGTTGTGCCTCGGATGTGGGGCATGGCATGGGCGTGGGTCTTCTGCACTTGGGTCCTGTTTCCCGGGTCCTGGGTCTTGGCCAATAAAACGAAAATGGAATCGAACCAGCTTAATGGCGGGGCAGGGCGACCCTAAGGCCGTTTAAATAAATGATAAACAAATCGAAAATGGGAAGCGCTTTTGCCGGACGCAAAAGTTTCGGCTGATGACTGGCCATAAGTTACGCAATCGTTTTCGCAGGCGCCGATAGAGAGCGCCATTTGTCCTTTCGGCAGGAGCGGGTGGGTGGGCCTTGGGTTGATAAGTGGGCGCAGGGAGCAGGGCGCAGGGTGCAGGACGCCATTGTCAGCGGAGGATATTCATTGGGGAGGTGAACAATGCACAAAGGCCAGCGGGCGCTGCCAGCTGCGGATTACGAATATGAACGGAAACGGAAACTAATTAAATATGTAGAGCAATTGCTGCTGCATCTCGCTTTATCCTACCGATTCACTTTTTCACTTTTGTTGGTCCCGCATCAGTGCAGCCAGTGTTTCGGTTTCTCCTTCGGCTCGGCTTGGGCTTGAGCTTGGGCTTGGGCTGGGGCCTGGACCGACCACCTTCCTTTCCGCCTTGCCAGTCTCGAATTGGATTTGGATTTTGGCCAGGGCCAGGAAGCAGTCGAGAGCACTGTATGTATGGAAAGTGCCCCAACTGCGAGGGGCGTAATTGCCCCACCCCCTAAGCCTCCGCTCCGCTCCGAGTCCCAATCGCAATCCCATTTCAATTTCCATTCCCATTCCCGTCACCATTGAACTTGCTCAAAGGTCTGCGCAGCTGCAACTGCAACAGAGGCAACAGCGCCAGTTGCAACTGCAACAATAGCTGCACTAAAAACAAAAAACGTTTAATATAAAACCGGAAAATCAGAAACAACGCAGCCGGTCCATTACGATTTGCTATAGTGCCTATTAATAAAGAAAAACATCGAAATGACTTTCTACACTTTCTCCACACAATTTGCAGTTTTTAAGAACATCGCATGAATCACTTGTACCAAAACTTTTCTCGCCGTGTGTGGATGCAACTGGTTTTTTGGGAAAACCACGACATTGCACGTTGCTAGCTGCTTTTAAGTTTTCTGTGTCGGTGTGCAATTTCCTTTTTTGTTTTTGGGCGCCTTGAGAATGACTTTGCTTCCGCGTGAAGATGCGGCAGCAGGTCTGGAGTTTCGAGTCGCGAGCCCGGGTCGATTATGCAACATGGGGAAGATGTGCGTCTTTGTTGCATCTGATGTTAATGTGCGACCGCCAACCGGTTGCCCATCGTCATTGCCGTCATCGCCGCGCCAGCAGAAGCAGCTTCATCATCGTGAGCATGGCCCTCGCCAGCTGAAGATGTAATCCCCACTGAAAGATGCTCCGATGGCACTGGAGTGCAGGCCATGTGCTCCAGCCATGGGCTCCAGCACAGCGGCTTCCAGTTCGAACTTCATTCGCCTCAGCATCGTCATTATGACGATGTCGATGTGGTTTGATTGGCAACAGATTATTGCGTCGGTGTCCCGCTTGCTGCTCCCAGCTAGTTCCTTATGTAAGCCCGCTTTGTTTACAATCCGAAACAGTTTAAATGTGGATTAATTATTATTCGGCAGTGATGGAATCTGCCTAGCTGCATAGCGTCGTAGCTGCCAGATGAGAAATGATAATCAGCGACGTAATCGAAATGGCCGGATGGCCCCGATTCGCTGGCTCGGCTCAGTCCAAGTCACTCACTGCTAATGAAAGCAGTGGCTAATCAACAGCGAAAGCATGACGGTGGGCGGAGGGAGGAGGGCGGAGGCGTACTGAGTGGTGGGTGAGTTGGCGGTGTTGGGGCTGTTGGGTGGCCAGTGGCCATGACCTCTCTCCGCCAGCAGTCGGACATCTTGGTGATGGTGATGTAAGCGCGAACAAAACCCATTGCTGCAGCGCCGGGGCATGACAAGATATTTTTGATGTTGCTGCAGGCGAGGCTTAACCCAATAACGCTCGAGAGTCTCTTGCCGAACTGGCTTTCTAAGAGGGGACCTGACCTGGCCCAATCCGAAGAACAGTGCCTGGCTCGTTCCCTGCCCCACAGCCCCATAGCCCCCCTCCGTGGAGGCAAACAAACTTATCTTGCTAATTTCCGGCACGGGAACGGCCATCAATGGGTTAATGACTAACGACGGCCAGCAGCCGGCGGGCAGCAGCCAACCTGACTAACCTGGCCAACCAATCCGGCCAACCCTTGGCCAATCGTTATGCAAGTCTGGACCAACAATAAGGAATTGCCAATAGGAAGTTCGTCGTATCTGCATAAAATCCATAAACATGAACGTCAACAAAATACCTAACGGTTAACAACCAGCATCGGCGATGTGATAAAGTAGCAATAGCAATAGCAGCTAGCTCTGGGCCAAAACTGGAACTGGTCAAGTTGCATATTACAACAGTTTGAGTTTCGGTGTTAGCTATTTTCGGCGACCAGCCCACGAGGCTTAGGGCCACTCAGATTTTCTCTCGAAAGAAAGTAGAGCACAGAAGCGAATGCTCCTCGGGAGAGAGTGACTTAGTACACTGGGAGATAATACACAGCTTATTAAAACCCAACTTTTTTAGTTCCAAGGGAATAATGTTAATAGAAATCAGAAATCAACTAGAAAAACATTCTTTATTATGCAGCTTGGATAAATCTAGATACAGCTTCTAGACATATAAAATACGTTTTTCTTACGTAAATATATCAAAAGGAATTTAAGATATCATTTGGCGATCTTAAATGGGTCTAGGAAACCGGTTTTGTTTATCATATAAAATATTGAAAATGGAAAACCAAAGATGACTGATACACTCAAGTTGGCATCACAACATGGGATTTGAAATAATTTTGGGACACTTTTTTCGTGAGCCGAGCGGGATTGCGATTGCAAAAGGGCACATGCTGGGGATGATGTGAAAGGTCAACACTCTCGCGATCTTCGGAAAGGGAGAGTGAAGACCGGACGGCCGAGAAGAAAACGAAAACGAAGACGAAGACGCGGCCATGTGGCCTTCAATGGGTCGCGGTCGTGAAGCCCCAGTGGTCTGGCTCCACTTCATTCAGCTCGTCGTCGGAGAAAGAGATTATCTCTGCACTTGCTCCGCGGCGAGCGATCGCTTATATAACCCCATGGCTCCCGAGTGCAGAAGAGGGCTATAAAACGGCGTGTGCCCACGATTGCCGAATCATTTCCAGTCGGTCCAGAGGCGAGCAATCATTCGAGTCCTTCGCAGCGAATCCAGAGAAATGGCAGCCCGTTTCATAGTGAGTTTGGCACGACACCACGTCAGTTCAGGTGGATCCTAACTTAGATTCCCTCCTCCCAATCCCAGATCAGTGCGCTTCTGCTGGCTAGCCCAGCTGTATGGGGCAAGCCCACTTTCGGACGAGAACATGTCCACATCCGCATTCACCTGCCGGAGAGCGGTGGGGATCACGGCGGCCACGGAGGCGGTGATTTTGGCGGCCATGGAGGTGGCGGCTATGAGGTTCACTCCCACGATGGCGGATACAGCGGCGGTGGAGGAGGTGGTGGCCATGTGAACACCTATGCTGTTATCACCGAGAACCACGGATACAGTGCCGGAGGAGGCGGAGGCGGTGGCGGTGACCACGGATACAGTTCCGGCGGATATAGTTCCGGTCATGATGATGCCAAGATTGCTGCTATCGCAGCTGCCGCTGGCTCGTCCTCTGATCACGGACATGGTGGACATGGAGGCAGCGGCGGACACGGCGGAGGTTACGGTGGCCATGCCATCGCCAACATTGCAGCCATCGCCGCCACCTCGGACTCTTCTGCTCATGGTGGCAGCGGAGGATACGGAGGCTACAGCGGTGGCGGTCACAGCGGAGGAGGTCATGACACCCAGGTGATTGTGGCTGCTGCTGCAGCTGGTGATTCCCATGGTTCTTCCGGCGGATACGGTGGTGGCTCCTCTGGTGGATACAGCGGTGGCTCCTCCGGTGGCTACAGCGGTGGCTCCTCCGGTGGCTACGATGGTGGATACTCTGGGGGATCCTCTTACAGCGGTGCCTCCTCCTACAGCGCTGGTTCGTCCTACAGCTCCGGAGGATACAGCGGTGGACATGGCGGCGGCTACAGCAGTGGCGGCGGATCCAGCTACGATACCCAGGTGGTGGCTGCAGCCGCTGCTTCCGGCAGCGGTGGCTCCTACGGCGGATCTTCCGGCGGCGGTGGCGGTGGCGACGGATACAGCTACTCGGCGCCGGCTTCCGGCGGCTGGGCAGGATCCAACCCAAGCTGGAAGTAGACGGCAATGTCCGTCCGTGGCCATCTGGTCGTCTAGTCTACTGTTCACGTTTAACTTATATTTGACATGTTCGCTCATCCATATTCCACACATTCTCCCAAGATACTGGTGTACAAATAAACCATGTTAGTGTAATAATTTAAGCCAACTGCCCAGCGTGTGATTTACCTAAGCCTTGTCACGTTTGTGCCGATTTTTCTCCGCCTCTTTCATTGGAGCTATATAGTGGCGCTTAAACATGTCATAAATGGAGAAGTACACGGCACTCATCAGGCCCGCCTTGAGCAGGGTAGGCGACATCCCCTTATAGAAGCCCCCGAATCCTTCCTCCCGGAACGTGGTGGTGATGCAGCCCAGGATCGTGGGGCACTCGGGGTTGCGGCCAAAGGTCTTGCGCTCCTGCTTGAAGGCCATCAGCTGGATGCGCTTCTTGAGCAGGTCCGCCGGGTAGACGATCATCTTGGCCAGCACCCCGGACAGTGCCCCATTGAGGAAGAGGAAGCCTCCGTGGATCTCCTGGCGCTGGTCGGGAGGCTTGGCCATCAGGACGGCGGCGTTGAGGTACTTGTAGAAGAGAAAGTTTGCCCCCACCAGCGGAAACACCTGCACAAGCGTGAAGGGCAATCCTCGGGACAGACCCGTCCACCCCTCCATTCTATAGACCTTGCGAAGTCCAGAAAAAGTGTTCATCTGGCTGCGGCGCGAGGAGGGGTCTGCGGCCACCATCTGGGTTCTCACCACGTCAAACGGCTGGGCCGCCACGGCGCCCAGACATCCGGCTATGCCGCCGCAGATGAAAAACATTAGGAAGGGGCGCTCCGTCCAGAAGTCCCACTGGTGGGCCATGGAGCGAAGCTGCTCGTAGGACCAGAACTGCACCAGAGCGTACGAGATGCTCAGAACCTGACCGGAGTTGTGACCCCGGAACATGCCGCGCATTCCCTCCTCGGCGTACACCGACTTGAAAGCGTGGATGACCCCTCGGTACTTGGACCCGTGATGGTTGGTGACTGGTTCCACCTGCATCTGGAAGCGTATCTTCAGCACGTCCAGCGGCTGGGTTATGGCCCGCGTCGCAGCTCCGGCGATTCCGCCGCCGACGGCCTGCATTATCTGGATTTGAACCGAGTTCTCGGGCATCGGATGTGGTGACGAGGAATGGACGGGTGGGCTTTCGGTCCGGGGCGAGCTCCCCAGCACGGCAGGAGCTATTCACTGTACAGATGTGGACGAGGTGGTGTGTTGTCATTCCGCAAGCTAAATTCTCTGATACTGTATAAGAAATCGGCTAGGCTTTTTTTAAGCTCCGGCCCATCACACACGTTTTTTTTTTCAATTTACTATTTAGTCGAATTTTTAAAATACACAATAATTTCTCTGACAATAATGTAAAAGCTTAAAATAAGTGAGGTGTCTACGTATTTACCTCCACATTAGTTGGGGTCTGCATATGTACATATATGTTTATGTTGCTCCTCCCAGTGCTAATCCCTTCGATCTCTTTCAGCCGTCGCCAAGCACCAGGTTGTCGCGTACACGCAGAGGTCGCAGGTCAAGCACGAGAACCGGCACATCCAGCTGGTGCGGGAGTACGGCTTCCACCCGCGCACCAAGGCCTCCGTGGAGGACGGCGACGTGCTGCCCCGCAAGTTCGAGCCCTTTCCGGAGCACATGTACGGAAAGCCGCTGGAGGAGATTGACACCTTCATTTACGAGGAGGTGAGTACTGCCGCATTAAGCCTTCCCTCATTATCCGCGGCCTCGCCTCAGTTGGCCGCCCATTGGCTCTAATTAAAAAGTCACAGGCAGGCGGCGACCACCAGACCCCAGATCCGTGTTCTCGTGGTGGGGCAGTAGGGCAATCCTCGCGGTGGTAGGCGGTGGTGCTGGAGGCGGAAATGGAACACGGCGGGCGCGGCTGTTGCTGCTTTTGTTTTGATACCGTCGTCGCGCTGCACTTGCCCCATTGTGGGCACAAGTGGAAGTGCACTTTGGCGCAGGGAAACTGCGGTTAATGGAAACGCCTAGAACGGCCCTCGTGGGTCCTCGAAAGCCGAAAAGGAAATCAGCGTAAATGCCGCTCGCTCGTTAAATTTCAAAGCCGGGAATAAATTTTGGAACCACATCAACTACAGCAACATCAAACAAAGGACACACAGTTGCAAACACGTCTGCCCAAGTGCCCAAGTGTGAGTGTGTAGGCATGAGCTCGGTGCTGGAAATATGGGTCATGTCATGCACAGGGCTCCGGGCAGCAAAGTTGACAGCCGTATTTACGTGACTCAAACAAAGTGGCCGGTGCCACTGCCACTGCCGCAACCGCTGCCTCTGCCGCAGCAGCCGCGGAGGACAAATTATAGGCGAACATGCAAGTGTACTCAAGACTTGGCGGCTTTCGCGCCACGTGTCGTGGCGAAATAATTCCGGATAGCAGCCGCGGCCGGACCCCCGGACGAACTGGACTCGACTGGACTGGACGGGGCTGAGTAAACATGCAAGTGCCCAGTCCACGGGGCTGCACAATATAATGGGAGTTACGGGGAGCGATAAGATGAGCGTACCTGTGACGCCGAGTGATGTGTTTATCGATCTACCGGACATCCCACTAAGTCCAAGACAAACAAAGTCCGGCAATCTATAATTAAATCTTATTGGCGACATGCTTGCAGTCCTGGAACATCCCACTGCGAATCTCGACGCTCTTTCTGGGTCACTCCTGCGATGGGTGCTGCAATGTTGTCCCACATTCTATAATTAAATCCAGAGTGGTTGGGTTTTTGGGGAAGCAAATGAGAACGGAGTTTCTCCGGTTGCCTAATCTGTTGAGCACACGGCTTTATTTAATCCGTGCCACAGAATCGAGGCAACTCCCAAGGTACCTCCCCCCTCTGCACTTGGCTTTCCTAGCTGTGGCTTTAGATTTGATTATTTTGTAGCAAAATAATTGCTGTCTTAAGCTTATTGATTTTCTGTTCAAAATGCTTTGAATAGACAGGGGATTAAGTAATTGAAACTTCCAACTATTACATTCTAATAACAGCCAAGACATTGATTCTAGGCTCTTAGTAACTATTGCTCACCTCTGGTAGTGCCCTGGGATTCAGGCAAACCAAACATTCTTAAACTATGCCTTTGAGTAAGTTTCCTAACCAAACAGCGTAGGCAAGCAAGCCTGCCACCCAGTGGCTTCCATCCGCATCCCAGGCTAGTTGCCTCCTTTGGAAATGGGTTGCATGGCTTTCAAGCAGCCACTGCAGGTGCAGAATCAAAGTGCTTAATTGCATTTTAATGGCCATCTGCTGGCAAACAACGCCCGCCTGCTCGTCTCCGGCGACACGATAAGACACAGACGCCGCATGTTTGTCCGGAATCTCTACAAGCTTCTACACAGCTTTTCATTTCGGGCACTTAAAAATACACACGCTTATCCTTAAGCTTTCCGCTCCGCTCCGCTGCTTGCCGGATCCACCAACCACCAACTACATTCCGGGTAGGAAGGGAACTGGATAGGCATGCAAATTTACAGCCAGGCCCACAAAATGGTAAATGGCAAATGCCACCCAATCGAAATTTTTGCTTGTTACATTAAAATTTCTGCTTACTTGGCTGGGCGACGTTTATGTGTGTATTACAGTGACGAACGAACGACCTTCAGACGAGCGTGAGTCTGGAAGGGGGGGGGTCGGTCGGACGCTACTGGGCCAGCCGAAACATCATCCTCGGCAGGCACATCTGCATATATAATTGAAGGAATCAGGGCGCTAATGAACAACTCAGTGCGGCCTGGGCGGCTGCCTTAAGGTTTGGTTCTCGTTGCTCCCCTTTGGAGGCAAACAAATCGATTTTCCGAACGTGGCCAAGGGGCAAGAGCGGAACAGCATGACGAGCGCAGGACACGCGCTCCCTGGGGTCGCAGGAGGCAGTTCCTCCAACCGACTGCGCCTTGAATTACCAAACCGTATTAGCCGATTTGGAGGCAATTTATTGGCCTGCCTCGAGCTGATCAATGTTTAATGGGGCCTTTGCGATGGGCACCAAGTGAATCCAATCCGCCGGTTGGCCGATAAGCATCCATCGGCAGGAAGTGGGCTAAAATCTGTAATCTGAACAGCAAGCAAAACACTTTTGGCAAAACGTGCTCCCGCGCTCACGCACATATAGACACATGATTCGCGAATGTGGTTATGTCGAAAGAGCACGCTGGCCCTTTTCTCACCGCTCTCTTTCTTCTGCCACTCTTATTAACAACGCATGGTTTAGTTGTGGAACCTTGGCGAAAATCCAGTAATTTATTAGAATCAATTTTACGTGAATTTTAAATGCACATATACGTTTGTGTGAAAACTGGTTTGCAAAATTACATGTGGGCCACTTTTTTGGGGCGACCCAGTCGGCGTTTTTCGTTTCGGTGTGTTAGCATCAATCAAGAGTTCCTGCAAGCAGAAGGGAACTTGGATTAGAACCTCGCGTGCGGGCAATGGAGTGGTTTGGGAAAGGGTGCTCCCAGACCAGAGGCTGCGGTCAGCGGATGAACTCACCATTTAGTGGGCAATGGTGCAGCGATTACTTGGACCTTGCACGCATCTTCCTGCGTTTACGCTTCAACCTACGCATACGCTTCTTACGCCACTGCAAACGAGAGAAATATCACTGTTAGTTGCTGTTCACTTGGGTGCGTTTCACTATATTCCAAAGGGAAAATTTTCTCTTCGCGACTAATTACCTTAGCTCTCATTTTCCTTCTGGTCTGGACGACGGTTTGAGAACGAAAGAACGAATATCAAACGGAAGTCGGCCTGCTAGGCTCGCGTGGCCATTTGACAGCACGCTGAAGGGTTGCTTCGGTGCGATAGCTGCCTATCGATAGTGGCGCTGCCACCTAGCACTGCCACCTGGCAGTGCTGCCATTTACTTTTCGCGCTGGTGCTGCCAGATCCGATTCCATTTTAATAGGATTTAAAAAGAAAGTCCTGCTTAATTGGAAATAGTTCGGCAGCGCTCAACAAGTAAAAAGTAATAAGAACTGCACAACGGTTACCACCACACCGCCAGGTGCCCCAACTGGATAAATAAAATCCTCCACCGTGCAGCACCCTGTACTAAGCGCGCTTTTTTTTAAAATTCCAGACCTTCCGTGTGTTATCCAATTGCAAAAAAATTTGAATAAAATAAAACTTTTTGGTGTAAACATGTTTTGATTAGAAATTTAATTATGAACTCAACGAGGTATGCCATTCCATATTCGGACCAATATTTCGAATGTTCTGATCAAAATATTGATATTTATAGTCGCAAAATAACAGAAAAGCGGTTATCGGCAAAAAATCATCATCAAAAATTGAAAGAAAAGTGAAAATAATATTTTTTTTTTTGAAAACACAGTCCGATAGGAAATTTAATTACGAGCTCAACGAGGTATGCCATTCCATATTCGGACCAATATTTCGAATGTTCTGATCAAAATACTGATATTTATAGTCGCAAAATAACAGAAAAGCGGTTATCGGCAAAAAATCATCATCAAAAATTGGAAGAAAGGTGAAAATAAATTTTTTTTTTTTTGAAAACACAGTTTGATAGGAAATTTAATTACAAGCTCAACGAGGTATGCCATTCCATATTCGGACCAATATTTCGAATGTTCTGATCAAAATACTGATATTTATAGTCGCAAAATAACAGAAAAGCGGTTATCGGCAAAAAATCATCATCAAAAATGGGAAGAAAAGTGAAAATAACATTTTTTTTTTGAAAACACAGTTCGATAGGAAATTTAATTACGAGCTCAACGAAGTATGCTATTCCATATTCGGACCAATATTTCGAATGTTCTGATCAAAATACTGATATTTATAGTCGCAAAATAACAGAAAAGCGGTTATTGGCAAAAAATCATCATCAAAAATTGGAAGAAAAGTGAAAATAATATTTTTTTTTTTTGAAAACACAGTTCGATAGGAAATTTAATTACGAGCTCAACGAGGTATGCCATTCCATATTCGGACCAATATTTCGAATGTTCTGATCAAAATACTGATATTTATAGTCGCAAAATAACAGAAAAGCGGTTATCGGCAAAAAATCATCATCAAAAATTGGAAGAAAAGTGAAAATAATATTTTTTTTTTTTTGAAAACACAGTCCAATAGGAAATTTAATTACGAGCTCAACGAGGTATGCCATTCCATATTCGGACCAATATTTCGAATGTTCTGATCAAAATACTGATATTTATAGTCGCAAAATAACAGAAAAGCGGTTATCGGCAAAAAATCATCATCAAAAATTGGAAGAAAAGTGAAAATAATATTTTTTTTTTTTTGAAAACACAGTCCAATAGGAAATTTAATTACGAGCTCAACGAGGTATGCCATTCCATATTCGGACCAATATTTCGAATGTTATGATCAAAATACTGATATTTATAATCGCAAAAACACAGAAAATCGATTTCCGGCAATAATCCAGAATCACCATATAAAAATTGCAAAAAATTTGAAAAAAATAAAATCCGATTCCATTTTAATAAAATTTAAAAAGAAAGTCCTGCTTAATTGGAAATGGTTCGGCAGCGCTTAACAAGTGGAAAAGTAATAAGAACTGCACAACGCTTACCACCATCGCCAGGTGCCCCAACTGGATAAATAAAATCCTCCACGGAGCAGCACCCTGTACTAAAGGCGCTTTTTTTTTAATTCCAGACCTTCTGTGTGGTATCCAAGCGGTTCCGGAAGAACTACATCCATCGCTTTACGGGAACCAAGAGCCTCTTCCTCTTCTACCCATGGAGCCCAGCAAGGCGCGTTTGCGTCTACATCGCCACCAACCAGTTCTTCGACTACTGCGTCATGGCCACCATCCTGTTCAACTGCATCTTCCTGGCCATGACGGAGACCGTGGAGGAGGCGGAGTACATCTTTCTGGCCATATACTCCATCGAAATGGTCATCAAGATTATTGCCAAGGGATTTCTGCTCAACAAGTACACGTATCTGCGCAACCCGTGGAACTGGCTGGACTTCGTGGTCATTACCAGTGGCTACGCCACCATCGGCATGGAGGTGGGCAACCTGGCGGGGCTGCGCACTTTCCGCGTGCTGCGCGCCCTCAAGACGGTGTCCATCATGCCCGGATTGAAGACGATCATCAACGCGTTGCTGCACTCCTTCCGCCAGCTGGCGGAGGTCATGACATTGACCATCTTCTGTCTGATGGTCTTCGCGCTCTTTGCCCTCCAGGTCTACATGGGCGAGCTGCGCAATAAGTGCGTGCGCCAGGTTCCCACCGACTGGACGAACGTCTCTCACACAGACTGGCAGATGTGAGTTGTGCAAAGAGTCAGAGTCTCGCTTTCCGGTCAGAAGTGCGATCTAATCGATGACTTATTTCGTTTCAGCTGGGTCAACGACACCGACAACTGGCTGTATGACGAGGATGAACTGCCCGTGCTGTGTGGTAACTTAACTGGAGCCCGCCATTGTCCCTTCGAGTACGTGTGCCTCTGCGTAGGCGAGAATCCCAATCACGGCTACACCAACTTTGACAACTTTATGTGGTCCATGCTGACGACTTTTCAGCTGATCACGCTCGACTATTGGGAAAATGTGTACAACATGGTTTGTGTTTCCAGGGTCTTTGTGTTTTGAGGGTCTAATCACATTTCTTCCAGGTGCTGGCAACATGCGGTCCCATGAGCGTCTCCTTCTTTACGGTGGTGGTTTTCTTTGGCTCGTTTTATCTAATCAACCTGATGCTGGCTGTAGTGGCGTTAAGTTACGAGGAGGAAGCAGAGATCACGAACGAGGTGAGTTCACGTAAACCCTATTTTGTGCATTACTAACATTTTAATGGCTCTGCAGGAACGCAAGAAGGATCTATTGGACCACCGGGACGACTCCACTTTCAGCTTCGATCCCTCGGTGCTTAACGTAAAAAAACTGAACAAGAATAACAAAAAGAAGATCGACTCACGGAAGGGAGTGCTCTTGGCATCGTACAGCAAGAAGAAAACGAGACGAAAAAAAACCAAAGGGGGGAAAGAAGGTGGCACCAACGGCAATGGGAACGGCAGCAACGGGGACGACCATAAATCCCATTCGGCCACCCCCAGTCCTGGACCAAGTCCCCGCCACAGCGCAACCGAATGCCCGACGGCACTTACTATCCAAGCTCAAAAACAATACCAGCAGATGGAGCAGCACAAGCTGGCCAAATCAAGCACTGGCGGCAGCAACTCTGCAATGGCCCCCACGCCCAAGGGGCGCATCAGCTTCCAGGACACCGGAATGGGCGTAAAGAACCCCAATATGCTTTACCCCTCGGACTACAAAGGGCAGCTCATCGCCAGCAGCCGCCAGCCTAGCTCCAACTCAAGCGGCGTAAATCGCGAGTCCTCGCAGGACGACTCTGGGGTAGTGGACGATCACGAGGAACAAGATACGAACAACGACTTGGGACACGTTTCCACTGTTGAGCTGGCCCTTTCCCCACGCGAGGTACGCCTTATTAAGTGCAATGGAAACATTGCACGGATCAAGAACCACAATGTGTACGCCCTGCACCAGGAATTCTCTTCGGAGGTGGTGGTGATCGGTAAGTAAAAAAAAAAGTTATGTGAATGGACAGATTATATGCAAATATCACTATTCAAGATGACCTACCCGACCGAAACTGTGATCGTTGCGTTCATTGGTGCACCGACTACGAAAGCTGGCTACAGTTTCAAAACTGCCTATACAAAGTGGTGAGGGATCCTCTTTTCGAGCTGGCCATCACACTTTGCATCGTGTTGAACACCGCCTTTTTGGCCATGGAACACCACGGGATGAGTGAAACCTTTCGCAACGCACTGGATGTGGGAAACAAAGTGAGTTCAATATTGCCAACCACCAGAGTAAGTCATCATCATTATTTATCTTGCACCTCATAGGTCTTTACGTCCATCTTCACGTTTGAGTGCATTGTGAAGCTAATGGCTCTGTCTAAAGATTTCTTTCTTTGCGGATGGAACATTTTCGACCTCCTTATCGTTACTGCGAGCCTGCTGGATATAATATTCGAGTTGGTCGATGGCTTGAGTGTCTTGCGTGGCTTGCGACTGGTAAATAACTTTATCTAGCATTCAATTTCATATTTTAATCTTATATTCATTTTTCCAGCTAAGGGTATTAAAGTTGGCCCAATCGTGGACTACAATGAAGGTGCTGCTTAGCATTATAATCTCGACGATCGGCGCCCTTGGCAACCTCACGCTCATTTTAGTCATAGTCATCTACATATTTGCTGTCATCGGCATGCAGTTGTTCTCCAAAGACTATACGCCCGAGAAATTCGATCCAGATCCTGTGCCAAGGCAAGACCGAAAGGAAATCTTTCAAAAATTTTAGCTTAATTATATTTATACCTTTGAACAGATGGAATTTCAATGACTTCTTTCACTCGTTTATGATGATCTTTCGCATTCTGTGCGGCGAATGGATCGAGCCTCTCTGGGATTGCATGCGAGCCGAAGAGGAGGTATGGCCCTTACGGCTATTGACTAATAACTAAAGGTTACTAAAATTGGTTACATTTTCCAGCAAGGAGCCTCCACCTGCTTTGCCATATTTCTGCCGACGCTCGTGATGGGAAACTTCATGGTGCTTAACTTGTTCTTGGCCTTGTTGCTCAACAGCTTTAACTCCGAGGAGCTCAAGTCGAAAAAAGAGGCAAGTCAAATGTTCCGGATGCTCATATTTTGATCCCAGTTTCTTAGCGTTCGTGAATGTATATGTCTTTATGTCTATGTGTGTGCCAGAAAAGGCACTTAAACAACCCGATAACTAAATCCGAAAATCTCGAAAAGCGATGGGGGAGGGATCATCTCTCCCGTGTCATAAAACAACCCCTTTAAAATGGTTAAGATGATCGTTTGTTTGGTCGACCTATAAATGTTTGATTTGAATGTGTCTTGCACTTTATGTGGTTTTCGGTATTTGTGTGTCTCTGAGTGTGAGATCTTAGCTTTATCATGATCGCGCGATGGCACCCCCAATTACATTTCCAGTTGAATTATACACCATACGATCTGTGGCACTCCTCTGTTTCTACAAGCAAAACCGATTATAATTTTCATGTTTCTAAAAATCCAACTAAATTTAATCGCTGTCTGTATTGTGTTACTAACTGTGCTAAATGTTCATACTCTCCTATTTAACCAAATCAATAATAAACCCACTCAGCACAGGAGTCTATGAAGAGTTCTACTTACGCCCTTTGCTGGGTTCATCAGTTCGGAGCCGTCCGAAAACTGATTCTACGAAGTTTGTTCTGGCGAAATTAGCAACCACTCAAATCGCATAAAATCAGACCCAGAACAGACCTCGCATAAGTCTTATAGTAGGTCTACATGTAAAACAAATCTCTTAAATGCACTAAAGCGTATTCCAATTAACCGAATTTCTGTCGTCAACTCTGCACAATGCGTTTTAAATCCTAACTTGCGACACAAAAAAACACCTAACACAAACACAATCTTAAACCCAATCAAAACGAAACTTAAACAATTTAAATACACTGAAAACGTTAAACAGATTTTCAAGAAGAAGGTAATTTTTTTAACTAAACTTCTTACTTGCTTTAAACTTGCTTGCCTCGTTTGCGTTAACCAATCCATATCTAAATCCAGACATACTGTATGTGTAAATACTTATGTATAGAGTAGTCAAAAGTCGATCAGGCTATATATGTCGTTGTATTTTTTATGTTGCCTGCCCTTAGCATAAGTCCTCTTCAGTTCTGTATGCATTGGATCCCCAATTGTGTAATATCAATGTTGATGTCTATTCAAAAAGAAACATGTAGCAAACTCTTTAGTTGAGTTTCACTCTTGGGCTTCGCTGTGTTCTAATGCTCTGCATTCTCTGACCCAAATAGGAAGTGGGCGAGGAGTCCAAGTTGGCGAGGAGCATCGAACGGGTGCGCGACCTGATTCGCAAGAAGCGGCAAGAGCGCAAGGATCGCAAGGAGCGAAAGTTTGCGGAGAAGTTCCAGCAGATCGTACTGGATGCCCAGCAGGCGCATGCTCAGACTCACTCCCACCAGGCTGCAGTCGGTTTGGAGAGAGGCGACAAGCCCAGTGCGCTGGCGGAAACCAAGTTTCATAGATTGAGCTATCAGGTAATAAGTCTTGCATTTCACGTTTGAACTATGAAAATAATCCATATCTTTCTCAGGAATCTATGAATCGCCCAGTTTCCGGCTCCGACTTTGGCTTCCAGATTCCCCTGCACGACGGCTTGCATACGATAGTCGATGGCTTAGAGTATGAGGACACAGAAGACTTGCCAGAGCAGATCCAGCTGCAAGCGCATCCACTGCCACCCACTTCGGACTCGATGCCTCCTACCTATGAGAGTGCAATGCTGGCCGCCGCTGCGGGCTCATTTTCCTCTGTCAATGGAAACGGAAACAGTCAAAATCTAACGCCATTCGTACAAGCCGAGCGCCGGCTGCAGCACCAAATCTCCTCGGGAGTGAGCACCCAGCAGAACGATTCACGCGAGGAGGCTACCTACACAGAATCAATCGAGCTGCGTCTGCTGGGCCAGTACAACTCAACGGATACGGACCCGTACGCTAACGACCAACGGAGCGGCTGTGGTTCCTTCAACCGAGGCGACTCACTGCAGGACAACTCCTCGCGGCGGTACGGAAGCGAAGAGCACGATGAGGCCTATCTGAAGTACCAGAAGTCCCTGCTGACGCGATCTCCTAGTTACCGAAAGTCACTGGATCGCCTATCCCAATCTAGTGGGCAGTCTCAGCGCTCATTGCTCAAGTCGGAGGAGGCTGAGATGCGGAGGCATTATAGCGGCCAGTCCCTGAACTCCATATATATCGAACAGGATGAACTGCTGTCTCAGCAGGGCAATTTGCGAGAGGAACTGCTCAATTGCGACCAAAAGGAACTATTTCAGTTCCTGCAGGAGGAAGAGGAACTGCATAAGGGGACCAACCTGAACCGCATCTCAAATGTAATGAGGTCCCGACGACCCTCTAGTCAGATGGGACAGCCAGATAACGAAGCATTGGTGGAGCACTCTGAGTTTGACAACATTATTCAGAGTTTTGAGAAAGAACTAGAAGAGATCAAGCGATCCACCACATCGTTGGAGCGCAAACTTTCCAACCTTTCAGAGCCCTCTCCGGCAGCCGATGAAGCCACTAAAGCCATTATGGAGCACATTGCTATCATTACAGGCGCCTCCGAGCGCTCTGCCGCCGACGAGGTAGTGCTCCCCCTGAACCCATACGACAGTTATGATCTGTCCAGCGTACCACGACGTTCGCAATCCGTCAGCGCAGCCGCTCAGCGCCAGTCCGTGAAACTAAAGCGACGCAGCCTGGAGAAACAGCGCAAGATCGATGAGGACTTTAGCATCTCAAATGAGATACGCAAAATCTGTGATCAAATCCACGCCCCCTTCGTGGCCATGGAAGCAATGGCAGTCGCAGCCACCAGCGCCAGCCAGGCGACCCAACCTAATCAATCACCCTTTCTCAGGCGAAAGGTCGATCCGTTCACAGTGCAGTTCGATCGCTTCAAGCGCCTTTCCCTTATAGAGCGCGTGGAGGAAGTACCCGAGGAGGAGAAGCCTATCTCGACGCTACGCATTGAGTCGGAGAAGATGCCGCGCAAGTTTCTGCACGGTCACGACCAGCTGCGTCTGGACAGCCTCTCTCTGAAGAGCACGAACTCGTACGAAAACCTCCTGATCCAGAAACAGAAGCTGGGCATGGCCGCGCCCCCCGCCGTTCCTGCTACTCCGCCTACCTCCTTGAAATCGAGCATCGAGCCACCGACACTGGCGCAAATTTCATCGCTGAAAACCACCCCGCCGCTGGCTGCTCTCACCGAGCATCAGCAGCACTTTCATGCCACAAGCATTCAGGCAGCACCCACTCACGCTCACGCCCACGCCCATGCCCATGCCCATGCCCACTCTCAGGCACATGCTCACTCAATGGCTGGGCAGCGGCGACGCCAGGAGCATCCACAATCGACGCTAGACAAAGCCGCATCCTTCCAGTCCGCGCGCACCGAGTCGCACAGCTCGGGAGCGGCAGACACGAGCTCAGCCCTGGCTCTGGCCATGGCCCAAAAGACTGAGCAGTCGCAGTCGACGGCGCCAGAGGCCACCCAGAAGCCGTCTGCATTTACGCGACTGACCGAAAAACCATGGCATTGTTTGGTTTCCTACGTAGACGATCTCACTGTCGGTGGGAGACGTAACTCGCAGGGAGCTTACAATGATCCCATGACTTTTCCGAGCTACGGGGCCACAAAGCCCGCCAAGGTGCCTGACGACTGTTTCCCCCAGAAGTGCTACGATCAGTAAGTATTCCTCAGCGTTCCCCCTGAGCTCTCTAATTGAGACTCCTTTTCAGTTTCTACTTTCGCTGCCCCTGGTTCATGAGCTGCATGGACACGCAGAGCGCCAAGCACTGGACGCGCGTGAGGACGGCTGTCTTGACGGTTGTCGATACTCCGGCCTTTGAGTGGTTTGTGTTGGTGCTGATCTTTGCGTCAAGTATCACGCTCTGCTTCGAGGACATTAACCTGGACAAGAACAAAACGCTAAAAAGAGTGCTATACTGGATTAACTTCTCCTTCTGTCTGATATTCGTCGTGGAAATGATTCTCAAGTGGCTGGCCCTGGGATTTTCCAAGTACTTTACCAGCTTCTGGACCATACTTGATTTCATCATAGTGTTTGTAAGTGACTCTTATAAAAGTGTATTAAACCGTGACTTCTTACCGACTTGCTCTCCTCCAGGTATCAGTTTTCTCGCTGCTTATTGAAGAGAATGAGAACCTGAAGGTCCTAAGATCGCTGCGCACCTTACGAGCTTTGCGTCCGCTGAGAGCCATCTCTCGGTAAGTTGACCAATTGTTGGTCTCCCGATAGGCTGCACCACAACCTACTCAGACATCCGTGCATCCGATGAAGAAAGCTCTCTGCGTAGGAACTTCCGTCACTACTTCTCGTTCTTCCTCTATCACTACTGATCTATTTTATCTTTTCGAGGAGGAGTTGGTCAGACCGAGCGATGCGATCCAAGCCGTGTGCAGTGTTTAATACAATCTCGTCTTCTTTATGAATTTCGAATAGAAATACGTACTCGTAGAACACGCATTGCATCGTCCTCGCCTCCGTCCTTGTCCTCGTCCTTAAATCTGTTTAGTCTGTATTTGAAGTATAGACCTTTTCTGTGCCTCTGTAGCTTTAGTATATTGTAGAAGTAGAAACGAATATTATGTATATATGTATGCCCTAAGCTAGCTAAATAGTTGACTAAGCAGATGAGTTCCACTCCACAATCCATTCACTACTTTTTTAAGTATCCATTTGACCACGACCACTTAGCACTGTCCCGGCACAGTTGAGACGACCTG
This sequence comes from Drosophila santomea, assembly GCF_016746245.2. Classification (NCBI taxonomy): domain Eukaryota; kingdom Metazoa; phylum Arthropoda; class Insecta; order Diptera; family Drosophilidae; genus Drosophila; species Drosophila santomea. The sequence continues at coordinate 22,269,377 of NC_053017.2, forward strand.
CGTCCATCACGTTATTGCTGCTGGCATTTCATCGATCATTTCTATTCCAGGTGGCAAGGAATGCGGATTGTAGTAAACGCTCTCATGTATGCAATACCATCAATTTTCAATGTACTTTTGGTTTGTTTGGTTTTTTGGTTGATCTTCTCAATAATGGGTGTTCAGTTCTTTGGTGGTAAATTTTTTAAGTGCGTTAATGAGATGGGCGAGCTACTGCCGATTACTGTAAGTATTCCGGTGAATGTTCAGATGCAGCTTCACACCAATCCACATTTGGGATATTATTAATCATTGCATATTCCAGGAGGTGAACGACAAGTGGGACTGCATCGAACAGAACTACACGTGGATTAACTCTAAGATTACATTCGACCACGTGGGAATGGGCTATCTGGCCCTGCTGCAAGTGGCGACCTTCGAGGGCTGGATGGAGGTAATGGCCGACGCGGTGGATGCTCGTGGAGTGGATCTGCAACCGCAGCGGGAAGCCAACCTATATGCGTATATTTATTTTGTTATATTTATTGTGTGCGGATCGTTCTTTACACTGAATCTGTTCATTGGAGTTATTATTGATAACTTTAACATGCTTAAGAAGAAGGTAAGCCCATTGGCCTATGCTCCTGGCCGGTCAGCTATTTTGCATCCACACTTAAGTCACCTGTACAAACGCTAACCATTTTTGATTTGAATTGCTGTATTCCGTTCGAATCGCCGTCATTATGTGTAAACCTATCCGTGTTATTGTGTTGCTATGTTGTGACGAGTTGTTCATTGAATACCTTTTGCATATCGCTTAGTGTGTTACATACATGTGGATTGTATATATATAATTAAATGTTCATTTTATTCTCATCACTTTTATAGTATGAAGGAGGAGTGTTGGAAATGTTTCTCACCGAATCTCAAAAACACTATTACACGGCTATGAAAAAATTGGGACGAAAGAAACCACAGAAAGTTATTAAGCGACCTATAAATCATTTTTTAGCTATGTTTTATGATTTATCCAATTCGAGAAGGTAAACAAACCCGTCAATCAACCATTGCTCCCACCAATCTCAATCTAAGACCAGCAAATTACGTATATCTACTTATAGTTTGTACTTACTACTAGTATTAGTCTGACTCTGTCCTCTATGAACTCTCTTTGTACTTTTGTACCAACTTGTATGCTAAAGCTTAGTTGCTTAGGTTAGGCCCACAACACATCTCAAGAATGTTTCTGATTTGGTGATAAAATTCATTTAAACACTTGAAATTCCCGACATTTTTGGTCAAAACCGGTGCTTGTCTCAAGCAAGCACCGTCAAAAATGCCTCTATCTTCTGTATTTTTAATCTGTGTATCCTATATTGAAATGCATACTCTTGGAAGTTTTGTAGAGCACATTTTGCTATGATACTTAAAGACTGAACTAGATATTATTCAAAATATCAGACCCTCCGCACTCTAGGCATGCTCTATCTATCGGATAAGTAGCAGTCCTTTGGCCTCTGAATCCGACCCTTTTATACCTCGCCCCTTTGGTGTACAACCAGCATGATCAACATAGTTAGCATTAGAACTAGTTTACTATACCTACTACTACTTATAATGGTGCTCCTCGAATTGCCTGTATATAATCCCCGTCTTTCTGAATTACTTCAAGCACCGCGAGTTCGGCTAGTCCGATGTTTCATAGTGTCAATCAAAAATTCTAATCATAATCCACCTTTGTGATGTGCAGGTTCGAGATCGCGATCTTTGTACTGATTTTCCTAAATATGCTTACAATGGGCATCGAGCACTACGATCAGCCGCATGCAGTCTTCTTCATTCTGGAAGTGAGCAACGCCTTTTTCACCACTGTATTTGGTCTAGGTAAGCGCCTGAAACGGTTTCGTAAATATAAATATTGATGTATTTACATTTTCTTCCTTCTGCAGAAGCCATTGTGAAGATTGTCGGTCTGCGCTACCACTACTTCACAGTGCCATGGAACGTGTTCGACTTCCTTCTGGTGCTGGCCTCCATCTTCGGAATTCTGATGGAAGACATCATGATAGACCTGCCCATTAGTCCGACGTTACTTCGGGTGGTCCGCGTCTTCCGCATCGGGCGTATCTTGAGGTTAATCAAGGCCGCCAAGGGGATCAGGAAGTTGCTATTCGCTCTCGTAGTGTCCCTGCCCGCCCTCTTTAACATCGGGGCACTGCTAGGCCTTATCACCTTTATCTACGCCATTCTGGGCATGTCGCTGTTCGGACATGTCAAGCTCCAAGGTGCCCTCGATGACATGGTAAACTTCCAGACCTTCGGGCGCAGCATGCAGCTGCTGTTCCGGTTGATGACATCAGCCGGGTGGAACGACGTCCTTGAGTCCCTGATGATACAGCCGCCCGACTGCGACCCATTTATCCATGGACAGACGAACGGCGACTGCGGACACCCGCTACTAGCCATTACCTACTTCACGAGCTTCATCATCATCAGCTATATGATAGTGATCAACATGTACATTGCCATCATCCTGGAAAACTTCAATCAGGCGCACCAGGAAGAGGAGATCGGCATCGTCGAGGACGATCTGGAAATGTTTTACATTCGCTGGTCAAAGTAGGTGTTTTCTGGCTGACGGTAGGCCTAGCCAAAAGCTGTAGGATCTCACCAAAAGCTGCCTGGCAAACTATTTAAGGATCACTGCTGACTATTCCGTCTGATTTACTTGCAGATACGATCCACATGCCACCCAATTTATACACTTCTCGCAACTGTCCGATTTTATTGCCTCTCTCGATCCACCATTGGGCATCTCGAAGCCCAATAATGTCGCTTTAGTGTCATTTAATCTGCCCATTTCTAAGGGTAATAAAATACACTGTCTCGACATTTTGCACGCGCTCGTTAAGCACGTGCTAGGTCATGTCGAGGAGACCGATAACTTCAAACAGTTGCAGGAACAAATGGATGTCAAGTTCAAGAAACAGTTTCCAACGCGCAAAGAATTGGAAATTGTTTCGTCGACGCGGATCTGGAAGCGCCAGGAAAAGGCGGCCAAGACCATTCAAACGGGCTGGAAGGAATATTTGCGGTACTACACTTACCACACCAGCCCATTACCTCACCCTAGCATTCTCCGGCGAACTCCCTCTCTGATTCTTGCGAGTTTCTAATCGTGTGGTGTCTCTTCACAGGCGCAAGCGGGAAAAGGAACGCTCCAATTCTGGGGACAGCGCCACTCAAACCTCCAGCCCTGGCGGATGGCAATCAAAACTTTCTGCCCTAAACTTCTTCCATCTTCAGGTGAGTGCAGAGATATACCGTGGACCTCATGAAGGTGCTTAAACTTGATTCTCCGCAGGTGAGTCGTCGAGGCACCGCCTGCTCCAGTCGAGCCTCGTCTCGGAAATCGTCGCGTGCCTCGGATGCATCCGATCTCAGCGAACTAGCTGGACCCTGGTTGAACCTGCCTCTGATGCTCGTCTCAGGTGCCGACGAAGTGGTCAAGGACATCAAACTGCAAAACGACGAGCTGGGCAAACGGTAGTTATCCAGCAGCACCCTTTCCACCTACTCACAACAGCCACACCGACTCATGACACACACTACAAAAACACACATACTGACACGTAGCCATTCCATGTATGTTTATGTTTCATGGCTGCGATGAATTTGAAATGCAATTTTTAGACGAAAACGAAAGGCTTTCCATGCTCATGCCACATGCAACAAGAACATAACCGTCGATCTGCATCGATAAATTAACGTTTTGTGTGTCCACAGTGTATATGAACTTAAGCCCTATTTCTAGCAAATCCTCTTGTATCTCCCTAAACTATGAGTCCCTGCTCGCAGACATGGTCACTGCCGTTCTCAGAAGTGGCTCGCAGCCTAGTGGCTTGAATTACCTAGGTAAAGGCAATCTCCCATTCATCAGCTGCTTAGCTTAGCTGGCAATCTATAACCTACTACTTACGTACAATCTTAAATCTTACAACAGACAACATCAATAGCAGTATTAAAACAAAAGCAACAGCAATCTTACCAACTTCGTTTTAAGTTCTCGACTATAACTCATCCACAATCCTTGTATATTCAGATAGATTAAGTATATGTATTTACAGTACCAACTATCCAGTACTCGAATCATTCGACTTTATACTTACTCTATTTAACATAGTATCTCCATCCAAACTCGACCCTCAACTCGATTCAGCTCATTTCTGCGAACGTCAGCAGTCTGTCAAAAACTCATTTGCAGTCAGCAGCTCTCTACAGCAACTCTTATCAACTATTAATCAACAATTATTAGAACAAGACCCACAGTAATTTCAGTTTTAAAATAATTTAAAACTTCCTATACCAATAATATTAAGATCATTTGTAAGTAGCGGCTTTTCCTTTGAATCCAATCCGTAAATCCACCCATTCCGACCTTACTTGTCTCGCCAAAATTCATTTGCGATGAACACGTGAATGCGCCATTTGATTTCATTTTGATTGGTTGCTTGCCCTTATATAGATCGTTAAGATAGTTTGGCTATCTATAAGTACTCTCATTTAGTTTAAATGTAGCTTAACGAACATGTCACCAGGTAATTGGAACCGTAAGACTAAATCTCATACCAAATCGATCTCATCGCCATTGACAATTGATAATGATGTACAGCTTCTTTAGCGTTGAAAGCTTTCCCTATTTCTTTTGTTATTTCGTCAAAAAATTGCAGCTATCGTTGAAACGAAACAATCCTCGACTTTTATATGTGAACTGACCTAAACCTAACATTCTACATCTACATCAGATAAATGAAATTTATGCTTATGATTGTTACTGTTATTCCAACTACTAAACTATTACTATTATTAGCGGTAGCATTTTTGTGGAAGCGCCTAGAGCAAGTCGTCGCCGAAGCTTTTATAATTTCTTTTTGCGTCATCAGGATGCTGTCGATGACAGCTTAACCTCACCTTCAGTACATAGAAAAAGTAATTATTGACAAGTGCCTATTCACCCACCCACCCACTTTCCACTCGACCTAACAACCCAGCACCAACAACCATCACTTACTAGACCATTCACGACTCTTGCGCTATTTGTATATACTCGTATTCGTACTCGTACCCTGTACAAAGCCACTGCCCGAAAGGCCTGCACCTCGAACCACATCTGCACCACTCTCTGAATCTCAGTTAGTATCAACCTCACCTTTGTGGCTTATTTCCATTAAGATGCATTCCATCGAAAACAGTATTTTGCATTTCTAGTTGTAAGCTTATGTTCTTGAGTCATCAACTGTTACTCTCTGCGATCGCTCTATCTATACCTATACCTATAGCTATATCTATTCGTCTATCTGACCTACCTATCTGTCCACACAACCTTCGTACTTGTGCGTTGTGCCACCACGATTGCCTGACACTAATGCGTACATCTCACCCACGACAGCCGCAATGAACAACACGACCAACACCACCTCAACCTCCGCCTCCGCCTCCACCTCCGGCACGGCCTCCTCCACCGCCACCGCCACCGCCCCAGCCACTGGGTGTGGCCCAGCAGCCACCTCCGCCTCCGACAGCGACCGACACCAGGCGGTGGGGGGTGGGTCGGCTCCTTCACGTAAGCGCGCCTCTAGTTTCATTCGCAAGAAACCGCCCCTAGAAAGAGGTTTGTCAGCACAAAGCGCTTTAAGAGTAAACAAGAACGCTTTTGTCTGTATGTGTGAATTGTACTTGCTATCTTCGGACCGAGCAGCCCACTAAAGTCCCCTCTTGCCCTTTCCAGCCGAGGCGCCAGCCCCCGAGGTGATCGTCACCAGGCCATCGCCGGAGCAGCAGACGCATCCGCATCCGCACTCGCTGAGCCTGCGTCCGGACAACGCAACCCTGGTCCACGTACTGGTACACCGCGAGAGCGAGGAGTACAAGGAGGAGGATGAGGGCAGCCCGTCCTCGTCCTCGCCCGGCAACGGAAATGGTTTTGGTATTGGCCTGGACATGCTTGGCAAGCAGCCGCCGCCTCAGATACGCATCACAACGGGTTCGGTAGAGAGCTCAATGGACACTTGCGCGATGCCCACAGTGCAGATAATGGTGGACAGTCCGAAGGATCCGCCACGCGGCGATTTCAGCTCAGCACCGATTGATGATGTGGGTGCGCCAATCGATGTGAATGTCCAGGGCGATACCTCGCAGGTGTTTTACGACTACGATCCTGAGAAGGCCACCGATGACCAAGTGAGTGGACAGGAGGAGGCAGCGCAGTGCGAATCACTTCCAGACAGACAGAGATGACCTCCGGTCAACACTCCCCTGCGGGACTCGGAGAAACGCTCCAGCCGTGGCAGCCGCAGTAGCAGCACCACCAGCAGCATCAGGAGTTGCTCCTCCTCCTCGTCGTCGTCGGCGGCATCGGCAGCCGCACCCTCGGCACGGCGTACAAGCTGACAACCTTCGGTCTGAGTGCGTATTCTTTGCCGATTCCTGTGTGCATTTGTGTCAGAACTCGTAGTTTCTTAGGCTTAGGCATATGGGGCCCGCCCCTTTGTTATCATAGTCGATTACCTATATAGTTATATATTAATCGCTTTATACGATATACATACATATATACACATATACAGATACGAAACTATTCAGATTTATACATGCAATGTCAGTTTAAGGAGGAAATCAATATTAACTATGTTAACAAGAACGTGCATTAAACCGTTGTAGTACTCGAAACTAATCAAAAGTCCGAACTCGCAAGTCGAAAGTCGAAAGTCGGAAGTCGGAAGTCGGAAGTCGGAAGTAGGAAGTAGGAATCGCCATCATCGTGGTTAATGTCACAATCAGAATTGAGGAAGAGCAAGTTTGTCGGTAGTTTACTGCCCGATTTAGTTGTAGTCAGAATGCCTGACCCACAAGTGAGACAATGAAGGCGAGGTGTTGTGCACGGCCTTCAGCTCTCCTGCCGTGGGCCAACTTTCTGCCACATTTTCGAAGGTTGTTTTTGAACTATACAATACGTAGAGGTTTGCATCACATGCGTACATTACATGTGTAACCAACTATCGCGGTTAGATCTAGGCTCATAACTGTAGTGTTTGTTTTCGTAATTATCGACCTGCATATACGGAAGGTATATGTGAATAGTATCTAAATACATTTTGTACATATGCCAAAGGAAGTATTTTAAATTAAAGAGCTAATACTATAGTTACAGACATATGACGTTAGTTAGATACAATTTATTGAAATATTTATAAAGGTTTTTCGTTACGATAGCGCAAAAATTGCCGATTACAAATGCGATTACGATAGCTAATATTATCCATTACCGATTGTTCGAAGTACAAAAGCGAAGTATTAGTAGATTTGATTATTATTATATTGTATTGTACATATCTTTTGGCTCCTTCCCCATCCACATCGCCCTTTCTCTTGTGCATCTCCTGTACAGCGGTAACGACGAAGACATTAGTATATGAAGATGATTAGAGATTATATTGGCCTTTGGTAACCACTAAGCCAAAAACAATGTCAAGTGATTTTGTACTCAACGCACTCACATATTTAAATCAATCCTAATCCCAGTCGGGATCTCCCCACTACACTGCACTCTTATCGAGATCCGAACGAAATCAATCCCGGATTCAATCAGCAGTCCACATAAGTACCATGACAGGTCAGAAGAAGTTTACGAAGGTGAAGTTTTTTAGTTGATTTTCGATAAGTACAGTCGAAAGAAGCAAATCAAATGCAGGACGCAACAATTTTGGTCTCCTATACAATGAACAACCAACAAGCTTCCACAAGAACTCTACTTTAGCAAAATAATTTACAATCTACACTCACTTTATTGTACGACTAAGAATGGTTAGGTCGGGCCAAGTTTCCAAGAAACTCGCCTTGTTTTGTTACTTTTTAAGTGTTGTTCTCTCTTTTAAGTCTCCATTGTGATCGCATTAAGTTTAAACAGTTTAAACATCGAACAGGAAAAAGAGTTAAGAAGTGAATAACGTACACTCCGAGTGGGAAAATATTAACAAATCCCGAATTACTTATGCACCCCCGCGCCATTCAGGGCACTTTGCTACTCTTACTCTACTCTACTTTCATAACTTAACAACAGACAATCAGACAGCGATTGATAGTAAGTTGAAATTCTATGGTACCAACTAAAACGTTTTTTCCAGAAACAAACAACCAAATGAACACACAACAACTTAATTGTGATTTTAACTGCAATTTTTACACAGAAAGTACGAAAAATAAGGTCATAATTTTAATTAGAATTGTTAACAAGGAAACAAAACCAAACCAAAACCAAAAACAAAACCAAAAACAGACAGAAACCAAACACTCGTCAATTAAGTGATATTTAATATTGGTACGTACTCGTATTCGATTGTACATAAACGAAAAACGATTATGATAATGGTAACGAAATAGCAATAGAACCTCATCCAACCAGGAAAAAAACTAAAAACTCAAAAAAAAAAGAAGAGAAATGCTTTTTTTTAGTTTTCCTCAACAAAAATCGATTAACCAGATTACAGAGCGAGGCGAGACCAGTCGGATCGATGCTATGATGTAGGATGTGGGATGTGGGAAGTGGAATGTTTAATTTAGTCATAGAGTATAACGACAATAAAAAGAATGATGCATATTCAATTAGCGAGACGCAAGTTCGAGTCATCGTTACCGAAACCAATACTCAAAATAAAAACAGGCAGATAGACAGGTAGACAGGCAAACTCACACACAATCTGGGAATACAAGGACAAACTTAACTCTTAGATATTATTATGGAATCGTGAATCGTACTCGTAATCGCAGTAGACGAGGCTTTGGTCCCACTCAAGACACTCAATAGCAATACGAAGCCAGCGAACCTGAATCTGAATTGGAGGCGAAGACAGAACCGAATCCTATGCATTTAGAGCTCACGCAACACAGACAAGACGTAAGGACGAACTCCCGGACCTGGGAGGGGTAGGTGGATGCAGGATGCAAAATCACACGAAGTACACAGATATATACCTATAGTTAGCAATACGGCTGGTTTAATTAGGCATGCCTTACAGAATACACGATTTTATTTATATATATACATATATATATATATTGTTGAGCTCAAAGTACGAGTATATACGAACGATAGCAGTTAATGTTTCATCGGCCACGCTACCAGCAGCAAAGTAAGACGAATAATACCACTTAAACCGAATAACAAGTCGTACGATTGTCCAAAACGCTCCGAGAACTAAGTCAATTATTTTGATTTGCCGCTTTAAAGGTCCTAGTCCTAGTCCTAGTCCTCTAACAATAACAGCAGCAAGTAGACAGCGTAATCAAGTCGAGTAACCAAACTAAGCCCTAGTAGTAATTTGTATTCTAGCTTAGCTTAATCAACGCCTGCGCTTCACTCACTCCAAAAACAACGGCCTCAAGCTTTTTATCCGTTGCTGTCGGAAATCATAAAGAAAAAATAATTAGGCTGAAAATTGTTAACAAATTAAGACCGCACAGTTTGCATAACTTTCCAGTCGGTTTTCCATTGCCATTGATTGCCTCGTTAGCTCTTTACGCCCGTGTAATTCGATTTGGTCCGCTACGCTCAGTTCAGCTCTGACTTAAATAAGCGATAAAAGATTATGATAGACAAGGAAGACAAAAAGCTAAAGATTAAGAATCCATTAACCATAATATGTGACTAACACACATTTTGAACCGAATCATATCAAATCAAAATAAAATAAAAGAAGATTAAGTAAAGCGAATAACAACTAAATGAAAACTCTAAAAAGCGTACATCTAACATTTGAAATTAAATATTTACTCGGGTACAAATGGTACAGTAATGATATTCGTTTATACAATATTTACTGTCTATATAACCATTATATACTACTTACTTACTGACAATTATTAAGGGTTTTGTTCAATTTCATTACTCGTATGTTAATAAAAACAATTTCCGACTAACCCGGCTCTTTAAACTCTTTAAACAATTTAAACTCTTTAAACAGGTTAAATGCAAATCGATCTAAGCGGTTGAATAGTCTCATAAATACTAAACCTAACAAAATACAAAATACAGGCTCCATCACTTCCGCTCCTGGACCAGCTGTATCAGTTGCTCCAGCTTGTACTCGATCAGCTTCAGGCGACTGTCGTTGATCTGTTCCTGTTTCCGCTTCTGCTCCGCTGTGTTCTTCTGGTCGATCACCTCGAGCGCCCGCTTCACCACCCGACCGCTCATCTGGGAGCACTTGCCGGTGAGCATGGAGCAGCAGCAGGGCAGGAGTCGGACCGGTGGATCCAGCAGCTTCTTCTGGGGCAGTGCCGCACTCAGGGGCAATTGCTGGAAGCTGGCCTGCTTGTTGCCCTTAAGGGTCCTCATTTCGAAGGGATCGCTCATGGGAATAAGCACCTTGTTCCCGTCGTTCGGCATCACGGAAATCTGACGCAGACTTAAGTAGTTCGGGTAGATGTTCATCAAACGCTGGCAAATGCTGCGGAAGATATGGTTGCCCAACAGGAACCCAGCGCGTCCGTGGCCAGTGAGGACCTGCTCATATCGACTGAGGACATTGGTTCTGCAAATGGCTCCGTTCAGTTCCGCCTGAGCTTTAATAACCTAGATGAAGTCGAGAATGGGATTAGCGGAGGAAGCTAATACGAATGGCGATGGACTTACTTGGGTGTCGTTCACGGCCAGACCGTTCAGCAGGTTGAACAGCACTATCGTCATGAAGAACACGAAGAGCAGGAAAATCAGGTAGGTGTAGATGCTGGTGAACTTGATGCTCGATGCGTCGAACTCGCCTGTCAGCATCACAATGGTCTTGATCAAGGCCTCGATAGGCTTGGTGAATGTGTTGAAGTCCCCATCGTCGTCCTCCTTCGCCTCCTGACTTGGAGCCGGCGTGGTGCTGTTGAGCTGGTCCTTCTCCACTGTCTTACCGAAGAGGATATAGAAGCACAGGCTGAAGGTGAGCACGAAGATCGAGTAGAGGGTGAAGCTCTTTAGGAAGCTGTTTGAGACCTCTCGCAGCATCAGCATGTGCGTCGAAATTGAGAGCACTGGCAGGGAGCCCACCAATAGGCAGAACTCCATGGAGACTAGTAGGATGGTGAATACGGCCAGGACGCGCTGCGTCTCCTTGTCGAAGTTGGACTCCATGCAGGTAAAGATGGATAGTGTAATGAGAGCCACCTCCATGATGTTTGTTATAGACCAAAAGTAACGAACTGGGGACATTATCCACTGGATGCTCTCCCGTAATATGAGGTAGCCGATTCCCAGCCAGGAGAGCAATCCGAAGAATGCAGTGAGAGCTCTTTGATCGCTTTCGTGGAATTTGAGGAGCGTGTATGTAATTATGGAGGCGGTAAAAAGCGAGTATATCAGGAAGTTCAAGTAGAAGATCACGGAGAGTCGGTGCCACTTGAGGAACAGGAAGCTCGAGATCAGCGGGTGCTGGAGCAGGTGGCGCATCTCCTTCGACTCGGCGATGAACGCGATTGGGGCCATTTCGTCGTGCAGCTGGTTGAGATTAACGGAAGTCTTCCCGGAGTCCACTCCGGAGCCGGAGTCCCGCTCCTGGCGCATTAGGTTCTTATAGTCGATGATGATCTCATAATTCTGCTCACCAGGCCTCTCTCCGTTGGTTGTGATGCAAGAGTCAAAGTGCTCCTCGAGAACCTCGGGTGGCATGTCCTTGATGGGCAGTGTCCCAAATGCGCTCTTCGATCCAATGTAGGCACCGTGCTTCAGGAGCTCTTGCATTGCACTCGTGTTGCGGTACTTGACCGCATAGAAAAGGGGCACCAGGCGCCCGGAATCGGCTTCGTTCACGTCCACGCGATCGCTGTCCATGAGCAACTCAAAGCAGCGCTGGTGGCTGAAGCCATCGTACGGCGGCTCATCCAGCCGGCCGATCACCGAGTTTAGTAGCTTGGAGTCTGGAGCGAGTCGCAGACTTGGCTCCTTCAGCAGTCGCTCCAACGCCTGCCAGTTACCGTATATCACGGCCGTCTCCACGAGATTGGCCTCGTTCGCTCTGCCCGGCCTCGAGTTGATGTCCATGCCAGTGGACAAAATAACTTCGAAGGCCCGCTGCCTGCCCCTCTTGATGCTGTCCTGCAGCAGAGCGAAGTATTCCTCCTGGTGGGCGTTCAGTTGGTTATCCGCCCCGCCTTTGAGGTTCTGCAAGTACTCAGCGAACTGCTGCTCAAACAGTGCTTCGTCCCCGTCCCGCAGAGTCCTCTGGAGGGTCTGAATGTCCACCTCCGGCCCGGTATGACGCTCCTCCGGCAGCTTAAGCTCCGGAAACTGCGCCTGCAGCAGTCGGCGTACCTCTCCGTTGCGGTAACTATCGATGTCCAGCTCGGGCTGGTCCAGGAAGAGCTGAATTATTTGCTGCTTCCCAGCCTTCACCTTGTTCTTTCTCAGCACATGGTGCAAGGGTGTGAACTCGCCCTGGTCCACGATGTTCGGCGAGGCGCCGTAGTCCAGCAGGAGTTGCATGCAGGAGTGCACCTCTGGAGCATTTTCCTCCGTGAGATTCTTGGCCAGTGAGTTGAGTGGAGTGAGTTGCCCGTACTTTCTGTCAACCTGCACTTGTTTTCCGGGGCGGTACTTAAGCAGCGCCGCCAGGTTCCCTGGGTCCCTTGAGTCGGCCGCATAGCTGACTGCGGCCTTGTCCAGCTTCTGGTTGATCTGTGGAGATGGGCTGGGGTTAGCTGTGGTCCGACCTCTGCTCCTTGATGCTTTACTCACGTGGTTGACCTGGCTGCCGTGGTCGATGCAGGCTTCTATGAAGTCCCGACAACCTGGTGTGGAGAGTGCCTTCTCGTAGATGCTGGTATGCCGGTCGTCCTGCAGATCGGCCAGGGCACCGCTGTCCAGGGCAGCAACGAACTGCCGAATGTCCTGCTTGGCCAGAGCTCCAGCCAACTGGGCCTGCGGATCGATGAAGCCGCAGCTGTTAAAGTCCATTGGTGTGGTCTGCAAAGAGAGAGCAGCCACGGAGCGGATGAGCAAAGTGAGATGAGCAATTACCCCCACGCGTCGAATGAGTAACTTAACTGAGTTAGCTTAAAATGAAGCAAGAACCCGCATTGCTCACTCAGCCAACTTTGTGACCCCACTAGACCCAAAGGCCTTGGAAGCCAGAAACAATGGCTTTGAATTGGACGCTCTCAAAAAACGGCATTTGACATCGCTTCATGCTACGATGGTTTTCACATGGAGTGGACGTGGACGTGGACATGAGGCTGGAATGGAGCGGGAGCAAAAAGCTGCCCTACAGGTTTCTTCACAACCAAATCTCCGTTTTGGGGGCACTTAAAGAAAGCGTCTTAAGTGGTTTCTGTGGTACCGAATTCGGTACCCCGTGTAGTTATTAAATTATAACAATCCATGCGAAGACAAGACGAGGTTTGAGCTCCCAAAGTGCCAGCAGTGATCCACTAAATCTGAATCAGGTTTGGTGCGGGTTTCAGCGGCTAACGATCATAAAGAATAATCATAAAATAATCGACACATCAGTATCAATTAGCAATCAATTTGTTGCGCTCCACGCTTTGATAACCCTTGATGGGCCTCCAATGGAGCCTGGGGGCGGCTAAGGCAATGGGATCGGCGAAATCGCGAGATTTATAGGCGGCTTTGTTCGTAAATTTCAAGGCGGCTTCTTCTGGGGATTCTCGTTTCCACTTTTCTGAGCTGACCGTCTTGATACTTGAAATGTGTGAGAAATCTGCTAATCACACTTGAAACCTGGCTAATTTGAATACGCCGCTTCTGATTATTTATCAACAGCCGAAGAATGGGTAATCAGGAAACGTATACCCGACTCATCCGTTAAAAGCGGCTTCTCAGTCGAAGTCTTTTGGGTTTTGTAAATGACCCCCCCAGGTGGCAAGTTCAGCCTGATAAGATAAACAGAATCGCACAATCATCTCCTCTAATTGGCCCACTGTTTGGCCCCTCTGTTTGTGCTGTGTATTTGGCCACTAGGCTATTTGTAAAACCAATTGACAAACAACTTTATTGTTTGCCCAGCTCAGGCCCAAAGTCTTAGGCGACAGTTGACAGAATGGCGTAATAAGACTTAAAGTGAGTCGAGTGAACCGGGGAAGCAAATTCTTCGCAGTCTTCGGGATTGGGATTTGGAATGCACTTAGAGACTGCCAAAAGAAAACCCGTCGATCAGGTTTGCACAGAAAAGCAACAGACAAGCAAATACTAACTTAAACTGAGGAATTGCACAACTCTTGGCAGAAAAGTGGAAAAATCGGAGTTTCCATTACTCATTTCCTTTACAGTGTGAATTAATAGAGAAGTTTCAGAGCTGCCTTTAAATACCATGAGCAAATATTCTTTAATTCCCTGAAAGTGTACACAAACTTCGGCTCGCTGATAACATTCTTCCCCGCTTTCTCTTCCCCCCTCTTTCTGCACTACATCCAAATCAGACCCAACAGCGCCCCATCGGGCATCCCGGAACAAGAGAGGGGAATGGGGGTTGGGGGGATAGTCTGGAAAATGTCGGAATGAAGGGGAGATTCGCGACACCGACAGCTGGAAAGGAAGCAGTGCAGATAATTATAGTCGCTCTGGATCCAAGCAAATATCCAAGGAATATTAATATTACTCTTCCCTTGTTTATCATGTTGTATACGAGTATGTATGTATGTACATACGCGCCATAACGAATGGAGTGCCAGCATTTCGGCTATACGTGACCTTATAGATTTTTGTGGAGTGGGCGATTTCGGTATACAATAAACTAATTTACTTGTCCATAAAGTCCGTTTATTGGCAACGGAAGATTTTGTTTGCTTAATTTACTGCTCTTTCTGCACTTAATGAACAACAGACGATCATTTCGCTGTGTTTACACTTGAATTGGCGGCTGGAAAAACAGGGGAAATAGCCAGAAATTCGAATTCCTTGAACTAAATGCTTAGGAGTGGCTGAAAAACAGCGATCGTGATTGGGGACAACAGTCCACAAGTGAAGTTTTTGTGTAATCAACTTCGCGAAGCTCAGCCCGAAATTGTCATCGTAAAAAAGTCATAATTAAGATGGATGCGTGCGGAGATGGGTCTGAAGATTTGGACACAGACGAGAAACGGAGACGGGGGACGGGAGACAGGGGACTGGGGCTGACTTCATGGTGAAGTGAGTTTGTGAAGCATCCGCGAAAAAACAACAGCGCCAGAATTTAGTTGTATTCGGAAAAAATGTTTAAGCGAACAGCCCACAGACACATGGGCAATAGCCCCACGAAAGTGGATACCCCCGCCACATAGAGATCGCTGCTCTATATACCCACTGTGCACTTCATAAACAATTGACTGGCCCACATCGTGTGCACAACAAAAGATTTGGGAGGGGTGTGCGGAGTGGGGAGTGGGGAGCCAGAGAGTCTCGGCTCCGCACGACTCAGTAATTTCAAATAATTTAATTAAACACACTCGGACGTACATAGTACATGTGTGAGATCAACTCAGGAATACAAACAAAAACCAATTCGTATGCTAGGATGGATGGATTCCTGAACTGGAGGAATCACCATTTACCAATCGATTTAAGCAAGTTGGGCCCCTCTGGATCTACGCCCTTGTGCCCCACGAACAGCAGAAAACGAATACAAAAATTAGATGGGCGGAGCCAAATCAGCGAGCGAATGATCCACTCGCACGGCTTATGCATTCGTGAGTAGGCTGGAGCACGGGCTCCAGAGGAGGAGGAGGAGGGTCCTAACATGCCGCATAGCCGCATAACGCCTAATCGATGGATTACTTAATTGTAATTGGCAATAAAAAACGCATATTAAGCGCTTCTGGAGGGGAACGGAAGCACAGTGCGCCTAATTTCGATGCAAATGCCAGTGGAAATGCCAGAGGAAAGTGTCCCCAACCCAGTTCCGAGTTGGGTGAACATGGGCTCTGTCGGCTCGTCTTACACGACACTTTGTGGACTCGCCTGGTCAGCAAGAACACTATCTGTTTATTTCGTATTTCGTATTTCTTATGAGGAAATGGTATCACAATCCGAGCACTTCACAGAAAAGTGGACACCGCGGGCGTTTCCTTTTAGGGCATTTCGTTAGCTGCCCACCAGGCATTTAAAAATCGTTTTTTAAAACTTCGATGATGTCACAGATCGCGTATAAATACATTCCAAATTAATCATTTATCAAATGCAATTCAATCAATTTATTAGCTGTTCTGGCGTCATTAAAACAAAGCTTTTTTTTTAATATTTTTGCGATTGCGCCGTGGGCGCCGTTTTCTGCAGTTTCTTAACCTTGGTTCGTTAAATGTTTTAAAACTTGTTTTCACTGCTTATGTTTTTGTTGTGTGGGTTGAAGTCGAGCACAGATCACTTTGCAACTGCGGTTTCAGATCTGCATTACACATGATTCATTCGCAGTAACTAATAAAACATCTTAACTTCCCCGCGAGTCATCTCGCTTAAGTAAAGATTTGGCGCAACACCGGACTGATTTGCATAATCGATGAGATGACTCATTGACCCATTGGAGATCTTCCTCGGGCTTTCAAAAACTGTTTTCAAAACACAAAACACTCAGCGCCTAAGCAAAAAACGCGCCACACTGCTGCGCGATCATTACCTTGCTCGTTAGTATCCAGACAACGACTAATCTGATCCGTGAAAGCGATCGAAGAGGCGGGCTCTTAACAGGAATTTTAAATTTAACAGCATGCTAACAGAGCGCCTCTGGTGGCACTCACCGTGGCACGTGGCCTATCGATACGTCTTTTATCTCTTGAGCTTGATTTTCTGAACGCCACGAATATGGGCACACTTTTGGAGACTTTTTGGGCGCATTTAAAAATGTATTTTCAAACTTTGGGGGTTTCCCAATTACATGCCGCACTGCCAACTAACAACAAACGTGTAGATATTTAATAAAGCGCTATGACCTAGTAAAGACGTTAAACCTCCCAAGAATGTCAAATCATACATTTGATATATACATATGTCCAAGACACTGCCCAAAACAGTCAGTACCCCGAAAACAACTAGCTTATTGTTTTAACATTTTTATTTTCCACGACTTGCAATCACAAGTTATACGTATACAAAACACCTGAACATTGTTGACCTGATTTACTATAAACCCTTTCAAAGGCACATGAAATAAAAGGTACAAAACTTTAAGAAACGAACTGAAGAACAACTTATGCTTAGTTACTAGAAGGTAATATTCTCAGTTTTTGGGAAACCCAGTATAGAAGGCCTGAAATAATGAGCGTTTTGCAAATGCGGTCCAGAACATACATGCTGAAAAACAAGAAAAAAAAGGAGGTTAAACACTAAAGATGGAAGTAAAATATTACTTACAATCTTAATTGTATGCGTGATTTCGGCAGGGAAGTTAAAGGTTCCTTCATTACATACTGACGACCACCCAAAATACTGACTTTCATGTACTCATAATCGTCGACGTCGTCGGTATTAATCTTAAATCTGTCGAAAATATAATTGCATTACAAACCTATTAGTATAAGTTCAAATGTAATGCTTACATCCTCCGATCGGTAGATCCTAATTCTTTGTAGATCTGATCAAAGTGTGTGGATTTGAAGTCCCAGCTGCGCGTGGTAAAGAACTGCAACACCTCCAGACCCACAGCGATTTTGGTTTGAACCCGGATCATGCTAGACAAACAGAAAAGTTGCAGGTTGGATAACTTGATCGGTACTCCCCAATTCATTTGAAGACCTTACAAGCGACGTTGTCCGAAGATCAGCAGTAGAAAGTCGATAAGGTAGGCTGGCAGCCACATAAACAGAATGGTGCAGATGGTGTGGTAGAACTTGCTGGACGTCATGTTGCCGTCGGGATACCAGAGTCCAACCTCGAAGGGGTACTTTATGCCCAAGTCGCGACCCACGTCCATTATCCACTTCCATGTGCGCTTCTTGGCATCGTCCACGGTCAAGTTGTAGACTGGAATCTGAAGAGGTCTGTGGCAAAAGCTATATATCACATTCACATGGTTGGCTTCTGAACAATTTACCTCTTTTCCGCCAGACTGTTGTGGTATGGTAACAAGATTAGGCCGTTAATGGCGATGTCCACAGGGATTACTTCCGATTTTAGCTCCCCGTTGCAGATCATGGAACGGATGACTCCTTTGCCGGCGCCAATAAGGACACCCGTGGGTCCGTTCATGTTGTCCACCCAACCTGGCAGGGGCTCAGCGATAGCTGGAGTTACTGGAGAACAAAGTACATGTCAGTATGCTGAGACACAAGGGCCGCTATTGGTGACGGGTTTAAGAAAGAGAAACACGGCGCAATTGGCCAAATGTGAATATTCAACAACCTACAATCATATTTATTTGGATTCAAAACCTCGAATATGCGTAACTACAACTAAGCTAGGTGACTAATTAAATGCCTGTGACCGTGACCACCAAACCAATGCAAGTCCACGGAGAACCAGAATCAGAATATAGCCAGCACCTCCGTCCACTTGAGGAGGTAGTAGAAGAACAGTCCCACAATCACCGTCTTGCACACGACGTCCACGACCCATTGGCTGGAAGTAAAGACAGGTGAGTCATAGTTGATAGTACAGCCTCTGGGCTAACTTACATCTTCATGTGCACGCGCGCCCTGGGCAGATCCTCCTCCTTCTCCTTGAGAATAAACTTTCGGGCGCCCTTGGCACACTCAACCATGTACTCCTCCTCGGTGTTCTCGGTGTTCATGTTCATGTTAAAGCTAAACCAGGGGTAGTGAAATGTTCATATGTGGCTACTATCAGTAGATGGGTTCGACAGCACTTACATCGCCTTGTCCTCCTCGTTGAGTTTGTTCCACAGGGAGGAGTAGTTCTCAGAACGGAAGATCCAGGCATTGAGGGTGAAGAACTGCAGGACGCCCAGACCTGTGGATATCTTCTCCTGCACTCTCAGCATGCTGGGGAGGAATACGGCATTTATATACGGCTCCATTTGAGGTGAGGTGCACTCACGGCGCAACTTACAATCTCTTCTGGCCCAAGATCAGCATCAGGAAGTCCAGGAAGTAAGCGGGCAGCCAATGGAACAGGGCCACGTTGAAGTTATGGTAGAATTGGTTGGTGGTCACGCAGGGGTCGGGGTACCAGAGACCCGCGTTAAATGGGAACTGCTTGTTGATGCGCTTGCTCATCTCCACCACGGTGCCCATGGTCATCTTCCTGTGGTCCGCATTGGTTATATTGTACACGGGCACATTGGCGGGCCGCTTGGCCTGCTTGTTGAACTCGTAGGGAATGACGATCAGTCCGTTGATCGCGTAGTCGACGGGAATCACCTCGGCCTTGTTCCGTTGGTTCACCAGCACGGACCGGATCACGCCCTTTCCGCATCCGATCATCAGGCCAGTGGGTCCATTCAGGTTGTCCACCCATCCGGGCAAGGGCTCGAAGGCAGCCGGAGACACTGCAGGAAGGAAGAGGGGTTTACTAGGAGCTGTCTGATGGGTGCTTCACGTGAAACCAGTCTACATACCACGAGCCCAAGATGATGGTCACCGAAGCCGTATTAAGTGTGAATGTGTATGGTGTGGAGTGGTGTGGAGTGGTGTGGGTGTAAGTGGTGTAGTTGTATGGTGGGGATTATGTTTCCAGGATGAGTGTGTTCTAACGTGAATTTAGAAATTGGGAAATAGTGTGCGATTGGGGGAAATATCATTGTGCTCATTCTCCGGCGTGTTCTGTGTATTGTGTGTGATCTGTGTGTTTTGTTTGTGTTGTTCTGGTTGTCGCGCGATTCCTCTGGATCAACACTTGTACACTTGAAGCACAGACACATAAGCTCAGTACACAGACTTTTTATTTTGACACGAAACATAGATAATCACTTAAAGTAGAAATGAAAACCAGATCCGAGGCCTCTCGTCGAGAGGCTCGAAGTTATGCCCCAAGCGAACCTAAGCAGAGATTGATTGAGAAAAGCGCGCAAATGAATTGGGAATCGTGATAACTCCGGGCTGCCGTCGTCTTAGACGCCCAGCAGACGGGCCACCAAACCGTAGGTCCAGTAGCACAGGGTGCCCACGATGAGCGTCTTGCAAGCGCGGTCCAAGATGTACATGCTATAAATGAGAGGAAGACCGTGCTTAGAGATCGGGCTCAGGGCTCGGGGATCTGTGGCTTACAGCTTCAGCTGGAGCCGGGCGCGGGGCAAACTGTCGGGCGACTCCTTCATCAGGTACTGTCGCCCTCCCTGGACACAGGACTCTATGTACATGGGGACGGTCTCCTCGGGATCCATGTCCATGTTAAAGCTTTTGGGTGGGATCAGGTAAGTAAACTCTACTCTCCCTCTACTCGCGCGCTACGTACTTTTTCCTGTCCGCCTCGTTTAGCATGGCCCACAGCGAGGAGTAGGCGTCCGACTTAAAGAACCAGGCGCGCATCGTGAAGAACTGCAGCACCTCGAGGCCCACAGAGATACGGTTCTGGACGCGGATCATGCTAGGGAGAGAGGATCAAGATCTGTGACCGCGATCCACAGCATCCGCAACTTACAATCGCTTCTGGCCCAGCAGCAGCAGGATGAAGTCGATCAAGTAGGCGGGCAGCCAGTGGAAGAGCAGCACGTTGATGTTGTGGTGCAGTTTGTTGGTGGTGATGCATCCGTCGGGATACCAGAGACCCGCCTCCATCGGGTATCTGTATCCTATTTCCTTGCTCATTTCGATTACTTCGCCCCACTGCATCTTGCGGTGGTCAGCGCACGTGATATTGTATACCGGCACCTCCGTCGGCCGCTCCGTCATCTTGGCGAACTGGTAGGGGATCACGCACAGTCCGTTGATGGCGTAGTCCACCGGAATCACCTCGGACAGGTGGCGCGTGTCAATCAGCATCGAGCGGATGACGCCCTTGCCGGCGCCCACCATCAGCCCGGTGGGTCCGTTGAGGTTGTCCACCCATCCCGGGACGGGCTCGTACGCCGACGGCGACACTGGGCGTGCGGGAGATGAGTTCAGAATGGGCCTCCTTCCCCCAGACTATCCTGGGATCGGGCTGATGCGGATGCGGATGCGTAGGAAGGGTAAAGCGGGGACTGGTTGGCGTTTCTGTCTTCTTTGTTTTCATTGCATGCTCATTGAACTTTTTGGTCAATGACGACGGCGTTTGTGTGCAGTGGCTGAGGTAGTTTGTTGTTTTAAGCAATGTTTTACACCGTGCCATGTAATCGGGCTTTTCTTTTCAAGCGCTGTGGTTGTGGTGGTGTTGGTTGGCGGTTTGTGGTGGCTCAGATCTGTGTTGTTGCTGCTGCTGTGCTTGGTTCATGTGCGGTGTTCGTATTAAGAAGCGCGGCAGCGGAGGAGGCAAGCGGGTGAGCCCGCGCCGGAGAGGAGGACGCGAGATCAACCGGTGGCGATGTCATAAAACACACGGAAAGCTTAAACCATTGACGAATTAGCGGTAGGTGGCAAGAAGCGGCTTAAGACTAGCACCAAAGCAGCGAACACCACCCCAATGAGTACGTTCAATACCAATTTGCTAATATCTCTGAAGATCTGCTAAAATCCGCGAACTCTGCGGAACTTTGCTCGCTAGTTAGCGAACGTCCATATTGACTGTATCCACGGGCTATTTGCCCAGCTAAGCAGGTCAGCCCTGCCTTGAACCCTTAGCCCGCCTGGTTGCAAGTGAAACACTCATTCGCTCCTATTAATTTGAGCACTCAGCTAGCCTATCATTAGTTGAAGGGGAGCTGTAATCGGAAATACAATGCACAAACATGCAGTTTCCTACTTAATTCCACTTAATTTCAGAACATATGTTATTTAAAAGTCCAAGATTGGATTGAATAAATGTAGCTCTTTGCTCAGATAGAGTACTACTGCTGGGTAATCTGCATGTTATCACCGAAACAGTATACCTTCGTATCAAATTACCACTCGGCTTCAAATTGAAAAGTGTTTGGTTTTGCAGATTTGAATCAATCTGCTCGGACTGGTTTCAGCCCGATAGTTTCTCTAACTGCTATGAATAACGACCTCTCAGGTTGGCCAAAACCGCTAATAGAAAAGTTTAATTGACTGCCAGCGCAGACAGATTGTACATTCAACCAGAGACGTCCAACCAAGACGTTCAACCAAGACGCCAGGTGGCCAAAAAAGATATAAATAATAAGCAAGCCAGTGGCCCAGGGCAACATAGACACAGACATAGACGGCATAGACATAAGGCAGCTAAGCGGAGGCGCATTATTAGTTAGCAGAGGGAAACTGGAGGCAACTGGCAATTGCAGTCTCCATTTCGCTTCCAGCGCAGCTGGCTACCAAGCAAGCAAGCAATCCCCGTGCGGAGACGTGGGGCATTAACGACTCAAATAAATCGATTTGCGCAGGCCAAGCGACGCGGATAGGCAACAGCGGGATGGCATCCGTGGTCAAAAGGTCACTTACCGATGCTGGGACGGGCGATGATGACGGGCATGGACTCGTAGTGGTCGCGCACCAGGAGCTCCGCCAGGCGCTTTGAGTAGGTGTAGGTGTTGGGGTGCGGCTTCAGCAAATCCGGCGTAATGGCGTCCAGGGTCTTCACGTCCATCCACTCGGCCAGGCGCATGAGATCCTCTGGCTTGTGTGGAAAATCGTACACCTTCTCGTACATCACCTCCTGGTCGCAGTTGCAGAAAGCCGTGGACAAGTGGATAAAGGCCTCCAGCTGCTTCATTTCCTTGGCCACGTTGAGAGCTCGCCGCGTGCCCAGCAAGTTCATGTCGATGGCGTCGCGAAGGTTGCCCTCCAGCTTGAGGGTGGCCGCCATGTGGAAAACAATGTTGGTGTTCTCGGTCACGTGCTTCAAGCTCTCCCCGCTGAGTCCAAGCTCTGGAGATGAAGGGCAGGAGAAGCAAAAGCTTTCAGTTTTAATTGCTGTGCAGTTGTTGGGCAACACTTACGGTCGAAGGTAACGTCGCCCTGGTAGATGGTGACCTTCTTGAGCATCTCCGGACGCTCGTCCTTGATGCGCTGGAAGATGGGCAGCTTGAACATCTCCTCGAGACGCGTCTCGGGTGCCTTGCCCCGCTTCGGGCGGCAGATGATTATCACCTCCTTGAGGGAGTGGCAGGAGTAGAGCAACTTCTCCAGCAGCACCTTGCCCATGAACCCAGACGCTCCAGTGATGAAGATCGTCTTGTCCTTGTAGTATTCCTGCACTGGCGATAGATCCACCGTCATCTTGCTGCAAGAGAGGAGTTGTATTAGCACAATTTCTGGGAGTGGGAATGGGAATGGGAATGCGAATGGGAACGGAGTGACGCAAGAAGCATTCCGGGAAAGCGAAAACCAGTCAAAGGAAAAACTAGTGATTGGCAAGCGAGTGGCGCAAGTGGTGCTGGAAAAACTGGGGCTAATTCTGGCCACGCGTGCCCCTCTTGCCACATCTGGTGTCCGACTTGGAAGCAGCCATTAGGCGGCAGCAACCAGTGAGCTGAACCTGCCGCAAACTGGTTTCCAGCGGGCTTTCGGTTTCTATTTGGCTTTTCGATTGCGCCTGTGGATTCGCATTTCTTTGCTGGCTTATGCAATTGCCAGGGGTAGCAGGCATCGAACCCGTCTAGCGTGCCAGGCTAACTTTATATCTCCCCCTCCGACGGGGATTGTTGCAAGTGTATGTTTCTCAATCTGCATGCGGCTGGGTTGGATTGCAGCCGCGTTACAGTTGGCCACATCTGCTCGACAATCTCTAATTGTGGATGGTGGATTGTGGCTGTCCCTTGCACTTTGGGCATGTCATGACATTTCACGCAAGACCGAGCGGACGTACTTGTTTACCTATCTATTGCACTATTGCAGCTTGATTGTGGTCACACCCAGCCCAAGAGTATGCATATCCAATACTGTATCTCCGACTGGTTATCTGCGAGTGTTTACCTCCTCCAGCAGAGCAGAGCTGGCGAAGATGGAAGTTGCAAGGAAGCATGACACAGCAACCCCACTGCACCTTGAACTACAAGCTCTAATCTACGTCTATGTGGCGGGAGCAGTTTCTGGGATCACTTCACTTGGAGCACTGCTGTTGTCCTTCATCTCGCGGCACCTGCCTTTAGGGGCTTGTTACTGAGCCCCAGTTTTCGGCTTTATTGCCAATTAAAACGCGTCCGCCGAATGTGTGAAACCAGCGAGAGCAGCACCACAGCCCGAGAAACAACCTCAGAGTGCTTGCACTTATGCAAGCATCCAAATACACACATTGAGCCAAATTTTGAGTGTCGGGTCGGCCAAGTTGTCAAACACGAAGCTATGAGCATTACACACAAACGTATTTATTAAGACTGAACCTAAAACAACGGAGCTTCATTTTGTAAACGAAAGACTTAGGCCACAAACTTGATCCCAATTAGGGCGGCCGAGCGAGAAAGAGTCGAGCGAAGAGAACTGTAACCAATGCGCTAAATACTGATAGACGACCAAAATAGCATTAATTATTTGTGATTTTCAATAAAAGGACCCACCGTACATAGAATTTAATTCGAGCATCAAAAAGATAATGGAATTCCAGAAGCTTATGTGAACTGTTACTATCTATTTAAGTTCTTAGGTAAATTGATGCTGTCGAACGATTGGCCAAAATTACGTAGTATTCGAAAAGTTTCAATCCGAAATGTTTTCGTGCCATTTTATATTTACCTTCCCTACAATTGGCAAGAGTGTTTTTCTGCTTTTTGATATTACGCAAACTGACCCTATTCAAAACGACAAGACTCTTTAGCTTATGATATTTGTTTCCCTCCTTCGTTTGTCATATTTTTATTGGAGCCAAAACCGGTATATCAGTTGTAAGTAGAAATATTTTGGAATCTTT
Source organism: Drosophila santomea (assembly GCF_016746245.2). Lineage (NCBI taxonomy): Eukaryota > Metazoa > Arthropoda > Insecta > Diptera > Drosophilidae > Drosophila > Drosophila santomea. The sequence continues at coordinate 22,294,215 of NC_053017.2, forward strand.
AATTAGCCTGTATGTGGCTGTGTTTATCGATGGTGTGTTCCTCTTGTTTACTCATTGCTGCTTTTAAGCCAATGTAACATTTTGTTGTTGCAACTCTATTGCGACCTCAGAACTGGCTAACGATGATGGGGCCATTAAAATTTTCCAATGCAAAGTGCAGCCTGCAATCTGTCTGCAGTTAATAAACCCAATGCAGCGCAATGACAGCCAGTCAGACTGACTGACTGACTGACTGACTGACTGACTGACTTACTGACGGACTGACCGACTGCTTCGCACCAATGACCCCTTTTCTAAGGCAACGTAAGCTCGCAGAAGATGGCCGTGTGGAGGATCATTAAGAAAGCCACTTGAGGCTGAGACATTAAACCATGAAATCGAACAAATTTTAAATGTTTGGCAATTCTTCCATTCCATTTCCCATTTGGCCTTTGCTCAGACAGTCTCACGAAATATTTAAATAAAAAACCCCCTCAGTATGTAAATGGCTTTTGTATTGGATCAGCATTGATACAAATGAGATGAAACCCCGACACATAAAATTAGCAGAAGCAGCAAGGTTCATATATATGCAAAGGGCCAGACAAAACCACGGAACTCGAAGCGGAAAATGTGGAATATCGAAATCTCAGGCTCTGCGACAGGTCATGACACAACCCTGACACAGACGGGGTTCACGAGCGTGTCTCGAAATCAAACTCAGTAGGGCAAACACTTGACACGGTACGGTTCAAGTTTAGAGGGGTCTACCTTTTAAGTCCCCAATTAAATGCTTCGCTGGGCTGGCAAATGCCTCGAATTGCAGCCTAATAGCCCCGAAATATGAGCATCATTGTCTTTACAATGCGGCAATCAAAAGATGGATTCGCAGGTCTAAATCATTTGTGGCGCTACTAAGTGTTTTAATTACCTTGAGTGCTTGGGATTCTCCTCAATTAAAACACTTGCAATATTTGTATCAAACTCTCGCGCACGCGAATTAATGCGAGACTATATCGGTTCGGATCGTACTAGTTCGGATCGAATCGAATAGTGGAGGGAGCGGTGTGCACGCTGCGAAGCTCGAAAGAAGACTGAACGCGACCAGCCCGGTGGTTGTCAATATGAATACGCTGCGGAGTGGGCTGGCAGTGCTCTGGGATGTGGCAAACCAAGCCGAAACGAAGCAAAACCACTGGCCTGGCTGCACGCCGTACTGTGGTCGTAGTGGTCGGTATTCGGCAGGTGTTGGTACAGACATAAATATCTATTGGCTGGGCTAATCTAGGCGGAACTGACCGTCTGGCCTAAGAGGCTGCTGGGCCAAGTAGTTGACTTGTAAGTACTTGGGTGGGGCTGCTGCGGTCCATCAAGATGCGAGTCCCAGGCCCAGGAACTGTTTGGCATATTTTGGGAAACATTAGCTTTGCTAAATGGACGAGTTTTATTGCCTTTGCCGCTTTGTCGCGAATTTGATATATTGACGTCATTATGGATGCAAAATTAGCAACGGATCCGTTTGGTTTCCATTACACAATGGTCCAGCTTTGCATTCGCAGCCACCGCGGCGGTGGTTTCCACTTTGTTTGTCTTAATTAGGTGGTTATCAATCTCCTATGCAAATATATTGTTGCCCAATGTAGCAAATATAGGTAATTAATGCAGTCTTTCCTGCGATTTTTGCACACGGTAAATTATGCATGTTAGCAATTTTGTTGCAAAAAAACGAATATGTTTCGACGGTGCAAACAGTCACTTCACTACAGTTGCTTTCAAAAAGACCGCCAAAGTTGGAAATATCGATATCATGCAGATTGGATATCGAAGCTCGGGCTGTCAGCTAAGTGCTGACAGTGATGTTTAAACTGATTAGTCACAATTACCCAGAAAATAAATCAAGCTAAAAAAAAAAAAAAACTAATTATGTAAATTAAATTGTGAAAGTATATCGAAAATTTGTAATTTCGCTGCGAATTTCCAGGAATCTTCAGCCCTGGCCCGTCTATCGATACATCTGGCACAAAAGGCGTGCAGAGTTGTTCTCCAAATTTCCTGTCGCGAATTTTATTCATTTATAATTAATTGCAAGCCATGGCCGAACTGGACGATTTCTTCGCGAAAAAGGACAAGAAGAAGTCCAAGAACAAGACTAAGTTCGTGACCGCCGACGAGATGGTGAAGAACCTGGAGGACGGCACCAAGCGCGAGGTGGTCAAGCCTAAGAAACCGGAGGCAGCCGCTGGCGGCGTGGCAGTAGTAGGCGAAAACGAGAATAGCGGCACCAAGGTGCCAGAGTCCGCCCCGGTGAGTCCAAATCTAGGGCTGGTGAAATCGGGGCTCGTTGGCCACCGAAGGCATGCTAATAGGTTCATTGTTTTCTGCTCCGTAGCCCGTCGAGGAGGAATGGAAGGAGTTCGAGGAGGAGCAGCGCAAGGACTACAGCGGTCTAAAGATCGGCCAGCTGAGCACCATGTGAGTTTTCGACCATTACACCGACCGCCTATTCGATGAGCACGAGAAAAGGCCACTTTCAGTGATTAACTTTCCATATGACCCCGCATATTGCGAAAACCCGCTCTCTATAGCTCTTCGGACCGTTCCAGAACTGCCCAGGAAAGTGCCGAGTCGCGAGCCGCTCGCGTGCCCACTGCCCCGGACGGCGGCAACTACGACGAGGACGATGAGGACAGCAATGGGTATGACAACGCGGACGTAAACAAGGAGCGCGTCGGTCACGGACCCTGGAAGAAAGTGGTCCCAGCCGAGGAGGTAATGCAGATCCCGGTGCCCGTGGAGGTGGAAAAGCCCTCGTCCAAGACCTACGTTTCACCCGCGCTACGATACAGCGTAAGTAGGAAGAGCTAGACGATCCAGACCCAGATTAATCGAACGCTCTGCAGCAGCAGGCCGGAAGCGGTCTGGGAGGCGGCACTGTTGGGGGGGCATTGCGTCCACGACGCGCCGCCCCCGACATCACCAATACCGAGTTTTTCCCAACACTCAGTGCAGCGCGTCCGGAGGAACAGCGCAAGAAGAAAAACGAACCCGCCTTTGAAGAAGTCCGGCACGGAAGCCGTTTCCAGCGCGTTCAGGAGTCCACGGCTGCCCCGGTGGCGGCCTCCAACCGATTCCAGTCTCTCGACGACGAAGCAAGCTAGGTCAGCCCACGCCAACGGTGCTGCTGCTGGCCACGGGAACCGCTATCTACCACAGTGTCCGCTGCCGAGCTCAAGTCATACAAGGGTTCTGCGCCAGCACATGCAGATTTTCTAGGCTTTTTGATTCATATAAACCACCACTGCTACTCTTACCCTAAACCACAAACTACTATTGTTCATTTCGTTTTGCATTTTTGAAGAATGGATTAATGTAATACAATACGAATAATAGCCATGCGTTGAAATCCGTTTATAAACGTTACTTTTTTATACGATTCCGTCTCTCACTCATCCATGGCGAGGTCTTCCGGGCAGCTCTCCAAGTAGCTGCAAAATCAGTAAGAAAGATCATCTCTGGCTGAAACAGTGCGTACTGACTTTTCGTTGTACGGCCTCTCCGGGGTGTTGTGGTACGAGATCAGCAGCTCCTTGGCCAGCATTTTCTCTGGAAAGTTGCGAATCAGGTACAGCCAGCACTGAATGCTTCTACACAAAGGGGCAAAAGTGAGTTCTCACATCTGGCAATCGCCCCACACCTTAATACTCATTCTGCTCCATCAATATGGTCTGCTGCTCGCGATCGTAGTAGTCCGGGTAGTCTTCAAGTATGTCCAGTTTGGAGAGCATGGTCTGGTCCACCTCGTAGACTTCGCCTTCTATGTTATTCCCCTCGCCTGGACGGGCGAGCAGAAAAGGAATGTTGTAGCGGGTGCCCACAACCAGGGGAAACTTCGTTTCCGTTTTTCCCCTGCCAAGAAAGCGGGCCTGGCCGTTCTCCTTTTTCGTCAGCCAGTGGTGATTGGGCTCCCCGCGCTTCAGCGTGCCATACACAAAAACCCTTGCCGCCATTCTCAGCTTTTCAGCCATTGCGCTTCCCGCCGCCGGGCTTATCAGTTTCCAGGCGTATCGTACTATCAAATCCGACCTGTAGATTGCACAGTCGACATAATCCGCCCTCTCTTCTTCTTGCTGCCATTCGCACCGAATCTTGCCCCCGTACACCGCGAGAAACAGAAGCACTCGGCAGTCGGTGGAAAATTACCAGAGACTGGTAGGTGCTGCCCAGCACCTTACTTCCATAAGAGAGGAGAGAGATCACAGTTTTCTTTGAATTTCTTCAGTTTATTTGCTTTGTTTGTCGAAAACTATCAAATTACAGACTACGTTAGCTAAAACCTAAATAATGCGTATGGTACATATGTGTATATCAGTGTATATCATTTTCCAATATATACGTGTATATATCGATCAGTACATCTGCGTCTGCAAGTACGGTCTTAAAATGCAACTACGGTAACATAAGATTAGTGGCCAGGCTATCCAGAGCACATCCAATGAAACGGGCGACACCACAACCTACATAGGTCATTAGTTCTGGGCCTCGTAGGTGAGGTCGTCCTGGGCCGGATGCTTGTGGGTGCGGCGATGGCGCATGATGTATGGATGGGTGGTTGAGTTCTCGTAGCTGGACAAGTAGCGCAAACTGAGCAGGTTCTCCGGGTACTTCTGCAGCAGGTACACCCAGCAGGGAACGGTTCTGGAAGGGAAAGGGTGACATGATCACACCCCATTGCTGAAATGACGTCAGATTCGACAAAAGCTTACCCCTCTCCCACACCAATGTTCATGTCGTGCTTCTCGCGAGTGTAGATTTCCTCGCAATCCTCCAGGTTGTCCAGGGAATTGAGCATTCGGTCGTCCACCTCGTAGATCTCCCCGGTTACGTAATAGCCCACGCCGGGCTTGTTCAGCAGGAAGGGAATGTTGTAGCGGGTGGCGATCACGAGCGGCAGCTTCTGGGTGGTGGTGGCCTTGCACCAGAACTTGGCGAATCCGTTGCCGGAGCTGGCCAGGATTGAGTTGCTGGGCTGTCCGTACTTGAGGGCGCCGTACACGAACAGCTTGCTCAGGGCGGAGGAGACTTTCTGTGGAGTGCGTGGGAGGTGGGTGTGGCGAAAAGACAGAGAAGTAGGGTTAGGTTAGAGATCTGATAAACAGGTGGTATCTTGTGAGAGTTTGCTCTACTAGTATCAATCGATCGCCATGGCTTATCAGGCAACCAAATACTTTCCACTGGCTAGCGCTCTACATTTATTGATAAGGTGGTTCACGATACGTCTCGGTGTTTAGCGAGATTCCCAGATGAACCGCTTTTTGGGCGAGGATGGGATGGCTAAACCGGTTTCGTGCATTCACACATGTTTATTCTTAAAGTCGGTTATGGTTGCTAATATATGTAGCTTTCTCGTATTTTTGGGACTGAATGCGTGCCTCACAAACTGCGCAGCAGCTACGCCTCCTCCTCAGGTACATAGGTACATACATATGTATATCCCCGGTATCTGTACACATGTCATTAGGTGCATTAATAATTGCTTAAATCGGTCTAATCATTGCTGTAAATGGATAGCACACGCAAGCGGCCTTAAATCAATGTCATTACTAGGCAAGCGGTTGCATCAAAGCATCTTGGCAAATCCGCTTACATAACACAGAACAGACGACGGCTCACACACATGGATATCTCAAAAATTTCAATAAACTATCTCTCAACTTTCCAAGCATCGGATAACTTTAAAATTTCTGCAATTAGGAGCAACTTCTCAGCCTTTTCCACGCTTTCCATTCGGGGCTGCCCACTTGCCAAGGACGAAGGATAAGGGATGCGCTTATATACATACATATGTAAGTGAATGGTGTGCATGTGTGCGTGGGCTTTCCAGTGTACTGCCCTCTCACTCAGCTTACCTTTGCCTGGCCCATTTTCCTGTGTCTTTTAGTTTCTGGTCGAACCGCCTGCAGATAATTAAAATTGCAAATTGCTGCACTAAGCAAAAGCGAGAGAGCTCTTCGGGATTGGATGGGATGGTGTGCAGGAGCTCCAGCAAAGATACAACCGCGCCGATGGCCAGCAAAACTCCAACTGAATCGCGATGGAGAACATCGGCGGCGGACACGAGTGCTGCCGCTGCTTTTGTTGTTGTTGCTGCTGGCACAGTGGGACTCATTAGAACGTGTTCTCGGTTCATTTTAATATGAATAATGGGAAAATACCTCTTAATAATATTTATATAACATATACCATTTCTCAGATAACATAATGTTAAAACAACTAGAAATTTAAATATAGTCTGTTCTGTGATTCTGCCCACTGTGCCTGTCGTCGAGACCAAGAGGCCCGCCTCTACGGGAACAACAACAAGTAAAACAATAACACGCCACACGCGCAAAGCTAAAAATGACGGCGCTGCCTTTCTTCGCTGGGCTTTATCTAAGAAATACACTCTGGGGGGTGGGGGTGCGTGTTTAGTTGAAATACCCCAAATATGATGGGTCCCACAAGCAGAAACAGTTTAAAATTCGGGCCTTATCAGAAGCCTAATAAATGCTGAGTACAGAAGCCCCTCTTTGAATACACGCTCCTTCTTCGAGACCGACCCCCCTCACAACATTTTAATTCTCAGGCGACGCCTCTGCAGAACACGTACGCATGTCTGCTCCGGTTTCCCAGCCGATCGGTGGCAATCGAAAATTGTATATTGTATGTTGTATTGTAGTTTTCTGCACTTCCATGTGGCAGATCTGTTATAAACAATAACAAAGACACTTTGTAATTTGGCGGGGGATGTGTGCGGTAGCAACAACAGCAACACCAAAACAAAACCAGTTGGCATGCTCTCTTTCAAAATGTAAAGTCCGCAGCGCTCTCTTAATTGTGCCCTGCAAAAGGTGAGGCACATCAGTTTCTGGACTCAATAGGAACCACAAGAGAGTGCCATATGGTCGTCTATCTTGTTAACGATTATTTATAAGATAAGCACTCGTAATATACAATGCGTTTTTGAATTTAGTATATTCGTATTGCCTTTCTATGAGATAAATAATTTATTTAAAAGCGTAATATAGTTATTCATAAACCTACTCAATAAATACATATATTAAACCCAGGCGTCATCAGCGGGACCTAAAACAGCCCCATTGTATCCGACTGCCCCTCCAAGTTAATAGTCCCTGGAGCAGACACCATTGTGGGCATAATGATGCTCTTTGTGCCGGCAGGCACACAAGTTGGGAGCAAAACAGTAGGCACGTGCTCCGCAGTTGCTGCGGATATATTTTAGGGTCAGTATGGCCAAAAGATACGGAGACAATGAAACTTACTGATCGCAGACTGGCATGCATTGCTGACCGTGAAGCAGGCTGTCTCTTAGCTCGTATCCCTGGGCACAGATGCAGCGTCCGTCGGAGGAGCAGGTGCCATGGGTGCAGCGCCTGCGAAAGTCAAAGGGCACATTCATTTCAGAAGCGATAAGGTTAGGAGCAAGAATCATACTCACCCCAGGCAGGGATCCAGCAGTCGGGCCGCCCTGTGGCGGCACTTTTGGGAGAGGGGATCGAAGTAGTAGTGCCTGTCCTTACGGCACACACAGAGGTCTGGTGCGGCGCAGTAGCCGCCTGCCGCCCTGCACCCGGGCAGGCACTCTGCAGCACACACCAACCCATCCGGATTGCCCGCTAGATACTGGTCGGCACAGGGACAGGCTCCGTCCTCAAAGCACACTCCATTCCGGCAGACGATGTTGCAGCGCCTCACGCACTGGTGGGTGTTGACCACCAGCATTTCGTAGTCGGAACAAAGCGGCGGAGGCTCGTTGATCTCCCAGTACCCGTAGTCGTAGTAGTAGTGGCCCTCTACAACTGTCCAGAGCAGCAACTGAAGGAAGACCATCCGGCGCGACATCTTGGCTAATGACAAGTGATGAGCAGCGGATTTGTTCCGGCAATGAAAGGGAGAGTGAAAGTGCTTTCCGGAGGCGACGCAATTTGTGTGCGGATCCCATTACGGCCTCGGTCACGATCACTGTGTACAAACACATTGCGGATGACGCAATGGCCCCCAACAGACTCGGCCAACTGATAACCGCTCGACCGGAGATCGTCTTGATCGGAATTGCACATGATCAGCCCGAATCGAAGCGGCGGCGTGCATTACTCACCCGATCGGGGCATGGAGGCATTGGTGGGGTTGTGGTGGAGTTGTCAGATCGGATCCAACTCGAACGTGTGTGCAGAGAGCCAGGGAGAGCCAATCGGGGACTGATTCTGAATTTGGAATGTCTGGATTTCCACGCTCTCAATGAGAAGTCGGCGCCCACATCTGCATGAGGCACTGAAAACGTAGGTATTCAAATTAAAATATATTTAATTAAATTATTAGATTCTTAGTAAAATGATTGGGTTAAAGTACTTAAATTCGTTAAAGTTTACACTCGTTAAAGCAAAACCAAAATAGAATACGAGTATCACGATGTATTGTTAAAATGTAAAGATGCACCAAACCTTTTCTCCCAGTGCTGCGATTGGGGCCTGGCTCCGTCTGGGACTGCAGCTGGCTTTAATGGGCCCCATTCATTCGGTCGGTCGGAGTCGGCGAGAGATGACGCTGGTGAGAAACGGCAGCAGACACGCCTGCGCGAACGGAAGCTCAGATCCAGAGATCCAGAGTGTGGAATAAGTTGCCAAATAGCTGCAGCCGCTTGGGGGATTAGCGAAAACGCCATCGAGGCAGAGTTATTTCCGCGCACGACGTCAGCTCCGAATTGAGTTCTTGACAGAGCCGCGAACTGGGCGGTCTACCGCCTCGCACCCGCCCTCTCCCCGTGCTCCCCCTATCCCCCAGTCACCCTCCGCGCGCGTGTGAGTGGGGTGAATAACATAAAACAGACGGCAGAAAGCAGAAGGCAGAAGGCAGCGCATAACAGCGAGCGGCGAAAGCATAAAATAAACAATTCCATTTCGGGCTGGTCAGCTGGGAGGAAGTTCTGGTCTGGCCCCGCGCTGCTGGTGGTGGCGAGTGGTGCGACGGTGGTGGTGGGTGACGGCAAAGTGGGTGTGGGATGTGTGTGCCCAGACAAAGCCACAGCGCTTAGAGTCTATTATCTATCCGGCAAGTGCTGACGCGTTGCTGGCGTCCGTCGTCGATCGCTGAATCTGTGTACTGTGGCAAATCTGGTGCATCGAAATGTGCTACGTTATTATCACTAGCGCCAGTCTGGTGTGGTTCCTCTGCTCCCTGGTGGCGGACATGCTCTTCGCTGTGGCCCTGGTCACGCCCAAGTGGCTGGTGGGCCCCGCCCAAGGAATTGACTCCAACGCCAGCCATCACCGCCACTCCTCGGTGGGCATCTACACGCGCTGTAAGGTGATGCACGAGGGCGGATTCAGCTGCGGCCGCTTCGACTTGGACGGACTGGCCACGGACAGTAGCGTTTACCCCGGCGAATGGAAAGCGGCAATGTTCTTCGTCACGCTGGGAATGAGTATACTGTCCGTAACGGTGCTCCTGACCCTGATCACCTGCTGCCGCCAGTCGGCCTGTGGCAAGAGCATACACAACATGACGGCCTGCGCCCAGGTGGTAGCAGGTAAGCTCCTATTATATGCAATATCTTCGCAGCAGTTAAGTGTGCCTTGTTTCTAGGAATATGTATGATGCTGGCTCTATTTCTGCACCCGATGGGATGGCGAGCTAGCCGGATTCAACGTCTATGCGGCATGGATGCCGAACCCTTTTACCCCGCCGACTGTAGCTTAGGTAATTCAGTAAAACTGTTCGTTTAAACTAACTAAACTTAACCCTTACAGGAGTTTCATTTTACTGCGGAATCATTGGCCTACTCCTTACATTCACTGCCGCCGGTATAAGCCTAAAGGCAGAGTCTTCCAATATGCGGTCCCGCGTTCGCAGAAGCGTGGAGGCGGGCACCAAACTGGTGTGCATTCCGTAGCTGCCTTCGGATACAATAAGAACAATATCTGACTAAGAGCGAGCATACTTAACTTCATTCACGAATTAAATTTATCATTAGCATAAATAAACTTCTAACATTCTAAAGTATAGATACAATGTGTGGTTGGATATCCATACGACCTACTTGTTGCGCTTGCCCTTAGCTTTGCCAGGAGGCTTGCCCTCAACATCAGGCTTTGCCTTGGGTATGTAGACGCCATGGTTCGTCTTCTTTAGGTGGGCAAACAGCTTGTTTTTCGAATCAAAGACGAGCCTACAGGTGACACAAGTGTGTTGCGGCTTGTCCGGGTCGAGGTCCTCATCTCCGCTCTTTGGAGCCGCTTTAGCCTCCTTTGTAATTGGTTCCGGAACCGTTTGCTCTAATGGCTTCACCTTCCTTGTCGTTGTCTTTTTGCTCTTACTCTTTTTGCTCGCCTTTTTGCCTTTACTCCAGTCTTCATCCTCTGACTCGCTGTTGATTGCTTTATTTTCTATTGACTCATCTGGTCCGTCACTGGCTTCCTCCTGCGCTTGTTTGACAGCGGACTTCCTTGCCTTTTTGTTCTTTTTGGTCCGTTTGGCTAGTGAAGATTCTTCTTCGCTTGGAGCCCCATCAACAGATAGCTCATCCTCAAAGATTTGCAAGTCTTCCAGGGATTCCTGTACGTCCTTTAAATTGTCTTCATGGGATGCCTCGTTGAATGCGTCCTCTTCTTCCTCCATTTCCTGGCACAGCCGTTCCACATTTTCATTATGCTTCTTACTCTCCTCGTGATTAGCACGCGCCTTGGCGTTTTTAAACGTCTTGTTGCACGCCACGCAGTAAAGATCGTCTACATATTCCACCTCGTACTCCTCGGCTTCAGCACCGCCTTCGCCGTCAGAGTCCTCGCCATCCTCATCATCTTCATCTTCATCCGTGTAATCGTCTGACTCGCTACCGTACTGCTGCTCCAACTGCTTCAGCTGCTCCTCGTAGCCCTCGTTAAAGACATTATTCTTCCTGACGGCCGCCAGTTCTTCCTGGCGCTTTCTTAACTGCTCTTTGCGCTTCTCCTCCTGCTTCAGTCGATTGGCCTCGGCGCGTTCCTCAAGCATGCGTCTGTAGGCCTGCACTCTGCGATCCCTTTTCCGCACGAAGTTGACTAAGTTGCGAACCTAAGTAAATGAGGTTAATACCAGAACAAGCGATATGAATTGCCCACCTCTTCGTTGCGTTCCTTGCGGGCAGCCTGGACGATCTTTTTCATCTCCTTCTCCACCTTGCGAAGGATGAAGCGCTCTTTTATTTCGCGAACGTCGTATGGACATAGCCACTCGTAGGTTTTTCTAGTGCTGTATGCCTGCCAAAAGGCGTAGAACGGACCCACTACATCTTCGTAACTGCTGTTCGAGTGACCAAAGTCAGGTGCCATCCCCAGCCGGTCGTCCTTGTCCATGAACTCCAAATCCTCGGAGGCGATTTGGACAAAGACCTCAGTGTACACGCGGTAGAAACCGTTCTCATCGTCGCCGTAGCCCTTGTAACAGGAGCTGGTGAAGAACTGGAACACGTCTAGGGAGTTCTCCGCGTAGTCAGAGTTCTTGCCCCGCAAGATCTGCTCGCGATGATTGTCGTACCAAGACCGCTCTTGAGGATCGGAGAGAACTTCATACGCTTGCTGGATCAGCTGAAAGCGCTCCTTCGCCTCCGCCAGACGGTCGGGATTCTTGTCCGGATGCCAGCGCAGGGCCATCTTACGGTACGCAGTCTTGATGTCCCCATCGCTGGCGTCTCTTTGGAGCTCGAGCTCCTCGTAATAGCAACGCATGTTTCTCAGCACAACAAATAATTTTGACAGAGTTGCCAGATGGGCGGAAGACAGCTGGTGCTCACAGATGCGTTGTCAGTGCTGCAAAGCGCCAATACGAAACGTAAATTTCTATCAAAATAGCTTGCTTTTGGGCTGAAAGCGTTGAATCTATTGTAATAGCTGGAAAAAACGTTAGGAAAACAGTAGAAGCCCATTCTTACGAAGTCTTTTAATTAAAATTCTCCATCTAACTGACGTTACTGCAAGTGGCACCTCCTTGCTATCATACGTAACTGCGCATTCCGCCATTAGCTTTTCTACTTTCGACGGCGACGGATGTTTCTTTTCATTCGTGTCCGCGCATCCTTAGTTCACTAAATTCTGCCGCATGCTTTTCTCACTACCACCGAAGCTCACACATCGCATACCCATACACAGCCACGGAAAAAAGTTAAAGTCCAAAAGGTTCCTGTGAAAAGCGGCAGTTTAACACATCAGGAATTGTAGTTTTTTCCAGGAAGGAACTGTGCTTTTTTCACCTTAGTTTCCACTACATTTTTACATGATTTGCATGAAATACATACAAAACTGATTGGTATCGAAGATTGACTATTGCCAATCACCAATAACAATACAAACAAAGTGCCAAAATGTCGTTAAGCATTTGAGTCTGCAGACGAAAAGGAAAATAGCTTGACATAAAATTTACAGTTACGTGGGATTTACAACCGAGAGCTGTAACACACAGACAGGCCCACACACACACATACGCAATCGGGTGAGTGCGGGAGTGAAGTCCTTGAAGCTTCTCGGCTTACGAGCAACCCCCAACAACATTGGGTGCGTCGGTACTCGGCCCGACGTAACAGATAACGGCAAAAAATAACCGTCAACAAAAAACAAACAAACACAAGTACAGGAAGCCGACGAAGTCCGTGTGTGTGTTGGTGTAGATTTACCGTTGCCCTTTCATCTTTGTGTGCGAGTGTGTGTGTGGGCGCCACAATAAAAGGAGGCGCAAAGGATATGAGGCCAACGTTGTCTGCCGCATTTGCAAGTAAGGTAATTTCGCATAAAATTCCAACACAGCCTCCCACCTAAACTATAGAAAATGTGTCCCTACTGAAAAGCTGTTCGGCTTTTGTGCGGTAGTAAATGGATTTCCTTATCAGCGCAAAGTGGTCCCAGGAGTCCACTCCTCTTCATTGTTGCAGCTGAATTGCAGCCAGCTAGCTTAATGACCTTCCCTTTCAGGAATTACCGTCCGTCCACATCGGCTAAGACTAGAATACCACTATGTTTGGATCCAAGCTGCGCTCCTGGATGGAGACGCATATTGTGCGTCCCCGCAAGAAGGGCAGTAAACACAAGCAAGGGACCGCGGAAGCAGGCAGTTCTTGCTTGGGGAAGAAGGCGGGCACCTTACCCCCACAGGGCAGCAACCTAACTAGCCCGGTCCTGACTAGTAGCGGAAGCCACAGCATCGCCAGTCCGGTGCGGAGACGCGAGGTCTCTCCCATCCAGTGTCACGTAAGTAGCTTCCTTTTTAGGAATATGCAAAACGCTTACGTCGATCATATTTCCGTAGCCGCCCAGTCGTCGATATGGCTGGCAATCCCCAGACGAAGACTCCTATGTCATAGCTTCTCCCAAGTCGGACAACCTGCTTTACGCTCCGCACTGCTATCAGCCGCATCTACCGATCCAGCAGCCGTCACACCACTTAGGCGTGCCCAATAGCAAGGACCCCTCCTGTGCAGAGAAATCGCCTATCAGGGTAAACTGCTCTTCATCCTCTATATCGTCGTTGTCCTGGTCAACGGGATCAAAGGAGCCCTCTTCTGGCAAACAAGCCACTTTTAAAGAGCAGTCCTTAAATGGGGAATATCACATTCCACCTGAGGAGGAGGTGGAGTATGAGGAAGTTGGCGCTTTGCTACTTCGACCACCACCCCCCATTGCGGAACAACAGCGCCCGCAGTCAGAAAACTTAAGCGCCATGCGTCTAGTCTACGAGGAAGAGCCAAGGCAAAGCAACAACCATGTTCGTTACGGTCGCCTGCTTCCCTCCAAGCTAGCACCGGCTCAGCTTGGCGATTCCTTGGACACCTTGACAGCTACACCGCCAATTCCACCCGCTCCTCTTAGCGGCTCGCGTATGCGAACTCCACGAGGAATTCAGCGCAATAATTTTATGCCGGGACCCCGGCCACACAGCTTGCCCTCGCCAGAAAGCGCTTATTCCACGGGCTACTCCACAGATGGCACATCGCCATGCGCCGCCAGCAACTACAATCCACCTGAGTACTACATTAACATGCGCTCGGGAACCCACTACTTCCCCAAGAGCGTCAATTCGCTGGCCGTCGAGGCCCAACGTTACAAGTTCGGCCTAAACCGCATTGAGGAGATGTCGCCTATGGATCCGTTGCCCAAGAGCAACTTCGCAAGTGCCAATCATGGCCTGGAGTCGTCGCCCAGTCCGCTAGCTCTGCGGCAGCAGTCAAAGCTCTTTGAGTGTGAGTGTCAGTGTTGTTAGTCCGCCTGCCGGCAAACTGAGCAATTAACCCATTTAAAGTCTCTACTTGCCTGAAGTACCATCTCTCATTTCCTTTTTTCTCCCACTTTTTGCAGCTCCCTCTCCGAGACAGCGCTGTCGCATAAGAACAAATCCCTGGTACAACACGGGAGAGCACTTGCCAACCTCCACAGGCCCCACACGATTGGATCTGGATGCCACCAGTACTACCTCCACGACCTCGTCGGGCATTAAGTCAAGCAATGAACTGGAAGTTCCGGCGGCCAAAACAATACCAAACAAAGCAGGAAAGCCAGTCCCTTGCGCAGCAACCCCCAAGTGCAGAGCTACTCCTATCCAGGCAGCCAAACAGGCTGGTGTGGACATTGTTAGGGGTGGGGCCGGTGTTGCACCTGGAGCCGGAGTCGCTTACGAGTCCGAGGGCTCTTCGACTTCGACTGAAGTGGAAAATATGCATGCCCCACATACCATAAAGCGGCGTCACTTGGAGCACGCCGAGACTACAACAACTTCAGCACCCGTAGTAGCTGGTGGCGGAACTGGAGCTACCACTACATCCTTCGTTCTTAGTGATGACGAGGCTACCCTTAACGAAATGATTGGGAAGTTTGACGAGAGTTACATTTACGAAAAGGAAACTGATATATTAAGGTGAGTTGCAGTTGTTCATTGCTTGCCTAGTCAACTTAATTTGCTTTTATATATTCAATTCGCCTTCTAGCAGTGATTCAGATCTTACTGACTGCTGTGCCTCGGAGCTAGACACTGGACAAGATGCGGGAGATGAGTGTGACACTGACGAGTTGTTGGAAATTGACTTTATAGACACTTCATCCATGCAAGAGGTGGAACTGGACCGCAAGGATCTGTCACGAAATCTGGGCAACTGTCACTACTATACTAATAACCCCATCAGTCCCATGATGACTCGCAAGGCATCAGTCCGCTCCCGACGCAAGAGCGGTCAGGAGACAGGGGAAAGCTCCCAACAGCGACGACGCAAGCGGTTCCTTAAAACACGTAAGAAGAGTTGTGAAAATCGCGAAAAGACCCCATCGTCGCCTCTTCGCGAGCCACGAGGGACCCGAAGTGTGGGTGGCACGCCCGTCTGCTTGCGCCGCAATCTACTGGGTCCAAGAGAGAGGTATAAGACAACACTTTAATTATGTTATATAGTCTTTTTAATAATATTGTCCACAGAATATACAAGACGTCTCCCTTGTCAAACCGCTCCAACTCGCTGATTTTTGGTAGCATCAATAAAAATTCTACACTCACTATCGCAGAAAGCGAAAAAGCACTTCTTAAGGCAGACTTGGAGGCTGATATGAAGTATAAACAACTTATTATGGAAGCGGAGTCCTTGCTGGAATCTATGAAGAACAGCTTACAGAGGTAAAGAACCTTAAAGTTAAAGTATTTTGTTCATTACTATTTATTATGTATCACAATTAGCATTCCCAGAGACACACCTGTCGCCAGTCCGAGGCGTTTGAATCCCTTGGCCAACAAGCGCGTGGAAATGCTTAAAAATAGTGAAGTGGACTCCAAAAAACAGGCTCCGGTTCCGAACTCTCCTCCGCTTGAGCATGAGTTAGCAGCAGCCATTAATAAGCGCATAGAAATGCTCAAGTTTGAGACATCGTCTGCTTCTTCGCCACCAAACAGTCCCAAGCTTGCTCGTTGCAGTCCTCGCAAAACGCATCTGACCAACTTTATGAATCAAAATGCTCCACCAGAGTTGCCGCCACGCAAGATAAAAGGCAACCCGCCCTCTGCTCCACTCTCGCCACAACTTCAGCTAAATGGAAGGAGTCTTCAGGAGAGTCCAAAAAGCAAGCGACGCACGATGATGGTGACATCCACGACCACGACAACGGTGATTAGCTTCCACGGCAGCGATTCTGAGATGGAGTGCATAGCTGTAGAGGATATTGGCAATCACAACTACTTGCCTCAGCCCCAATCGAATACGATGGATAACAAAGATGAATCGAATACGAAGATGGAAAACCCATTGCAAGCCGAATTAAATATTAATAACAACTTTTATTGCCCACACAGCGAGCCGTTAAAGCGCAAAGTATACAAGGGAAGCTCATCGTTCGAGCGCATAAAGAAGAACTTCGACTTGGAATTGGGTAAGTGATTCGGCTAGTTTGTTAGTGAAATATTTAATCAAATGATACACAGATTCAAACGGACGGTGCAAGTCGAATGAGCGTTCGCAAATGAAACTGATGGCCTCCGTGTCGGCCAAGAGCTCTATGCAAGACGTGACCGTTGACGAGGCCAAGGGCCATGCAATAGGCGGTAGTAATCGCAAGCAGCAGCTCATACTGAATACCATTGTCGATTTAAAGCGCAGCTTGGAGCATCAAAGCTATCAACTGAGTGGTCTTAATGGCGAATAGAACTGATTTAACTAACTAATAGAACTAATATCATCATCATACTTATTCTTAACACATCATATAGGCAGTAACTAGTAGGCTAAGATATAGGCTAACAGTCCAAACTAGTCCCTCAGACTAGACACTGAAACTGAGCGCAATAACTTTTACTTATAAGAGAAGACGATTATTTACAAAAATACCATAATACTCAAGGGCCGTAATAGAACATATGAACTGGTGCAGAATCGTATTACAAAAAATGTAGCATGTAGAAAATTGTTTTTGATGGAGTTTTTACATTATAATCGTAATCATAACCCAGAAGTTTTCTAAGTATTATTTTCGGTTTTAAAGTGTTCTTTAGACACCTTAGATTTTAGTTAAAGCATATCAAACGATTTTTATACTATGTAATATTCTGTTGAATTTAATCGTTTGTGTATTTACATATATTTTGTTTTTGAAGTACTTTCTTTTACTGTAACATTAAAATTTTGTTTTTTAAACGGTCTATGTGCCCAAGCTGAAAGTGTGTTCAGAACACTATTTCCATGGCATGTCCAATTATACTATCCTACCAACTCATACTATCCAATCATAGCTTGAATACGTTGATATTAGTAACTATACTACTCTACATAAGTTAATAACTGATAATATTCCTTAGTTTTTATAGAGCGTTTGTGTGTTTGTGCGGTAATTTGGAAAATATCCTTACCTTGCAATGCAAGTTCTAAATCAACCCCGCAAACATTTATAGCTCATCTTATTGCTAGACTTGACAGAACATTTCACCTAATTAACTTTATTACCAAAGTATTCGGAAGTAGACCTCTAAGTAACCCACATTACGATCCATCCAAATTAAAATTGTTTAGCCAAATTGTTTGTAGAATAATGAAAAGAAAAGGCATTGTTTTACTGTTTTGTTCCCTTAGTTAAGTAGATAAAGACGATTGTTTTTTATGCCAGACATTGGATAAAATAACGGAAATCGCAGTATATTCCAGCTGGTTTTACAATGAATTCGAATTTGTTTGTATTGGCAACAATTATAATGTATTCCAATTGGGCAAAATTTGGTTGTAAATTGGATTAATCGACTCATGTAATTATGTATGGTATTGTGTACCCAATTAATATGCATATAGACGCTGTAGAACCCACACGAGGAATACATAATCTAAGTCATACTGTAACGTGATAATAAACTTAATGAAAACCCCCAGACCAAAATCAAACCAGATCCCAATCCAAATCAAAGAGGATCCACCGAATTGTAAGTATAAATTAATTACATAAGTCTCAGCTGTTTTGTTTGTACTTTCTAGTAGTACGTACGTCTTTGTAGCTTTGCGAGCTTGATGCTCATCCAAATTAAAATTGCAATTTTCGTTTTTGCTTACGTACTAGTGCCTGCATCTAGTATTTAGAGTGCCTCTGGGCAGGTGGGGTAGTTGTTCGGTATGCTGTGTTAAATTTACTTAATTAGTTTCACCCGCGACGCGACACTTGAACATCGAACGCTAGGCCGCAAAACGAAAGACGCACCCAGCGATATCAAGACATCGAACTCGCTGTTTTGAACTTTAAATGGGCAGCTAATGCGTAGTTCCACCCAGCCCACAGTGACGGCTTGGACCTGCAGCTGTCATGGTAATTTATGCACCCTAGATTCCAAATATTCAATTGGTTTTCCGATTAAAGCGACCTTAAGACAATCCAACGAGCTTTTGATAAGACGATTTACAAACCGCAACTTAGGAAAGACTGCTGCAGATTCACTTCGAAGACGGGGACTTACATCCGTTCGAGACCCAGTACCACGTGTGGTATGAGTGATATTCGTTTCTGCTGAATACCGATTATCCTATCAGTCGACACGTGTAATTATTGAACCCATGTACTTTAAACGCCAATAAAGGACCAATATTTTGAACTGCCTCATATCTTAATTGCTCTTCCACGTTCGAACAAGATGCCAGTCATCGTGGAATTTCCAGAGACGTCGATCCGATCCCCGTTTCTTGTCATCTCGTTCATTATTATGTCTGGCGATAAAAATAAACTCGCACTGTTCTAAAAATCCCCAGAAGAGCATCGGCAATGGAAAATTAGCAGACAGATCATGGACTGGCCGCTGCTAATTATGCAAATGGAGGCGGAGACAGGGAGCGGGCTGGGCGAGGAACACTGGCCTGCCTGCCCGCTGGAATACCAATTGAGCAGGCCACGCTTGAAACATCAAATCAGCATTAAGTGGGCAAAAACATGGCTCGGAGGAGTTGCCATTAAATGCGTGGTGGCCCAGTGAAGGAGGAGGCGCGACCTGCTCTGGCTCTGGCTCTGTCTCCGGCTCCGTTGGAGATGCGCCCTAAATGGCCAAACTGGTTCGCCTTCCACAAGCTGAACGCTGACCAGGGGGAGGAATGCAATCTGAAAGGCAGGGGCCGGTCTACCAGCGGATTCGCTTTTTTACTTAGGGTATGTCAGGTGCTTAACCAAAGAGTGCTCAAAATATTGCGAAGTCGACAACAGATGAATAGTTCGCAAATGGCTAGATGTATTAAAATAATTAGTTAAAAAATGAAATTAGTAGCAGTACGTCTCACAGCTGAAAACCTATATATTAAGTACCGCAGCTCGACGATTTCCGGTTAGGGTATTGCCATGGCCGACTCCAACCGAGATGAGATCTGTGCCTGCAATGTAGCTTTCGATCTCGAGCGCGCCGAAAGCTTTGGGCTCCAAGGAGGGGGCTATGTTGTTGTGGTTTCTGTTTGCCGTCGTGTTGAGTGTTGTGCGTTGTTGCTGCTTTTTAACGTCTTTGTCGATTATTGTTATTATTATTGAGATTCTTGTTGTTGTCGACGCTTTGGGTTTTGGCCGTAAAATGTTACTTTAGCGTCCGCTCGGTGCGCCGGCGCAGTCGCGGGCTCTGCCGCTATCGCAGTCGCAGCCGCAGTCGCTTCGACAGCGAAGTGGCGTCGCCGCAACCGCTGTTTTTAGCCATGAAGGTCATGCCCAGGTGTGTGGCATTCAGATTCACCTGAGCCCGGGCCGAGCCCGATACTAAGTCCGAAACAGAAACCGAATCCGAGTCGTTCCAAGCCGAACTGCAGCTCCAAAAAGGTGGGGCGGGCCGGCGGACAGGTGGGTAGAGGGGCACGTTGTTGTTTTGGCAGTTATGAAACTAGTCCAATGACTCGCTTGTGCTGGTGTGCGTGTGACTCAAGTCCGAGCTTTTGCCCGTGCCTCCTCTTGTAAGCGTGTAATTACCCACACTGCTGCACAGGGCGTATGAGTGATCTTCCCCATGGTGTTATTGTCCAGTTCTCAATGTTGCGTCAGCCACATTTTCGGAGTTTCGCAATCTGAGACAAATGTGCGCAATTCTAAGCCAATTGCAACTCGATGTGAGATGGGGGTTTGTTTTTGGGCAGGCAGTGGATGTGAGGCGTACCCAAAACACAGATGACAAAGGAAAACAGCCCAGTCATGCGGCACTATGCAAAAGTCGGCTCAGCCCGCTGCGTAGCGGAAAGTCCGGTTCTGATTCTTGACATCAAGGAAACGGGGGCTTCCAACTCGATCTGATCTCTGACTGATTGCGTCTACACAAACAGGTCGCAGATACCTGCCAAAAATGGCACCCACCTCAGCGGCATCATGCTTACATAGTACTCTTCTCATTTGTTAACGCTGGTAGCTAAACTATACGTAATATCATGTTCCGCCTTAAATGTATTCCTTTCCAGCTCAAAATCATTCAATTGCTGGTCTGAGCTTTTAAGAGATTTGCAAGATTATCATCATAGCATAATCAACATCCCCCAGTGCATTCCAATTGAACCTGTTCCTGGCTTCTTGGCTTCAGGTGCCTGCGACTCGGAAACTGACTGACCACTGACGTCACGACGGCTCTTTGGATTTCCGAACTTGGCCCACCTACATGCGAGTGCGAGTTCCCCTTTAATGTGTGGAGTGGAGTGGGTCAAGCTAATTAATTTCGAGGGTGCTCAATTAGCGCTCGCTCCCATTTCCCATCCCGCCGGAGATCACGCTGGTCGCTGGACTTTGAGAGGGTCGGTGCATCCCCCTGGGGGCTGAAATCGGGTTTTGGGGTTCGGGTTGGGGTTGTGGTTGTGGTTGGGGATAGGGTAACGCGGATTGGGAAACTTGCTCCACAGATCCGCAGAATGTTCGTGAATGAATATCTTAAGCGTGATTTAGCGCGCTCTGTAATGTCTGCGATGTGAGCTCGACCAGCTCGGCTCTGGACGAGTGTGTGTGTGTTTGTGAGTCGAATTTCGAGTTTTTGGACTTTGTACCAGAGACTACAGCCATGAACCGACTTCGCAGTGCTGGCTGCCAACAACACGGCCCGGGCCCCTCCAGCCCCCGCAAGATCGTAAGCGTTGTTTGCGCTTGGCTATTCATCTGTTGCGGCTAGCAGATGGGCAGGGGCGTCGGTAGTGCGGTGAGGAGCGGAGAGGGGGGGAGGGGCCCGATTGTTCAGCAATGCGACGTACTGCTGACAGCATAATGCGGAATTCTGTTCTCGGGGCCCGATTCGGCGGCAGAACCCCAACCATATCCATCGCTCCGTGGCCATAACGAGACCAGCATCCGCGAATGGAAGCAGGAAGCAATCGGTTACTGGGGAGGCGGCCCTAGCGGCGATTTGCTAACCCAGTCAAAGTTAGACACAATTGTTAAGGCGCGAGCCAAGACCTCTCAGCTTCCGCCTGCGTACGTCGATCTGGGGTCAAACGGAAGTGTTTCTCGATGCGCTCGGACCTTTCATGCTAATCCGCGATGGAGCTGTTCGGAGTGCCGTTATTAATTAATATCTCGTTTCGATTTGCATGCCGAGTTATTTTCGGATCTCAGCCGCGGCACGTGATAAAATTTGGTTCCGACTCTGTTTCTCAGCTGCCGTGATAGCTGCAGCTCAATGTTGCAGAACACCAGCTCCAGCCTTGGACACTTGGACTCCGACCTTGGGCAGTACCAAAATGCTTAACCATTACAAACGGTCCAAACTGCTGACTCACGCCGACTCCGACTTTCTTTTGTCGCCGCCGAGTTATGCTAATTCCTTGAGCGAGGGGCTGAAGGCGGTTCCCTTGCCCGGCTCAAGGTTCAGATGCTTTCGCATCGGACGGGGTCAATAAACGGAGAGGCAACAAGGCAGCATCGATCTTCGCCGATCTTGGCTACTTCCGTCTATCTCCGCCGTCGTCCGGGGTTAAGGCGAGCGAATGGCCATTGGCCAACAACAAGCGGAAGCCGAAGGCAACTAGAACCGCAAACAAGTTTTGGCTCACAGCAGCCGAAATCTAAGGCAATCAACCAGGCCAAAACAAAGTTTCGAAAGAAACCCGAGTTGAGACTGGCGCAGTTAGCAAATGCTTGGCCACCCCCCTCCACGCCACCACCCGGCGATGCGGAAGCCTTAGCAGGGCGCTAATTGATTGCCTGGGAGGAGACGTACGGGTAGAACCTCTCAGAAGAAGAAAGCCCCCGACTCACAGCCGGATTCGATACCACCCAATTCAGTGGGCCAGGAGGAAGAAACCCTGGAAACCGCTCAAGTGGAGTCTGCCGATAAGCACGAAACAAGTTCATGGCTTCTCCATTAGACTGGTAGCGATTCTAGACACCACCATGATAAGGCCACGTCCAAGAGCACAGCCAAAATGGAAACAGCAATAAACACTAACTAGCCGTCAAGTGGCCGCGGCAGAAAGCACAATTAACTTGGCCCAGATACATAAACATACCTATACATACTTATCAGAACAGTGACCGAACTCAGATTGAGACGGATTCCGCCCATCATTACCTTGCGCCGCATGTTTTTCGCATTGGAACCGAATTTGTAGCTCTTGATCCAAGAACTCGAGTGCCACCAGTTCCCCGGTCCGTCCCGCCCTGCACTTGAGCGCGAAGCAGATACACCCATGAGTCAGTCGCATGATCGGTAGTTTTTCACGGCCACAGGCTACGCGTCCGCAGGGCGGGGAGGTACTTTGTTATTGAACGCATGCTTCGCCTTAAGCACTTTATCTATGTGGCGATAAGGTTGCCTCATAGGCTTCGCCTGAAAGTGGTTCGAGGAAAGGTTTTCCCTTTCCCTGAGTTACGCCTAATCGAAGTCACCAGAGGAATAAAACCAGTGACTCTCGAGATCTGGCACGCGTTTGCTTTCATTAAATAACCTGGAAGTGTGATTAGATTGGGAAGTTTCCGATTCGGATTGAAGAGCTTATATTCGCAGAGGCACATCTAGATGACCAGTGGTCACGTTGGCTTTGTTGTGGCTATAAATACAAATAATATCGACTCTTTGTCTTCGTTAGGATAAGATAAAAGGAATTTCCGTTAAGAGAAATTTACTTTAGGAACAAATTTCGATCGAATTTTTAATAACATCTTATAAGATAACGTTTAAAAGCAATGAAGTTGACGTTAAAGTTGAAGTGTGTTTAAATACACCTCGATTGTTATTTTGACTTGAAAAGAGTGCCAATAAAAGAGATCTAGCATGCACTTTGCACCAAAACGGGGCTCGTTTACGGGGTATCCACTGTAATCTAAATAGCGCATTTACAACAGCCAATGCCACCTTTCAACCGTCCGGCCTTTGTACCCATCGCACGAGCCAGAACTGAAATTTAGCTCCGTTGGCACTTTCTTTATCGTTGCCAAGCCCCAAAAAGCGGGACACAGGGGGGCTGCTGACCATACGACCATACGAACACAGTAAAAGAGCCAGCTGAATATATTTTCTAAGTAAAATTTATTTATTGTGTATAAATAATTCTCTTTCAGCTCTCGCACAAGCGCTATTAACGTTAGTAATTTACAGTTTGCTCTGCGGTCCTCGTTGCCGAACCAGGGACATGCAGTCGGATCTCCAGGTGACTCTCGATGGGATCGGGTCGATCCCACGCACTCGCACTGTAACCACTGGATGTCACTGGTCGGCTGCGAGGAGGAAATCAAACGAAACATAACGGCACAAATAGTTGGCTTAAACAATTACAATAACAATTGTGGAATATATAAATTTGCATACAGGCTAAAAGTGAAGTGTAGTGAAGTCCAGTCTCCACTAGCAAAGCTCCCACTTCACTTACGTTCGTATTCGTAATGTAGTTAGAAATTAGATTTCTTGTACTTGTTGAACATTGTTTGCTTTAGTGTTGTGTTGCAGTTCCCATAGCGATCTATCCAATATATATATACGAAAATCAATTGTAAAGAAAGAAAGAGGGACATTCGGGTCGGTGCCTCCGCTGCGCCATGGAGAACTTTTTGACTTGGGCGCAGGGCAGCCTCGACGGGTACTGTGATTTTGACTTTGGTTCCCCTTAAAACCCATAAGAGAGATACAACGAAGAGGTTACAATTTTTACAATAGAACGTTTGTTGATTTGTTGCTGTAGGCGCTGCTTTATCCACTACTATATCTACCAGTTATTTATCATCCTCAGTTATACATTTATACAATCCTCATGCACACATACGGTTCTCATATGTCTTGCTTAGCACCCCCTCAAGATACATATACATAATCATATACATAGATATAGATATTTTGATACAGTTATAGTTAAAGTTAAAAAAGACCTCACACTTGATACTAATGAGTGTAAAGACCCGCCCGCGACTATGGTATGAAGTTAACCCCGACCAGCTCGAAAGGAAGTGATAGTGTAGGTGTAGGAGGCGTAGGTAAAGGAGGGTCGAGAAGGCGTTGAGTTGGCGGTCCTAGACGGGCCCAATATCACTTTGGTATCTGGCGGTCAGGTAGTTGGCCGCCTCTGTCATTTGTTCTAGGCACTGGTACAGACCGTTTAGATGCCTCCGGCAGCGCTTGGCCAGCTCCGTGGCCTTGTCCCCCGAGCCCTGCTTCGATTTGGCGACGTCCACGATGTCGCTGCCGTCGCTGCTTTGGGCATTGTCGCTCTTGTTGCCATCGGACTCCAGCCCCGAGTCGTTTTCCTGCGATATGTCCGAGTCGGAGTCACTCATGTTGCTCACCGAGTTGGTGGACATCATCGAGGCGGTAGAGGTACGGCGCACATGACCCTTGACACTGCCGGAAGCGGTTGTGCTTGTGCTGCCGCTGTTGGACTCAGTCTTGCTCTCGCTGGGATTGCAGCTCGAAGTGGAACTGGAACTGGCGTTGAGCTGCTGCTGTTGGGGGTTCTGCTGCTCGTCGTCCTCCTGGTTGGCGGTCCAGAGCAGATCTTTTTTCAGCGAGTTCAGCATGTTGTACAGATTGAACAACTCGGAGGCGCTGAGAAAGTCTTGGACATTTTTCGATTGCGCCGCTCCCCGCTTGCCGTGGACACTGGAGCTCTGTGTCAGCTGGTTGGCGGTCGAGTCCTTGCCGGTGGCTGGGATGATGTCAGTGCTGTCGCCGATCTGGAGATAAATTATGTAAAGTGGGAGCCATAAGTTGATGGTTACGATCCAGATGGCTGGTCAAACGGGGGGCTGGGATTCTTGGGTTAAGCGGTACCAACCTGTCGATCCATGAGCCTGCATGGCACCAGTATGGTGTCGTCCATAATGTTGACAGTCTTTACAAACTTCTCCATCACATTGACAATGCTGTCTTTGGAGAACTGCTGCTCATCGTGGCGGGCGATGCGGCGCAGGCAGTTTCTGAAAAAACAGAACAATCGAAAGATGAGCTTGGGCCAGCGCACAGTTAACCAGTAGAGCGTGTGCAGGGGAACCAGTTTGGAGTGGACAATAGTCTGCGTGATTGGTGACCATGCCACATCACGCCAGACTTGACCAAGCGGTGGCCGTTCTACAGCGTCGTTAAGTCTGCCGCGATCAGACTTCCGCCACTCGAAACCATCTTTCTTTGATGCTTTCGGCTGGAGATGGGTGCGCCTCCCCGCTGGTCAACGTGGCGTATGATATATTTGAATTGGTTTCTATGCAAATCAGCGATTCGCTGGCGTTGTCGCAAATTCAATTTGTATAAAATGGAAAACCAGTTGCTGCTCTATACCTGACAGTGCTCGTGTGGCTCTTAAAACAAAGCCCAGAAAGACGGACGGACGTATAGAAAGATTTCTATTTTGGTTCCCAAAGCCAATTTATCGCGTCCACGTGCTGGCGAGGGCCAGATGGTATTTGGGTGGTGGGGTGTCAGGTGCGGAGGGCAAAGCCCGACTTTGCTCACTAGCTTCAAAATAATGGTTATACAATCCTCTAGCTGGTCTCATTAACTTTAATTTCACGACAAGATCGCGTAACATCGCCAGGTCAAGCCCCATAAACTCGCCTTAGCCCCCTTCATTAACCCGCCGGGAATGGGAATGGGAATGAAAGTTAGTTGCTGATATCTGGAGCTAGAGCTGGAGCTGGAGCGGCCAAAGTCTAGAGGCGGCTTGGCTTATCGTCGCCAGACGGTTCCCAGACGGAGCTAAAGTTGCGTATCCCCCGCACCTCTCATTTAATGCGGCCAGATAGTCCGGGGCGGAACGGCATGTGGGAGCCAGTGCGGGGCCGCGTGATCGCAGCTAGTTGACAGAGCGAGCGCCGAGCGCACTGATAAATTTAGTTTCAGTGACTGCGCCATTTAAAGACCTCTACCCTACAGTTCTATCCCCGGCCCGCGCCCGCTCCGCCGGCGTGGCAAAGAAACTTAGAAAATCTAGATATCGATGGCCGGGGTGGGGTGGTGGTGGGGGTGGCCACGCGAGTACTGCGTGCTCCGAGCCCTGCTGACCGACATTGTTTCACCGTGGTCTAGAACCAGAATGAGATCTAGATCTAGAAGAGGCTGGCGGCGGGTGTCAAGGTTCTTTCCACTGGCACGGTTAAATGTCGTGGACGCCGACGGAAGATTCCCATCCCAGCCACTCAGCCCAGTGACTAATTAAGCTAATTGCAGCGGATTCCAATCACGGAATCCGCATAGGAATGCGAAAACAATTACCATCTTATCAACGCCATTCGCTTGGACACTCGACCATAATTGATTGCAATCTCGTGGAACCTGAGTAATCGCCTCCATTTATTTACAATTATAGTCATTTTCTCTCCCCGACCACGACCCTCGCTTTGCATAGTTGGGTAGTTATCATAATCAGAACCAGCTCTAAGTTGAACTTATCACTGCATTTTTGGAGGGCGCTGTTGACCTTTCCCTTCCTAGAGACTCCTCCAAACAGATCCCGAGAGCCCAAAAGGCCGGTCTGGGAACACGCCACATGCTGCCAGCCAATCGGCAGAGGCACACCTGCTGGGTGTGCTACTCCTTGCTCGGTGTGGGAATTCGGCTAAGCCCAACCAGCGTCACGCGACATGCGCGCCCAGATGGGCGAGGTAAGCTGTGGGGTAGGCGGCGGCAGAGAGTGGGTACCGCATACAACGCCGAAATCAGGCGACTTTTCGCTCAGCGGTAGCTGAGGGCGGTGAAGGGGTGGTGGTTAGGCGGTTTGGTGGGTGGCTGTTACCGATGCCGATGCCGAGCTGGCTTCATGTGGCAAGCGAATCAAACGCTGCTCTTCGCGCTCTCTCTTCGGTGCGGCTGTTTTCTCTTTGCTGCCGAGTGGCGTGATGTTGCTCAGAAACTGTACAGTGGCCAGCAGAGTCGCCTCCATCAGCTGAGCAAGATGAATGAATCGAATCGCTAGCGATGCTCTGCCCTCCTCTGCACGCCCCTCCCCTCCCCTCCCCCTTCATGCGAGCGACCGACTGTTTTCAGTGGTATTTCTCGTATTTGCAATGTTGAGCAACGGCACATACAGACGCACATAAACATATACGCACATAAACATCTTTGAACCGAGTTGACCAATATTTGGTTTTCTTTGGCTTTGGCTGCGCGCCGACCTCCAGCATAATCGATTTTTGATACGCCCGCAAATTAGATATTCTACCTACTCGGTGGCCGGGTTTGGCTGGGTTGGCCGGATTGACTCGGCCATCGGGCAACGCGCATTGGCGGCCGTAAGTTGGCGCTCAAGGCGACACCTGCCTCAAAAAGTGACACACTGCCAGCGGAACGAGGTGAATCAGAGAATTTTCTGCGATTTAAGCGGCCCAAGGAGGCGGACAGCACTGGGAGCACTAGCAGCGATGAGTAATGGGCATAGGCAGATAGCTGGCGGACTGGTGTCAGTGGGCCGGAGGTGAGCTACAGATAAGGCATCTTATCGCTTATCCGAAAGCTGTGATTTCCCTCCGCTGCTGGCTCACTCGAAACATTTGGGCAAACAAACAGCTGAAAACACCAGCATACTTTGGTATAGGTGTACAATATATAGCCGATTGTGTCATATTAGCGCTGGCTTGGTTTTTTCGTTGTATTTTTCTTTCGTGTTTGAATGGCCGTCCGTCCCCCTCTGCCCAACGAGAAATCGTACGATAAATTTCTTGTATCTCGTTTTTCGTTCGACGGTGGCAGTGCAAACGAAAGAGAAAACGCCCGCGGGGTGCGGTTTGGATTCAATTTGAGAGGCGAGTAAATCAACGAAAGAGAGCGATTCGGATTCGGGTTCGGGCTCGGATGAGATGGTGGAGAGAGCGGTGCGGGGCTTGGGCGGATCGGGAACGGGAACGCGAACGGTTGGGAAGGGGGGGTGGGATCAATTTAGCATCACTTGGGCAAATTGAACTTAAACGCTTTAACTAGCGGACTCGGACTCCGACTTACCGACTTGTCTCCAGCTTGGTGAGGTCTGTGTATCCACTCATGATGACTTCTGTGTGTTCCTGATGACTATGTACTACTGCTGGTGCAAATATGTAGTTCGAGAAATTTTCTTTGGCCGCACCAACACTCGCGCACTTTCACTCGCGTTTGGAATCGGAGTATTCCTGACTGGGATTACGAAATCGGCACAGGTGACTGGGCTGGCTTCAGTTCGGTTGCCTGGATTGGATTGAATTGGATTGGGTTGGGTTGGATTCGGAATAGGAGTAGCTGCTGCCCCGGCGGAACTGCTGTGTCTAGTGCGCTGCCTTCAAGAAGTCGCGGCTGTTTTATGCCAAAAATTTGCATGCACGCACCGAGCTCGATTATACCCCGACTTTGGTTTGGCTTTGGCCGTCGATCTTGTCCGAACCAATTAAATATGGGAATTCTAAGCAGTCTGCACGCGCACTGAGTTTAATTTAATTTCAGTTTCGACACGAGCAGCCAGCGAGCAGAATTTTGAAAAAAAAATTACGGAGAGGGGAGCATTGCCAGTTGCTTTTATAGTACGGGCCGAGCCAGGGCTGCAGACTCTTCGATAGAACTATCGATTACTCAGCTCGGGGCACCCGATATGCCATCAGCTGTCATGTTAAGTGTGGCAGCTCGAAGTAACGCTGTTAAGGTGTGATTCAAAATTGTTTAAATTTGTGTAAAAATGAATTATGATAAACGGCGAAATATTTATTAATATTGATTTTGTTTTAACCAAAGAGCTGTTTTTTTTAAAGAAATTGATCAGAAATGACAAAACGGGGGTAACGCTGTTAAGGTATGATTCAAAATTGTTTAAATTTTATTTTGTTTTGTGTAAAAATTAATTATGATAAACGGCGAAATATTGAGCTTTTTATAGTACGTTTTTATTAATATTGATTTTGTTTTAACCAAAGAACTGTTTTTTTTTTAAGAAATTTAACAGAAATTACAAAAATAAGTTTATTTAAAGTTTTGGGTTAAAAACGAATTGAAACAACGAAAATCAATTAAATTATCAATATACACACATATATTTTTCTGGATCCTCTGACGAATTTCAAAATTGCTCTGATAGCTCTTAGGTATTTTTCTCGAGATCTCCTTCCCTCAAGGGGATTTATGGGGGAAATCCCCCGAAGGGAAATTTCCTCCGTGCAATTGTCCTAACTCAGCTGCTTTTGTTTCCGCTTAGAGCTGCACTTCCAATTTCTAGATCCTCTGACGAATTTCCAACTGGCTCTGATAGCTCTAGGTTTCTCGAGATCTCCTTCCCTCAAGGACATTTATGGGGGAAATCCCCCGAAGGGAAATTTACGTGGTCTTCCTTCGCGCAATTGTCCCAACTCAGCCGCTTTCGTTTCCGCTTAGAGATGCACTTCCGATTTTGTTACTCTAAGTGACCTAAGAAACGAACAGGCTATAAAGGCAGGTGGAACTAAGTGGTCTTCCCTCTTGATTTTGTCCTATATCCGCTTGACATTATTTTGTTTCCGCTTATGGCTGCACTTCAGATTTCTTTCCTCTTTGTGACCTAAGAAACAAACAGGCTATAAGAATGGTGAAGCTACAACTACTAGAAGAACTTACTAAAACCCCGTAGAACGATAAGCCTTAAACTATGCTTCCGGCGGATGCCGTCCCCTCTAAGCGCTCTTCGAATCCTTCGGATGCCCCGGAGCATTTCCGAAATTTGGTGCGGGGTAAACACGTCGAGCATGTTCAGCTCGGGATCCCAGAAAAAGGGAAGAACTCCCCGCATCAAGAGGTCCTCCAGCTCGTCGAACATCTGTAGGAATTAGATTGAGTTTATTTTGACATGCGTCGACTTGCTGAAGGCACTTGATGCTTACATCGGTCAAAATGATTAAGACCGGCTTATTCCAGTACGACTCTGGTTCATGCCTAATCTTCCAAAGAAATAAAGTTTTAATGTAGTAGCTCTTAAAATTGCCTAAGTTGGTCTTCACATCACGAAATTTTTTCATAAACCTGATTGCATCCAGGCAATTCTCGTGCTTACCCCGCAGCATTGCCTTCTCTGCGGCGTAAAAGGAGGAGCGAAAGGAGATGCTGCTGGTCTGGGTTTGGATTTTCAGAGGTTTGGGAATCGCTTCCCAGTGGGATAATTTGGCGCGTTCGAAGTACATAAGCTGATCCCTGAGCAACACGTTCTGTTTGGCCGCCAAACGGATGGCGGGTACGAAGTCGACAGAGTACTCATACTCCCCATACACGACGATAGTGTGGGCCGGGCCACAGGTCCTATATTTAAGCTGGGACACGACGCCGTCAACCAGCTCCACGCGATCTGCCATCCGGTTGAGTGCTTGGCTGAACAAGCTCTGAAGCCACGAACGGAGTTTGTCCACGACGAGAAAGTTTTGCGCATCCACGAGTTGAATTTGAAGAAGTTTCCGAATGCTCTGGAAATCCTCGCGGGGATCGTTCCTAAGAAGTTCCAGCACGCGCGTCATATCGAGAAATACGTTGCCCGGAATTTGCGGATCACGCGTCACGACGATGTTTTCGTAGTACGGAACTTGCAACTTAAATACCAAATCGAACTCGTTAGGCTTCGCCACCTTTAATTTATCTCCCGTACTCCCTGTGGAATGAAAACTTCGCGGTGAGTAACGACAGAGAAACGCGACGCCGCACGACGAGCGCGGAACGGGGAACTCGAGGAAAACGCAAAGGAAACGCGAGGGGAAACGCGAGGGGAAACGCGAGGGAAACGCATACATGGTGCGGTGCAAACAGTGACCGAAAAAAGTATCTTTACGACTTCATTGCACTGATAACGTGCACTGACTCACTGTGTGGGAAAGGAGATGGGGATGTGTGGTGTGTAATATTTTCTGCGACCCAAGGTCCCGTGGACTTTTCGCCTGAGGAGGCGAGGACCACCAGGAACATACCCAACCATACCTTCCAAACTGTACTCAACGATGAGGCTGTCCAGTTGTGCATTCTCCTTTCTCAATATTCCAAAGATTTTTGATTTCAGTGACTCGAAGTGCTTACCATATCTTTGTCTCTCGTGTTCCGGGATGACAATATACTTACTTTTGCATTCATCTAGGGTTTTGCTCAAAAAGTCTTTACCTTTACCTATCATGGTTTGCCTAAACAATTTTATTTTCCTTAAATATATTATTTTATTTTAAGAAGATTTATGAAGAAGTGGTTTATAAGTTTAGAGCGTAACGACAGACCAAGTCGGAAATACTAATGGATAGCGAAAGCTTCAACGATTAAGATTCGGATCCGCTGGAACGGAGCTGAGAGCTTTTGTAGAATCGATTAAATACTGAAAACCATTTTAATTATTTACTTAGGGTGTAAGTGAATTAATTAAATATTCGATATCAGCCAATTCTGTGCCGGCTTGAAGCTTAAAGTACTGATCTCGATAACTGAACAGTCAAAAATCTTTATTTTAATGGAGACGAAGTTCTTGTACTAAATGCAGCCAATTATTAAATTTCCATTATGGTGAAAGGTTTCCGATAAATAATCATGCGTATCATGGGTATTGCGGATATGAATATATATATATATTTTTAATTTGATTTATCACTGTCTTTAATCTGAATTCACAAAGAAAAGCAACAACGGTTTTGAACAGGGCATTTATAATCATGCAGGCAGTGAGAAAATATAAGTACTAACACGACACACTTAACCAAATTCCCGTACGACTGGCCACAGATGACAGCCATTAAGAAGTATGAGCGTTTCACGTTTGTACAAAATCATTTCGGCCAAACCAAAGGTGTTTTATTCAGATGATAAACAGTACTATCAATATAGGGTACCTCGACTAGCGAGGCCGGACTGCTTAGTGACCCGCGGTGGCGGCCTTGGCAGCGATCTCGTCCTCCTTGGCGTGCAGAGCAATGAGCTCCTGCTTCTTGGTGGCGATACGCTCCTCGCGGCGCTTGCGGGCCTCGCGCACCTTCTGTCGGCGAGCCTCGGCCTGGTCAGCCAGCATCTTGCTGCGCTGCTTCTCAGCCTTCTTCTTGTGGATGTACTCCATCAGGAC
This sequence comes from Drosophila santomea, assembly GCF_016746245.2. Classification (NCBI taxonomy): domain Eukaryota; kingdom Metazoa; phylum Arthropoda; class Insecta; order Diptera; family Drosophilidae; genus Drosophila; species Drosophila santomea. The sequence continues at coordinate 22,326,631 of NC_053017.2, forward strand.
GCGCTTGTTCTTGAACACGTTACCCTTGCACTTCATGTACAGGTCGTGGTACAGGTGCCTGTCAATCTTCTTGCTGTCGCGGTACTTCTTCAACAGGCGACGCAGAACGCGCTGGCGCTGCATCCACACCAGCTTGGTGGGCATACGGGCGTTTGCAGTACCCTTGCGCTTTCCGAATCCGCAGTGACGACCCTTGCGGCGGGCCTCGGTGTTCTTGCGCACACGGTAGCGGGAGTGGACCACGACGGGCTTCTTGATGATCAGACCATCCTTGATGAGCTTGCGGATGTTCTGACCTGGAATGGGATGAATACACAGTTAGCTGGGCTCTCACTCCATGTTGAACCATTTCTACTCACGCGAGTTTGTGTTGGCGATCTCGTTGATTTCATTGGGATCCAACCAGACCTTCTTCTTGCCGCATCGCAGCACGGAGGCTGCGAGCCTCTTCTGGAGCTTTAGAGAACTGCAAAGGAGGGGTACTTGTTAGTCCATCATTTCGAAAGTAGCGTGCTGGGATGCGCCTGTCTGCTTGCTTGTGTGTGTGAGCGGCGCACGTTTGGTTATTTCACAACTGCCGGAAAACAGAATTGCACTTGTCCGCCCGGCAGCTGCAGTGGACAGCACGCGTTCGCCCGGCACAGTTTGCAAACATTTGGCACCGCGAGCGCCACTTTTCGCTCATATTTACGAACTCAAATCTACCTCATGCTGTCGACCTCGTCGTGGCTGGGAAAGAAAGAAAAATTTGACAGCCGGAAGTCAGCACCATTTTCTGGAGGGTGCTATCGATACATCGATAGCGGAATCGGGGGTCTGGCAACGCCTCGGAATTCAACTAGTTCTAACGGGGTGGCAAGGCTTCTTTAACAAATTATTGAATAACAAATAACTATTTTGAGCGGTTTCCAGCACTTTGTGTGTGCAAAATCAGGCCATATTTATATTATTCGAAGTTAGTAAAAGAGATTAAGTAACAAGGCTTGGTATATTTTAATGATCCATCTGCGGTCACACTAAACTGGCGAAAACAAAACAAAAACAACTTTTAAGCCCAGTTGCACCTGTTTAAAGTGCAATTTTTGCGATGCAGCACACGCTTAGACGCAGCCTGGGCATGGCCCGGCTATCCCTGACGCGTTTGCAGCCCAGACCCACATTGGCAGCCTCCAGGGGACAGGAGGCTAGCTCCATCACCACTCCCCTCTCGACGGCAACTCAACCGGCCAGTCGGTCTTTCGCCTCGCTGCCGCAGGAGCAAGACAAGAAGGAGCAGAATGCCAGGGAGAGCCTCAACCGCCTGCCTCGCCTAATGGACTTCCCAGAGATCGTGTGGCCCTCTGCGCTGAACACGTTGAAGAATTGGATCACCATACAGTTCATAATTCGACCCTACTTCGACAGCGAGTTTCAACTCAAGGAGTTCATATACGGCGCCAAGCAAGCCCTGCAGGTGCGTCATGGTCCGTCTAGCATAATCCGTACTGACTTCTCATCCCTGTTAGGTAGTGTCCTCAAAACTGATGGGCGGCGACCTAGACTCGCTGGACAATCTTGTCTCCCCCGAGGCGATCGCGGAGCTTAGGCCGGTAATACAGAAACTGTCAATGACGCAGCGGAGGCAGCTGGAAATCAAGGAGAGCGACATATATCTCAGCTTCCCCTACCAAGTCGGTATTATGTTCGACGATGCCAACGACAAGCTGCAAAAGCGTTTCGTAGAAATCACCATGGTGTTTCATGTAATGCGTGGTCTATCTGAGATGCGGGAACGTGGCGAGGAAATACCCTGGAACATGGGGTTAGTTTGGACTGTCACTGACCTAGCGTTCGGCCCCTTCTCACTCTCATTTTTTGCAGAACCCTTCCCGAGTACCAGGACAAGGTGTTCATCTGCAACTACCGCTTTGTGAAAGAATTCACCGCCGGGCAGCAATCGGACTGGACCGTAAATGTGGCCAACCAGTTTAGGGCCATCGACCTCATCAACGAGACCAAATAACATATGCTCATGACTACCATCATCCGAACTGTTCACCGGCTCATAGCCTATATTGGCATTTGCCACCGCCTTCGTTGGAATAAAAGTTTTGTTTGCCGCATTTAGGTATAAAAAACTAAAATCTTTACTGTGGATCTCTGATTTAAATAAGGTTCATGTGAAATGAGTGCATTTAGCTGCAGATGCTGGACAAGCAAAGAGCTTAGTGTGCTCCGTGCTTTGCTCTGTAGATGCCTTTGGGATCGTACTTGTCCAGGAGCAGCTTCCACTCGCCGGCTCTGTGAACGCGAAGGTAGTTGATTACCTTCTCTGAGTTTTTGCGCTGGACATCGGTGCACTTCGAGCAGTCGGACAGTAGAGCGTCGGGTAGCAGGCGCTTTAGCTCACGGCCCTCCGGTGTGCAAGGACCCTTCTCCATCAGGCACTTGAGGTAATTATTCAACACTCGGTCGTTGCCGAGTACTTCGTCCACGTTGACGTTGTCAAACCTGCTGGTGTACTGCTGCTGAGAACCGGCGGCCGCAAGACCGGCAAACACACAAAACACGAGTGCCAGCGAGGCTTTCATCTTGAAGGACTGTCTGGAAAGGCGGACGAGAAATTCAATTAAACCAAGGTAAACTATAAAAAGCACTTCCTAAAATGACCGTCTTGTTTGCCGGGTAAGCAGATAATAAGAGGGCGTCAGTCAGTCTCGGCGTTAATGTGTTTTCAACGCATGTCGACAGAATCATCCGCAGCTATCAGTGGTCTGCCCACCAACTCATGTATTATTTATGACCCTTGGCATATATATCACATATGCATACTAATTGGCGGTCGATTGGTTATAATATTTGTTGAAAAGATTTCACAATTTCACCAACACCACGTCGTCTTAACTGCTTTCGACTTCTTTGCGCCCCATATTCCAGTCCTTGTTAACCTGTGGCCACCTGAGCAGCTTTTACGCAATCGGTGGTGGTGGTGGTTGTGGTTTTGGTGGTGGCGCAGTTTTCCTTATTTCCTCGGGTGCTCGGCCTAACCCGGTCAAACAAAGCACGGCTTAAACAATGGCTTACTCACTTCTCTTCCGGTGGCTTTCGGTGATCCAGGTGCAGTTGTGGTGCGTTCGAAGGCGCGACTTGGATTGCGAGCAGTTAGCCTGCTGGCCTCGCTTTTATACCAGAAGCTTTAACGGCTCGTACACTGAGCGCAATGGTCGGCTCTCTGGCGGTCGAAGCTTTAGCAGGCGGGGAGCAGGCGGCGGGTTTGGCCAAAGTCGCGGCACAGTGTAGACCCAAAGCTGGCAAACTGAACCGGATTTTCGATGAGTGACTTAAGGTTTTTTCAGCCGAATTTCGGCAAGTGGTCCGAGGCTCGGGCCAGCGGTTCAAAGGGTGGAATGGAATGGGAGTTTTATCACAGATTCATCTCTCACACCCCGGTCGTTTGTTTACCCGTTCACGTACGAGATTCGTAGGAAAAGCATCGACGTACGTGAAAATTGAAATTTACATGTTGATTTTGCCAGTCGGTTTTAGTTGCTCCGAGACTCGCAGCTCGGATCAGCTTGGAGTTGGGTTTCCAACTCTTTCCCGACTTAACGAGCGCATATGGTAGTGCTAGAGTTGTTGTCGCTGTGTTGTAATCACTTTTATGCATTTCCATTTCCCTTTTAATTATCTTTGGCGTCATGAATCGCACGCACCAGTCTAGACTGAACCAGATTTCGAAAGCTCATCGGCCGGGGCGAGTGTTATTGGGTTTTGTTTTGGCGCATGTTGTTGGCCCGTCCGAGTCCAACTGGTCTGCCTCAGAAATCGGGATTTACCCCAGTCCAGGTGGACAATTCGGACATCTTGCTGGGGGTTCACAGGCGGTGGTCCGCACTTGGAACTGATCTCGCTAATGGAGCGCGGCTCAACTTGAAATTACTAGTATGGTGGGGCAAACAATAATTGGCCATAAAGCCAAAATTCACTTCATACCCTCGTATAATTATGAGCATTTTACGACTCTGACGCAGACGATTCTACTGATTGGCTGGCTCGGCTCGGTGGATCAGCTCCGCTCCGTCTAGGCATGGAGGTCAATAAATCACCAGCGTTGACTCTTCACCTGTGACATAACTCTCGTGCCAATTATTCAAACAACTTTCTGCTTGTTCGCGGTTTAATTAATTAACATTTAAATTGGGGCATCCTTAGCCTCGAGCGCTGCGCTGGGGGTTCGCATCGATTTATGCAAATCGCGAGTGCTCGATCGGAAAGGAAAAAAACTCCCGGACGCGGTGCTCCGGCGGGGGGGTTAACGGGTCCAACAGGTCCAAGGTGTAAAGGGGCAGGGGGCCAAGGGTACCTTACCTTGAAGCCGGACAGGGCATCAGCACCGAAGGCAGGGAAGATCATGAGACATGTGCAAAAGTTCAGGTTCAGGAAGAAGAAGGAGAAGTAAGCAAGGCAAACAAAAGTAAACAAACCGCAAAATCCACAACAACGGCTCAGAGGCGGCATAGAGGCTGAAGAAATACTAACAATAAAAAGTAAATGCACAGATTGAATAAAACGCAAAATAAATCTTCGGTACGTGCCCAAGTTTTCAGTGTCATGCCGCACGGCACAAGAGGCGGGGCGAATCAAACAGAGCCGCGACCTCAAACTGCCTGCTTGGTGACGGCGGCGGAGGAGGAGACGGCAGAGGAGCGCTTGGACCTGGCCGTCTGGTTGGCTGACCGGCTGACAGATAAGGTGAAATGAGGCACATTCAATTTTCCACTAAATCGTATATTACGTAACGGCGGACTACTGATAGTTCATCAGCAGCGACACCTCTACCCTAAATCTAAGTCTTGCATACATATATACACGGGTCCAGTCTAGAAAGTAGATCACTATTTGACAGCCACGTCGGGGGAATCGTTAGTGGCCTGGAATTTGGTCTCTAGCGCGGTGACCGCACCCATGTCGCCACATAACTTCCGGAAGAGACCCGCATAGCTCAGGTCGCCACAGGCCACTCTGATGGCCTTTAGGACACTCCACAGGGCCAGCACCAGGAAGAGGGCCATGCAATACGGCTGCATGTGGGGCACAATGTTGACGTTGATCCACATGAGGGCGGTCACGAAGCCGGGCAGCTCTCCCATTTCCTGGGAGGGATTAGAGAGTGATCATATGCACACCTCGTGCAGCGGGAAAGTACTTACGAACTCATACCAAAAACTGGGAATCATCATGTTGCTAAACCGTTTAAGGCGTAAGCTAAAGCTGCTGAGATCCGGAATAGGAATGTTGGACTGGAAGCGGTACTTCTCCGTAACCGGAATACCGGTGACCGGCTCCAGCAAAATGTATGGCTCGTGATCCTCGGTGTTGGGGGTGTATCCTTCGTAGTGCTGGCTCCAGTTGTAGCTGCTTCCGTAAAAGTGTGGCATCGAAAACGCAGAGGGGGCGTCATCTTTTGGGGATAAGATAGATTTCTTACAAAACCTGCGGTGCTGTTATGGCCGTAGAAGCGTACTTATCACACACTGGGATACGTCAAACATTCCGTCAGGAAGCTTGATCCCGTAGCTACTGTCCAGGCATCCGGGAGGCTTCTGGTAAGGTTTAAGCAGCGTGTAGCGGAAGGTGTCAAGGCCGTTGTACCGCTCCTGGCGCTGGTACGTCAGCGGGAGGACCCGGCAGGACTCGATAGCCACTATGTCCAGCGGCGTATCCGGCTGGACAAAGGGCGGAAAGAGAGAGTTGTCCAGCGCTCCGGTCACGTTAAAGGGGCAGGAGTTGGAGTCGTGCAGAAGCGTGTGCGGAAGCTGTTCCCGGATGATCACCTCGTCGTTGAGCGTCTCGATGCGAAAGAAGTTCTCAATGCCGCGTTTCGGGCCAATGTTGACCGTGTACACCTCTTCCTTCTCCTTGAGAGCCTGCGGGAAAATATTAGCGAGGAACTAAGGATATGCAAGGAACTTACGTTGTAGAGAACTGCAACGTTGGATCTTATGTTGGAGATCCTGGAGAGCGTTTGCAGCAGGGGACGCGTGAACTCCCACAGGAAGTAGTAAACGCTGTCTGTAACAAATATATCCTCCATCATAAGAGCGGCATCAAAACCCAAGGCTGCAAATGGCGCCGTATGCTTGATCTTCGTCGCTGCGCCCAGGATAACGTTGTTCGTGGACGTAATGGTCCAGTTGAGGACGTCGGGTGCCACACTGTCCTCCGGAAGGAATTCCACTACGCGGTATCGGTGCTTGCGATACTTAACGTTTGTCTCGTTGCGTTCTAGGATGTCGTTGAACCCCACGATCTTGTACACGATGGGGCCAATCTCCTTCACCTTAAGCTTATTATCACGACCGCGGCGGAACTCCTCGGCGTTGGTCACGTTGAAGACGTAGCTCTTCAGCTTCCCGAACGGCGAGTTTATCCAACTGTCCATGGTCGGCATCTCCTGGCGGAAGCGTATATGTTCCCTAGCCACCAAGATGCGGTAGTCCACGCCACATGACACCACGAAGAGGAATACATTGAGGGCCGCAAGGATCAGGCAGAGCACTATTTTCACCCACTGAACTGGCTTCATTGTTTCTAATTTTCTAAGGACGGCTTTGACCGAAACCAGAGACGGGAGTGATTCGCGTCCGATCGGGGGAAAACACGCGATCCGTTTGAGTCGAATTCTAAATGCTTTCGGCAACGGCCGTGCAATCACTTATCACCAGCCTCCGCCTCCCATTGGCTCCTCTTGTTTCATTTGAATCGAAATGGAATGAAAACAAAGTTTATAAAATCAAATAGCAGAAAGGTTATCACCAAAGCTGCTGCCAACACTGGGAATAGCTGTGATAACGACAGACCTATGATCCGAGCATAGAAAATGGCCATTACGCAGATTGTCCTCGAGGGCTGGGAACTGCTGCACTGCCTCCAGAGATGCCCCCTCTCGCCGGGTGGACCCCACCGGGATAGCACTGACCTTGATCGGGAGCAGGTGTGGATGGCCTGCCATTGAACAGGCGAGTCTGCCCTGGGGTTTTGGCAAAGGCGAGCTTATCAGCCACAGACAGATGAATCTGCTGTTATCGGTGCCGCGGGCAGCCAAACGTGCAACGAAACAAATGACTCGCCATTAACGTCTGGCTTTGGCTGGTCTGTCTGATCTTCCCCGGACTCGGAATCTCATTTTTATTGACAACGTAGTGGCTATGCTTCAGAATCCGGTCTGGTTCGATGTGAAAATAAAAAGTAAAAGTACTTTTAATTCAATATACCGGTCAATGGGTGCCCTAATTTCATGTCGTAAAAATTAATCGTTTAATGTGACGCGTTATAAAAGGTATAAATTAGCCTTAGGGTAATACTTAAACGCTGAAAAGATGTAGCGGCCAATCATTCCGGAAATTATACTTAAAAAAGAATATGACAGAAGATGTTCATTACAATAACTTTAAATGGAGGTGCTTTTATTAAACATATACTTTCCATTTTAACGGTCCCTGAAACGTACAAATACAATTTTGAAAAAGAGCTGTATTAGAAAAATTGGCAGTTTTAACTTTCCGTTTTCCGACATTTCTTGGGATTGCATACTTTTGGGATTGAGCAGGAAACGTCTAGATTGCTGAACTGGGGATTGAAATAACCTGGCCAGAGTTATAGGTCATCTTAAATTGTAGTTCAACTATTAATAAAAAAATATTTTCCAAAATATATTACTTGGAAATATTGGAATTTGTCAGATCAATTTTGATCAGACTCCAAAAAACGATATGCACACAATGCATATAAGGAAATGGTTCCTTACCTGGGCTATATATATAATATAATTGAATTACACATTTATTATACGCAGAAACATTCCTTTCAATAATGTATTCACGATTATTATATAATTTCTTCCGCGCAGTTGGAAACTCAGTTTTGCATTCATTGTGAATTTTGAAATCTGGATAGCACTGCTCATTATAAAAGGCAGAGCTTGTGAATCATTTACACATACATGGATTGAAGAGGATCTCTAATTAAAATCATATCGTTATTTATTGTACACATTAATGAATATAAATCGTACATTAGATCGACAATGTTATGTATTTATAGAATATAAATTTCATATGCGGATCGTGTCCAGGTCCAGCATTTGGTCTAATAAAGCACATTTGTATTCGAGGACGGAACTTTGTTTTATTTGAGAAACGTTTCGAGTTCTGTGACTTGATTGGACATTAAATTTCATTTCAACAGGGTTAAAGAAAGCAAGTGCGGGATCGGTTTCTGTTTCTGTTTTGGTATAACAAATATTGTCTAAGTCGAAGCTTTGAGCCCTTTAGCGATCACGACTGTTTCGTTAGACTACACATCAAAATTTTCATAACGCTTACTTACGAAGATAACCTACATACAATACAATAGATACAGATACACATACAAATACATACAAGTCTTCCCAGCTCCATTTCTTTTAACTACATAGACGCACCTTCCTCTGCGGGGATGGAATTGGGATTGGGATTGGGATTGGGGTTGACATAGGGAGGTCGGAATGGGAGTAGGAGTGGAAGTGGGAGTGGGAGTGGGACGGGCAGGTCCCTGTTACTAGCTACGGCTTATACTAAACGAAGTCACCCAAAGACCCTCGTACTGCGACCAGACAGCGACTAGAGCGCCTAGTATCTGGCGGGTTGGTTATCCTTGTTCTGCTTCTTGTTCATGTCCACCTGGGCGGTGGCCAGATAGTTGGACCCCTCCAGATGCAGGGTGCTCTGCCGGTGCGAGTTGCGGATCAGGCAGAAGGTCGACAGCAGTAGTAGAATCACACCTAGTGCGCATAGACCGATGATAAGTGCCACGCGGATCTTGGGAGGCACCTGCTCCGCAAAGCGCATCAGGTCGGTGACCTCGTCGGGAAGGTTGTCGATGCCCTCCTCGAACCAGAGGATGGGAAAGATGATGTCCGGGAAGTTGGCCACCTGCTTGATATCAAACACCTGGCTTACGGCCAAATTGATCTGGATACGGGCGCGAACTCTCAGCGTAGTTCCCATTTTCTGCGAAAAAACATAGTAAGTTTACAACTGCGAGATAGATGGTATTTTTTGGGTCTTACAGGCTGAACGTCGAAGAAGAACTGATGCTTCTCTTTCATAGGTGGCGAAATACCTTCCACTTGTGTCCTCAGGCTTTCATCGGCCAAGTAGAAATGCGGGAAACTTAGCATGATGGGAGAATCTGCAGAGAGCTTTACTTTTGAATTTGGCCGGGAATGGTATACCGGGTTCATGCTCACCGTATTGACACAGCGAGACGTTGAAGAGTCCGTTGGGGGAGCAAGACGGCTTGCCTGCGGGGCAGAAGCACATGTTGTCCGGGTGGCTGTCCACGTCGGCGAAGACCCACTCTGGTGGGGTGAACCGGTATCCGGGCACCTCGTTTGAAGTCATCACTTCTTTCTCAAACACCAAGGGCAGAAGGCGGCACAGATCTTTGTCATAAACATGCAGGATGCGATCGTGGTCGATGTGTGGGGGGAAGATGGAGCCGTCGGTGCCGGCCAAAGTGTTGCATGCGTCGGTGGTCCAGTGGGGTAGATGGGTGCGACCGTTGAAGTTGTCGATGACGCCGTAATTCCTAATGTCGTCGACACCTGTGTTCACAGTCACCCGGTCGGATGAGGTGCCGTTCTTGCCGTACAGCAGGCCGAACTCCTCGTAGGGCAGCTTTTGCTCCTTGGGCACGACATCCTTCGCCAGCTTGAGCAGTGGATCCTCGTAGCCCCAGAGCAACTGGCCCACGGACACCTGAACGAATGGCTTGATCTTCAGTATGTCCATGATACTGGCCATGGCCAGACGCAGGAATCTGAACCAAGAAGTTCACGGTTAAAAATGGGGAAACACTTTTAAACGGAGCTAAGTACGGAGTACTTACCGGGCCGCGTGCTTGCTCTGCGAGGTGGCACTCAACATGGGAATGTTGGGCACAATAACCACGTCGTCTTCGGGCCCCACCGACAGATCTTCGCGGAACGAGTAGATCTTGCGGAGATTGTAGCTCAGCGTGCCATTGTCATTCTCTACGATGTTCACCTTCTCCCAGGTCTCGCTGCAGATGAGGTAATGAATTAAGCCAGATGCCTTTTAATGATAACAATTGTGATCTTTTACCTGTAAACGTAGGGTCCCACCTCATCGACAATGGCCTTGGAGCCGTTGCTGAGGAAGTCGTCCGCATTGGTTACGTTGTAGATGTACAGACTGATTCTGGGCTCCACTGGGGGCTTGGCCCACCAACCGAAGGTCTTGGCGCCGGGACGCAGGGCCACCATTCGGTCCACGACCGCATCGATCAGCACGGTGAATTCACAGGCCACCACAATGCCGCCAATTATCAGCGCCGCCGCGACGACAATCGTAATCCCTGAAAAACCGTTGCGAATTGTTTAGCAATTGTTCACCGATTGCATAAATTACTGGATAAGTGGGGTGAGTCATTTAGTATTAGGTGGGTAAACGTGAAAAGTGTATTGCCTTTGATCGGACCTCATATTTGATTTGACGCACGAGAGAAAACTCTCGGTTGCAATGTTTGGGATGGGACATAAATATTTATAGATCGCTGAACGAGCTGTGCGAATGAATCACTGACCCTTTGACCTTAGCTCCCAGTTCTACAATCTCCCATTATCTATAAATACGGCCAATTAGTATTGATTGAGTAAGTATACAGCAGAACTGGAAAGTCTAGTTAAAACTATAACCGGATTTCGTTTATGCCTGCCAGAAGAACTTCGGAATCAAGACAATTGTGGAAATGGGAATGCTCGAGTAAATAGGAACTCGTCTGGCATCCAGCTCATCTCATACCTATGTACACTGTAATAAATAGAACTACTTCCGCTCAGATACCAGTCTAACCAGTCGAGCAATAGGAACTATACTTTGGTTCAAAACAAGAATGTGGCACGTGGAGTTATAACACCGATTCAATCGCCACCTGATTACCGGTGAAGTTGTCTGATTGGTTATTACGATAACAATCTGGAAATTTATATGGCAATTTCTTGCATGGGAGTGCTGCCCCGTAATGATGTGGGCGATTTGGAATTAACCTCAGGTCTTATCTAAACATCGCTATGGAATACTTACACCACTTTCGCAGATATGTGCTGGAGAGTTTTGTGCAAAACTTGTGTTTCGGGCCGTTCATGTTGACAGGTCGGCTTTGGGGTTTGGGGTGCTGGAGGGTGAAGAGCAAACCGCCTTGCAGTTGTTAACTAAAATGCAAAATAAAATTATATATGAAGCATATCGCGTTGTTTCACGGAGACCTAGAGACACACGGACAAACTAGCCGTAATACCGGTTAAATTGTAGTCTTAGCTCGTTAATCTATAATTGCCGGTGGCAGCCAGACAAACAGGAAAGTAATCATTCAATACCGCATCTCGAACACTGCACTCTGTTCTGAATGACATTGGGCCTAGGCCATCGCTTCGCGATCTTGACTCTCAGATTCCAATCATTCTTGTCGTCTTGCCCGATCTTTCCATTTTCACCTGCCGTCTTTTCAAGAGAACCCGAGGCCCAAAGAGCCCAGACACGTTTTGGGGCGTGCTGGCCTTGTGCTGTTTTGACATCGCTTTGTCAATATGCGGGCTTTGGCCTGAAATCGTATGTATCGCAGCACAAAAGCTGAAAAGCCAATCTGCCAGTCCAACTCCAGAACCTTCGAGTCAGCGAACTTTGTTCCAGCAGTCGAGTGCGCCCTTCCTGACAGGCACATGGACCTTGCGCCATTAAGCGCTTCTTAATGGGCCAACAGGCTCGGCCTCCGTTGAGGTTAACCTGCGAGCTACCTTGACCGAGGCCAGGGCTGCGCAAGCGCAAAACTTATGAGATACTTGTGTCTTTCGTTCGCAAGCCGAGACATTTTATTATCGACAATTCCAGCCACACCGCCGTATGCCATTATTCATATTCATACGCGAAGCCGAAAAAGCAATGCAAATGAAGCGACATGAAGCCAATTGGACTTCGTCTAATAGCCAGCCAACGAGCCATTTGCAGGCGTCGCACGGCAATAGAAACAATAGACAGTGGAAACACCTTAATGGCGTCCTGATCGAGTGGTCCCTTGACGTCCGATTCAGTTCCTCCGGAGTGCATACAAACGGCCGCTTATCTACGATGGATCTATGTGGCACGTACACTCCTCCAGTCGCCGATAATTGGACGTCTGATTCTTGGATGCTCGCGAGAATGGCGGCTAGTGATTTTACGATTTCTCCGCTGTTTTAGCTAAAAGCGTTAAACTTTGCACTTTGAGTTCGCTCTAGCCTATCAACGCACACAGCCAACACAGCCACACAGCCACGAAGTTTTATTATTTGCCGAGTTTACTGCGCTTTCCGAGCACCACAAGGTCGCACTTCCCCGCTTCTGGCTCTGCCCTCGTCCACCGAACTTGAGCTGGGCTTAAATATGTGTGCTGTTGTATTCAGCTGGCTATTGGATCCACCATTGTTGGTTGATGCCGATGCCCATGCCGATGCCGATGCCGATGCCCATTGAATACTAATTAACCAATAATTATTTCACCTCAAATGAATTTTCGGCGACACTGGCCGGCCAGTCAGGCCATTAATCAGTGATTTCAATTTCAATTTCTGATTTCGGATTTGGGATTTGGGATTTGGCTACCCTTCAGCTGTTTGGCTCTTTGCCTGCTAATTGGGTTCTGCGTTCACGCCCCACTTGGCCGCTTTGTTCCGAAAAGTGACTGCAACTGCTCGGAATCAGGCCCAGTTGGGGCCAAATGTTTACACAGACCGCGTGAGTCAGCGGAGCCAAGTGTTTACCCAGAACTTGAGCAACTCTTATCAGCCCCAAGCTCGCCGCGAAGTATGCAAAACCATAGACGCAACAACACCTTTCCATAACAAAAGCACTTTTCGGCACTCGGCATTCCATATGACTGCGATTTCTGATGTAATAGTTGGTTTTATTTTTGATTTCACTTGCGGTGGCTGTTCAATTAGCAGCTGCTGGCGGCTGCCTGGCTGCCTAGCTGCCTGGCCAGAATCACCAACTTCAATAGAAACTTACTTTCTAAACACACGTTTTGTATGAGCTCAGCGGAAAGCGGTAAAGCCATCCGCTCCTCGGCTCTGATCAGCTTGGTGGCGCAGAGATCGAGCTGAATCGTCTCATAATTTCACTGCGTTTAAGTGTTGCACAAAGAAATACAAGCGGTAGTAGCTGTTTAGTGGAGGCAATTACCCTGACCCAATTTGCGAGACGCTACCCTTGCAGAGGGTATTACATTCAGACAAGTCACTGACAACCACTATGTAAAAAGTTAAATGGTGGGATTGATTTCTTCTTGCTTCAAGTCAGTGAAGCTGAATTTGTATCTCTGTACTATATCCAGCCTCTGTAGGGGGACTCTTTAGGGATATTAATCGAGATTTTGGCTATAATTTGAAATTGTTTTTATCTACCCATCTAGTTTTTTTTTAATGAAAGCTCCAGAAAATAACCTAGCACAGTTTTACAGAGTATTTGAAACTTCGGAGCCCCTCTTTCTATGCTCCCGCTGATTATGGACACTGTGACACTGACCGGCCAAAAAAGTAAGCCAGCGGCTGACAATTCACCTGCCGTTTTGTCGTGCCGAGCTGCATTTGATAATACGCAACGAAATGGGTTTTACATTTGGGCCTTAAACCATGTTGATGTCGTCGTCAATGGCGTGACAGACATGTGCGGACTGAAGTGGCTCGTCTTGGACTTTCAGTAGGTCAGTTCCGCTGTGGGAGAGGAAGGGGACCTCGAAGTGCAAAGCGAGGCTTGCGGTGGCTTTCTCAGTGAAATGTGTCAACAGCAGGCTAAGACAAAGCCAGCCAATTGTCACCTCAATTAAATGTTCAACTGGGCAGAGCGGCTGGGCGGCAGGGCGGCAGGGCAAACAGACCTGATGACGAAGATGAAGATGGCCCGAAGCTTTTTGCTGCTGCTGCAACCTTCACATAATCGTCTTCGTTATGTGGTCAAAAGCTGGCTGGCCCCTGTTTATTTATTTACAAGTATTTATCTTAGGTTTTCTTGCCTGCGCATGCTTAATTTCGGATCTCGCGTCTTGTAAATGTGTGTTTGGCTTTGCTTTTTATTTGATTTCGCTGTGAGTCGCTGTGAGACGCTGTGAGTTGCTGTGAGTCGCTGCTTCGTGGCAGCTCGAGTGAAGTGCAGAGCGAAATTTCACTTTTTCCACACAAGTAATCATAAAACTATGCACGTACATCAAATGCGCTTTTGGCAGGGCCGCAGACAGCGTTTAGCCGCGGAGGCAGCACAGAAACCGAAGCAGAAATAAAAACAGAAACACTGAAAAATCATAGCCCCCAAGCATAATTCAATGATTTTCCGCTTTTGTAGCGCTGCTAAGCGAACTCGCTGTCGAAGTGGTTTCATTTTGGCTGACTGGGCAAGGTCTTGCTTAACCAGCGCTCCGATTGGAGTCCAAATTGGTGACTGGGATGCGGATTCAGACTCGGACTCGGACTCGGACCGCGTAATGGGTAATGGCGAGTGGGGAATGGGGACCAAGGGTCTGCCACCGATCGGGGCAGAAACAACAATCGAACTCTAGGTGCAGTCAGGCAATTCCTAGGAATGCGACTCGCACTGCTGCCCCAACACTCTTCTACTGCCACTGGTGTCTCGTATCTGGTGCGGCAGGTTTGATTCGGGCTGGACGTGCTGGACGGGCTGGAAACCACAGGCATTTCCAAATGGCCATGCCAACTCACTCACTCACACTGTTTTCGACGGTAACACGGACTTGCGGCGGTCCGATGTGCAAGCCAAGATTCTTGGGCCCGGGCTATAACGTGGAAGGTAATCGCTGATCGGTGAGCAGGGAACGTAAAGCACCAACCGCCGGTAAAAATCGAAAACGACTCGAACGCTCGCAGTGCCGTCGAGTAACTGAAGTCGCCGTCTTCAAGTGGCCCCCCAACGTAAGATCGTAAGATGTTCAGGCGGCGAAAGCTCGGCTTCGCGTTGCGACAAAGCACAACTGGAAAACCTGATAAACAGGTAGGCGAAACCCCCAGCCCACCGGCAGGTAGGTAGCAAATCAAAAGCGAGAGTGAGCAAGCGGGAGCTTTTGGGTTTTGCTAGTGCAACGCATGCGATCAAAGCTTGAGCGGATCGGCATCGGCATCGGCATCGACATCGCCCGATGCCGAGGCGATCCATGAGGCGGTCCATGTGGTGGTTGCCAATGTTTGGACCAGGCTGATAAAACGAGTTTGTTGCCTTGCCTTGCATTGAAGTCTTTCGTTTTGTTGCGTTGCGCGTTTCGTTTTATGCTGCTAACTCCAAAAATATCACTGATTGCCACACCAACACTCGTCCACTCGCGGGATTATGATATCTGTTGTCGGTGTTCCTCTCGCGGTTGTGGTTGTTGTGGCAAGTGAGTCACTTGCAACGGGCGGTTGCCAAACTCAGCCACATCCACAACAACCACATTCAAGAGCGACGACAGGTTGCATTCAAAGAATGTATGCAAAGTTGACAGCTCCAGCGATCGCAAATTATTGTTATTGCCGATGGAGCTTTTTGCCTGCATTGCGAAAGGTTTCTTTGCTGCCTGCCCAGAATCAGAAAATCTCGCCAAAGACCCGTGCTCGGCAAAAACGAAGTCTGGGATATGCGCGACTCAGCTGTGGAAAAAACTGGCGTCAGAAACTTGCTGCATTTACATAACCCAATCAGCAAGGGGAAATCAATGACGCTTATGCGATTCACTAAATTGTCCAGGTTTTCTTTTCAGAGGTGGAGTTCTGGGTAAACAGCTGGAGAAATTCCACCTGCTGGTGAATCAGGGGCAAACTTCGATTTACTTATGAATCGTTTCTTTTCACAAATCCCATTAACTGGGATTTGCTTTATAAACCTTGCAAGTGGGCCGTTTTCCCAGGCAAATTATAAAATGCTAATAGAATAAGTTTTCCTCGTCATTAATCCACGGAAATGTAGTGTACTTTCAGTTGCTTGGCGGTAGCGCATCTGGTTGTGTTTTATATGATATAACATGATCCATTTTGAGTCTAACCTCTTGGGCAATCGTTTCTCAGTACTACGTACATAGAAGGTAGGCCAAGACGATATCGCCCCAATGCTTGTGACATTCCACGCCAAGTCCAACCACACATAATCACCTTAATGGAGACCCGTATCCGAAGCCTGACTCCGCAGTGACTTTGCATGCCAATAAGGCTAACCGGGTTGCATGCGACCTTTCTGTTTATGTGAACTGTCGTACAAAGTGGCGCATTTGTTGCTGGAAATGATGCAATAAATAATAACAAAAACACCGCGACAACAACAACGACGGACGCATATGTTAATTCAGCTCCGGTGGCGTGTCATCAATTGCCCCCACCCAGCCCCGAATGTGGTGTCAAAGTCAATCATCTGTAATGATTCCATGGCTAACTTACTATGCAGAATGTCGGCCAACTGCATGGCCAACGATCAGAGTTCCATTAAGAGGCCCGGAAAAGGTTTGGAGCGTTTGGAGTACTTCCTCAACTGTTTGGATTCACTGTTTGGATTCAGTGTGCTGATATACTGATATTTGATTGCGTTCGGGAACTGTTTGGCACTTTACTGCCTGGCAACCGGGTTGATAAGCCAGCTCCCTCGGGTGATAAGATGCCTGTAAGCGATCGCAAGGAAGTGGGCACTAGCCGATAATAGCCAGCACGAGCAAACATCTGTTGAGGGCGGCCTAGGCGCCCTAAAGGCCCTAAAACAAGTTTAAGCCACTCATCCTGCCCCTTGAGCTATCAGCCGAACTTGACCACCGCGCAATAGACTGCTCTGTGTAGAGTGTGCCGGCAAATATTTCAGGCAGGTCTGCCAAATTGCCATTGCCAGACATTAGCTAGCACGGCAGATCGAGAGATTGAAGAGCCGTGCGCGTCAACCGATCCGAGGAAAACAAAAAGTTCAGAGGGCTATCATCAACTGTGCTGATGCGAAACCCGATGATGTGGGCATTAAGCAGGCATTTCGGGAAAGGGACGTTTTGAAACGGCGGATTACTTGAACTGATAATGCTAAGCTCATATACACGTACTCGTACACTTGGGGTTCAATAACACGGCTCCGGCGGGGGTATTTGCGATCTTCCGGCCTTTCTGCCTGCTCAATCTTACAAGAAGGGGCGTGATAAGCCAGTTTAAATAAGTCTTGATTTCAGAATTGCGAACGAAAACAAGACATGAAAGCCTATTAAGCAGCTGTGTATTTATCGGAGTTCTCACAGTGCATTCCCCGCCGTTAATTACTTGGGTAAACCAAATGCAGGGCCATGGGTGAAGGGAACCTAAAGTACTTAAGTGATAATTAAGTTGTTTTGGCGACAGCGCACACCTAAAAATAGACGTAGATATGGGACTTTGTACACATTTGCATTTGCATGCTTTCAGAAAAATGCTTTCAAAACAAATTCAAAACATAGACTGGTTTATTTACACTTTTTAAGGCAAATCTACGAAGCCTGTTTCGAAGACCCTCCCCCCACGGACCTTGTCTAACTCCGTAGTAGTGATGCGCAGACGAAGCTGGAGCGGAACGAGCAGCTGGATGGTTGCTACATCTTCTATATTGCCCCAAGTGGCTTCTTTGTTTTGACGATTGACGATTGGCTCTGCACTTTGTCTCGCGGGTACGCACAAAGCTGCTACGTAGTAAACAAGGGATCCCGATTTCTTGATTTCTCGACAGCGCAGTCGGCGCCAGCTCCGTCCAGCGGTAATCTGCAATCATAGCTGAACGCATGCGCGCTTATCAGTGCGGCGGCAGCGGCGTCGACCTAGGCAGCGACGGCAACTGCGACGGCAAAGAATGAGGAAAGAGGAGCGACTGCGCTGCTGGCATTGCTCAGTTCAGTTGCCCAGCTCGAACTGATTCCGCCCGATTCCGACGTCGTAGTAATAACTTGTTTGGTCGGCAGTACGCACAGTCCAGTCCAGCGGAGAACCAGTCCCAGTTCCAGGCCCGCTCTCTAATCCCAGCGCAGATCGGATCGCCGCGAAACGGGCCAAATCTAATCGGTTCCATAGGGTTCTCGGCCAGATAGTGCGTGGGCCGGCCCGAGTATGTAGCTAATCGCAGCCAAGCAACAATTGGCAAGTGGATCAACTGGTGGCAGTGGGCCAAACTCGAACTCCGTGCGCAGATAATCAAATTCCGCAAGCCAGTCCGTCCGTCTTTAATTGCTGCTTTTGGCTGGAAGTGGCGGCGGAAATCAATCCGCGCTAGATTCGTACACACACAGCTGGGCAGGAAAACTGCAGTTCGGTCGGAAAACCTGATATTGCTCTAGCTCCAACTCTAGGCTCCAGCTCCAGCTCCAGCTGCAGCTGTAGCGAAAACAACAACAGTGCCAGTGGCAGCCAGTGCGATCGAGCCCACAAAAGAGACGGCGACAAAACAAAGAAGCGGGCGAACAAAGAACGCGCGCGGCAACAAAAGAACGAAGGAACAGAGAGCAGCACAGATACAGCAACACAGATACAGATACAGATACAGATACCAGATACAAAACAAGTCTGTCGCATAGATACATCTCATAGGTGGTGCATCCAGCAGGAGCATCTATCAGTAGGGGAGCGGTACGAGACCCGAAAAAACCCAATAAACACGACTGTGCTCAGCCAGCGTAAACGCGACGAAATTGTTAATTAAGACGCCAAATGTTTGGCAGACTTCGAAAGTGCAGAGCCCTGAGCAGCGAGTAAACAACGAGGAAGATAGAGAAAGAAAGTCCGAGAGAGAGAGAAAGAGAGGGAGAGAGCGGCTAATAAAGATAAGCGTGTGGGTGCACTTCGTCTACGGGAGAGTGGTTCCGCTTCCAACGTAGCGCGCACGTTTGTGTTGCGCACCAAAATCAGCTGGTGCCCCAAAGCTCATTCCAAGTGCACGCCGATCGAGACCGCGCTCTCTGCAGGCGCTCTCCCGCTCAGTGCCACCCACCCTCCCCCTTTCTACGCCCACGCATCGCGTTATCAGCCAATGCCTCTTTTGTGCAACTGAGGAGAGCGGAGGAACCATTTGCGGTTTTTAAACGTTGACAAGTAAGTTATAGTGAAATGCTCGGCAGGCTCTTACCATCCATAGATCAGATCCTAAGATATCATAGTAGAACGAACACCTAGGAATCTAAATTGTCAGGATAGATAGACTTATTTTGGCCGTAGCATTACGACAGCCCTTGGTTGATCTCGAAGTCTCCAGAAATCGAAAACAAATCATACTTCAGATTGGTCCTATCTTACTTAAAGTTACTAAAGTGGTCAAACAATTATTTCAATCGCGTTCACATTCGAGTTCAAGATCGAGCAAATTATTGGAAAATTTCAACGCCTTATCGGATGCCGTTGACCCGATTTCAGAGTTGGCGAATCGAACTAAATCTCAACTCTATACATATAGTGCCCATACTGACTGATACGTGTTGCTTTCGTTTAATAATGAATTAATGCCTAGTAAGTATGTGCCCAGCTTATGTAGTACATAATATGTACGCAGGAGCTGCTGATAAGACTAGAGCACATACGTTTGAACTTTGAATTCAGCACGGGCAGTTCCACGAGCTCCGGAGCAACCAAGGCTCTCGGAATCGAAACCCCGATTAGTTCGTGGAAACATCTGTAAGCGCATGGTTAAGTATCTGTCCGGCGCGTCAATAATGGTTTAAAATTTGCACAACAAACAAGGAAATATACTATCATTAGGCTATACAAGGTACTTTCTATTTGGTGTTAGGTGAATAATTAAAGTAAAAATAAGGGTGCTCAGGAGTCGATAGTGTTCTTATGTGTTCAATGAACCCCGGGCTTCTATGTACATAGCCCAGCCTGATAAGCTAATAGTTTTGCCAAACAGATCCCTCAGTTCAGCCACGTGTTTCGCATTTATAAAGATAACACTCTATATACATTTAATATGAATGAACAAGATTTTGAACTGCAACTAAGTTACAAGTTACTGGGTTCTTTTTACAAAAGATTTTTTTTTACTTTTTAAACTGGGGACACCAACATAAGTATGACA
Organism: Drosophila santomea; assembly: GCF_016746245.2. Lineage (NCBI taxonomy): Eukaryota > Metazoa > Arthropoda > Insecta > Diptera > Drosophilidae > Drosophila > Drosophila santomea. The sequence goes on from NC_053017.2 coordinate 22,346,742, forward strand.
TAACAACATTTACTATTACCACCATTTCAGCTTACCCCGAAAAAATATCACAGAACAATGTCGCAAGACAAAGATCAGGAGATGTCCATGCCCTCCTCTCGCCAGGAATCTGATCGTACAGCGGCCCCATCCAATACAAAATCCCTCACTCTGAACTCCACGCGGAGTGGGGTGGGCACGGGAAACTTCGGGGGTTACGGCATGACGAACGGGGCCGAGAAACCTTCTGTGCTGCACATGATAATGGAAGCCTTGGGTCTGCGCAATCAGGCTCAAAACCGCGAGCCAACATCCAAGGATATTGGAACCCTGATAAGTGAGTAGAGCACTCTCGACAAGCCCGGCACGCTTGATTAATCTGGTTCACTTTTTCAGTGCTGGGCGTAATGTTTTTGCTCTTTGTAATCAGCGTGACCGGATTCTTCGTAATGTGGTTCACCGAATACTACAACAACACCATGCTGGAGGTGAGCCAGTAGTTCGTCCTTTGTAACTCGGTGTTCCTAATTTGAACTGATTTTCAGAATCTGATACTCGCCGAGAACTCGGATACCGCTAAAAGTTGGCTCAATCCCGATCCTAAGTACGACACTTTGCTAAAGGCTCACATTTTTGACTACCCCAACATCGATGACTACTTAGCAGGGCGGGCCGACAAAATAAAGGTCGTGGATATAGGACCTCTCACCTACCAGGAACACACTGTTAAAGATGAAGTGTCCTTTAACAAAAACTTCACTGTTAGCTTCAGGGTAAGTCTCCAATTAAAGTAAACTGTTCCAAACTATGCAAACTACATGGTTAACCAATATGCTTTTCAGGACCGCAAGTCTTATAAGTTTCTGCCGGAAAAGTCGTCTATTGGGGAAGACTACGTGGTCAGGGTGCCAAACGTGCCGCTTATCTCTGCCGCCGGGCCAGTTAAGCGCATGAAGCCTTTTGAGCGATTATTTGTATCCCCATGGATCAAACAGTTCCAGGAGCCTCTATTCAAGGAACTCACAGTCTCCGAATATCTCTGGGGTTATGAGGACAAAATCATAAAGTTGAAGTCCCTGGGCAGAGGTCGGCGACGATTTGGTCTTCTGATGAGCGTAAGTAAAGTAAGAAATTGGTTAATGGTCGGCTTATCAAAATATGTTTTCGATTAGCGCAATGGGACCAGCGTGGATTCGGTCCAGCTTAACACAGGCGAGGACGACATCACCAAGTTCAGCATCATTACCCAGTTTAACGGCATGCCCCAGTTGGACTATTGGGAGGGCGATGAGTGCAATCGCATCGATGGCTCCGAGCCCTCGATGTTCTCCCCGCACTTGCTGCAGGATCGCAGCACCGTCAATGTGTTCCTGCAGGTCCTGTGCCGCAAGGTGCCGCTTCACTTCGAAAAAGAGGTAACCATCTACAACGACATAGATGTTCTGCGCTACAAGACGCCAATGGACGTATTTAGTCATCCCTCCAAAAATCCAGCGAACCAGTGCTATTGTCAGAACACGGAACTGTGCTTGCCCAGCGGAGTGATCAACGCCACCAAGTGCTACGGGGATGCGCCCATTTTTCCCTCGTTCCCGCACTTCTTCACTGGCGATCCGGTGCTGTACAAAGACTTTGAAGGCATCGAACCAGACGCAGAACTGCATCAAACCTATGCCGACATCCATCCTCGATTCGGTTTCCCGATTAGCGGCGCGTCCCGTGTGCAGATAAACATTATGCTGGATAAAACGCCGATACTAAGAAGTAAGCGCCAAATACCAGACAACCTTTTGTTTTAACTAATACTGTATGTACCGGTTTGTTTTAGATCAGGGCGATCGGCTGAAGAACACTACCATCCTTCCTCTTATCTGGATCGAGATCACGTCGGGAGACTTCTCCGAGGAGGTGCTGCACACGCTGTACTTGAGCACCTTTGGTCTGAATGCCATTCAGCAAACCCTTAAGTACGGCACCCTGCTCATATCGGTGACATCGTTCAGCCTGATCGTGGCCGGCGTCTATTACCTGAACAGCAGGCGGGAGGAGCAGCTCCAGGAGAGCAAGACATCCGCTGAGCTGGAGGCGCTTAACGGCGGTGAGAACATCATCGTTGTGCACCACATGGACATGCCTGTTCCACTGCCCGTCCAAGAGGGCATTAACCATCGAGGAACGTAAAAGTGCCATTAGTAAGGGGGGGAGTGGGGAAAGTTTTCAAACTTAAATGAGATTTTCGAATTTGTCTGCACTAATTATAGAATAGTTTGTAAACATAGAGTCGCCAGTTACCTTTAGTCTTTAGTGAATCTGATGTATATATATGTAGAATCGTTCAATAAACTGTTCATTACCTATAACTTGTAATATTTACATATATGCGTGCCGTAGAATAAATTAAGCTTATCACATTGCAACACAATTATTTGCCCAAGGAAAGAACTGTTCATGTAGCAAATATTTTATTGTTAAGTTCTAAACAAAAACGAAATTCGTATATTAGTTGCGTGTTCAACATTTGATTTTCTGTTATGGTCTGTTGTTCTGTTTGAAAACCGTTTTAGTTGTTAAATGCATAAATTACATTGCATTGAGTAATTCTATGGGTTTATATTACGGTAGAAAAAATGTAGAAATCAGTTTTCTGTTGATTTAGTCTCTCTTTATTGGTGTTTGCGGGTTTCTGGGGTTGAGAGTTAATACGTTTCTTGGTTGAGTTTTGTGTTGTATTATTTTATTTAATTTCGTTGACTGCTTAAACACGCAGCCATTCGAGGGATGCGAAAATTCTTGAGTGTTTGTGTTTTACAACATTTTCTTTTTGTTTAAGTGTTGTCGTTATAAAAATGTTGGTTTTCTTTGTTTACGTTTTAATTTAAGTATGTATAATAGTTTATATAAAAAATAACAGAGAAATTATATAAAAGAAACATTAAATATAATCGTTTATTTTGCTCTTCATCATCACCTTCTTCCTGCGCTTCAACTTTTTCTTCCTCTAATAATTAACGCGTCAATTGCCAGAATCCTCTCCATCTAATGATTCATCCTGCACCGATGAGTCGTCGCCGCCGCCGCCTCCTCCTGCACGCTTTGATGAAGGTGTACCCGTGAGCCGGCTGGAGCTGAGACCCATGCCGCCGGTGCGTCTAGGAAGGGATAGAGCGTGATATATGATTAGTATTTCTGTTCAGAATGGCTTGTGCGCTTTTGTGTGAACGTGCAGTGCAGGGGCAACAGATACACAAGTCAAAACAGGGGTACGTTGGAGGGTTCACGACTAAGAAATCTTTTTGAGGAAGTTTGGAGCACTGCATAAATTTGTATGTTTGGTCTTGTCGTGAGTTCTGTTCCTAACATGCAAAGAGAAGACGATGTTTTGGTTGCTGGGTTCGGTTGACATTCACTGGTTCTAAGGATCGGGGCGAACAGCAGCACTTACAGCCTACGAGAAGGAAACGAAGCGAATCGAAGCGAAACGAAACCTAATGCAGACCCTCACAATTCATAATGAGTGCGGCATCCTTTTTCGGCGAATATGCCTTGGCCTTTTCAGTCTCGGCCACTTGTATGGAGCTTGAACCAAAGATAAATTTCAAACAATAATCAAAAATGCATCTCCAAGAGACACCTAAGGAACCCCAGTCTTGATCATAGAATAAATAGGTCGGCACAGTGCAAGACTTACCGTAGTTTCGTTTTGAGTGAGTTAATCTCACGATTCATGGCTTCCTGCGATTCAATCATGTCCTCGCACTCACGCTGGTACTTGCGCTTCTGCGTCTTCTCCTTTTGCAATTCCTCTTCGGTCTCGTCCAAGTTGCGCTTGAGCAGTTTAATGCGGCTATTCAGCTGTAAAATCAAGTACTCGTTAAGTAAGAATTCTTATAAATGAACCATTTTTTTACTCACCTTATCCATTTGCTCCTTGTGCTGGTCGACATGTCTCCGTTCATCCTCGATGTTCATCGTAAGCTCCTTTATCTTCTTGTCCATCTTGCGATTGGCCTTTTGCTGCAACAGCCTCTCCTTGCCCTCGTTCTCCAGTTGCTCTTCGAGGTTGGCGATCTTGGCCTCTAGCGTGGCGATTGTCGCCTTTACTTTAGTCCGCTGTGCTGTCTCGATTTCGGCAAGCTTAGCCTTCAGCTCCTTGTTCTGGCGCTCGAGCAGAGCGCGCCCGTTTTCGTTCTTCTGAGAATTGGATTTTTCGTTCGCCAACTCAGTTGTCAGCTGCTCAATTTGCAGCTGCGCCTTGCGGCTGCGATCCAGCAGCACCTCTGAGTTGGACTGTTCCTCCTCCAACTCCTCCTCAAGAGTGGCTATGCGGGCCTCCAATCGGCGCTTCTCGTCGATCATTAAGGAGCCCTTGTTGGCATTATTGGCAATTTCTTCGGCCAATTCGTCGCGCTCCGTTTCGGCAGCACGTCGCGCCCGCTCTGAGCTGGCCAGATCCTCAGTCAGCTGTAATACTTCTGCCTCCAGGGCCTTGACCTTGCGCTCGGCCTCCTTGCTCAGCGCCTGTAGCTCCTCCTTGGCGGCCTTTGCCTCCTCGGCGTCGCGCAGCGCGTCCTTGACTTGTGCTTGCAGCTTCTTCGCGTGCTTCAACGCATCCTCCTTTACCTTGTTATGCATCTCCATGGTGGTTTCGATCTCTTTCAGGTCGCCCTCCAGTTTCTTCTTCGACGCCACAGCAGCAGTGCGCTGTTTACGCTCCTCGTCCAGTTCGGTTTCAAGATCCCGCAGTTGCTTGACAAGTCCGCGTCGTTTTTCCTCAGCGCCCTCCTCCTTAGCCAGGAGGTCGCGTTCGAACTGGGAACGTAGGGCCTGCATGTTCACCTCCAGACGCAATTTTGCATCTTCGGTCAGCTGTAGGTCGTCCTCAAGTTCCTCATTTTGTGCTTTCAGTTCAGCCAGCTGAGACTCTAGCGCCCGCTTCGCCTTCTCCAGTTCGTGGACGTTCTTATCGGCAGTGCCCTGTGTGTTGGCCAAGTCATCGAGCTCATTTTGGAGGGTCTTTCGCTTGTTCTCAAGGTCTTCAATTTTGTCAAAAGCTTCGTCTAGCTCGCGGGAAACCGACAGCACCTTGGTCTCTTTTTCGCGGGCTTCTCGTTCTGCAGTGTCACGCTCTTGGGCGATCTGTTCTGATATGGCTTTCTCCTCGGCAAGAATCTTGTCGAAGTTCTTCTGCTTCTTCTCCAATTCGAGCACCTGACCAAGGACAAGGATTTGTTGTATTACAACTGTTTTATTAAAGTCATTCAGAAACTCACCTTCGTACGTTGCGCTTCCAGCTCAATAGTGGCATCTTCAAGCTCCGACTGAATCTTCTTTTTGCTCTTATCGAGGCGGTCGTTCTGGGCAATTAGTTCCTTGACCTGCCGTTCCAATGCCTCGATATCCTTATTGAGTCGCTTCTTCCCCTCTTCCAGTTCCTTCGCCAGATCCGCATCTTCCTCGGCCTTCTTTTTAATTTCTTGCATTTGGGCGGTGACTTCAGCCAGTTTGCGTTCGTAATTACGCTTGGCTTCATCATCCTCCTCCAGCTGTTCTTGTAGAGCCTCCTTCTCTGACTCGATCTGACGCAGCTTGGAGCTGAGACCCAGCTTTTGGCGCGTTTCCTCCTCCAACAGCTGCTGAGCTTCAGTAAGCTGTGATTCCATGTTGCTTGCAGACTTGACGGCGGCCGAGGCCTTTAGTTCGGCTTCCTCCAGCTGGTTTGTTATGTTCTCTGCTTCCTGCTGCAGTTTTGTGCACTTTTCCTGCAGTTCCGAGCGGGCGCGTTCAATCTCAGCCAGTTTTACCTGTGCAAAACATAGGAAAACATATTAGTTGTTTGTTACGGAAATAACATGTGCGATGAGCCGCCTATTTTTTCGTGTTTATTTACCTGCAACTCAGCAATCTGCGACTCTGCCTGCTTGCGCCGGCGGTCGTTCTCTTGCCGGGAGCTGTTGACGCTGCGCAGTTCAGTAGCCAAGTCGGCGTTCTCCGCCTCCAAGGTGCCCTTGGCCTTTTCAAGGACTGTTTTGGCTTTGCGCAGGTTCTCAAGCTGGTCGTTGATGCCGTTGAGCTCCTGCGAGTGTTTGTGTCGCATGTCGGCCAAAACTCCTTCGTGGTTGACAGTCTCTTCTTCGAGCGACTTTTTCAGCGTAGCCAACTCCTGCTCGCGTTTAGATCGCAACTCTTGCTGAGCTGTTTGTTCAACAATAAAATGAATAAATAGGTTATTTAGTTTCAAAGATACGGATTTGTGAGAAAACGTTATTAAAATAAAAATGCTTAGTCTTACCGGCTGTGGTGTCCAGAGAGTCCAGCAACTCATTCTTAAGAGCCTCTAGTTCCTCGCTAAGGTCGCGTCTAACCTTCTCCGCCTTTGCACGTGCCGCCTTTTCGGCCTCTAGATCCTCTTGGATCTCGGCCAGCTGCGACTCCAGCTCACGCTGAGCCTTCTGTGCGGTGGCCTTCGTGGCCGATTCCTCGTCGATGCGCAACAGAGTCTGGGTAAGCTCTTCCTCGCGCTTGGCCAGTTGAGCCTGCATCTCCTCTACTTGGACGCGACGTTCGTTGAGCTGTTCCTTAAGATCGGCAACTTCGGTCTCGATCTTCCGCTTGGACCGATCAGACTCCTGTCGTTGCTGCTGATCCTTGTGCAGACGTTCCTCGAGCTCAGTGATTGTGGCTTCGTGCTTGGCTTTCAGCTTGGCCAGGTGTTTAGCCTTTTCCTCCTCCTCAGCAAGTGTCTGGGACAGATCGTTAGCACGCTCTTCCAATAGCTTTTTCTCCTTTAGAAGCTTCTGGTTCTGGTCGTCAGTCAAGGCAAGGTCCTCTTCGTGCTTTTTAATTTTAGCGTCGAGCTGTACTTTCTCCAATTGCAGTTTTTGGCGGGCGGCCTCTTCTTCTTCGAGTTGCTCTTCCAGATCTTGAATATTAAGCTCAAGCTTCTTTTTTTCGCCTCCCAGCGCTAGGACTCGTTCCTCCTCTTCTTCTATGCGCGTCTCAAGCTCTTGCATCATGTCCTCCAGTTCTTGTTTGCGCGCCATCAGTCGAGAACGCGACTCCTCGGCCTCGGCGCAAAGTTCGATCTCGGCTTGAAGCTGCTCAGCTAGAGTGGTCTTCTCCACCAAAGCCTGCTGGTACTTGCGCTCGTACTCCTGCGTGTTCTTGGCCAGTGTGTCAAGCTTTTCGCGTACCTGCTTCAGCTCATCCTCCTTCTGGACAAGCTTCTCCTCCTGCTTGGTAACTTCCAACAGGGGCTTGACCTTTGTATACAAACGCCACCACTGCCAGTTCCGTAGCTTAAGGTAGGCGGCACAATTCCGCTGGATGATGCGAATAGCGTTAAGTTGCTGCAAGCGCTTCTGGTAGTTGCGACGCGCAAGGAAGCCACGACAGAAGGCCTGGAAGTTAACGATTAGGTCGGAGATCTTGAAATCACGCTCCTCCTCCAGGTGAGCGAGGACACCAGCGCGGAAGAAGATCTTCGACTGGCCCACTCGATACAAGTTCGAGTCCAGCTCCAGCGCCTGAATCATCTTCTCGCAGGCCTTCTTGCCGTCCATGAATCCTTTGGGAATCACGTTGGGCGTAAGGAGTTCGTAGCGTTGGCGGAACTCCTGGAAGGGAATGCGATTTGGGAAGCCCTGACGGCAGATACGAATGCCCTCGAGCACACCGTTGCACCGCAACTGGTCTAGCACCAAGGGAGCATCGATCTTGCCGGCGCGCTTCTCGTGGTTCGGTATGATACAGCGCACAAAGTTCGGGTTCGTGTTGCGCAGAGTGTCCATCAACTTAGCCAGCTGCTCCTTGTACAGATGAGACACGGTGCGGAACATGCCCTTGCGGGTGCGGGCCCCGAACTGAGTATCAGTCAGGGCCTGCTGTGCCATGCCAACGATCTCAGCATCCTTCCAGATGTTCACCACAAACGGATCCTGGGAGCCCTGAAGCAGCGACACGATGTTCTCGTTCAATGGGTCCATGTTCTTCATCAGCCACTTGGCCGCCGAGTAGTCAACACGTCCGGCGTAATGCACTATTGCGAAGTCTGCGACTCCTCGGAAGTCGGTCTTCATGAACTTTGGGTGCATAGAATGGGCCGATACGAGTTTATCGACAAACGTCTTGTCAGTGGCTTTGGGGAACCAGCACTCCTCATCCAGCAGTGCCATGATGCCGCCGGGCTTATCGATCAGGTCGATGGTAGGCTGCAGGTCCAACCCAAAGTCGATGAACTTCCACTCAATACCCTCACGCTGGTACTCTTCCTGCTCCAGGATGAACATGGTGTGGTTAAAGAGCTGCTGCAGTTTCTCGTTGGTGTAGTTAATACACAGCTGCTCAAAGGAGTTGAGCTCAAAGATTTCGAAGCCCGCCATATCGAGAATGCCGATGAAGGAGGCTCCTTGGCGCTTGGTGCGGTCTAGAGAACGGTTAATGCGGTTTACAAGCCACTTGAACATGCGCTCGTAACAGGCCTTAGCGATCGCCTCCACGGCGAACTCCACCTGCTCCTTTGTCTGCGCCTTCGTAACAAAGTCACGACCCACTTTAATGCGCGGAGTCAGGAAAGCCCGGGTCATGTCTGTCACACTAAGTCCGAGCAGATGGGCAATCTTCTGGGCCACCGTGTTGTCCGGTAGAGTGGCCTGGTCGTTGTTGCGCTCCTGACGGAATTTCATGCTGCCGAACAGTAGGACGGCGCTCACGATGCGGAAGATCGAGTTGAAATCCTCTGATGTCATGCCCATGATGTTCATGGACTTGACCGTTGCCTGAAACTCGGCGTAGTCGTCCACGCCGGGTACAGGCAGGCTGCCATTGGAAAGGAATGCATACGACTTGACGTCATCCAGTATGAACTTCTCGCGCTGCTCCGGCGTGGCCCCCGCCAGCAACTGGTAGAATATATGGAATGTTCGTTCGTCCTTTGCTTGACGAATGGCACGCGACTTCTCCAGCAGATATGTTTCGATGTTGGCTCCCGAGATGAATCCCGAGGCATCGAAATTGATTCGAATGAATTTACCCTGCGATGAGGCAAACGGAAATTGTCATTCTGTTGGTAAAACGAAGGAAGATACAACTTACAAAACGCGAAGAGTTGTCGTTTTTGACGGTCTTGGCATTGCCGAAGGCCTCCAGAATAGGATTTGCCTGCAGCAGCTGTTGCTCCAGCTCGCCCTGTTTAGAGATAAACAAGATGATATTTATATTAGGTTTATACGTTTGACGGTACTCAGGGTTAGGGGTTAGCCACATTTATGTACAAAAGCCGTCTTAACACAAGTACAGTAACATCACAAGCAACAGAAAGTATCTACGAAACTAGATATGGTTAGTCTACTACGACGACATGCAGGAAGGAGGCAAAGCCAAGCTTAACGAAGGACAATAAACACTGGACGATCTCCTACAGCTTCTCACGATCAATGCCGGCGCCATGGCATCACCCGGTTTACCTCTGGACAGTCGGAATTAACTTCCACCATCTTTAATCCATTGACTACCTCGATTGACTGATTCTGACTTTGGGCCATAATCTTGACCCTTATGTACTTGTTTGTGTTGACCGAGAAGTTCTGCAATTAGGTAGGAATGGGATTATGGGGTACGGGGGGATATTCAGGGATTTCCTGACGACTTGCATCGTTTACGCGCTTTGATCTATCCAGTCTTGAAATCATATTTAGATACCGAAATAAACAGGTACAAATAAATCGATATATACAGCGTACGGCACGTAATCTACTAAAAAATTATAATTAAAGGGAATTTTGGACGTCAAGCATACTTTACCGCAAATGTCTCTTGATGACTACTCTAAAATTTCGTTGGCAATGTAGTACAATGAGGGAGCAGAGCAGAGCAGAGCAGAGAGATGAGATTGAGTAGATGAGTGTTGGCTTGGATGGGACGGCAACAAGGCAACAAGGGAACCAAAACAGAGTTGGGAGAGTTCATTCGGAGAGGGTTAATAATAATATTTCGGCCACATTTTAAGGATTACGAAAGCAAAATAACGTTTGGAAACCAAGGATGTTGTTGGGATCAGAAATAGACATAGGGTGATGAATAAGTTAAATTAAACAGTTATGAAGTTAAATAATTCGAGTTAATTTTGAAACACAAAGTGGGATAACGTTTCAGGATTATCAGTCCTCGAATACTTACAATGAGCACGGCGGGATGCGGCACCTGTCGGAGTTGGTGTCAATTGGTTGGAGGTGTTGAGGTTTGATTTGGTTGTTGGATATTTGGATTGATTGCGATATTTGGCAGCATTTTATACAAATTGTATTTACATATTTTATAAATATATTTATAGCATATTGAGCAGAGTTGAGAGTGAAGACAACAACCAAAGTCCAATGTACAGGGTGAGTGTGCGTGTATTTATAGGTGTGTTTGTTGTGTGGCATAGTGGAGTGTTTGTGTGTAGGACATGAAAATAAATAAGATCAATTATAAATAATAATTATATCAGAAGTAAATCAATTAAAAGTTCGCCTTATCCTCAGCATCAAGCAAAAATATTTGATAAAACTAAACTTCATGAAAGACAAAAACGATATAATTTTCTAAACAAATGCAAAGTTATATCAATGTTTGTATTCGGTTTTCCTTATCGCTCCTCTTATCTTGGCCTGATAAAGAGTACCACTAAAACACACAATTTCTAATCAAACTAACGAAAATTGCTTTGGGTTCAATTCAGTTCTACAGTAACTTGCGATGAATCACTGCAGTCAGTGATATATGTTATTTATCGTCAGCTTCTATTTATGGAAGTTGGAATCAGATAGAAAAATGTTTCTTAAAACCATGTACGAACTGAAAGGTGTAAAAATATAATACTTCTAGATTGGTTTAATGTATTAAGAAGCTTTTTAAGTATGTTTGCAGCTTATCACGTTCACAGCAGCAAAGTAATCTCGATTCGGCCGCAGCCTCAGCATCAGGCTCATATATGGCAGCAAACACATAAAACATAATAAAAAGTGTGTTTGGAGCTCAAGAACAGCTTGTTTGCACTTGAAAGGATTGTGCAAGTCCGAAAAACACAAAAAGCTGTTTGCTCTTCCCCACAGTTATGGATATGGCAATCCCAAGAGTAGCAAAATTGTACAGAGCAGCAATTGCCGCCCCAGAAATTTATCGAATGCCGCAATTTTTGCGATTTAATTTTAATTTGTTTTATCAATTGCCTTTCAATTTCAATTCTCACATCTTTTTTATGGTGTTTATTTTATTGCTGTAAACGACCAAATTTGTCAGCAACTATGCCTCTTGATTAATAAAGTGTGCTCCGGCTCCCCGGGACCACATAAAACCACATAAGCCAGCTGCCAAGTCATCAGCCATCCACATATTAAAGCGTTACCCTCGGCCATCCACCATATGGGGAGCATCAGTTAAGGAGCATCAGTAGAAACTCTGAATTCGACTGAAGTTTGTTTCTAATTCTTGAGGGCCGTTATTGAGGAATAACTTGGTGATCGATTCCTGCTTTTACATCTCATATATAAATAGCAATGTCAGCGGATCTAATTACTGTTGTAAGCTAAATAAATCTAGAAGTTTTCCGATAATGGTAATTTAAAACAGATATTCACCCACGACTAAGTCATAGTTTCGAAGGCGGATTAAAGTCATTCTGCCGACGACAAACATATACGTACATATGTGTTGCTAACATTGTTTGTCTCATTAATTACAATACCAAACAATAACAATTGTCGGGCTTGCGTGCAATTAATGTGAGTTTAATAAGCATTTCCATTAAAAAAACCCATATGGGACTGTATTTCTCGGGCAGATATCACCACCCCACTGGTGTATACAACTTTGCATTTGCTTCGGTTCTCGGAACTCATTTCGCTTCTGTTCTTCTGTACTTACCGCACCCGAGCCCTTGGGCTTGGAAGCTGCCACATAGGCAAGAAATTGGATGACCTTCTTGGTGTTCTCCGTTTTGCCAGCACCCGATTCGCCAGTACACAAAATCGATTGGTCTTCGCGATCTGCAGAAAAAATGGAGGGAAAATTGTGAGTAGGTGAGCAAGTGACACACTTCATTTGCGGAGTAATGCGGCTGACCAGCCAAAAATGTAATTAAAATGTTAAAAGCCCAGCTCAGCTTGAATTTTCTGTTGACCCAAATTCAGCCGGGCAAAAACAAAAAAAAAAAAGGCACAGAAAGTAAAACACAGAATGGTTGACGACTGAAAAATGGGACATACATCAAATGAAATCAAACGATTTTCGCTCGAGCACCAACACTCAACTCAACTCATACTCGTATATGCATGATCAATTTGAAACGAAGAACAAAAACAGTTGATTTCAGGCTGCATATCTGAAAGATACAAAAGACAACAGACATAAGCAGTAAATTGCTGGTGCTCGTAGCTATTGATATGGCGCCAGTGATCCCATCTAGAATACAGCGAACTAGATTCGCACTGCACCCCGGGATCACCCCGCCACATGGCAGCCTCGTCATTCGATCCAGCATTGAGCTAACCACAAATTCAGGCGGAGAGACTCGCAGTCAGATATATCTACTCTGGTGCCATAGATTTTCAGGCATTGGAGGCACGGAGCTCCAAACAACCAAACAGCTTCCATATCACGACCCCGTACTTATTTATTATTATGGGTAGAGCCAGTCGCATATTCATACGTACACACATACTACATTCTATATCTGACCATAAATGGTCCCAACTTTATATCTCCACACTTCATTTTATGGGACTTTTTCAACAGTTTTTGAGTCATTAATAAATGTAATACTCAGAAGACAAATTTAGCTTCTTAAAGATGCATTTTAATGCTCGAAGCTACGATCGATCATACATTTGCTTTTTTCTCCTATCCAAAAGCTGTAAAAACATTTTATTTTGCATCGCATGGCGACTTCACGCCCAAAATAAATTCCTCATTTAAACAACTGAAAAAATACGGACAGGTAAAACATCTGCCCAGTAACGGACCTTTCCCCGTGGTCTTAGCTACTATATACTCGTACATATGTGCATGTAGACATGCAGCTATATAGTCAAAGTCAAGGCGTGTTCATTTTATCATGACGGGACTCGTCGGAAATATGAAATGGAATGCCATGAAAATTGAAGCTTTCGGAGTTGCAAGAATTGCGATTGCCTCGAGTCGGGAGAGCAGCCCAAGAATTGCAAAAAGATAAAGGTTTCCGACGATTGTCCAGTTCCACTGTAGTGCCCAGATCGGATTGGAGTTGAATGCAGAAGTGCGGTGCGTGTTTCAGGGCAATGGAGTTGGAGTCGGAGGCGATGGGGTTGGGCTAAGTTTATTAAAGGCCAGCGAAATAAATCAAAGCAAATGCCACTCCCTCCCCAGTGGCAGCAAGAGCGAACTCCACGAAAAAATGGATACCGCGAATATACAATATACTATCGGGCAAATGTGCATAAGCCGAAAATTAATAAGCGTGAAATATGGTGAGCCAGAGTGAGGTGTCGATTTGTTTAAACATTTTCACGGCAGCAACAAAAACATAGCTGATGATGGGGCAAACAAAGTTGCCTGCTGTCCAAGCGGCCCCACTCTGCTCAGTTTTAGATCCAAATATGGTAATGACACGTATACGCAATATTAGTTAACCAATCTCAAGCAGGGAAACACACACACACATGCAGAGGAACCTATAGATAAGGCCTCGAGCTGGAGTCTCTGCTGTGAGTCATCTCCCGGCGCGACGTTACGCTTGGAACGGACATGCAAACCATCGAAACTCAGTGAAGCCCGAACTAAACGGCACAGAAGTGAAAAGGAAACTTGAAAAAATCCCATTTGAAACTGCAAGCCGAAAAAGGAAACCAGTTTCAGATTAGACGAGGCAGTCAGTCGTTCGGGGAAGAGCAGCAGACTTGCAGATGATTCACAATATTCATATGAACTCGAAGGCTAATGCACCTTTTGGGAGTTATTTCTGCAAAGTGTGTCATGTATGGACCCCTCTTCAACGTAATTCATGGAAATGCCCTCCCCGTTGTTTACTTTTCCACGTCTTATCTAATCAGTCTGAAAAACATTTTCGCTTGCTTATTCGGAGAATGGAACTTCGATAGCGACCAGGAATCGCGCAACAGAGAAAAGAAGATAATGCTGGCATTCCACCTCCTATATGTATGGGACTCTGGATCAAAAGTGAAAGGGAAAGTGAGTGAGTGCAGGTTCGAGATACTTACCACCCAACATGTTTCTATAGGCACTATCCGTGATTGCAAATACATGCGGAGGCACTTCGTGTCGTTTTATGCCCTTATACCGTTCCATTATCTTTTCGGTGTAGATCGGTAGTTTCTTGTACGGGTTGACCACAACGCAGAAAAGACCGGAATATGTCTGCAATTAGGAAATATTTTAGTGTAAGTTCATGTTTAGTATTGTTCATGTTGGCCTTAGGTTTCCTAATAGTTTAGACTGTTTGCTTATAATCAATCTGTGTTGATGATGAATGTTTGACACTTTTTTAAACCTAGTTAGATAAAATCTTACTTCCATGTATTTCCATTCTTAAGGTTGATCATTATCCAGCTACAAATGCTGTCCATTGGGCTGCAGTTAATCAAAGTGATGCTTGGGCTAACGGCAGCTTTGGTAACCGGCAACTGATTTTCAGTGGCCTAGTTATTGTTGCCCAAACTCTAACACGCTCGCATGAATGTCCGAGACAACAAGACATGTGCTTTAAAGTTGGCCAGTACCATAAGCAGCAAACGCATGTATCTGTATCTGCCGCTCTATCTGTATCCGAATCCGAATCCGTTGGTGGTATCTATCGAGCGGCAGCCTACATAACTGCGACTGTGATTGGGACCGAGACCGCGGCGTGGGCACTAAGTATGCGGCTTTGCTATTTGTTGTACCATTTAAATACATATCTAGCCAAACATTAGATGCGAGTGCCGCGAGCTTCACGGGGAATAGGAGGAGGTGGAGAAGTGTGGTGCAGCCTACACAGATCGAAATGGAAAGTACCGCAGGCAAAAATCATAGTAGAGAAAATGCCTTCAACACTTCGCACAGGTGAGGGTGATGAAGAGGGCGGTGGGACACTGAATCACTTTTGGGGCCCGCAATTAACAATCAAAATCACGTCTTGCCAATCAGCTACCTTCCTCGTGTGTATGTGTGTGTTTGTGTGTGTGTGCGTATGTCAGGCATCCAAAAATGGCATAAGAAATTGTTTTCTCAGTTTCTGTTTTTGGCAACCGTTTAGAAGTGGCAGTGACTCGTGACGATTTTTGCTCCACTCGTCTTTGCATCACATCGGCTATGCTGGCTTGAGTCATTGTCCTGGTGCATATTTCTACCGTCCCCCTAAATGTCATTAATCACTTAACCTGCCCTGATATAAAGCCTTATATGGTCACGAAACATTCAGCAAATGGGGACAAGGCATTCAAAATACAGTGATATTTATTTGCATATGGGAGTGCTGGGAGGAGGACTAACGTGAAAGGATTTTAAATATGGCTTACAAAGAATGAGAGTCTGAAGAGCAGCTGAAAGAAGTTAAGAATTAATGGGCATCGGAACCCACTCAAGTTGGCCACCAAATATGTTAGTCGTTTAATGAAGCCGTTTTGGTAACACTTTAAGGCCGTGTGCGGTCAAAAGACGTGTTGCAAGCAGAGCACAGAAAATCGAGGCATGAGCCAACGAACGGCAGCGCCTTTTTTGTTAATTATGTGCTCGACCGTCAGAGGTGTCAGCCTGCCCCCCTGCTTGCCAATCCACCCGCTCCTGGGGGTCTGCAATTTGTGCCAATATGTGCGAACAAATTGCTTGGCTGATATGCGGGAATCATATTTTATTTGCCACAAAGAGCACGCCTCATGTGGTGCCTCATTTGCATCCGTATTTAAATCCGAGCAAGGGAGCCAAGTGTCACAGCAACCCTACATTAATAAGCCATTCTGTCTAATTCTGCTGGCCATTTCAATTAGCGCCTCTCACAGATAATCAGGACCGACTGGGAATCGAGACGGCAATAACAGCCAAGACGCCGATGACCACGTCATCATCTCCTTGACGCTGCTGCGTTGTCAAGTGCGATTCTTTCGGCTGCCAACGCAGCCAAGCAAACAGCAAGCGGAATACATTAGGTAATATTAAAAGTGCCTGTGAGCAATTGCACCCAGTCACCCGGTGGACGTAAATCAATTAATTGCAACAACAACAGGGACAGCGGCAAATGTTTTGTGGAATATTTCAAACCCAATTTCATGTGTAATCAGGCGCAGCAGAGGGAGATGTTTGACAAAATTGCAAGACTAGACATTCTTCAAAAACAAGATCTTTTCTTAATGGGCTATGCATCAACAAATTTAAAATTTGTGGCGTCAATTTTATTTTATTGGCAAACAAATAGTTTAAACATTAATATCTATTACAAAGAAGAATAAAATATGCAAGTCTGCACTACCTGCGGTCAGTCAATAGATTACACTTTCCGGCCATATGGAAATGTCTATACATGAGCTGTATAGATTTGAGCTGTGCAGATTTTTCGATTTTCTGAGGTGTTGCTGAGGTGTTGACAATTTGATTAGCATATGCGAGCAAGTCGCCATGGGTGTGCGTGTGTGTGGCCGTGCGAGATACATTCTTCTTGCCGACGCATATTAATTAGACTACAAGCTACCGTCAGCCGGCAGCTGCCAGGCGAATTAATTTAAATGAAATTTAAAAATCGAATTAAATGTCAACAAATTATAATAATTATGCCGTTAAGTGCAGCCCCGGCTGCCACTGCCACCGCCACCGCCACCGCCTCGCCCTCTAACTCCCCCATCGCTCGTGCAACAAGCTAGCAACAATTGGCAAGCGAATTAAGTGGGACAGGCCGTGGTAAGAGCGGGAAAGGGACGCAAGATGAGTGCGTGGCGTGGTTGTGTAAACGGTAAAGCGGCGCTCGAGTTTGGCAACAAAAACGACAATGGCAAGTGCGCTGAAGCATGGCTGGCCAACAACAACTTAAACAAATTTAAAGTAGTTCGCGCCCACATCAAAAACAGGCAGCAACAACCATTTGGCCATTAAATTAAAACTTGCAAGGCAAGAGGGAGAAAGACTGCGATAAGTAGCAGGCGCAGTACATAAAATATTTAAACAGCGGCACATAATTTGCTATAACAATGAAAGAAGTCGCAACGAACCTGCCTCATGGCGGCGAATCAAGGCTAAGAGACATATTCAGACGAACAACCAGAACTGAAGCCAAGTAGTTGGGCAACATTCCCTTGCAACATGTTGCTGGACTTGGCTTGGTGACGAAAGCTAATTTAGTTTCGCGACTGATAGCATAGGCAAATCGATTATTTGTCATGGAGTTAAAACCAGCTTCAGTCACTTCAGCCTTATATATTTAACCAGCAAATTATGGATGTTATTTATTGAAGGTTTGTGAACAGATAAATCTATATCAATTGCTGCCCGCCATTGCAGAAGCTAATTAAATGATTTTTATTAGGGGAGACATAAGGGGAACAGTCGCAAAGCAAAGCAGCTGGAATTTATGGAGTCGAATTCGAATGCGCCACTTGAAATTCGTTTCTCATCGAATCGAAAATGAACTTTTTGCTGGCTTTCTACTCAGACCGAAGCGCTTTTGGCATGCCAATTAACAGCGGATATGCTTTGCGGGGGATTGGGTGAACAGAGGACGAAAGAGTGAGTTAATGTTTATAAATCATTCGTCATGTGACGAATGCAGCAAAGGATTGAGTGATTGGGCTTTGGAGTGTCAAATATTTGTGATGCTTTTAAATAAATAGAAACGCGATGAGGCAAGACGCCTCTATAAAGTTTTGCCTTTCAAAGTTTCCAGTTAAGCGAAATCAATTGTATGAAAGGGAGGGCTGTTTACTTAGTGTCATCATCATCGTCACATTGCCGCCAGCCGGCAGCTGGCGCAGCGGAAACTTGGGGCAGCCAACACAAACATATAAGATAGGGAATCTGTACTACAACTCGGGGTACTCACATAGATAAGGCCAGAGTAGTATCTGTCCTTGATGTTGTGCAAAACGGAGGCTTCGTTCAGGCATGTCAGCTCGGCCATGTCCTCGACTTTGTCGAACTTTGGCGGATTCATCTTCTGTATGTCGTCGCGTAGGATCAATACCCGCTTGCCGGTTTCGGCCAACTCCACTTCGACCTCGTCGCCATGCTCCCGCTTAATACTGGCGGCCACGAAGCCCTGTAAAAGAAAATAGAAAGAGTTATTCACGGTTGCAATCTCTGTTTCCTACGGTGTGGTTGGCATGGCTGTGTTATGCGAAAACGGGGCGCGCGTATGTTTCTGTTCTTCATCTCAGCGGGAAGGCGATAAACACAACAAGTGCAATGACGCCGCATGAGTCAAGCGCCAGAAGAAAAACCACTCAGCCTCCGCTCTCTCGCTGCCAAGTGAAATGCATAGGAACGAGCTGCACCCAATCAAGTGGCCCAGGCAGACGGAACCAGAACCGACCCAGAACAACGGGAGGCAGATGCAACTGTCTGTCCGCCTGTCTGGCCCCCTTCCCTCCGACCCGGGTGCTTAGCAAGTTCAAGGCGCGGATTCGGATTTCGGGATGGCATCACAGTTTTGATGTTGCACCGTTCGGAGCGGAGCGCAGTGGCCATAACTAAATCAGGGTACCAAATGGGGTTTACTTCCGAGTCTTCTCCGAATTGTCTGCTTCTACGAATATGAAATTGAATCGAACGAAAACATCTTGGTAGAGCTGCACCAACAGAATAACAGCTTCAATTAGTAGTCAAGTGAAACAACAACAAAGGGGAGCATGTTGCACGCGGCGCAGTGGCATTAATCAAATCAGGGGCAGCCCGTAACTCAGTCATTAAAGGGTGGAGTGGAGTGCCGCCGCTGCAAACCAGAAATGCATTAATACCAACAACGGCAGGAGCATCTGCAACGCATCCCAACCCGGTGCGGGTCCATTAAGTTAAATACGCACACGCCCCAGCGATCAGATTTGGAAAAACGCGAGCCGTGGTGCTTCTTGCCTCGCCCTGTGTTATCTTTGCGCTTTTCCGGTACTGTTGATAAACAGCCATAAGAAAGTCGTTATTCTCGGGCGGATGCGGCGGATATGAAACCATTTAGAGCATGTAACGAGTTCGTTCGAATACTCAACTGGGTCCTAAGGCGAATCATTTCGCGCAGCGAAAAGTTTACAGATTAGTCATTAGGTAAAGTCGTCTGCACATAGGCCTACATTTCGAGTACTTTCGCTGTCTCTAAATTCATTTCCCAGGCGTCTGTCTGTTTTGTGGGCAGCCGCTGTCAGCCTGCAAAACATTTGTGCATAAAACGTTTGACAGTTTGGACAAACCATACACACGGCTTGTGACAGTGGCAGAAGAAGCCAAAAGTTCGCTGAATCGGAAAATGCTGTAGCCGCTGAGCCAGTTGGTGCGTGACTCACGGTATCGGAATGGCCTGCAAGAGATGAATTGGAGTTATCGGGCCAGGGAAATTGGCCAAAGTTACTCAGCAAGGCGGCAGCGAGAGGCTGGGCCATATGAGGTCATCAGTCTCGGATTCTCGCTCAACGGCATCTCGGGCATTCCAGGCAATCAGTGAAGCGAAACCAAAGAAAATGTATAAACAACACCTAGAAACCAAGCGAGCGCCGATGATGGTGATGGTAATGATCAGGAAGGCGGGCATCGAAGAAAGGAAGTTGCGCAGGAGGGCAGTCTAGAGGGAAGTCCCCGATTCGGGTTTGACTATTTTCGGGTGCCCAACCGCAACCTTGAACTTGCCAAGGTATCCGCCGAACAGCACGCACGAGAATACTGGGGATTTTGCAAGATATATCTGTGGCCATTATTTACTCTCTGGGAGCGTATGGTTTTCGCCAACTTCTTTTGTTTACACTATACCGAATATGTAAATATGAACAGAATAATGAATAGGAGTCCCCGGTGCCCCCTTCTTTCCAACACGATCTAGATGCGAGCAAACTGAACGACCGATGGATGGCCCCTTACAATTTGTTACTCTTTTATTTTATTCCTTCGCTTAATCGATCAACGCATATGCATGTGTGGGGATGGATGTGGAGATGGAGAGGGTAAGAAGCGTATATTACACATACGTGATACGAGATACGAGGCGCAGGTTCGTTGACCGTAAACCGGACGGACGAGAGTCGAAAGCTGGCTACGTTTGTCATTGCCGTAACCGAAAAGAAAACACACACACTCGCGCGGCGGCACGGGCATCTCCGCCAGAACCCATCGCGGCGAGGCCCAGGGCGGGGGCGGGGAAGCGGAGTGGGAGTGGTCGCAAACAAACTCCAAAGTGGTTTCGTTGGTTATAAATACGAGCAGCACACAGACACGCTTGGAAGTATCAAACGCAGCATGTGTGGGTGAGCAGAGACCCCCTAATGATCGCCGTTCGTTACAATCGAATCGATTCTCTGGGCATGACGAAGGTTAAGCCGACTTCAATTTGGCTAACAATATAAAAAGTTTCCAGATTGGTCGCGGGAGTGGGTACGGGGGCATGCAGGAATGCCCGAACAACGTCAGCGAATAAGAAGAGCATTAGCGCTGGAGAAGAGAGAAATGAGGGAGGAAGTGTAAACACTTCGCCACCATGTTTACGAATACTCATTTGGTTCCCATTTATTGACTTTTCAATTTCATCGTTGGATGGAAAACAAATCTACAAATTGTCAGGATCGTTTGAAAACGAAGAAGCCAACAGCATTGTCATATCACTAATTCAATAGTCTCAAGATCGCAAATAATGCAATAATTTCTTTTCGTTACCCGAAATACAGCTTCTATACCTAGTCCCTATCTAAACCTCCTCCATGTGGACTTGCTACGATGAATCATAGTGACGAAACACAAGCTACTTCGCTGGTCAGCAAACAAAAAGACACGAAATCTAACCACGAACAAAAGCGCTCCTTGTGTATCCGTATGCAGCAGTAAATTACTGAATTTGGATATCACGTACGTGGACTGACGCCGCCATTATTCAGCGAATTCCCTTACATTTCGCAAAGCTGGAACACTTGCTGAGCGAAACGAACGGAGTGTTGACACAATTGGCGAATACCCTTTTGGCCGGGTCCGTTCCCGTTAAGACGTAGCTGTAGTTGTATCTGTATCTGTATCTGTGGACATTCCAGCGGAGCAACAGTTGCGCTATATGCAAATTTCTTAACTATTCCCGCCCGTCTCATGTGCCGTTCGTCAGCCGCAAAGACTTTTTAGCCTTTAGACAGTCTGTCCCACCGTCCGACGGACCACTCATGACAATCGAGCGTTTCGTTATTTTCGTTTTATTTCTGGGTTTTATCTCTGCCGTTGTCTTCTTTCAGATTCCATTGTAAAGTAAATGTCTGTTTAAGTGATCGCGTAATTACACAAAAATGTGAAGTTGTTGGCTTTTGTTTTCGGTGCCTTTTTTTTATTATACGAAGTCACCCAAAAGTGCTACCATTCTATGTCCGGAATTATCTCTGGCAAATACAGCAGTTACGGGCAGCCGGGGGAGAAAAGAGCGGCTGCTAATTTTATCTGTTTACGTTGTTTATGGTCTGGAAATTAAGTCGTTGGAATGCAGTTGAATGACACCTGAAAGAAATTGTTTCAAACAGAAAAAGAGAAGAACAAGCCACACCGAAATTAGCAAAACAATCAGCTTGTTATCATAAGACTGGATCGCAGACGACCAAAGATTTGGGCTCGAATTTATAGGCCAAGAGTGGGCGCACAAACTCCGAGGGCAGCGATTCTTTGGCACAATCTCAGCTCGTTTCTTCGCTGGCCTGGCCAAATGTGTGGTTGAGGGTCGGGAGCCCCACACAAGCAAATCGACACCACGAATACCTGGCCACGTTGAAAACTTGTTTTGGCCCGCTCTTAGTGGGAACTGCGAACTGGGGCCATTCCTGCTTCCACTCTCCTTCGAAGGTGAGTCACTGAGTCGGAGGAGAGCGTCTGCATGCAAATTGGTAGCAAATGGTCGCGGATTTGGCCAAGTGAACCGTTAAATCTGGCACACTACTGCGGTGAGATCAATTCAGCATCAGCGCAGGAGAAATGAGTGATTCAGCGTCGACGCCGACGGATGTTTACCCAAGTTTATCACCGCGGTGCGAATGTAATGAAAATTCAAAGAAGTTGGCCCTGTTAAAAATTAAAAATAAACGGATCGGCGGAGCGTGATTCATGACCAATCGATGAGTGAGCCGAATGGCTCGGAAAGGTGTTGGTTGATAAGGAGCCAAAGCCGGGGACAAACACTGCGCAAATTGATTAGAGCACGTACAGCTGTGGCTAAAATAATATCACGATGTGTCGAACAGACTATGGTCGACTATACCCATTCATTTTTTTTACTTTTTGGCAATGTTTTAAATTTAGGTAATTTTTCTAACAACTGTTGTCATTTTTACAAAACAACATAATTGGTAATTAGCTCAATACTTTTAAGGGATTATAGCTAACTCAAGTGTGACTTTACGAAATAAACAGTACTATATTTATATCTCAGCTGTGGCAGTTCCTGTTGCTTTTAGGCTATCAATAGGGATTACTCAGGTAGTTCGGCGACTCGGGCGTGGCTCCCTCACTGAGTCAGCCGGGGTGGAAATCCCGTGGCAGAGGTAGGTTCCAGCGCAGGAACAGGCTCTACAGGTAGGCAGTACAGACTACAGGGACTAAGCAGACTCACCTGGTTCTCGTGTGGCACCCACACCAGACGCTTCTGTGTCCACTCGGCCTGCGTGGCCGGATCGTTGAACTGGTTGCGCTCCACCGAGAGGTACTTGAGCTCCGGATCGTTGCGATCTACTTCCTCCGACATTTTGGCGGCGATCTGGCGGTCTCCCTGTTTAAGTCACTTAATAATTCCTTGTATGTCGGTAATAAGCGGCTTTTGGATAATGGATATTGGATACTGGATATTCGCTTTTCGGATGCAACGCACTTTTCTGTCGGAC
The DNA here is from genome assembly GCF_016746245.2 of Drosophila santomea. Lineage (NCBI taxonomy): Eukaryota > Metazoa > Arthropoda > Insecta > Diptera > Drosophilidae > Drosophila > Drosophila santomea. Next base: position 22,369,748 of record NC_053017.2, read on the forward strand.
AAAACAAATCGATGAGAACAATGAGTATGTTGCCTCGCTCCTCAGATACAATATTTCGCATTTATCTCGCGTTTGCGTTCTTTATCTCGGAAGTGCGGCACAAAACGGAGGCGGCGAGAACAGCGCGCGGCGAGAGTTTCAAAAGGGAGAGCGCGAAGGCGAAAGAAAGACGGAGGCAGACGGAGAGGAAAAAATATGGCCACACATTTTCATTTTCTTAAGCCAACGTCGCCGCTGAACGTAGAAAAGGGAGGGGTGGTAAAGGTGATTTAGCGGAAAAATAGCGTTACGTAGCAATTAACCAGTTTGCATCTCCGAAAACTGCAGCCAAACACTTTCGGAGCACCTTTTCGCCGGGGGCTCCTCCAATTTCGGTTGTTTCAGTTTTCGGAGCAGGTACAAGCGGCTCTTTTTCTTCCTCTTCGTCTTCTCTCGCCTTGCTTCCCACTTTGTTCGTTCTGCAACACCGACACACTGCACGGCTCACACACACACACACAGAGATCGCACTGGGAGCCAAGTTTTCGCGAATTCGCATATTTCGCACACAAGTTTCGGTTTTTATGCTCCCATTTCCCCGCGTCAGCACAGCGTTTGTGCAAATTCGGCCGAATTCGGCCCTGCAGTTTCAGCAGGCGGCGTCCCGACGCCGGTGACGAGGCCGTTGCATCCGCTGGATGCCTATGCACATTTCGAATTTTTGGGGAACCGTATTCCGCGCAAGCCAGGCGCTTTTTATTTGTTTGGCGACAGCTGCACCCACTCACACTCACAAAGACTTCGACCGCAGTTCCTGAGCACGTCTTTTCGCTTTCCCCTTATTTTTTTCACTGTTTTTCGCCGCTTGCCGTTTAGCCGACCGAGTACTTTTCGAGTTCGATGGTAATCGATGCCTTCCGATTACCTTCGCACTATCGATGCATCGATTCTATTTAGTTCATCACGCGGCCGCAGCAGCGCTTTGTGCTTATCGAGTTGTGAAGACACACATCCAAAGATAGAGGTTCTACGGATGGAGCGCATCCCGATATGGGCTCTCTGAAACATTTTCATCGCTTTTATTCAATAATTTTTGTTTTCACACCAGATTTCGCCTCAGTCTGTAATGATTTCTGTTAAGATCGAAATCATCGCGGTTTCAAACCATGCGATATCGATTGTAATCGAGTATAGCCGGTAAAGATATTAGGATGGCTACGTCTAAATTGTGCAGAGATCAGGATAGTAGCTCTAAAATATTTCACCGGAAGTAATTCATTTGCATATTCGGTATAGCAAATATAAATTTAGCAAATATAAATATTTAAAATAAGTAAAATCGTTGCAGGATATGCCAGTCTACTTTTGACATGTCATTGGACGTAGACGATTGCAAGCGTTGCCATCTGATATCATTCTTCATTTAGTTGGACCGCACGGCATTAACGAAATACCCTAGCGCTTTTTCGTTTTTGGTGTTTTGCCGGGTCTGGCGTACTGTCCTCTCTTCGAATCAGTTCTTGGTAAAACCAAACTTCGATAAACCGTTGGGCATATGCGCGGATGTGCGGAGACTTACAGTTATTTTCGAATTTTTCGAGGAACGGTGAAGGTCCGCGCTTGAATCAGTAAGTTCAATTCCGAGTATCCCAGGCAAAAGTGAGTGCTTGGCGCCAGTCGCAATTTAATTGACTCTCATAAAATATCTGGCGTGCTTGGTGAACTTTTAACTTTGGGGAAACGGACTATACAGTGAATGCAAGTACGAAGCAGACCGAAGTTCTTGAAATGAAGTGCGACTTCTGGCAGCGTTCCTGAGATGCGCGCAGCATCCTTGGCAATGACGTCATTCGCCTGCTGACCAGTTTCCCTGTGTTCGTGTGTGTGTGGTAGCGTGCGTATGCGTGTGTATGTGTCGAAATTAGAGCGCAATAGCGAATTCAATTTGCATTCACCGAAGAATTAACTGCAAGCGAACAGAATCGATTGTTGTTGTCGCGAGTGCGAGTGTAGTTGCTATTTTCGCTAGACTCTCACGTTTTGTCTATGGTTTCTCGTTTCCAGGATCCTAAGTGAGTGCCTCCGAATAGGATTCAGTGAATGGCAAACTAACGTGCAGCCAGGAATTATCGATTCAGGTAAGCCATCGTTTCTCCTTGAAGCAACTGGGTCAGACAGCAATGATAATTGCACGTGCAGTTTCTGGTTTTCACTGAATTTTCGTGGTAAGGTGAGCCAGCCTATCTTTCCTAAATTATGCTAGCAAACACGAGACTTTATGCTGATAATGAATTTTTAATGTGTGCGCGCTGAGACTGCTAGTGAAAAAGAAAAACAAGCCCACATAAATTAAAATGGACAAATCTTCAAAGGGCAGAGGGCCGCGGTCCTGCCGGTTCTGCTATTCCGCTTTTTTGGGAGGCTGTAAATAATGAAAGACCAGACAAGCGGCAGACAACAAGGTATGCCCGCTCCCAGAGGATCCCGAAACAACATAATCAAAGGCCTTTACTGCTCAAGTGGCGGATGGCTTGATGGCTGGATGGTTGGGCTGGAATCGGTTGGGGTCCGTCCGGAAACCCTGCCGCAGACAGTTTTCCTGGCCCGGAGTCCCGTGACAGAGCACGTTCGACCTAATAAGCATACGTAAGGGGTCGTTGAGCAAATGGGGGCCGTGGTACATCGCATTTACGACTCGGCAGAGCGCAGAGCTGTAAGTGCTTCCGGGCTCCCGCCGAGGGCAAGAATCGATTTTCGATGTTAATCGAGTTGAAAACCCCGCAAGCCTACTGTGCTTATGTCCTGCTCGAAAGGGAGTTTCACTGGGTTCAGCCTGAAGGCCCTTATGTCAGTTCCAAATTCGCCCGGCCAGGATCGAAAAGCAGATCTCTGATAAGCTCCCCAGCGAATATATGCGTTCCCTAATCTTATTCGATTTGCTCATTCGCGAGGTCCACTCGCAGAGCCGTTGACTCCACAGCCCACCAAACCATCAAAACTTGTTTTATTTACACATTTTGATGTTTCTGCTTGGCATTTCTTATTCTCGGCATTTACTTGTTTTCGCAAATTTACATATTTTTAGAATGATTTTGATGGCACTCAATTGTTGCCGTTCTTGCTGACTGCTAATGTTGTGTGATATCATCTCCAATCAACACTTTTGTGCTAATATATGGTGCTCTTGTGTGCTTACTTTTTGCTTTAATCACACCTCGTTACTGTGATCTTAGTGACAGAATTTAATGTCTATTTGGGGACATGTGCAACTCATTCAAGAACACTTTCAACAGCTGAAAATATTTACGTTGCCTGGTAACATGATTGGATATTAAATACTCCGCGTTCGTCCCCTGAATATCTGACATTTCATAGCCCCCATAGCCCATTGGGGCCCCCATTGAAGCTTGGCGGCATTGAAATGGCGCCAAGTTGACGTTCGCTCGGTTGACGCCTCCTCTCCGACCTCCTGCCCCTGGGTAGGAAACTTATTTGACGCCGCACGCACACAGCTGAGCTGGAGGGCAAAGGACACCGGCACGAAAACAAATAAATGCTCGAGGAGCAGTCAAAGGGGGAAGGACGCGGGGCGGCAGCAATTGTCTGCGAAGGCAGCGAAAGCAGCGAAGGGGATAACGAAACCTTGGCTTGATATCAGGATTCAGGATATGAACAAAAGTTGGCAGTTAATTCGCTGCGAAGCCGTTGGCCGCTTTGAGGTCTCTCTCGGATCCTGTTGAAGGTCGCAGGATTCGTGGGGACACGATGAGTCATTCGTTCTTCAGCAGTTAATGGCCCAAAAAGGAGAGCAGCAACTCGGGGGAACGTCGTAAATTTCCCATTGCTAGCAGTTGTTGATTATGAAATTTTATTCGGCGCCCAATTAACTCGCGTCGAGCACGCGATGGCCCATATAGGCCTCCAAGTTCGCATAGATATATGCATAAAGACAAAAAGACCGATGTTGCTCAGTTGGGTTTCGGATTGCGGTAGGTTGGCTTCGATTCTCTTTGTTTGTTTGTCGGAATGGTGCATTTAGGCCTGATGGTGGGAAGACCTCCAAACACTCCCAAAAATGAAAATCAATTTTCTTTGATGGACGTCAGACATGAGAGGTCGTGCACTCCGTCGACAGAAGGCAATGTTAGTGGTGCTGATTAGTTTCTAGTTTGTTGGGGTTGTCTTGGCAAAGGCATACAATGAAATGAGGGTTCAGTATATTGGATTCTATTTAATTTTTACTCCTGCAAAAGATTGGCACATTTTCAATTTATTTTGTACATTTCTGGAATATTTAAGTGCTCGTCTTGAACCGCGGAGCCCACAATACATTAAACTTAATTGAAATATTTGCACACAAATTCTTGACTCCGTGGCGGCGTGTGATGTCATCATATCGAAGATTTATATGGGAACCTTGAATCGAATTCTGCTCCCATCCATCGGCTCCCGCGGTCATGACTCAGTTTCTCGTTGATTGATTTTCTATGCTCATTTTTAGCTATGTATGTAAAGTGAGTGAATCGCCTCCTTGTATGGCGTTTATTCTCCAACGTGATCTTGATTGGATTAAATTGATGGGTATTGGATTATGATTGAATTTACTTGAAGGTAGCACATTATTGCTAAATAATATCCGAATCGTTTGGCGTTGCATCTACAGCATCCTTTATTCTAGATTTAAGTTTAATTGGTTGGGTTCACTCATCACGATGATTTGGTGTCTGGGTGAATCACCTGAATGCCATTCGGGGTTTGAGGCTACCAGACAAACTAGAGCGGGTCGCAGTCTGCAGGACTTGACTTCTGAGCCGCCATGGGAGAGTTCCGTGAATGAATCACGTTCTGTGGGATTTCGTATTCTGGCTCAAGCTTTTCCTACAGCCTGTCGAGTGCACGGGAACACGATGAGCGTGAGCGCGGCGCTGTGGAGGAGATTCAGGACTCAGTCCAAGAATGGGCACGAGGACGACGATGACGCGCAGAGACACTCACGCAAAAGGGAAAATGGGAAAGGCGATGGAAGCCTGTGAGCAACTAACAGCAGCTGCTTCTTCTTGCGGCATTGTCCTCTGCCGCCGAACCCATCCTTGCTGGCACCGGCACCACCGAGGGGTGGTTTGGCTCAGTTCTGCTCGGCGTCTGGCCCTGCTTACAGCATTACACGTTCCCAGGGCCCCTGCTCTTGTTGCCACTCGCAAATCGTGGCTTCTATTTTTCTATTTTTCGGGCAGTACATCCTGCAGACTGGCAGCCGGGGGGTTGGAAGTGGCATTCGCTTATTTTGTTATTTTATTATTTCGCTATTTCTGTCTCTATTCCGCATTTGTTGTGCTGTTTGGTGCTCGTGAGTCAAACTTTGAGTGAGATAGACCCTCGGATTGAGCAGAGTTCTTTGGGCGACAGTGGTGGCTGAAATATTGAGTATGCAATTCCCTTATGCAAAATTCGAGGCTTCTTTATTTTGCGCTATCGTTGTAGCAACCACCGATTGGGCTGCTCCATAGGAATTTCATCTGCATTTCCGGCATTGGGCTATATAGCGTGATTAACGGCTGGAAAACGAGTGCCAATATTGGCATACAGTTCTATACATTTTCCGGTTACAATAAAGTGCCGCAAGCATTATTTTCTGCGAAATTCGTAAACCGCACGTGCTCTGTTCCATATCCTGGATATGGTCTTGAAACGGCTGGCGAGCGGCGCCCACCGCCAATTATTTCACGTTTCTGTAAACAAACAAAGCAAACAAAGCGAGACACATAAAGTAAAAATTAATTTCCCCACACAAATGGTTATTTGGGCCGGTATTTCTCAACACCGAACCGGGGCATTCTCCACGCTTATCCCGCGTGCATCCTGCGGCGTTGATAATGTGAAAACCACCCCGTAAAGGTCGCGTTTGCAGTGCATGCCCTTCGCCAGGACCCTTTGGCTCTTTGTTGTGATAAATTTCGAAATTGCCCACATTGTCGTTGGACTTATTGGCCGCGTTTCGAGGGCGGCTTGGTTCCTGACCCGCTCCTTGGCTTCCTGCCCACATACTTGTCACCCCTCAGACTCGCATCGGACCGGGAAAAAGGCACATGACTTGCATTCTGGCCGTTGGCATACTCGACACTCTCACACCTTCTAGAGCCAAGTCCTCCTCTAAAGTGGATTGCGTGCCTTTGAAACCGTTTGTTTGTTGTTACTCTGGAGGGCTAACGGGTTGTTTTAAAGCGCAAATAACTTTGCTTAAGAGTAATCTAACTCTTTGGAATGGTTGTGGGTGCTACCAGGCAGGGTTATGCCCTATTCCTATTCCTTAAGTTTCCAATCAACCTTTGACGAACCTTTGCTAGAAATTCCAGACCACAGAAGTGAAGTCCTTGTTCCCACCAGTCTATGGCCCATTCAACCTGTCTCCCTCCGCCGCTATTACTTCCAGCATCGGCGACGAAGCCGCTTTGTGTGCGGCGCTGTGAAAAGACGTATTTCGGATGCGGAACTTTTCACTTTCCTTCGAGGGTGAATCCTGCCAGGAAGGCGCAAAGTAAAAAGCAGCCGAGAACCTGCAAGTTAACGCTAAATTTAAGATACACAAAAGCGCACAGCAGACTCCATCACGCCCGTAAAACTGCGGGCACAGCTGTTTGCAGTCAAATCCAACATTGTGCGCCTGAGGCAGGGATTGCGATGTGCCCTTTCTCCTTCATACGATATCGTGGGCCTCCCCGCCATCCATGCTGAATTGCAATTTCGCCCAACAACAGTAGACTATTTCAGTTGGAGCCTCGGCCAAGGTGAGCCACCTGATTCGATTCCAGCTGCGGCAGCTGCTGACGCGAGGTCAAAGTGAAGCTCCTCCAGAATATCCTGAGTGCACGCCTTACGAGACGAGTCCCCTCACAACCAAGATAGCATTGCTAAAAACCTTTGCTGGGTATTAGCGATAAGTGCTTGACAACAAATGCCAGTGACGGCACAACAAGGACGAAAATGTCCATACAACAATGGAAAATCAATAGACGGGCTCCAATGCCTGGCACTACGCAGTTTGAGTGGAGTGTCCCCGGCTGGCTTGTGTTGGCGCCATGTCATGTCAGCAAATGTCTCATGTTTGGGCTCCTGTCCTGGCACTTGACATGGTATACTTGCTGCCGACCACGCTTTCGCTGCAAACTAAAAACAGGTTGTATACTTCCGGCAAAATTGCTACCGTAAAAGTCCGCTCCTTGACTCCCTTCCCTGGAATGGAGTTGCGCTGACCATACGAATTTTCCATATGGCTGGCCACCGAAAACTAGCCAGCTTCAGAAGGGTCCTGCCAAGTTTTTTCCTGGTAGTTGTCCGGGCTGCCAGTTAGCCCTATTGTAGTGGCCTGTTTGATTCTGGCTAATGGACTGGGTCACTGCAATTGTGTGTTATTGATTTATGGAAGGCACTTTATACGAGCTGATTGAGTTCGTGGTTGGGCTGTGGTTGAAATCAGAATGTGGACTTCTAAGCTCCCACTATGGGATTCTCGAGTCCTCAACTGCCCCCCGAAATTCCGCACAGCTCAGCCTGAATGGTCAACCACTTCAGAGTGGGGAATTTGTATTGTGTGTGGTGTGCCACATTTCTAAGCGTCTGCTGTTGACATTTGCATGGGTCGTTCAAAATTTTAGCAGAAGCTGGATATTCACACACACAAATGTCAGCTCCAATTAAAATGCCGTTTGTCTGTTTGTCCGCTCTGAACGTCGAGTGCACCGTAAAATTGGACTTCCTCTGGCCTCCCCCGATCAGTTCAAGCAAAAAGTATGGCGCCAACCAATCGAGATAAGAATCTGCATCTCTGCGCGGGCGTATCTCACATCTGTAATTACAGGCAGTCTAAGACAAATTAGCGGCACTCGAGGTTGGGTCGCCTAATTGGAAAACATTTCTTCAAAGACCATTGAGGGGTCTCTGTGGATATTAAGGTGCGGCCGCCTGTGGCTGGGATACACCGTGATCAGTGGGACACGGGAACGGGCTGACCTCAAAAGTTATGAATTTTTCACACCTGGAATGGCCGGCTTGATGGCACACAGTTGACGGCCAGCGGACTCGTCGCTTTCCACGCTAGCCTGCAAAACAACGGAATTTAATGGCCTGGCCATAAAATGCCCGCGGTTTCATAATTAATTAGCAAATTTATTTTACGATCCTGCAGCTTGATGGCTATATTCATTCATTAGTGAATGAGACGGGACGCAAATTAGCTGATGTAAAACAGCACGTTCCAATATCGATTAGCGAACGAAGAGATATGGCCAGGTAAAATGTAGCCGAGTTCGCTTTAAGCTTAGGGCTTCTAATCCGTGACCACATCCTCCTAACTGGCATGCATCGTTGCTCGAGCGCTCAATTGTATTTCCCGCTCAAAAGCCTCCGTTTCCTCTGGCGGCCTCTTTGTTCTAGCGGATTTTCGGAATTGGCCTCCTCAGTGGCCGCTCTGCCCCACGTGCAGTGAAGATTACGCTTGTTGACTTTAAGCGGGCAGCTAGCTGAACGCGGCAAACTGGTTTACTTTTACCACACATATGCCACACTGGCAGACTTTGCAATTAGCCTGGCTCAAGTCGTGGCTAACGGTACCCCATTTTCCTCCGTCTCGCCCGGCTCTTGGAGTTCATAACTATCAGTTTGTTTTGCCCAGATACTTAATCGCATCGGGCTCGTGAGATTTAGCGTCGATAGTGTCGGCTCAAGTGATGGATTACCATGTGCAAGCAGCTTTGGCCTCCTCAGTGTATAAACTGGTTAAAATACGTATTCCACAAAGTCGGCGGGAAAGTGATAGGGATTGTAAGATTAGATCAGTAGAACTCGTAAAATTGGAAATGTTTTTTTCAATGAAAAGTGTAATTTCAGCTGGGCTTCAGTAAAGCCAATTACTCGCACTATTTGTGCGTTGTTCAATCCATCTAAGGATCTATATCTGCGGCTCCATATAGGACTGATGTGTCCAAGTGAAATGTGCGTTGTCGGTCTGTAGCTTACATAACAGGAGCGGTCCGTTAGACAGGACGACGACAGGCCCTAATACGACTTCATTACCATCAATCTTAATTAAAAACAAGAGAGAACGCTATAGTCGAGTTCCCCGACTATCTGATACCCGTTACTCAGCTAGTGGAAGAGAGAAGGAGAGTCTTAAACGCAGTTTTTGGCGATTTGTAGGCGTTATAGTGGGCGTGGCAGAAAGTTTTTTGGCAAATCGATAGAAATTTACAAAACCAATATAAAAATGAAAAAATATCTAAACATTTTTCAAAAGTGTGGGCGTGGCAGCTTTGGGCGATTTGTGGGCGTTAGAGTGGGCGTGGCAAAAAGTGTTTTTGGCAAATCGATAGAAATTTACAAGACCAATACAAAAATGAAAAAATATCAAAACATTTTTCAAAAGTGTGGGCGTGGCAGATTTGGGCGGTTTGTGGGCGTTAGAGTGGGCGTGGCAACATGAATCGACAAACTTGCGCTGCTTCTATGTCCCTGGAGTCTGTATGCTTAATCTCAACTTTCTAGCTTTTGTAGTTCCTGAGATCTCGACGTTCATACGGACGGACAGACGGACAGACGGACAGACGGACGGACAGACGGACGGACAGACGGACATGGCCAAATCGACTCGGCTATTGATCCTGATCAAGAATATATATACTTTATATGGTCGGAAACGCTTCCTTCTGCCTGTTACATACTTTTCAACGAATCTAGTATACCCTTTTACTCTACGAGTAACGGGTATAAACATTGGAGCTGCTTACAAATTCGTTGAGAAGATGCCCTATTGCCGCTCCAAACCCCTCCGCGGTGCCCGCGATGATTTGCGATCCCCCACCGGACGAGGCTGCGCCACAACTTAAGTGGCCAGAGTTATGAGACGGCTGCCGGCAAGCCGGGAACAAGTCACAGATAGAGACATGCCCATAAAGTAGCTGCGATTCCAGCACTTGCATCTCTATCTGCAGCGGGATATCTGTATCTGCTCGCAGCAGTTCGCATTTCTGTATTTGCATCTCCGTTCAACTGGCTTTCCCAGCCTTTCTTGCTCGTTTCTGTGGCGTTTTGTGTCGAGCAAATTGTGGGCAATCATTGTCAATTTACAGTGCACATGCAGAATGACTTGGTGCCTGTACTTGGCGGACAGTGGAAATTGGTAAGCAGTGCGCCCTCGGGAGCATAAACCCTGCTGCTGGCCCCTGGGCGTCGTCTGTGCCAGCCAGTCTCCACTGCACCCGCATGCCTGTCGGCCTCTCAACAACTCACCAGTGCACCTTGAACTACAAGCAGTGGCGACGTCTCCGTCGACGGTTACTACTGCCTGAACATGCAGAGAAAAAAATGATGGCCAAAAGGCCACGACATTTTACAAAATGCAGTTTCAGTTCGGGGGATCAGCACTAGTACTCTTAAAATATATGTGTAAATAATTTGGACTTTTCTGGTTACCAAACAAGTTACATAAAACAATCATTACATTTTTTTTTCAGTGTGGGATGACGACTTCAAGCTTTACACCGTAGACAAACGCTTTCCTCTTTCTGTGGGACACTTATCCGAGCTGTGAGATCAGCCTGGGTTTTCGTGGCTCCGGGGGTCGTTTGCTTTATTTACCTTGTCTGAGAATTGGCGAGCCTGCCTCTCACTTCTTTCTCCTCACCACTTAGTTCCCGTTTTTTATTTATTTTTTTTTTGTAGTATATTGTTGGGTAAAATTTGTATTTTTAGTGCGTCTGCCTTTCGGGGTTTGTTTATTCGTGCGCGTTTTCAGCTCATCCGTCGCTACAAGCTTTATTGCTTTCATTTATTGCCATTTGCATTTATTTATTTTTCGTGCAAAAATAATTCGAATTAGTGAATACAGTTTTTGCTGGTTCTCTAAAAAGGAGAATTCAAACACTCTTTTGCCTTGCATTTTATTACGTGAGTGCGGCTCTACGTCTCAATAAAGACAATGGCTTAAGTGCTTTCCATTTTTCTCGGCTCTGACCTACTGGAAGCAACTAGAGTGCGTGGATTCTTCACTTTGTGGAGAAGGTTGTCAATGCGAGCATGGGGAACACCGCTTATCGCGTTTAACGCCCCGTATCACCGTACAGTACACCCTCCGACGCACGACTTCGACCGCAAGAACAACAACGACCCACTTCACCCACGCAGTGCAGAAGCACGGCTTTCCATTGGAGGAGCAGTTACAGGTCATTAGGTGCTCGCTCGCATCCATGGAACGTTGTCAAACGATGTCATCAGCAATAGATGCCAAACATGGAGCGTCGGCAATTTCATTTCATTTAATGTTTAATGTCAAGTGTCTGACACACATTTTTTGCTCCCGCTACCCAGGCTCTAGTATCTCGTATCTCGCAGATCATCGGCGATGATGGCTGGCAAACCTTAATTAGAAATGCAGTGACTTCACCCGAACTGAATTATATAATTACCCGCGCTGGAATTCCGCCGCTGCAGGAAGGAACTGGGAGTGGAATGGTAATTGGAATTCGCCAATTAAAACAGGTGCGGTCGAAGGATTCCACTGCAGTGCCTCCTGAACAGGAGCATCACCTGCAGTGCATTCATGGTCGAAGTCGGCATGACACTGCCATTTCCATTGCTTTCATGTTTGTGCTACTCGTGCTCTACATTGTCGTGCTTTCATTGTTTAACAAAATGGTATTACAAATTGCTTTTACTTCGTTCGGGTCAGCATTCCATTTGCATTCTTTTCAAACTGTGGACGTTAGAAGTGATTTTTGATCAGCAGAGCAGATAAAAGCATAAGCTATACATTGCATTTTCCAATGTGAGTAATTTCATAGAAACCCGTTTGGGAGTGAGTTCTTATACAGGCAAACTTTATGCATAACATGGATTAGTAACTGCTGACCTCATCGACGGAAGCGCAGTGAACAAACCAGAACAGAAAACAGAGACGCACATTAGACTAACTGCGAACGCGAACTACTATAAATTGCTAGAAATTTAAAGTGACACTGAGTATCGCACGAGCTTAAATTTGCTGCAAATGGAAACATTCTTTTATCATAACAAATTGCGGGGTATTTGGGGCAGAGACCCCTTTCAAATTAGTCGAACAGAGTAGCGTACAAATTGAATATATTAAGCGGTCGGGTAAGATGTTGAGACACACAGAACTGAAACAAAAGAATACTGGTACTAAAGAAGGGAGGAAAGGACTTATTTTCTAGAGTAAACAATAACGATGGTCGGAAGGGTCAAAGTTCAAATTGCCAGTTAATTACCGTCTGAAACGGGGAAGCCCGTTGGAGGTTGAGGCAAAAGGATCAAATAACAAATGAGCGTTTGGGACAAAATGAGTTTGCGGCGACCCTTGCAAGTGACAAATATGGAAACTTCCAACTAAGTTCACTACAAATTCTTTGAAGGCTGAAACACGCGGCTCAAAAGACGAGGGACATTGGGAAGACTAGGGTTTTGTTAATAGCACTTGTGTCCATCAAATTGAAGGCATCACGTCACCACTGGGCGTATGAGCAATGTTCGACTATAATTGATGGACTGTCAAAACTTACTGCCAAGCGCTCAATAAACACTCGAAGATGGTGCTCACAAGCCACGAAGGCCGCCCCGGGATCGATGGCCAAGTTCTAGCGCTGCGATATGTACATATGTATGTATGTAATGAGTGCAGCACGCGACGCGGCATCTAGGCCGCATCAGGCATTCACTTATGCATTGCATCCAAGTCCAGCTGCGTTTCCCTGTCGTCTGCGATGTGCGTAACCCGAGCCTCTCCGCCTGTCAGTGAGGTGCTAATGGAGCCCTGGCAATGAATCGCGGCGTGCCGACGCGGCATGCTGCGTTTCTCTGCTCCACTGATCCCACTCTCGGCCACGGCAGTACCATGGAAGTACAGTTAGATGGTGTGTTTGCCGCAACCGCGGTTATGACTTACAAGACTTACCACGTCTAATAAGGGAGCTGGGACGGCGGGCCTCCCGCCTGGAGCTTCTTTAACCACTTCCCTCGACCACCACGGAGTATTGTTGTTTTGGTATTAATCTGGGATCTGTGTTTTCAAGGCATCTGGAAAAGCTTATGTGGTTGCTTTTGAGAAAAACGCTTTCAAAGATCTAAGCGCAGATTCAAGACAATCTTTCCGCGTCTAGATCTACATCACGTACATTATTTATTCCCTATATAGCCCCATTTCAATATTTAATTACATATCTAATCTGCAAAGTAAATGGCTCTTATATATCTGTTAATAGATGAACCCAACAAAAGCGCCGCAGTCCCCAAGGTCTGAGCAAAAGCTGCCATGACGTGTTTGCCATCTAAAATTGAACAACAGATAAACCTCGCTCACGCAATTCGTATGGGGGAATTAAAATGCAAAAAAACAATACTATGGTACATACATAACCAGTAGAATATACATTGTTTGCGGCAATTGGGCTCTTTTGGCTCAGTTTCTTAGCTTATGAATTAATGCTGACAGATGATATTTTCATAGTAGCTTTCGACTTGAATCAAGAAATGTGTATCTGCACATATTGCGCAATGGCTAGATCAGATTTTTTGAAGAACACCCCATGTGGCCTTGGCGTTAAATCCAATTTATATATGTTGGACTCCAGAGTTTGATTTACTTCAGAACGAATGGCTCAGAATAGGCATAGCTTTAGATTGATTCCTCTCTACTGGCATCGTTAAATCGGAGTCCAGTCCAAAAACCAGTTCAAACTTACCTTTTTGTTTTTCTTACGTTTTTGGCGGCATCAGTTTAGGAGCAGCACGTGGCTCGCTGGCTCAAGAACGCTACACTGGTACCGGTTTTGCCTTGTTTTTGGCCGTACAGTGCTCCGATGATGACGTAGTCCCAGAGCGCTCGAAACACATATGGCTCCCTCTCCAACGGCCCATGACCAATTTCGGAGCAACGCAATCTGCGAGAGGTCAATGGGAATCCCATCGAGGGGAAAAATGGTTCAAAAACCAACTACAGAATCCAAAGTACACCATCAGCGTGGCGAAATGTCTTTTGTCGGAAGCCTGCAAGGAAAATGGCGTATTACATTATTGAATTCAATTAGTGTGTCTTCAAGAGCTTTGAGTGCTTTTGTATAGGGCCCTTACTTTTCGTGCATAATTAAAAAGCAATTATAACGAACTATTGTCAGATGTTCGGTCTTCCACGTATCGTTGGGAAATGGTTGAGGAACATTCAACTAAATGCAAAGAAAACCTCCAATGATCCAAAGTGACCAAAACGGTTGGTTTTTTATTCGGTTCCCATTACATTTTGATGCATTTGGCATTCCATATTTGGACCACTATTACGAGTGTTGTGATAAAAAATACTAATTATTATTTACTGGAAAAAAACAGAAAAACGATTTTCGCCCAAATTTCAATATTTACGATTGGTATTTTCGGAATAATTTCGCTGAAAATGGTCATAAAGCGAAAAGAATTACAGTTTTTTACTCCTAATTAACAATGCTAACCAAACAAATCACTTTTTGATCAACTTTGTTAAAATAATTTTTGGCCATTTTTTTTCATTTTTTGTAAGGGGTAACATCATCAAAAATTGCAAAAAATGTGAAAAAAATAGCACTTTTTTTTGAAAACACAGTTCGATTGGAATTTTAATTCCGAACTCAACGAGGTATGGCATTCCATATTTGGACCACTATTTCGAATGCTGTGATAAAAATACTCATAATTATTTACTCAAAAAAACAGAAAAACGATTTTCGCCCAAATTTCAATATTTACGATTGGTATTTTCGGAATAATTTCGCTGAAAATGGTCATAAAGCGAAAAGAATTACAGTTTATTACTCCTAATTAACAATGCTAACCAAACAAATCACTTTTTGACCAACTTTGTTAAAATAATTTTTGGCAATTTTTTTTTTATTTTTTGTAAGGGGTAACATCATCAAAAATTGCAAAAAATGTGAAAAAAATAGGAAATTTGGGCGGAAATGGTTTTTCTGTTTTTTTGGTACGCTTAGTTTCCTTGAATGGCACTGAAATTAAAACTAATGACAATTTCATAAGGCATTACAAATTAATTAAAGATTTTCCACTTCACACCGAAATGTTTATTTAATTAAATCTAGTTAATATGCGTTTATATTTGTATATATTTTTTTATGAGAACGGGTTTAATTTGAAATGGAAATTTATGAGCTCGAAATTTGCATTGAATACTAAATAGCTTTGGTAATTTAAAACGAGGCAAGCATAAACTAGTTTGAAATGAAGTAACGAACTTGCTCTCAATTTTGGGCTAAATCGAGTTTTCCATCACTTTAAAGGTAATGAAAATAGTGAGGCAATCAGGGTGGTCCGCACCGCAATCAGTCTCCCTGAACGGCGGCTAGTCAGGTGGCAATTTGTGTATTTCCCCCTTCGACTTTTAAAACTGTTAACTGTTAACTGTTAGCTTGGGCCCCCCATCAAACACGGCGATCGATTGATCCATTAAATTAATTGAGTGTAGTGGAATCGCTTGGCAAACAATGTACATTTTAAGCGACGCAGGGCAGCCGATGAGATGGGGCACACACGTTGTCCATTGTCACGTGCCTCGTGCAGACTGCATTCAATTTCATGGGCTCACTCATCATGGGCCGCCGGTAGCCGGCCAACCTGAGCGGACTGCTCCAGACGCCCTAATTGATGCAACATGCAAATGGGTCTGCCAGGTTGCAAGTGGGGGGAGCGGGGTGTGATAACTTTGGGCCAGACTTGCGCCATTCGAGAGCTCTGTCGCAGCTGGGCAAACACCGGAGGTGCCCGACATGGGCACGGGGTGGGGTCAGTGGAATGAATCTGTGACGTCGGAGCTTTAAAATTTATTTGTATGTATTCATATATATATATATATATACTTGACATGGAACGAAGCGTTTTGGGCTCAGCTTGTGATATAAGTGCAGGACTGATGGCCTTTGGGCATTTGAAATGAATACATTAAGGATTTTAAATCAGATCCTCGTAAACCCCTATTGTAGTCGCCAACCAGCGAACGCGTTGTTCGAAAAAATCTAGGCCTTATGATCAGGCTTTTAAGGCACGTGTTTTTCCGTTTACCTCTTATTGCTTTTGAGCCGGGCACTTTAATTAAGTTAACAACTGTTTTTGTAATGCTGCGCTTGCAGCTAGAAACAGCAGAATAGTAATTTCCCTCTGTTTTTCGCGTTAGTTTCTTTTCGGACTTGAAAAAGACCGACCGGCGAAACCAGCCGTTGGGTCTGTTACCGCGTTTTGGTCGTGCTTCGCTGGTTAACTGCTTTGCTTCGCTGCTTGAAATGGCTTGAAAGCCACGAGCAGCGGGACGGGAAGCGGCGTAGGCTCGGACTCTCGAAAGCGTGGGAGGCTAAGGGTATAGTGTCACCTGTTGCCAGATAGCCAGCAAATTACAATAACGAACGGGCAATTATATATACATATATAAGTCAGATAGTACTTGAGCGGATACCTGACCCGTTCAGATCGTTCAGATTGCATATGAGTTTTTCAAAGTTTCAATCGCATTGAGGCATTTGAGGAAAGACGCGAAAGCGGCACGCAAACTGAACCGTCAATTAAGTCACCTGAAAAATTGAACACCAGTTATTGAGAAATAGCTTTAGCTAGGATTGCGGATAAGCATTTCATGCAATCGTTGAGTACTTTCAAACCGGAGCAAGGCAGTTATTCAATCGGCGTTTAATTGAAAAGTAAAAAGTGAGGGCATTGGATGGAAAGCTGTATAAGCTGTAAGTGTTATAAGCATTGCTAACTATCACCGACTTATAAGTAATTGCTTAATTAATATGAAGGAAATGCTTTTAATTGATTTTGTGAGCAATTACCACAATTGGAAACTAAATTCCACTAGACTGGACTTACTGTTCGGTCAGGTCATTTCATTCAACATTTTTCCCAATTCCCGAAGAAGTTGACCGATGAACTGAAAACAATTGCTCGCTAATTCTATTAATTAAGGTACCCCATTGAAAGCTGTGATTTATTGCGTACTCATTTTTCCAGCCCCAAACCCCAAGCATTCATAGCAAGTACTTCCAAATCTGTAAATCTGCCTTGCTTTCAGTCCACTTATTTATAGCTACATTCCCATGCTAGTTTGGCGGCAACATCACGTTCGGATGGTGCCGGGAAGAGTTTGTTGGCCATTACTGGCTTTAATGGTTTTCTAATTATTTTTGTTTGCAAATATTTCAAGGCGATGCCAAGAGCACTGAAGCCCTGCTCTTTAAGCGCTAGCCAACTAACCGATGAAGTGAGAAATCAAGTGTTGAAACGCCCGGACGCCGGATCATTGTAATGTCAAAGTCATAATGCACAATGCCCAATTGAGTTGATTGAAGCGCGGGTCGGGCCCTCATATAGTAATGGGAATCAGAATGCGAATGGGGATGGGAGTGGTTGGTGCGGCTGCGGCAAGAACAGCGACTATAATTCAAAACAACTAGCTGCATCAATTGGGTGCAACCCAATGTCGTGTTGCACAGGCACGAGCAACCGCACCAACTTGTTGCAACTTTCTCAACCACGCGAGGGTCAGAGTCAAAGTTCAATAAAATCCAATTAAACTGCCTCAGGCTACCCATGCCCCTGCCCCTGCCCCTGCCCCTGCCCTGCCCCTCCCCCTTTCCCTACGCTGCTGCAGAACCCGCAGACCTTTCACCGGACCCTGTTGCTCGTAAATCTTAATAAGCTAACCTGCAGAGGAAACTGGCAACTCGCAAGCCTAAGAGAATGTTGCAAGCCATGTGATTTAATATACAGCCACGTGAACTTCTCCTGGCTTGTGTGTTCCGGACTCCCGACTCCTCCTCCATAAGCCATGGGCAGATCAGATTCCGCCGCCCGATTTCCGCACTGCCAGAGCGCTCAATTGAATTAATGCAGGGTGTCGGCTGGCGGGGGGCTTCGGCATTGTGCAACTATGCTGGACCTTAATAAATAATTTTCTGCGATGCCTTCGCCAATTTGCCCGGTCTTCGCCTCGGCTATTTTTAGCATTTTAATTGCATGCGCAAAAACGGGCCAACAATGCGGTCGGTGACCAGAGGTCAATATGCCTCGAAATGTGAATATCCATAAGTTGCTGCTTGCTGCCTCCGGTCGCAACCCGCGACGTTTTTATGACGGTTGCTTCCGGCGATGGCCGAAGGAATGCCAGTGTTCCGCAAGTGCCCCAAGTGGCAAGTGGTGCGTCATAGCAGAATCGTTTAACTGCCTAAACTGGTTACTCACTGGGAGCACTGGGAGCATAGGTGCAGCCGGAAGGAACGGAAGCTGAGCATTTCCTCCTATCAGGATGGTGCTGTGTTGTCAATGTAAGCTCTTGCGCCTCTACTCACAAGTCGTCTGAGCAATGAAGCCTCGCCGCTGAACACAAAGCCAAGACCAAGCTATTCCCATCTGTGGCTGCTCATGTATTATTTAAATTTTGACCCAGCCCACTTAAACTCCCGGCACTCGAAAGTTACTTGGCCCCGGCGAGCGTAATGTCATCCCCTCGTTGAGTTTGGCTTCTGAAACATATCACAATAACACATCATTTGTCAAGGCAACAAATGATGTTGCACGTAACCTTATCATCTCATATCCGCTGCATACGCTGACGATACGGTTTGGCAGGGAAGGGTCAGCATGGGTGAGCAGCTGAAAGCCGGCCACCTAGGGGCAAATGCTCTGAGTTCGTTTATAAGAGCCACCTCGGTTGAAAACAAGGACAGCACATTACAATGGGGCACTAGACGAAGACAAACTGTAGTCTTGCTGCCGTAAATGTGTATTGCACTCGTACCCACATGACCAGTGTGTCCGTGTCCTGAACACAATGCTTGCTAATGAACAAACATGGCGACCAGTCACTTCCGCTGCAGCAAACGTTTCGTCCTGCGCTCCTCCTCGCCATAAATTCAATTATAAAGTTACGTATACGGCGTGTGTCCGCACGAAAGTTGGGCCAACAAGCGACAAATTTATTGGGAATCCTATCCATAGGGACAACATGCAGACGTATAGCATGTTACCCCTTCTTCTGCTCCCAATTGACAGCTCAGTGTTGGGTTCGGCGACATTGATGCCGCTAATGGGAGCAGCGGTGGAGTTGTTTGGCGCAGATTCCTCCACTAGACAAATAACATCAGTCTGCATATTTCCCTTTAAACTTTGATCAAATGTTTGCTTTTCGGACAAGGCGACCATGTGAACTTCCGTCATGTCTGGCTGTTAACAACCATATGGGCAAGTTGACGCAGTAAACAAAAAGCACATAGTTTGAAGTTTTGATAGGGAAAATCCAATGTACTATTTGCAGATTAATAAATCATTTTTAATTATTTTTCCTTGCTTTTATTTTCAGATCCCACCTCTTTTGGGCACAAACTGGAATGACAAAAGTCAGAGTCCAATCACAACGAAGTACAATTGACAGAATGACATCAACTAGTTGTTTTATCGGTCTAGGCTGCTTTCTGGTCCTTGTTCAAACTCTAGCTCCAGCAAAGGCTGCGGAGCACTCAGTGTTCACCCACAAAAACGCATCATCGGTCTTGGGTCAATTGGTTACCTCGAGCACCCTAGTATGGGAGAGCTATGAACCCAAGGATGCCACACAGCTGCAGTTCGCCGTTGAAGGCGGAAAGTACGTTACTGAGGATGAGCATTACCCCATGTACGTATGCCGTGTGCCAATCGATGGCATCCAAGTGTCCGGCCACACCGAGAAAATCCTTCAGAGACACGTCTGCCTTGCGGCCCACTATAAGCACGGAAAGTACGACAACTTCGATGTCCTGATGAACAAGGGTCACCTGGGGAAGGTTGGCTGGCGTCATTGGCGTAAGTTCGATGCTGGTGTTCCCGTGGGTGCCATACGCATTGGAGATGACTCCTACATTGGTCGCCATCGGGCCCCAAGTCAACCGAATAAGGACGGCGTTGTCACCCACTGGGGCGCAGACTTTAATCTCGGCCACTTGGAGCCGGTGGGTCTGGGAAAAATCAGGGTCATTGAAGCCGAACGTGAGAAGTACTACGACGATGGCGAGGTTCTAGTCGAGACAGAGCCTTTCCGGTACGAGCTCAGGGACATCAAACTGGATCGCTTGCGCACTGATATTCAAGAGAACATGACTGAACTGGGTAAGTCTAATCAAATATAATTGGTTAGCTTTTTAATAACATAAACTCTTTTCGTAGTTACTAGGAGGCTTGAGAATCTGGAAGATAAATATAGCACTGTGGAGACCATTCTAAGCTATACCTTCAACTATAATCAATATTGGGGATCCCATGAGGGTGTTGCTCGGGGGCTGCCCACAAAAATATTCGAAAAAGATGAAGCCGTCCCGGCTGAAATCAATTGGGCCTTAAAACACACCGAGAAGCGATCGGAAAACAAGGCAGTCCACACGAAACTCTGGCCCGGCACAGCAATTAATGTTACGCTACGTGGTAACTATGTGACCCTGGAGGCGCCGTACAGTGGCAAGCTCTTTGCTTTCTATTACGGAAGCGAAGAAAGCGTTTCCCGTAAGATCAGCGCAGAGGTAAGTGCTTCGAGCTCTTTGCAAAGTCAAGTTCTAATGTATTTCAACTTACAGGTGCGTAAGAGCTACTTGAAGGAGGTAAAGCTGGAGTTCAGCCCCGTCTACTGGATTGAGAACGGTACTCTGGTGCCCACAACGACCACCACAACGACCACGTCCACATCGACCACGACACATGCCACAACAACCAGCACCAAGGAGCCGACGCCCATAAACGAGCCCCCGCTGGTCCATATGAAGGACAATGGAGTGCAGCATTCAGGTCCCGATACGCTGGAGAAGACTTTGCACGACTCACCGTCCAGCAACGAGTTAAATTCGCACGAGGCTCCAGAGAACATGTCCTCCAACCCGGCCAAGGATGTGGCACTGGCAGGGTTCGGAGTTAACGCAGCGGGGTCAACATTTATTGCTGGGTCGACTTCATTGACGCTACTTTTAACACTTTTTTTGAGTCTGTAGATGAAATTGAGCTCTGGACTTAGTATAGCGTTTAATTGTTGTTGTTGTACCTGTTGTACCCGTCTTTGAGAGCGTCAGAGAGATGAAATAAGCAGATAGACATTGTAGGCATATATAAACCCCAAGAAGCGGGAAAATTGGTGTGAAATTTGGTGTGAAAACGGAAAGCAAAAGTCGATATTTTTTATACTTGTCCCAAGGCTTCTTCTATAACACGCATGCAAGCGAAAGAATTTAAATGATCACGAAAATAAACGTAATACATTCCTAAACAGAACCCCTTACAAGCGGAAATAAATCAAAAGTATGAATAAAAATAAATATATCCATATTTTTATGTAGAAATATTTTACAAGTTTTTTTATTTGCAATGATTTAAATCGCTTCTCATTTTTGTAGTTAGTAAGCAGCATTAATAGCAAGTAGAGAAAATACTAAACTTGAATTGACATTTGTTTAGGGATGATATTACAAATCGCGCTCTCTAAAATGATGTACGTATACATGTATGTCTAATATGTAAACCTATGTATAACATAAGAACGAGTATGTATGCTATTTTTTAAGTCAACCACTCCAAATATGTAAAATAGAACCTTTTTATTTGAACACTTTGATTTTAAATATGATTTGCGTTTATTTAAGGCTAATCTCTATCAGAATCGATTTGACTTCAATTAAAACTTCATAAAAGAAACAATGAATCTCTAATTTCGTATAAAATAAATAAAAGGCTTGTAAATGAAAATCGAAACAAAATTGGTTTCCTTATACACCAAAATTAAATTTTAATTTGTGCTTTGAAAATCAATTATTCACAAACAATTATTATACTACGCTGATTGAATGCTGTCAATTCAATACAGTTAAGGATAAGTTTGTTACACTTTAGTCCTAAACTTTCTAACGACCAATTTATATATCTTTACAATCAAACGAGTAGCTCAATCGGGTTTCGAGACAATACTTTATTAAAGTCTCATTAAGCTCATGAAATATTCAGCGCACAATACTTCTATCACAATACATCCGAATTCGCTCTTTGAGCCACACCTGCGCCTACCTTTTCAGCGTAATTTATTGACATTGAAATATTAGTTGCCACCTGAAAAAATAGCGTGCGCGAGAGCGAATTAATTAACTAAAATGAGACAGTACTCTACTCAAACCAATAGGTTTAAATAACCTATTCGCATATTGAATTTGCCATGCAGTCTGCTTGGCTTTCGTGTACAATGCAAAGCACGTTGTGTTAACTGCTCTGGTAGTGTTATATATTCCCAGCTTCTTTCGCTCGTTCTGCGCTGTTGGAGACTAGTTCCCAAAAGCAGTTTGATAGCAAGCTGGCAAAAAGCTGTTTCGCATTAGAATCCCATGTATTGTTATGCGAGTGATATTTTTAAAGCGTGACCACCACATGATGGCTATCAAACGGGTTTTGATCCGGATGGCAGGGCAATTGAACTGTATCATTGCTTAGGGGGCGTCGGTACCACTGAAGGGAAGCTCAACTCAGTAGTCCATCTTTCTACTTATTTGGGCTCTTTGCAATATAGCCAAAATCATTGTGCGAATTTTTAATGATATACCAACAGAAATGTGGGGGAGCTCAGTCCGCTTGAAGCCAGAACTAGGGATGCCAACATGTTAACCAACTCATCCTCGACTGTTGCTCTGGTCTGCTGACCAAATTTGATATGCATGGGTTGCTTGAAACAAACGCCGCCAGTACCGCAGGCTCCAACCTCTCCAGCCTTTGTTGCAGTGCGCTGACAAGTTTTTCTGCCAGCCGCCTGTATCGACGTACAATCTGCTACATCCGCCGCTCCATCCACCATCGACCATCCACCATTCGCTGTACGAGTATATCCTGCTTTTGGGCGTGACGCGGGGAAACCCCCACAGCGTTTGACTCTACTGACGTAGGCAAATGGATGTGACCGCCCCTGCACTTTGTGCATTGCATCTGCTGCACTGAGGGATCTGGGCATAACCGCGGATCTCGCTGTGCCGTGTGCGTGGTGGTTATGTTTCAGCGCTCTACGCTTCATAGTATTGTATTCGAAAATTGCATAAATTTAGCTTCAGCGGGCGAGATGAAGCAATCTGTCTGTTGGCATTACTTTCCAGCTACTTGATTGTTTTGTATTTTCGGGACAGATAGGTCACCACTACGCCGCACTTCTTTTCGGGAGTAATTTTGTACTCCGTTGAATTATAATATTTTTAATTTGTTTTATCCAAACGATGAAAAGGTGACAAGGAGATTATTAAAACGAATATAATCAATGTTGAACATAATTCAAAATTATTATTCTGAATAACCAAACAGTAAATGTGATTGATAATGTATTTCCAGCCCATTGCTATGCGATAATCAGATTAAATATATACATACTCAGTAATTGCAAATACAAAAGTTAGAAAAATATTTCAACGAAGCCTAAGTGTATTTTAACTATTGTCATCGACTTCAATTTCCAATAAAGAATAATTGAAGCATATGTTTGTTTTAATGTTTTTTATATTGAAGTGTTAAGTTCTGCGATGGACAATGTCCCCGCTGGGAGCGCCGACATATGGCCAATAGCTCATGTTCAAATTAAGAGAAACCAAAAACTCTTAGATTGGTCCCTAAGCGCCAAGTGCACAGTGGAATCAACTGGCAGAGTAGAAAGAAAGATGATTAAAAGACTCTTTCAAGGGGAAGCGAAATTCGAAATATAGTAGTAATGCATAAATGTTCATTATATATCTTAAATGATTCAATTATGTCACCTGCGAATACCAATTTTACATGGCACATTGAGCTGACATCGAAAAGCTTTATCGCAGCCACTGTGCGGCCGGTTGGCCTAAATACACAGAGCTTGCCAACAAGTAACAGAACTCGTGTCCTGCAGCCGCCATGACGTCATTACCTACATAAGCGGCCGACGAAACAGGACACTGCACACGCAACAGAGAGGCTTTAGAAGAGCAACAGTTGACGGCGCTCCGGTTTCGCTCCCGCGAGAGAGCTTATCCGGGGTGCCGCTCGGGTATAAAAAGTCGAGGGTCCTGGCCAAGAGAAAGCAGTCGAGCAGACGACTTCGTGGCTAACGTTACTGGTACTGGTACGGCAGCTGGCGAACACAGCAAAGGCTTGCGTCCGTGTTTCCGTTACGGTTTGAATCGGTTTGAAAGTGGGTGCTGCAGGAGGCAGTTCAATTTGTGAGGCAGTGCGAGTGCGGTCGATCCTTTTGTCGCGTTGCAAGCGAGCGAAACTCACTTAACAGGGACTTTGCAGTTGTGCCGCCCCCAGAACGACATCCACGATGCAGGCGGTGCTCCAATCTGCGCACAGCAGCAGGCGGCTAATGCTGTTGCTCTCCATGCTGCTCAATGCCGTAAGTCCTGGGGATTATATTTTCAATTTTAAAAATGTAGCGCTATCAACATCTTTCGGTCTGTCTGTTTCATGGACCGTGCTACTGCCTTCCCCTAAATTTATCTTTTTTATGTTGACGTGTGCAGTGGGGCGCAAATTTTGGCGAAATTGGTTTGTGGCCTGCGTATTTTGTCGACGAACGGAAATTGAAAACGCGATTTAATCCTTAGAAAACATCCATATTTTTAAAAAGCTAATTAAATTGCTGACATACTTCTTCTTCTTGCATTTCTAACTCACGTTGCAACATGGTTACAAATAACCATGGCAGAAAGTAAAGTATCCGCTTTCCATTAGTTATGCTGTCAGAAGACGCACTCGGCCACAGCTTCTCAGTGTCTAAAAAACGAGCAAATTATTTACATTTTTCAAGGACCCCGTCCACTTGGCATTTTGCAGTAATTTATATTGGTTCAGCCACGCCCCATTTAGGCATTACTTTTTCGCGGACTGTTTTACTTCTGCAACAGTTGCCTCTGCGGTTGCATCTGCATCCTTTTGGTCAGGACCAGCAAAACACGTTCACAGTGCAGTTATTCATTTTGCATTTCCACTTTTCCGTTTGGTGCACTCAACCATCTCTTGCGAAATGGCTGGCATTCCTATTGTCTTTCACTGACATGTGTATGGGGACCTTTCTTCATTTTTCATTTCCGCGGAACTTGGCATTTCCATGAGAGCTTTTCATAATAACTAACTGCAGCACAGCAAGCTTTAACTAGTTAATCAAACTGCTTTCCCAGAAATAGGAGAGAAGAAACTTTCATGTTGAGCATCTTTCTCTCTGTTAACTTTTATCAAACATAAATAAAACTTTCTTGTCGACAATCTTAGCACTGAAAATGTTTGTTTCGATAATAACGAACTAAGCCACATGTCCATTAAGGCTTTGACGCTCAGGAGCTGAACTCTTAATTTTAGATAAAGGTAACATGTTCCTCAGATACTAAAAATTTCCCTGCCATCTACAAGTATGCGAGGATATATCTGGTACGTCAATGAAACGAGCAACGTCAGAGGAAACTGCAACGTCAATGACAACTATTGTACAACATGGTTCAATGTAAACTTGATTATGATCTCGAAGCTGCATCGCAGTATTAGAGACAATGAATCAGCTCTTTAATGAATGACGATGCAAACTGTTGACGTGAAATATATGACGCCAATATTGAAATGACAGAAACGCGAGAGTGTGTCTTTCTCTGGCATCAGACTAGATATGTGCGATTTATGATATGACTCGTCATTGTCATTTGCGGCCGCGAATTAACAAACAAGAAAATCAATAACGACTCTGTTGGTCTATTCAATAAAATAAATATTCATCTTTTCCATGGCTGTCGGGCTGCAGGATATCGCGTATACGCACCGAACAAGCAAATAAATATGCAACGTTTTGGTACTTTGTGCGTTATTTCGGATGAGTATTTACATAAATATTGACTTGGGCTCACTTCGAAGTTGGTGAGAAGGATTGAGTTTTGTCTGAAAAGTTTTCCGATTAGCCTCTTCAAGTATCCTTTTTGCTATCCTTTGACCGTTAGTAAGTATTTAAGGCTTATTTTCCTTGAATTAATCCCACACCATCAGCATGTCCAGATTAAATGTACAAATCATCCACACTCCAGACTCGCTTATGCATCTTAGTAATTATATTAGTATTTATATAATCGGTTAAGAGAAAAACCAAAACGAAACTTGCATTACTATCTGTTGGCTGTTCTACTTAACACTCGAAAGAATACTATTTTTTGGGCTGGTTGATTACCGAAAACCTTGATTTATTGCCTTTGTCTATTTGGTTCGTGTTCAGTAATTACCACATGCCATCGTAACCACTCCCCATGGTATGTACACTTAAGCTCGTCCACAAAGTGATTTGGAAAAGGTTACATGTGGGTTTCATTGCAAGGACCATTATTGTTAATTGAGGCATTTCAACGCAATGGACACAAATGAAACTGAATGGACGTCAGTTGGCCTACATGGCCAATAAAATTCCTGTCTTTTGGTAACAATAAATAAGGACGAGCTACTAGCAGGGAAAAGATATGAATACAATTTTTGATCAGCATAGTAAATATCGTTCGTAATATTTATATATTTCTTCCGGAGAACAAAATATTTTCAATATAACCCTTTCATGCAACTCGAAACGCTTAAAACAATTTAAGCACATAAAATGCGGAATGCAGTACATTTTCCTCACCCACATACCTTCACAAATTCCACCCGCGCGTGGCTGACTCCTCGTTCCAGGGCTTCAGACACTCTGAATTCCCGGCAAGGTCACAGCACTTAAGTTTTAATATTGCGCACAGTATTTATTTAGGTAAAAAAAAAACGGCAACAAATTACGCCCCTGAAATGGATGGAAACCCAGGGAGAACGTCTGCGATAATAAAATTTGCTTGCGGCTGGGCTTAGGCGACATAAGCGCCTCAACAGGCATCACAGAAAAAGGAATTAAATCAGTGGACGTTGTGGAGAAAAAATGGGATTCAGAGGATGTTGTGGAGCTGGAGGGCAGGAAAAACATTGCCCGGATTGCTGGCACGCACTGCTTATGGCGCTCTTGGCCATTGCAGTTGTGCATAATCTCACGCCCAATTAGGCAAGCAATCTGAGCCAATCGAGTGGCATCGTCCTCTTTTATTGGACATGTCCTGTTGCCTGTCCACTTGATTGGCTATGCGAATGTTTTAATTAGGTTCGCTTTTAGTGCTTATTGATTTTTTCCGTCCATTTGAGCTTCAACTTTAATTGGCTGCAGCAATATTACGGCTTTTTACAATTGAAAGGATGTATTGTTGTCAGACTCAGAAATTAGTTAGGAATTCAATTTAAACAAACAATGGTAAGCCAATTACTTTTATCCGCCTGCTTAAGAGGAGGACTGATATACAGGCTTAAACTGGGCAGGACTCATATTTAATAGCTCATAAACCACGAATATTTTACATCTCTTCCTGCAAAAGTCTGCGAGATAAGGAAATAACCCCCTAAATTGTTACGCAACACAGGCCTGCCATGAATGGATTCCTCGTATATAACAGCTCACGCAGCGCAACCGCCCCTACATTAGTGTTTTTACTTGTTTGTTTAGGAAATGCTGGTGACAAAAGCTCTTTCATGCGAAAGAATTCTTCAAGTCGCCATTGCACAGTTTCGTGTTGCTTAGTCTTGAACGAATATTTCAGAAAAATTGTAAAACATGAATACGTGGTTTCCATTATTTTGTATGGGCTTTTGTTTGCTTGATTCTACGCTCCACCGCTTTGGACCAATTTGTGCATTGTTTCAAATGAGTACAGTATTGCAGATTTATGGCCCAACGAATTTAATATCAGCAAAAAAACTAAGAATAATATTTGCTGGCAAGTATGGCTAGTAAGAGTAAAATCCAAACGAATACAGTCGTCTTAACAAACACCTTTGGGTTATTATCTCAAGTGCTAATAAGACAGAAAGGAAGGCCGCTGGCACATATGTACTTGGGTCCTGCCACTTTCAGAGGCTGTCAATTCCTGCATGAGATTAACGGACAGAGCCGCCGCCAGCCAGCACGTCCTGCAACACATCCTGTGCGTCCTTCCTTCCGCCACACATACTCCAGCAAGCCCATTATTAAAAGCGGAAACACTGTGTATTGGCCCACCCCCGCCCCTTGGTCGGAACGGAAGACGTCCACGTCCACACACGTTGGTGCTCGCAAGGAGCTCACATGCTCATCCCTCCGAGATAACAAGCAGCCAGCTCAGAATTATTCTTTCAGTTGAGCAACCATTTGGCGAACAAACTGCTCCGACCTGTCCTCACTTGACTCTGTGAACGTATAGGAAAATATTATGAACTCAGCTTAGGCACTCTTGTTAGATGGCTGCACAGGCTGTGTTCTGCTGTTTTACTCATTTAACGTGAAAGGCCGATTAGTCGATGCGACAGGCCGACGATACTGTTTTAGGGTGGCCCTTCCTCTAGCAATGGACTCTCATAAGTAGGCAACAATAATTGAAATGTGCCGACCGCGTGGTCCAGAGAACCATGCACCACCGTTCACGACAAACTTTTTGAACTTTTCCTTAAATTCCCAAAAATAAACTTGTGTTCTTTGGTTTAGTTTAATTAATTTCGGCAATGAAGGAAGAGGCTATGTCGCTTTCTTCGATAATTGAGATGCGTGGAAGCAAACAGAATGCAAGACCGATATCCAATTTAAAATATTTTTCCCACTTTTCCAGGCCATTCAGCCACACTCCAGTATTGTGAGTGCCACTGATGATGTCGCCAATGTGTCGCCTTGCGAAATGGAGTCCCTTATAAATCAACTGATGAACCCCAGTCCCGAGTACCAGCTTCACGTAAGTCACCTGCTGCATCCCGCATTTATCCTTGACGTTAAAGGATTTATTTGAGCCATCGGAGGCAACATCTGCCCAGGCTTTGAATTTAAATTGGTTTCCGCTATTCCATTCCGCAAATTCCATTTTATCAGGCCTCCGCATTGCGCAATCAACTGAAGAACTTACTTCGGGAAAGACAGCTGGCCGTGGGCGAAGAACAGCCTTTGGGTGAGTACACCGATTATCTGGAGGAGGACAAGCGCTCGGTGGCTGCTCTGGCTGCCCAAGGCCTCCTAAACGCCCCGAAGAGAAGCTTGGCCACCCTGGCTAAAAACGGACAACTGCCCACGGCGGAGCCTGGCGAGGATTACGCCGACGCGGACTCCGGAGAGCCGAGTGAGCAGAAGCGCTACATCGGCTCACTGTCTAGGGCCGGCGGATTGATGACCTATGGCAAGCGCAACGTGGGCACCCTGGCCCGCGACTTCCAGCTGCCCATTCCCAACGGCAAGCGAAACATCGCCACTATGGCCCGTCTGCAGAGTGCTCCCTCCACCCACCGAGATCCGAAACGCAATGTGGCCGCCGTCGCACGGTACAACTCGCAGCAGGGTCACATCCAGCGCGCTGGTGCCGAGAAGCGCAACCTGGGAGCCCTGAAGTCCTCGCCGGTCCACGGAGTGCAACAGAAGCGCGAGGACGAAGAGATGCTGCTGCCCGCGGCCGCCCCCGACTACGCCGATCCCATGCAGAGCTACTGGTGGTACCCCAGCTACGCCGGGTACGCCGACCTCGACTGGAACGACTATCGCCGGGCCGAGAAGCGATTCCTAGGTGAGTACTCAACCGGTTCCTAGGAGCGCGTGAAGTCTGCAGGTAATCCTTTTGGAACCGGACTCTTGTTGCACACTTAACACTTACCAGCACCTGCACATTAGCTAGCAGCCATGCGGCACCGTCTTCTAGCACTTTTTTGTACATATGTTTATATTACTATCCCAAAAAGACACATCCAAGGATCCCGAATTGTTCGGCATCGAGCATGGCAACGATGCCACTGCTGCAGCACCCGCAGACGAGGCGGAGATGGAGTCGGATGCGGATGCGGATGGGGAGGAGTTGCCATCGCCGCAGAAGCGTCACATAGGCGCCGTTTACCGCTCCGGATTCCTGCCCAGCTACCGCTACCTTCGCAGCCCTGGGGGCGGAGCTGGTTTTGGCGGGGCCGGGGGGCGTTTCAGTCGCTCGGGACGTGACGCCAGGCAATTTGTATGAGTAAATGGCGATGGTTCGATGTGTGCTGCTTAATTTTATTTTATTTGTTTTCCTTGATTCCTTTTCTGTTGTGGAAATTGTGATTATTTTTTGGTTCGAGTTGTAATATTTGGCTCCGGAGACCCTTCTCCATCCTTTGCTGTGCCTGCCCCTTTAAAGCGGTAGAAATTTGGTTGTCACGTTTCACAAGTAGCATGTTAGAAGTCGTTGATGCTAAACTTACTGTTGTGATTTCTTGAATGCTTTGTGTTATTCCAGCCAGAAAACCTTCTGCGATTCTCTTGAGTCACTTTGCACATTTTTTCAAGCCCTGCAAATGCCCCTACAACAATAAAGCGTATTTCCGTCGGCATACTCAATGTAGTATTTCCCATTTAAACGGGGTTCGGAAATTTGATTTCCGAAAAAATTTCACAATTCCTTTTGCACAGGACTTTACAACAAGCGGCCAATTTCCGGCACTTTGTTTGCGTTCGTTTGGCTTCCCAAACAGGCAGATTTTTCACAGGTTATATTGAAAGCATTTACGTAGTCTGAGGATATTAAATTAAAGGTCATGAACTTGAAACAGGATTAGGACTTGTGCGCTATCTTTGAGCGCCTAACACGACACATGTAAACTCACATCGTGGTCGTATTTACGTTTCAGTCGAAAAGTATGCAACGTACGCTGGGCTAGTTCATTACGCACTCTCGGATGTTTTAAACATTTATGTAGATAAATATTACAAAACCAAATCATCAGACACGTTTTTACAAATTCATTTGAAATAAATTGTTACATTTTTTTGATTCAGTGGTGTTCTAACAATCAGTTTGCATTGGCATGTTTAAGCGCATTGGCATGATGGATTCTGTATCTTTGGTTTGTTTTTCTAAGTTCATTTCTGTAGCGTAGCTGCGCGGGAGTTTGATAAATGGACTGCATCGTGGACCTAGAGCATTGAGTGCAAGACTGTTCTGTATTCTTAATTATCGTAGACCCCCTTTAGAAAGCCTGCATTTGGAAAAGTAGTAATTCGAGCGGTTTCCTTGCCCCACACAGGCCGGGTACTTCCCCCAACACGAGCGACTGCGTCAACCCACCGCAGCCGTTTGTAAGCAGTGTTTCATTCCTAACCAACCGATGATCAATTGGAGCAGTGCCGGCGTACGCGGTCGTCTGCCCAAGTACTACGTGGATCCCGAGCCCTCCTCTGCGCGCCTGCCCAGCCTGTCCACTAACTCGCTGCCATCGGGACGTCCTCCGCGTCCGCTCCTGCGCTCAGGGGCTCCAGTCTATCCGCCCTTCCACACCTGGGGCACTCCGCCGCGTATCACAGCACTGCATCGACGAGAATTTCGACGCAACTCGGAAAATTACGAATACTAAATATCGACAATATACTCTTTATGCAAATACCGCGATACAGATTTCCTAGTATACTCGTATACAGTAGTCGGAATATTTAACTATACAGAGAATGTATTTAGTGTAAATCCCCCAAATCTATTGGTAATGTCACACACAACACCTGCGAACTCTGCGACTACTAATGCTAGCGGGTAAAACCGAGAGCTGTAGTTGGGGGTGCTCAAAATTGTAGGATCTGTATTGCTATTGCTATAACTCTCAATTTATAAATATATTTATGAAACTAAAGTAACTGATATCAGTGCAAAGCGAAAACACGGTAAATATCAAAGCAAGTCATATCGTCTTTATAATTTAAAAGGAATTCTTAACGGAAGTTTTAAATTAGTGCTAGTGTTGTACCTTGCAAGAACTAGAGCTCGCTCAAATAACTTTATCCTATATTGCTAACATATGATAGCAGTTGAGATTGTTTTCCCTGACGTCTTTTATGTGTAAATGACAATAACTGTTTCCACTAGTCAAAAACTAAGAATTACCACCAACGATCACTGTTACATGAAAGCGTTAACAAACTGCGTCAAAGACAATAAAACTTGATGAGAACTAAAGAAAAATATCGATTTATATATACATAAATATATTATACTTAAATGTATTCCAGACAATAAAGAATATTGACA
Source organism: Drosophila santomea (assembly GCF_016746245.2). Classification (NCBI taxonomy): domain Eukaryota; kingdom Metazoa; phylum Arthropoda; class Insecta; order Diptera; family Drosophilidae; genus Drosophila; species Drosophila santomea. Next base: position 22,401,859 of record NC_053017.2, read on the forward strand.
ATAAAATATTGCGGGGTATTAAGTACTTCTTTACGAGTCATATGGATTGAATTTAACTTTTTCAATTCATTGGTAAAATACATTGAAAAAAGGAATAAAGCAAGATTTCTAAGTCTCTGTGTGTAATAAAAAGTCTGATGTTGTCAATAATTAATTTAAACTACTATGAATTTTCAAACCAAAGTATCTAAAAAGTGAAAGGTTAATCAATTCAATTATTACCAAGTATTTACTTCGATTATATACGAGTACGAACGAAACCAATCCAAGCTCCGGCTTGCGGTGAAGCTCTAAGCATAAAATTGAGCTGACAACTTGTGGCCACTAACTGGCGATGAAAAGTGTCTGTATACAAATTCAATATATCATATTAAATTAATGGAAATATATACACAAATATTACCTGTTTGTTCCCATAATACAATATATACCTGTGTTTTAATAACCTCTTTCAGTTCTCACCCTATATGGTATAATTGAATGAGGATGCTTCCATTCGAGGGTATACTAGATTCGTTGAAAAGTACATATGTAACTTGCAGAAGGAAACGTTTCCGACAATATAACGTTTATATATTCTTGATCAGGATCAATAGTCGATCTGGCCATGTCCGTCTGTCCGTCCGTCATAGTTAGCTATGTTTATTAGGAGCACAAAACAGTCTTTATTTTAGCTGTGCGGCCATTTTTGCCCAAGTTATGACAAAGAAGGTCCCAAACTCCTCACCCCGCACGCAAAACCACGGACCCCGCACGCAAAAATTTGTCAAATTTTTTTTTCGAAAATCGAAAAAGTATGGATAGACATAGTTAGCTATGTTTATTAGCAGCACAAAACAGTCTTTATTTTAGCTGTGTGGCCATTTTTGGCCAAGTTATGACGAAAAAGGTCCTAAACTCCTCACCCCGCACGCAAAACTCCTTACCCCGCACGGAAAACCCCGCACCCCGCACGCAAAAATTTGTCAAATTTTTTTTTTCGAAAATCGAAAAAGTATGGATAGACATAGTCACCCCCACAAACCGCCTAAAACTGTCAGTGTTGAAAACTCTCTCCCGCACTTCCACTAGCTTAGTAACGGGTATCAGATAGTCGGGGAACTCGACTATAGCGTTCTCACTTGTTTATATTAAATTGTTGCGTTTTTTAAAACGGAAACATATGAATGTGTCGATCCAAAGGTTAGTACTGTTGAATGGCGGCGTTGTTACAAATGAGAAACACATATTTTGAGCGTAGTTTAGGAGTTAAAATAATATATTTATACCCGTTACTCGTAGAGTAAAAGGGTATACTAGATTCGTTGAAAAGTATGTAACAGGCAGAAGGAAGCGTTTCCGACCATATAAAGTATATATATTCTTGATCAGGATCAATAGCCGAGTCGATTTGGCCATGTCCGTCTGTCCGTCCGTCTGTCCGTCTGTCCGTCTGTCCGTCTGTCCGTCTGTCCGTCTGTCCGTCCGTCTGTCCGTCTGTCTGTCCGTATGAACGTCGAGATCTCAGGAACTACAAAAGCTAGAAAGTTGAGATTAAGCATACAGACTCCAGGGACATAGACGCAGCGCAAGTTTGTCGAATCATGCTGCCACGCCCACTCTAACGCCCACAAACCGCCCAAAACTGCCACGCCCACACTTTTGAAAAATGTTTTGATATTTTTTCATTTTTGTATTGGTGTTGTAAATTTCTATCGATTTGTCAAAAAAAATTTTGCCACGCCCACTCTAACGCCCACAAACCGCCCAAAGCTGCCACGCCCACACTTTTGAAAAATGTTTTGATATTTTTTCATTTTTGTATTAGTCTTCTAAATTTCTATCGATTTGCCAAAAAACTTTCTGCCACGCCCACTATAACGCCCACAAACCGCCCAAAGCTGCTACGCCCACACTTTTGAAAAATGTTTTGATATTTTTTCATTTTTGTATTAGTCTTGTAAATTTCTACCGATTTGCCAAAAAACTTTCTGCCACGCCCACTATAACGCCTACAAACCGCCAAAAACTGTGTTTAAGACTCTCCTTCTCCCTTCCACTAGCTGAGTAACGGGTATCAGATAGTCGGGGAACTCGACTATAGCGTTCTCTCTTGTTTTATTTTACTAATTACTAAAATTTACAACGCCCTGCAACGCCTAAAAGTACCTCTTATTGGTTGAATTGTCGGATGCACCGAAGTACTGGATTTAACAATATCTCAATACTTAAGTAAATAAATATACATTGTTAGCTTAGTTGCATGTTCATAATGCTTGTATGAAAACGTTGCCAGCCTTAATGCGCCTATAAAAGCCATGTAATGCACATGCAGTAAGCGCAGTAATCCTAAATTATAGCCAAGCCGATGTTTCCCATACTCACGTTGGGGGTATAAATAGTTGCCTAACATTTACATGTGCCTCTGCTGATAATTGAAATGCATAAAACTAACGCGAAAATTGAATGCTTCTCCGTCGTATCGCGACGTCGCCGATTCATCAGATCACGACCAGTACTTGGCCTGACCCTGCGCCGGCAAGGGGTGGCTGTAGGCAGTGGCTGGGTTCCCGTGAGCCGCTGCAGCGGCATAGTCGTTGAGCTGGTGCTGGGCTACGTGGGCATTGTAGTTGGCGGCGGCGTGGTAGGCGGCCTGCGACCAGTTCGAGGGAGCCTCCAGCTTGGAGTAGTTGTCGCTGAGGTGCAGTGAGGGCGAGATCTTTGAGACGCTGTCGGCTGTGAGCTTGGAGAAGTCGTCAATGGTCAGCTTGGAATAGTCTGCAAAGGGAGACAGGGTACGGAGGTTCATAAGATGAGCAGTGGTTAGATGGCTCCCAACAGAAATCTTGTATATGTGACTGTGGAATGTGGTGTATGTGCTTAAGTCAACCCACCTTGATGGTAATAGTTCTGACTGCCAAAGTGTCCCGGCTGAGCAAAGCCTCCGGGAAATCCGTGTTGAGCCGCACTTTGCACCAAGTCATAGCCACCCATCTGTGTGTGATGGTGTGCCGCTGCAGCAGCCGTAGCTGCGCTGTGGTGGGAGCTGGGTGCGTGTGCGGCGTGGTGAACTCCGTCGCTCATCCCAGCTCCAGTGGCTGTGGTTCCCGGCGCCGGACTGTAGCCGGCCATCGAGCCAACTCCCAGGGGTCCGTAGCCAAGGGGCGCTGTCGCCCCACTGAGCCCAACACCCACGCCCACATTAGAGCTTCCACTGTTCGTGGGCGAGAGCCCGGAACTCGAACCGCCAGAATGCTTGCGCAGGCGTGCCCTGCGGTTAGAGAACCACACCTGGATGCGAGCCTCGGTAAGGGCAGTGGTCTGGGCCAGCTCCTCCCGGGTGTAGACGTCCGGGTATTGGGTGCGGGAAAAGGCTCGCTCGAGAGCCTCCAGTTGCTCGGCGGTGAAGGTGGTGCGGGAGCGACGCTGCTTGCGTTTCAGCGGAATCCCAGGCTCCGATTCCGTGTCACTTATGTCGGAGTCTCGGCCTGAAACGATGGGAAAGGGATTCGGGTATTTATTAAAAGGCAACTAAAATTATTAACGCCTCGTAGGAAGCCATACAATTCTCCACGCCCATTGGTTCCCTCGAAACTAAATCATATTCGGCGGTTTGATCTCCAGATTCAATGAATAGGGCCACCGACGTGGATCGCTGGCGATCGTGTAACCCCCAGATTGTCCCGTGGTCCAATCTCCATGTGAATGGGAGTCGACGTTCACTGCGCGCCATTGCATATTAATTGAGACGTCAGGGAGCGCAACAAATCTGTCAAAGCCACCGACGATCCCACAGAAGGCAGCAACGCGGCAATGTGGCAAGATGGGCTCTTTAGATCCAGCGGGTTGGGACCGCTGGGTGGGGGCGTTGCCGCAGGCAGCTCGTAAAAGTCACAGCATTGACAAGTGACACAATATATCACATTACACAAGAAGATGATCGGCAAGTTATCAGCGGCCATGGAGGAGTGCGCCAATTAAGTTCGGCATCTGTTTACGAAAGGGAAATGGGGAAAGCCGCCGTCATCGGCAATCGGGCTTGAAGCGCGGCGTGTGGCAGAGCGGTCTCACAACCGTGCCATATTATTTTGAGAGCTCATTACACAATAAACTGCGTTTTCGAGGCGGTGCTCGGTCGCAGCCCTATCGGCCTAGGATCAAAGCGGAAAAGAGGCCTCCTCTGCTGGAATTATTCAACAAGATCACAAGCTCGTTTTTCAAAATAGGAACCACAAATCCCTGACTTTGTTTCCCGGCGGTAAAGCGGAAACGTTCATTGTCCTGAATGCATTCAAGAGTTCCTGTGTGGCTGCTACCAATGCGGCGCTAATCTTTTCCGGCCTGTCAAGTGAAATTAAAAAATTATCCACCAATAAAACCACTTCCTGTTCTATTCACCTGTTCTGTACCTTTTTTTAAAGTTTATATCACATAAATCACTATATCTATCAGCAACAATCGACTATTTCTTATCTGCCCGAGTCTTGTATGGCAATAGTCAAAATCGGATTGGCGAAAACTCCGTTTTGAAGCCCAAACTGTGAAATAATCTTTCGGCACGCTTATAAGCTTTGTCGACGAACTGGTCACACCCAAAATCATCTTGGGCAAAACCCCTGAAAATGTTGGCGCGCGGAACGCCCACTGTTTAGGTCGGGCTGAGGTCCAATAAAGAAATCGAAAAGTTCACATGCGTATTAAATTTAAACGAATGGATATGAATGATAAAATACAGAAGTCGGACTATTAATCTTTCAACGCACGAAACAATAAAACTTAATTATACGAAATAAGGGGTCGGGCTTCTGGAGATGCAGAAGCCGCTTGTGGATACCAGGGCAAGAAGACAAAGCAAAGCGGCTAAGGGAAAGAGCAGCGAGAAAGGTGGAAGGCAGAAAAATCAATTAGTTTTTAAATGTTAAACATTTTATTAATTTGTTGCTACTTGCCCATCAAAAGCGCCCGTATGCAAAAGAAACCCGCCAGCACCGGCGATCCGGGGGGAAAACAATCCAGCTCCGTCGAAGACAAAGCCTTTTTATTTTGGCACCAACACCGACAAAGGCCGGACACCACTTTGGCTACTGTGGAGCTGGAGCTGCAGCTGGAGCTGTAGCTGGAGCTGGAGCTCTTTGACTTTTGGGCTTTCTTTTCGGGGACTGGTGACTGGTCGCCGCGGAAAACCGTTTGGGGCACTGGGCTTTGATAAATTGCTGTGGTTTCGTAATCCGAGCAGGTATTCCATCATTTTTGACGACGTTTAGGCTGTGTTTTCAAACAGCAGGTAGTACACGCACTTCAGGAACCAGACCTTCTGTGGAATAGTTCAAATGGCTAGCGGTCATTTCCCTACTCTTTTCTGTGCTTATTTATTTTTGGAGCCCAATCACCTCACCTTTACCGCAGTTAAGGCAAAGATCAATCTGCTCAGTTCCTTTTCTCTTTTTCGGCTAGACATGCGGAGGAGAGTGAAACCCCTGCACTGTCATCAATCAAGCACCCTGACACTGACCCCTGATTTAAATTGGTGCATCTAATGCATGGCAAAGCGTTATGCTATATGACCTGCAATTGAAAAGTCCGCTGGGAGAGGAGGGGTGCCCCACGTCGGCTGTCAGATGTCAGTTGGAGTCAGACGAGCGTTCTCTGTCGCCGAGCCACAGAATCTCGACTCAAAGGCCTCGGACCACGCGACATTGACTTGGGTTTGGCCAAGGTTTGGCCGAAAGGGTAACCCACCCGGCTCAACTCAGCTCATTTCTGTTGGGCCCGATTCCGGCGAATGTTATTTCTTAAGTCTTAAGATTTGTGTCTTAAGATTCATGTCAGCAAAAGGATTACAGGAGCTTTAAAAGTAAGGAAGCTTATGTGCGCTGAGTTTAACAGGCGCTGAGTCGCGCACAAAGGATGGAATGTGGTGCAACCCAACTTTATTGACCAGATATACATACATAGTTTTTTATGAAATATCTCATTAAAAATAAATATAAAGGCAGTCCAACCGTTCAAACCGTCCAAACCAAGCAAATGGTTTTTAAGAACTAAGCAAACCTAAGCAAACATGACTTCCATATTTAAGTTACACTCGTTTCACTGGCATTCGCTGCTAAATACTTCTTTCAACCGAAAAAGAAATGTATTCAAGTAGCGCCCCCACAATCTATTAAATACTATGTTTGAATTCAAATGACTACCCACTGAGGTCCATTTAAACTAATTTACAAAGTCGGACTACCACAGGGGACTGATCCCAAACTTCGTTATGAGCATAATCCGATGGCAAGGGAAACGCAATCATGGAAATCGAAGAAGTTCAACATCGGACCAGAATCAAATGAAACTAATTTAAATAACAATGCATACAAACAGTTGATCAAAACAAAATCCCACAGGGAAGAGCGAAAGAGAAGGAGCGAAGGAAGCAGGGAGCTGCAGAGGGAGCGGGACGGAGAAGCCGGTTAAAGTGTGATAATACGTTAATAAAATATTTTGTAACTCATCAGCACGAACGACGGGGCTCGGGGGCGCAGCAGTGCATCGAGGCGGCGGAAAACATACGAGAGTCGGTCCGAGAGGATCCGGGCCACAATGAGATCAAACAGAACGCTCCAGGACACCCTGGTGGGCATTAAAGAAGCCGCTCGAGATCGGTGCATTTGAAGTCAAAGCGCTGCTTTTGTTACGTTGACACTTTTTTCGGGCATGAACGATTTTAATGGGTTTTCGAGTCGAACAAATGAGCCAACCACTGGATCTTCGGGCCATATGTGTGAGATAGGGTCAGCTCCGAGCACGACGTCGGTGCTGCGGGTTAGACCGCACATGCACATGCACATGTACATGCCGGGGCAAGGATAGGGCATTTTTGCGCAGAGTTACTGAGCTGAGTCGCCTCCCTCGCCGAGCAGTCATTTGTCATGTGACACTGCAGGATGCTCCTCTTCTGTGCCCTGCTCCCACTGACATCCCGTTGCGAATCATTAGAGGAGGTGTGAACTCCCATAACAGGATCCTTCGGCGGCGTCCGTTTGTCTTCGTCCTTTGCCCGTTGCCTGTTGCCTGTTGCCATTTTGTATTACTTTTTTTTTTGCAAATAATTGAACCTGTTTGTGTTTGGACTCGTCCAGGATCAGCCCTTGCGTGGTAGCCTCATTGTCTGGTCCGGATCCTGGGGTTGGGGGAATATTTGGTAAATATCGCTGTTCATTCCCACGACGGTGTCTCTTGATGCCATTGTGCGGCCACTAATTGCCACAAGTGTTCTGCTCGGCTTTTCTTCTTTCGCCGTTGACTCCTTGTCGGTGTTTTGCCATTTGGGCTCATTGTTTTGCCTCACTTTCTTTCTTTGAGTGGGTCGGTTTGCCCTCTGATCGCACTAAATAAAACAAATCGCACGCGTATTTATCAGTCAGGGTTTTGGGCTCTGAATCAGCTTGGCTATTGTCAGGCTGATAAGCGGAGGCGTTCCAGCGTTTGGCGGCGTGTTTGTTGTGTTTTCGACGGGGCGTGGAGACGCATGTTTATCAAGCTGGAGAACATTGAGAAGCCCAGAGGTACGGATTCCGAGGAACTTTGGTCGCTAATTCTGCAGGAAGATTTTAAATTACTTAAACTGAGTGTGAGTGCCCCGTCTCATCACTTTTTCTTTTGAAATATTACGATTTAAAATAATTTTCAGCTGAGGATTTTCATCAACATCTCTCGACTGCTATCAATGGCCTTAATAACGATTGTGGTCGGCGCATTTACTTTGCCCGCAAATGTACACACACATTTTCATCAAAAATTATGGCAGCACATTGTCACCTAACTTATTTCAGCAGCCTACACAATTTCTCTTTTTTTTTTGCTTAATTCAGCTATTATTGGGTATTTTATATATTTCCATCGATTTTTCGGTATTTGCGAGATCAAAGCGGGCCGCCGGTGAACACTGTCAGCGACACTACGGCTTTGTGGCCGGGGAAGCTCGAGACTCCGGATGGGTCTGGGAAAGAAACTGCGACTGGGGAAAGGGTGACCTGAGGAGGGACGTGGGCCAGAGTCACTTGTATAAATTGTTCAAAAACCAAATCAAAGGAAATTATACGCGAAACAAAAGATGAAGAAACATATTTAATAATGCATAATTTTATTTTTCGAGTCTGCAGGTGAGGGCCAGGAAACATTCAGTCGCCGGTGAAGAAGGCGTTGATTACAGGCAACGGCACCGACTTCGTTATCCCAGGTCCCAGATCCCAGATTCCAGATCCCAAAGATCTGGCCAGTTGCACTTTGGATGTGTCTTTGCCCAGTCCTTTCGATTGGGGATGTGATTGTGAGCTGCCTACTTCTCCCTGCCCGCCTATAATAAAGGTACGCGGCACTGGGACGGAGATGGACTTGGGGCCGGGGATCGGTTGGGGTTGGGGAATCAATGATGATGGGAGGGCGTGTGCTTATTATACGCTTCGACAACATAATGATAACCCTTGTGGCAGGGTTGTGTAGATTATGCTTAGTAATTTTTTACATTGGATGATTCCGGCCACATTTAAATAGCACTGACATACAGGTGCTCCTCGGTAAGTATTAAATTAAAGGGCACAATTCAGCATTTATCATATTTGGTAGTAATTTTCTCGTTCTTCATTTCTATTTGACATTTCTCCTGTGAATGATTTTTACAAACTCTCTCGCAAATAGAAAACAAACTACATGGTACACGACTTCTCTTCAAGGCCACCTTACCTAAACACCTGTACAATATTTTTTGATCGAATGCAAACTAAAGTCATTGTCAGGTCGTAGGCATTGAGAAGGACAAGGTCTTACGGGTTCCCCTCTAGGCTATTGTGAGGCTGAAACACGCCTGTTTCTGTTGTGACAGTACGAGGTTAGAAAAAGGATGGCTTCCAGATCAACAAATGAGAAGAGGGACTACTTTGGTAGTAGTTCAGCACTTGGTGCTAAATGAAAATTGGAATTTAGGTGCTGAATGCATAAAATGATTCTACGAGGCATCATTAAAAGATCTTGCCCAATTTCCCAACCGCATGAGCAATTCGGCTACCAAGCTCCCTGGCTGAGCGACCACCTCTTTGACCCAGCCGGTCGTTTATCGAATGACTATGCAGTTATAGCCTGATTATTGGCTCCGATCATGGGACAGAGGCAGGGGGAACTGCGAGATCTCTCCGAAGACAGTGAAAAGCAGGGTTATTAGCTGGGACCGGGTTGCGGCGATCGAATCTCGGAACTTGTGTACTTCTGATTCTAAGGTGTCATCATCTACACCTATTTCTGTTGTGTATGGCCAAAAAGTGATCGAGATCGTTATCGTATGGCCAGCCAGATCCATTGTAGTCTTTTCTTTCCCACTCCGAGCGGCTTTTATTTAAGTTTAAGTCGCTAGTTCTAAGACGATCAAAGCCAAGGTGCCGACACCAGTTTCTTGATTTGAGCTACAAATGATTTGATGATGATTTTCCGAAATTATCAAATAAATGATCGGTGATTTTCACAGCAAGATGCCTGTCCCCGTTCCCAAACTCGTAGGATTGTCTATCGCCTTAATCGTCTATCGTAGTAATCTGGCTTTTCTTACCTCCAAGAATTCCATTTATAGTATAGTCCTTGCGACCATCTTCGCTGCCGCGATCGTTTCCCCGCAATAAGCGACTGATCGACGATGTTGACGGTGGATCCGCAAAGCCCTCCTGCATTATCGGAAAAATAGAAAGTTATTCGATTATTTGGTTGTTTCCTTGTGTTAGGTCTAATGAGTATTGGACAACGGATTCGGGGATCATAAATTACCCAATTCCAATTAGGATAAGGACTGATAAAAAATGTAGGGCGCTACTGTTGGCCACCTAAAGAATTTCCATGTCCCATGGGCGATTCATTTGGGAACCAGACACTTCAAAAGCTCTGTCGATGGCTGCCTTGTGTTTGGACCATTTTCATGTAGCTGTCACTCCCTCTCCACGATCTTTGGATGGTAATCCAATTAGGGGAATGTCAAACCGGGAGTTTGGGCCCCGCATAAGAATTGACCTTTGTTTTTCTGCTCGCCATACGATAACGACGCGTGCTTTCTTAGAAGACAAGGCAAGTGCAGAGATTGTAAAGAATAGGGAACTGCTAGAGTCTAATCTATGTAAGCAAAGTTAAGCTTTCGGTTTTGACTGCCAAGAAAAGGAGGCTTTAGTTTCCCCAGACTAAAACTCGGATCTGTGCGTACAAGTACTGGCGCTCTTAGGGCAGTAACATCCTCGCATCCTTGAAAGCAAACAGACATCCAAGTCCAAAAACTAGTTGTTTCCCATAGTAATGAACTTAAAAGTGTCAGTTTTCATTAAAATTTCTAGGTTTGCTCCCATTGCTGCCAACACGAAGCTCCCCTGTGCGAAGTACCGATGTGTCGGTCGGACAGAATCAGCCAGACTCATCGGTGGACGTTCAGTGACCCAGCGTCACCGGCGGAGGACTCGAGCTCGTCTGTCCTGTGTCCAAGTGTCAGCCGTGGCTCAAATGGAGTGGCATGTGCCGCAAACATTTTCATGATTAATAATATTATTTTTCCAGTAACGAAATTATCGCGGAGCGGAGACCTATGTCCGTCGCTCTAAGCTGCGCTTAATTCCCCGGCTAACAAAGGTGGCATAACTGGCACCTCATAGACAAGACCAGACAAGATATGACGCCAGGCTCGGAAACCGAAACTGACATTTTGTCCAGTCTGGAGTGTACGAGTATGCTGGGAGTGCTGCCGCCGTCCGTCTGGCTAACTGGTCTTGGTCTTCTGGCTACTGGCTCCTATTTCTATTGAATGTGTCATGGAACAACAACAGAAAAATGTTTTGATTTTCAACTGGACTTTGTTGCGTTGCTCGCGTTGGGTCTTAAACTCCGGCTGGGGTCTACCAGTTGTTCGGCTGGAATGTGTGACGGCTTATCTCGACGCAACTGACAACTGGATCCCAATCCCAATCCCGATCTCGATCTCGGTCGAGCCCCCGACTGTGAGACACATATTTTGCATCCGCCTGGGTTGTGGCTTACAATTTCAATTGAAATTTAATTAATTAGATGACAGTTGGATTGACACTTGACTGCGCTTTATACTTGACCGATCTGTGTTGCGCTCGTTGACTATATTTTGTTTTGTTCCTTCTAGTTTCTTAGTTTGAACGACTGGTGCGCGCTGTTTTTTGAATAATTAAATTTCTTGGAATCAGGAATCATGGAATTTGGTGACTGAACTTTTCATCGAGAAGCGAAACCATAAGGACATGGAATTAAGAGCGAAAATAAAATCCAAGTCCGAAGTGCATTAACAATATTGCAATCTGACATCCCGATCGTCGATGGATAAGTCGCCACTAAGCGAGTCGTATCAGGTAGGCAAAGGGAGGGGCAATCGCGGTCAGGTATGAAATCACGGCACAAGAGATGCCTAAAGCGTATTCTAATTAAGCGTGAAGCTCACCTGGAGGCAGTTGTACGCCTACTGCCACGCAAAGCGAGCACAAACTTTAAAGGTCTGTAACACAGAAAACAATCTCCATCGCGATCAAGCGGCTGTTCTTATCTTGAGATCAATCAGCAGTGGATTGTCGTTGATAAAATGTTGAATGCTGTTTTCATGAAATATGATTTAGTTAACACTCTTCCTATCAAAAACACAAGTAGGTATTAAGCTTAAAAACTTTGCATTTCCAATAAATTTTTACGAACTTAAACCGACCTACATTTTTTTCTGTGCATATTACATAGTGCGCATCTCATGGATTTGGAACGAAGTGATGCCGACTCTGATCCATAGTCCGATCGTATCGATACTCGCCCGAGTCCTATCGCCACATAAAGTGTGGCTAATTGCGGTTTCAAATAAAGAGCGGGACGATGCCGCCAAAAGAGGCTGGCGCATGAATACACTAGCGCTTGTATTAATCCTAAGCCCCCACATTCCCCACACTCCATCCGCTCCCTCCACCGTCGATAAGTTTTGCCGAAAGGGAAAATCAACTTCAAGACAGCCGTCAGAGGACTATCCATCCATCCATGCAGGCGTGAATCGGAGGAGCTGGTCCGGCTGGTAGGCAGTGTGGCGAAAGCTTTGGCCAGACTGTTGGTCTCGGTGAATGAGCCGTATTGGCGTAGGTTCAGTAATGAGCTGAAACACAATTTCCCCTTTGGACTTCGCTTTTGCCTCCCATATAAAAGCTAAAAGGTGTGGGTATGTGTGCTCATCTTTTAGCTTTAACGCAAATCTGAAGCTTAATAATATCGCAGTATTGGCAAAGGTGACAAGGTTTGTGAGGCGACATATTAAAACAGAGAATGGATGGCGAGAAAGATGTCGTTTGCTTAAAGCATAAACATGAATTAAGTTAATCTAGTGGATTTATCGAAACCATCATTGATGAAAGCCATTTCATTGCTTTGGTGTGGACCGATTCTTCCACGCCTCAAAACAGGAAGTTTAAAGCAAAGTCCCGACGGCGAAAAACATATAACTATGTATGTTCTTTTATAGCACCTTTTCGCCTCAAGGATGAAAGACAAACGATGCCGACAAGGAAAACGACAGCAGCAGTGTCTTTATGGTTAAATTGATTTCTTAACGGTTTGGGTGGCAAGCGAGAATTTGTCGTCGCCGTTGTACAACAAAATTGTCAATGAGCGGCCAAGTTCAAACTGGGTCCTTGGCCAGTTTGGGCCATCTGTGCAGCTAGCCAGCCGGCATATGCAAAAGGCCAGTAGGTGTCATTGGCAACGTGCCATAACAAAGCCAGCGGGCGGTACGAATCTGCCACGTGACTTTTCGGAAAACGGAAGTAAACTGATTCGCATTCGGTGCGTATTTGGACCCTCCTCTGTCTTGGCATAATGGCATGCGGTTAGGGCTACCGGTAGGTCCAGCAAATCCTCGCATCCTTTGTTTTGGCACATTTTATTGCTTCCTGCAGCCTTGCAGGTGCAGCTCGGTACTCACCTTTATCAGCTTCTCGCGGATTTCCCAGCTGAATATGCTGGGGTTTTCCTTTCGCAGCTCATCGATCCGCGTTTCGATCTCGGGCGAGGTCACCTTGGGCTTAGATCCACCTATTACGCCGGGTCTAATAGAGCCCGTCTCCTGGTATCGGTTCAGGATCTTCGATACGCAGCCGTGAGAGACGCGGAGCTGGCGCGATATTACACAGGGCCGCACTCCACTGGCCGCCATTTCCACGATCTTCAGTCGAATGTGATTGGGCAGCGGACGTCCATTGATAAAGACGCCCCCAAGCTGATTTACCCGGCCTTGTCCTGTGGGCAAGTTAGATCAATTGACATGAGCACTGGTGAAACGAACTTGGTATGCAAGCCTTCAAATGCTTATTTTTATTTTCTTTAAATTAAATAGTTATAGGTCTTGCGCGATTTCAAGGGGTAAATCGAAATCGAAATACACAGTATTATGATCTTACCTTGAAAGGGATACCCCGCGAAAAGGGGCCGCAACGAGTTGGCGCTGGACATATCCATGGTCCGAGTGCACAGATCTTATAACAACTTAGAATCTAAACGACGCTGCACCGCAGAAAAACTGCTAAAAACTTTATATTTTCGTTAGGTTAGTGCATCAGAGTCGATACCATTGCACAATTATAATTGAAATGGGCTAGAATCAGTAGGCTGTCGTTCCTTGCGGAAAATCACTCAAATCCTTTGGGCCAACTCAAAGGATCCACTTCATCACTACGCCGGGCGACTCCCGATTCCGACGGTACTTTGCAACTCTCAGCGCGGTGGTGAGAAGCGGGATTTTTCTTGGAATTACGCGCGCCTCAGCGATCAAACGGCACGAGACTTGCAAAGCAACTAAAGAGAAGCGCGAGCATAAATTAACGAGGGCCGGCCGGTCCGGGCGATGACGACGACTACTCCGCAGACGGGCGCACAATGAGATCGCTCCACAAACTGGTTTTCGCGGCGAACCACCACCACCACCACTACCAGCACCACGGCCAGCGCCAGATGGAGACGCAGATGGAGATGCTGGCAGGAGGGAGAGCGAGAGCAGCTTTCGCGCCCGCCCTTTCGGTGGTTGATGCCTGCTCGAGCGCCACGACCAGGCACAATATACAATATGGCACCGATCAAAGCCTCGCTGCCGGGCGGAGATAGAGTCGGTAGTGAGCGGACCGCGCTTTAATCGAGGAAATGCCAAATGCCACGCCTCGGAAGACGTGATTGGCTGAGCTGGTTCAGGGCGGATCTGGCTGGGCTCAGCTCGCCCGACGTTTGATATTGCAACGCATCCATAATCCATCCGCACATCAACCCCCCTGACGACACTCGCCTGCCTGATCACTGTGTGAATGCAGCTGTCCCGGGCATTTTGTGGGAATTGTATGACTTTTATTTCATCGCTGGCAGCCAATTAAACCGTGAAGGCTGCAGGCAGCACAGGACACATGCCGAGGACCACGACCAAGCCCAGACCCAAGCCCAGGCGCAAACTCCAGTCCAGCACCACATCACTGTATCAATTGTTCCGGTTTTGTCATTTCCAGCACCCACAGTTGCATGTCGTGTGCTTCCAATATATGTATGTTTATCCCATTTTGCAGTCTGCGCCCTCCTTTAGCTTCTGGCTAGTTAGGCTAGTTCTCTGACAGCCATGTTTATGGGGTCCGGGTTTCCTGTAGCTCCCTGGCTTATCCTCTCCTGGTGACATTCAGCCGATGGTGAAGCGAGCCGAGGTTTGAGGGGGTTTAGCTTATTTCTCCAGGACTGGCATAGGATTCTGCTTTTGATTAATGGAAGGGAATGTAATGTAATGATGACCCCTTGCGGATTAACTGGTTATGAGGCATTCATCATCGAAGGATAACAAAGCTTAGATACGGTGAACCAGCGACTGCCTAGAAGGAACCGTTTTAGACTGCCCGGTGAACACATCCTGATTGTTCTACCCCGCATCAGGAAAGTCAATTACCAATATACAAACACAAAAATCAATCAACAGCCATTAACAGCATGGAAAGTCACACCTGGTACAGTCTGAACGGTCTACGGTCTGCAGTTTTGAAAAATTGAAAAACCAACGAACAAAAGCGAAAACAGCGAAAGGACATCATCATAATATAAAGAATTAAGCGTGAAGTTTACGCATATTAAGGATACGCACATGCCGCCTGCATCTGGCTTCAGTGCGAGAAAGGGACAGGGGAGGGACCCAGCCATAAAATGGCCGCTCGTCGTCCTGTGTTCGGTTCGTATTGGAGTACAATGTGGCAGTCGGGCACATGCAAATTTCTGATCTAGAACAATATTACAAGAAGCTGCGGCCCAAAACCGAATTGAGCAGAATGAGCTGGCAGGCTGAAGAAATATGCAAGGGCTCTCCAAAGCAGGATCAATCTGCTAAGCCGACCTGGAGTCCCTGCGGTAATGAGCATAAAAATCGATGCTAATGAAGCGTTGTGCAAGGAGCCGCATTGCCATCCACTTGAGTGCACTGGTATGCCTCATCAGCATCGGCAATAGAACTGGCAATGCAAATGAGCCAAACAGGACGTCCTCGGCCAAGGCATAATTTGATTGCGTCTCCGCCCGTTTCCGTGCTCAGAGCGAAACCACAAGTACTGGGCCATGATAAACATAACAAATTACCTAATATGCGTATTGACAGTTTTCAATTATCGGAGTTCCTCATGCGTGGCAGCGACTGTGTTAAAACTCTTGATACTCGTAAGAGTCAAACGCTAAACATGTGGTTCTGCCATTTGGGTTTTCTAATTTACAGATTGAGTTCTCGTGCATCACATTCCAAATCAAGAACTGAAAAGTGCTAAATCTCATTTTTGAATCAACAATTCAAATGCTGCGGGAATAATATATGAACTAGTTTCTAAAGGATGTGCTCATAAAATGACTTTTTTGGAAAACATTCAAGTGCTGAAGAATAACAACATTTCACACTTTTTGGGACACTTTCCAGTTAATATTTCGTCAACAAAGCCCTCAATTAACGTTCTATAAGAGAGTTTTAAAATTGTATCACATCCCTGAAGACGTCTGCTCCATGCCACACTATTGACGGGCTTTTATGAATGCCGTAAACTGAGAGCCAAATCCCAAGGTCCATTTTCCCTGAATCAGAGCAGAGCACATGTGGGCCACACTTCACAACCGTGATTTACTGGAGGCTGTAAATTTTGTCGCCAGTAGTACATGCATAAAACTTGTCCTACAAATCCATTATAAGAAGCTGTAAAAGGCTAGTGCGAGTACAGTCAAATTCATTCAAACTCACGAGATTGTAAACCTCTTTCGAATCTCGTAAGAAAACAGGGGGACGCTTACGAGTTTTTCACATTATTATGCTGTCGTATGAATAGGTGGCGACTTCCTAGAATGGTCCAGTAGCATCTGGCGATTGCTGGGGCCAGGGACTACCGAGTCCCAATCGGGTACTAAATGTCCCAGCCTACTCCTCGCCACTTGCTGTGCTACCGTCCACCCCGGCTAACGGCACCCCGTTGTTGTGACACCTTCGTCGTCCTTGAACTGCCGCTGTGTCTGCCGAGTCCTAGGCAGAGTCCTGGGCAGAGTCCTGGGCAGAGTCCGGCGGGACCAACGATGCCGTTTGTTTGCCTTGCCAACTTAGCATACAGGAGTTAAATTTGTTTGTGCATGCGTGCTTGTACCTAATTTTTACTTGTCCTCCTCCTTGACCTGGTCCAGATGGATGAGCGATCCGTCATGTGCGATTGTTCAATATTTGTGGGATCGCCAGTCTGTTTGTTGTGCCTTCCGTTTGGCCACCGGCTACTGGCTGACTTTTTTAACTGTGTGCCCAATTTCAGAGTTCCTGTGCATCTGTTGACAGTTTTCTAACGGAGTTTTGATGGATCAGTTAGCGGAACCTCATTGTACGGCAGGGCCCAAATGGGTGAATGCGAACACTAAGTTCCAGGAACGATTGGTGAAAATTGCGAGGAGTCCTGAGAAGACACTTTCGTCGAGTTGGATAGGAAACCATTTTAATTTCATGCAAACAATTCGTTTCAAAAGTCTTGCGGTCGCAGGAAGCCTCTTAAAGGCAACTTTAAGCAGTGCGAGAAAGACATCCCCAGCCGACTTTGATGGATCCGACGGTCAAGGAAGGTTTAGCGTGTTTCGCTTAAATGAAGTACCAAAAACTCAATTTATTTGCAATTAAATTGTGAAACCAAACTGCATGGGACCCAGCCTTGGCATTTGCATTGTCCAGCAACAGTTGAAAGCCAAAAAAGATACTCCACTCGCTCGCACTCTAGCTGCGTCCTTTTCCCAGTTGCAAGTGCGTGGCAGCGGCATGAGCTTTGATCTTGCCCCGTTCACACGCATGGCCTTTCCACTCCATCCCCATGCCGCGGCCCCCCTCTCGCCGCCGCCCATCAGCATCACATTTGAGCGCTAGGGCGCTCCGACGTGGGCCAACTCGGGCCTGCGACTGGGCTATATGTCATTGTAACATAAAAGTTCAATTTTAATTGCCGCGCTTGACGTGCTCAAGGTATTTGGCCTGGCATTTTTACGATCACTTTGGCAAATGTGCGCTTCAAAGCCATTTTAGTCAGCAGCCCGCCGAACTCGAAGCTTGAAGCGCACGGATCTCAGACCGACTTTTGTCGGCCACTTTGTCCAGTCACTGAAGAGCTGGCAGAGTTGGCAGAGTTGGCAGACTTTGCAGACCCATGCTCATCCCCATCCTCGTCTGTCCTCGGAAACTCTGTGTCAAGTCGTAAAAAACATCAGCATCAGCGTCAGCCCAAGTTGTCGTGGTCGCTGTCGAGCATGGATTTTACATATGTTCATTTGTTTATATGACTGAGCTTTGGGGCCGGCTCAGATTGGCACTCAACTTAAGCGATTGCAAATCCGTAACTCATTTCGCCTCTTTTGTGTATGTTCGTTAACTGCTCACGCAAAATTCAAAGTGCAACCCTCACCGATTCATAGCATTTGCATATGAAAATATTTTCCCACACTATAGCTAGAATAGCCAGAATACGCAATCTATTGGCAAATGTATTTTTGATTGCCCAACCTCAATTTCTTCCGGTGCACTTTGCCCCCTTTTTGCATCAAATACATAAATTAAAATCTCGCCCGAAAAGAAAACCACCAGCGGCATTGGCTTTGAGCAAACTGCTGACACATGAATCCTCCTCTCCGCGATCCTGACTGGCACCTTCTGGCCCTGCCCCAATCCCACCGCACCGCGGAAACTGCAGACTGCGTGTCGTCTCCCACATGGCGGGCGAGCTCTTGGCAGGGAGCAATTTGTTTGCGGCAATGTCCATTCCGCTTAGCGTCCAAAGGCGGAGGGCGTTCTTCGGCGAGCAGTTCGTTATAATTTATTTAATGGCTCGCTGACCCCGACGGAGTCCCCGCACCAGCTGTTGAGTAATTTGCTAAACATGCAACTGCCAATCGATGGAGCAGGACTGGGCAGGTTTTCGCGAATTTATGGGCCGAGAGTATAGTATTGTCTGGGTGTTTATCGCTTGGCATTGGCAGTAAAGCTGACTTATAGGCTGCCGAATGTGTTTTTAAACAGTGCATGCTAAATCAAAGATCTGTGGCTTCGACCGCCGACTGTCAATTTCCGGCGAAAATCGCATGAAGTCCTGGAAGATAACTAAATTACCGCAAACGCAACGACCACAGGCGTTATAATTGCGGTGTGTCTGAGGGGGAGCTGCGTGGGCGAACCTGTGACTATGCCACTCAAGGACGAGAGCGAGCAAGGACACCTGCGCGTACTAACAAACCATTAACACCCGAACCGCAAACTGCCAACTGTCCACTGCCCACTGGCAGTGATGCTGCACCAGCGAACGCGACTACCTGTTAACGGCGGTAGGTCCTGGCCGTACACGGCGATCTGCCACTTTTTGTCGCATGATTAGGGGCCATTACAAATCGTAAGTGTTACGCTCCGTCCCTGTCCGCCGGGCGACTCTGCGTCTGGACTTGGCCAGACCGAAACTGCCGGTGGTCGCTGCGACACGGCTTTGTCCGGTCGGAGTTTTGTTTTCTGGCTCACGGACTTGTCCAGCCGAATAGACTTGTCAAACTGTGCCAATGATCGATTTGACACGCCAACTTAGTCGACTTCTGGCTGCCTATATCCTGCTCTGGCGTCGCCAATCGCTTTAGCAGCGCTTTCTGGCCTAAACGCACAAACAGTGATGCGAGTGTCTACCGGCAATCCGGAAGATACGCATCTGTCCATAGGGGTTTAGGCGTAGCCGTAACAGCCAGAAAAGGTGTTGCCAAATTATGCTAATAAAATTAGTCTTTTAAATGTTACATTGAGGCACGAAGAATTTGTGGGTTGTATATGAGCAGGAAAATTACCATAAGCGATGATAATGATAATGAAGATGAAGATACCTAATGTGTTAATCGACCTAATGACGCTTATTGCAAATTGATTTGGGCGCCCACTAAAGGCAGTAAATTATTTCCAGATTTTAAAAATAAATATGTATACATGTGAAAAGAGACTATAGTATAGCTTTACCTACAATAAATACATTTGTCTTTTGCCAATTACGTTTTTAAAGAAAAGAGGCTTTCAGAAATGCTTCTCTAAGATCAAAAGTATAAATATCACGATTTTAAAAAGTTATTCCGCACAATATAACCGTTGGCTTATCTGCTCGGCGGCATCTTCAAAACCTGCCCAATAAAAACCTTGGATTCCAGGAACCTAACATCAATTAAATGCGAAAATGGCGCAACAAATCGAAATCTAATTAAATCAACGGAAGATAACATGCAGCTTAATTCTTCACACTCGCCGAAAAGAAAACTTCCGCACCAAGCCGCTGCAATTCCAGCTGGAAAGCTCGGCACGGGGCATTACACTCGTCTTAACGGGAACCGAACCTGATGCCACAATTATGGTCGCGGGGATTTGGGAGCAGCTATCCCCCTTTGACATGTGCCGACTGTCGGACTGTCGAATCGATTCAGCTGCAAATAATTGAAAATCACGCAGGCCAATTGTCACTTTGGGGAAAATCAACAAAAATTGAAATTGTATCAAATTGATTTTGGGATGCAACTGGAACTAAAGACTCCAAACGAAATCCAAACGAAAAAATGCGTTTTTAATTAAAGGTAGAACAATAAGCACGAATCGTCGTTTTCAGTGGCTCTGTAAACCTGTGGAGAATTATCTATATTTAATTCTCACATAGAACTGAAGACGTTAAAATCGAAAATTGGTGGCTGGCTCAGTGCATAACTAAAATGCATTTCGAATGCATTTATATTTTCTATGGTAAATAAATCAAGGCGGGAAAGCAGTGTGCATGGAAAAGAGAAATTCCTGCCTTTCTTGATTATTTATGTTTTGTGGATGCAGCTCATAAGTATGGCTCAGCTCGTCATCTGCGTAATCGTCAAAGGATTGATTGCGTTTAGTGATTATTTGGTGTACAATCTTCGGGGGTTTTTTTCTTGGGGTATCTGGCTAGGGGCATGCTAATATTTCAATGTCAAATTAGTTAGAATCGTGGAGTGATAAAAAATGAATTATTTTCCACGCGGACACGCAGCTACGGCTGAGAAGACCTGGAATTGAAGTGGATCTAAAACGCATTTGTTCCGAAAAGCCAATAGGTCAAAGTCGCCCTCCCTCTCTGCAAGAACTGGTAGATCATGACGACCGATTTTTGTTGTATCACAGATTCATCGATGTGGGGCGTTATAAGTATAATCATTGACAACACACCTCTCGCGGCTGTACAGGTGTTAAACGAATTTTATGGCTTAACGCCATACAAGATCAAATCTACGTAAAGAAGTTGCGTGAAAGAATCCTTATTAGAGTACGAACGGAGTGATAATCAAGGATCGGACCGAAATTAACAGGAATGCGATAGCCGAAGGCGCTTTGCCGTGGCAATTAAGGTGGATTCAATCTTCATCTCTATCATCATTTCCGACGTAAAGTGTGCATTCGTTCTTGGGTTTCAAAGAATCCGTACATTTCAGCGACTGTGACCGAATCTCAAACGCATTATTTACGATGAAACGCCGACGCGGGCTGTTAGAATTCACACATTGATGGTGGTGGTCCAGGCCAGCGTTTTGGGTGTCCTCCCCTAACTCAGCTCACTCCACTCCCCTATTCAGTTCACTGTTCACACTTTCGCCGACAAAGCGCCGCAAACGGAGCTGCGCGGACTGAAAGGGAAACCACAGATCATGCACATAATGGCATTCTTTGTGCAGCCAACCGAAGTCAAGCGGTCCTTGGATCCTGGGTCCGAGACGTCCTTTGCCGTGTCATCCCGGAGGTGCGTGTGCCCGCCCGCACAACACTTCTGATTGGCCGCCGCATCCTTCAGGCCAACTCCGCAATTAGTCGATTATCTTCTCGGGTCCGCCAACTGGCACTCCTCGTGTTTTTGGGGAGGTCTCCGATCACAGATTATTAATTCGTTTTTAACCGTTCCGAAGGAGTGATATATTTGTACATATTACTCTTCTCACCTCGCCGGCCAACTGTCCGAGCCGTTCGTCCGATCCTCCTATTCCAAGTATTCCAAGTAGCCCCCTTAATTAATCATCTCCCGGCTCAGGCCGTTCCGGGATTTCAGCTTGGAGTCAGTTGGAGGCCTTGTGCGCCAAGCCGCCCCTTTGCGGTAACATTTGCTGTGTAAACAGATGCGGCTGAGTTTTAATTTAAGTTATTTGTTCCACCGCTTCGCGCTTTGTGTTGTTGCCCCAGCTGTTGTTGTTGCCTAAGGCGACTTTCAGTTAATCTGACATATGGGCGTTAGTGGTTATTTTTCAGCGGTATTCATTGGGAGCGCTTGGAAAATCATTAGCCCAGTATTTTGAAGAGCTCTTCATTATACACTAGTAAAAGAGGTTTATGAAAAATTGTTCCCCACAAAAACCTCTTTTTAACTTACTTGTATCAATACGGGAAAGCCCCTTGGAATTGCCTGTCACGGACCTCGTTTTGAGAAATGAAATTGAATTCCACAGCATTTTAAAGCCATCAGTCAAGCCAATTCCTTCGGCTGCAGTCACCAGTTCGCCTGTCGACTCACAAATGAATTTTCCAACTTGTGCTAATACCCACAATGTACATTTCGACAGCCAGGCAAATACATGGCCTTCGAGCCTTCCGTCTGCGGCTGGCTTAGAATAAATATTAAAAAATTCCCACAAAAATGCCGCAGTCGAGGAGTGGAAAGAATTTAGCTATTTGGCGTCGGGTCTGCTTGAGTTTAACAGATAGTGTTCTTATATAAAAGTTGGTCCAGGTCAATCCAAAATTGGATAAGGGAGAGCTGGTGCTGAGGTACAGACACGCAGTCGATGGAGATAAAACAGAGGCCGAACACTTGCCATTTGAATGCTCAATAGATTCAGATTCATCATTCCCACTGACACACAATCCATATCGGAATCTGCATCTGAGGCAGTGTCGGCATCGAAGACTTTGCCAATCGCACAGTAGCAGTTTCAGTTGTCAAATGATTTGAGCGATTGCCTTGCGGCGAAGCCACACAGACCGTAGCGGCCAGCCAAACAATGGTCCCACAATTATTGCCAAATGGCACATATCCACAGTCGCACCCACGCCGAAAGTATCTCACAGATACCTATACAGATACATAATTGGCCGCTGGACGAGTATCTCGACAGTTGCCTGCCCCAACAACAGTGGCCACAGCTTTGGCTGCATTGTTCCACAGTCTTACCTTGGATATGATGCCGCATAATTTCAATGCTCGCACACGCGGCGTATACGCAACATGGCCAAAATGCCTTTGATTTCGACCGCCAACTCATAGCTAAGCAGCTTCAAAAATTAACCGATAGTCATGCACTCGGAAATGGAGTTTACATTTCCTCTTCCTTTTTACCTGTGCGAAAATGTTTTAGCCAGATTCCCACTCGGCCACACATACATGTATTAAAGACCGTTCCCATTCTCTTTTTCTCATGAATTAATTTTGAGAGTGGTTTTGCAGATGGGGCTCTTCCAATTAGCTTTGGCAAACAGTGCCTGTTAAGTAGAGGCAGTAATTGAATCACTAATAGAAATTCGGAATGAGCTTTTAATGAAGCGTGTCACCGAGTTAAACCATTACAGTCTCAATATGCCTGCCTTTAAATTGGAATTCCAATGGAAGGCAACTATTTAATCGATTGCTCTCACTTGTTTGAATAGTAAAATCCTGCAACAGACTCTGCCAGACACGTGTACCTCAGCCCCACGCCTTTCCCCATTTAGCCAAGGCCATTGGTTTGGCGAGGGCGTCTTTAAGCCAGAAGAAAATGCATTTCATAAATGCGTTTCATAGACCGTCTGTCTTGACGGCGGAACGAGAAAGAGAGGGCTCAGAAACCTTTTGCATTCTTTTTTGCCCATTCATTCAAGGCTTTTCTACGGGTATCATAATGGAAATCTATTTTTGTGTCGCACAAATATACGGTTT
The DNA here is from genome assembly GCF_016746245.2 of Drosophila santomea. Taxonomy (NCBI): domain Eukaryota; kingdom Metazoa; phylum Arthropoda; class Insecta; order Diptera; family Drosophilidae; genus Drosophila; species Drosophila santomea. The sequence goes on from NC_053017.2 coordinate 22,425,336, forward strand.
CAGGAAAACAGTTTATTTGCGGCGGCGTCGGAAATCGTGTTTACAATTTGATTACGATATGCGCAATCAGCTTGCCAACTGGGCATCCCACCCACCTCAAGCCCTAGATTCCCGTCCCGAGGCATAACTCCAAATCAAGCGCATATAAAATAAACAATCATAATGGAGTACCGAGTGAGCCCACTCGGAATTTTCCAAAACCCAGATCCGTCAGGGAGGGATACTAAACCGAATTCAATTCTGTTTTCTGGGGGCGGAGCTAAGGAAATTGCAGCCATGCTATGGAGTCTCTCTCTCGTTTCTGGTTTGACGGCACTGCTCTTGCTCACGCGGCAGGCCGAGCAGCTGGCCCGCTCTAACCACCGGCGCCGATCGCAGCCTCTCGCTCTTGCCTCTTGTCTCTCCCGGCTGCCGGCTGTCGGCCTGCAATTCCACCCTCGCCCGCACTGCTTCCTCGTCGACCAAAACTTGTTTTCTTGGCTCTGAGAATCTCACGGATTCGTTTTAGTCTTGCGGCTGACCGTTCCAAAATCAGTTTCGAGCTGTCAAGCAACCGAGCAGCATCATCATTCACTGCGCACTCGCAACAGATACTCGCAGCAGATACACACTCCGAGAATAACCTAGCATTCCTAACTCTCGGGCCTAGTGAAGATTAATCTGAAACGTAGAAGTAAAAGTGTTGACAAAACTCCGGAAAAACCCTCCAACTCTCCAACGGATTACCGCAAGGAAATGGCTGTTTCGGCTCTCAACATGACACCCTACTTTGCTGGATATCCCTTCCAAGGTAAGCACCGACCGATAGATAGCAGATCACAACGACCATTACCAATTACCACAATTACTGGTACAAAACGCCAGATTCGGACTCAGAAAAGTGCTGGCTCATCATTTGGGGCAGCGCTTTCGCCCGCTGTTTTCAAACGAGGGATCATTACCCGTTCGGCAGCATGATCAGCTTTTTGACTTATTGATTGTGATCGGCAACTAGCCCGGACAGGCCAGACCCAATGGCCATACGCAGACCCAGACCCATACCCAGACCCAGACTCAGACCCAGAGCAAAGCCAGCCGCATCCAACCCCAGCTTAAGGTGCGGACTTTGCAGACTTTTTGGCGCGACCGTCTTGCCAGCTCATGTCTCGACTCACTCCACGGCGGCTTCGTGTCGCTGGGCTTTGATCTTCAATCGACTCAGTGTCTGTGTTGGAGCTCGGGGTCTTGTGTATCACGTAGCTGAGTAACGTCAGCGCCCCAAACAACAGACCCTGCACACGGACCGGGATTTCATTTCTCTTTGCGGCTGTTTTGGGGCCGCCTTTTCATATACACACACTTGTGTATTAGCCGGCACAGCTGGGCATCTGCTGCGCTTATGGATTATTAGTTTGATTTGATTGCAAGAGCCGGCCCGGGATGCAGCTATGTTCGCAGCTCCGTCCCCTGGCGAGATTGGTATTTTTCCCCGACACCAGCCCGCCATCCATTCGTCTGCAAGAGGCTTACTATTCTCTCAAAAAGGCCTACGCAAATGGCCAATTTGCGTTTTGTTATGTCTACAAATGGCTATCGAATCGTTTGTACCAATCTGCAACAAAAGATCGTGCGAATTGATCCTCCGGCTTATCCTGCTTAGTGCTGTTCAGTTCGTAAGCATTTCACTGAAGTGGTCAATGCCGTCTAACTAGATTACTTGCTTCCGCTCAATGGAGCAGGGAAAAAAGTTAATTGAAAGATCGTCCCGAAAACAAGACCACACAACTAACGTACTTAAGATATTGTAATGGGATCAGACCTCCTCGGACGGACTTACGAATAAATGCTGACTTGCAAGTGTACTCATGCCCGTTTTTCTTTTTTTCTTCCAGGACAAGGTCGCGTCAACCAACTGGGCGGCGTCTTTATCAACGGCCGTCCGTTACCCAACCACATCCGTCGCCAAATCGTGGAGATGGCAGCCGCTGGAGTTCGTCCCTGTGTCATCTCCCGCCAGCTGCGCGTCTCCCATGGCTGCGTCTCAAAGATTCTGAACCGCTTCCAGGAGACTGGCTCTATTCGGCCCGGAGTGATCGGTGGCAGCAAGCCCCGTGTAGCCACGCCAGACATCGAGTCCAGGATCGAGGAGCTTAAACAGACGCAGCCCGGTATCTTTAGCTGGGAGATCCGCGCCAAATTGATCGAAGCAGGAGTCTGTGACAAGCAAAACGCTCCATCGGTGAGCTCCATTTCGCGCCTTCTGCGAGGATCCTCAGGATCGGGGACCTCCCACAGCATCGACGGCATCCTCGGCGGAGGCGCTGGATCTGCGGGAAGCGAGGATGAAAGCGAAGACGATGCCGAGCCCAGTGTGCAGTTGAAAAGGAAGCAAAGGCGTTCCCGGACCACATTCTCCAACGATCAGATCGACGCCCTGGAGCGCATCTTTGCCCGTACCCAGTACCCCGATGTCTACACCCGAGAGGAGTTGGCCCAGAGCACAGGGTTGACCGAGGCCCGTGTCCAGGTGTGGTTCTCCAATCGCCGTGCTCGTCTGCGCAAGCAGCTGAACACCCAGCAGGTGCCTAGCTTTGCCCCCACATCCACTTCCTACGGCGCAACTCCCACCACCAGTGCCGCCCCAGCTCCCAGCATGGGCATGAGTCTGTACGGCTCACAGAACTGGCCATCATCTGGAGCCTATGACAACCATGCTGCCTATGGTGGATCGGTGGCATCCATGTCCCCCGCCAGCAGCACCTCGGGCACCAGCTCCGCCGCCCACAGTCCCGTGCAGACGCAAGCGCAGCAGCCAGGAACTGGAAGCGAGTTCATGGCCCCCACGTACGGCGTAGGATCGAGCACTGCTACCTACCCATCTGCCGCCTATTCCATGCCGCCAACTCCTACAACATCCGCGGAGCAGCTGCGATCCCAGTTTGCATCGGCCGCCGCTTCGGGCTCGCACCACCCCTCCTCGTGGGACAGCTACAACTTTGCGGGTTCCTTCTTCCCTCCCGCTGCTGCCACAAGCAACCACATTAGCGGCTACCATCATCAGGTCGATCAGAAGAGCTCAATGATGACCACTGCACCAACCTACCCATACTTTGGATTTTAGGTCGATAATATGTTTTCTTTTTAATCGTTTTAAAACTTTGAGCGTTCTTTAATGTTGCTAAAGGCCTACATCTAATCCCCCTAAGACTGTTTAAAAATATTTAAATTAGTATTTTAAGACATATTTTCCTGGTAGTTTTAGGTTAAGGAGCGATGATCAAAATAATAAAAGTAAACATTTAATAAAAACCAACGATTAGTTTTATTTCTGAGAACTTAAATATACCTATATAATTAAAACAGTAAAGAAACATGGGAGCAATGCATTTCTGTACACCCAGAAAAATTATGAATAAATACAAGCACGAAAGCTATATTTGGTTGTTAAATATAATATCTTAAAGTCAAGGTAGCTTTCTAGACCCGAAGTTTTTTTTAGCTTGGTATCTTTCCCAACGTTTCTAACATTACTATAAGGCGTGTATGTAATACATTTTTTTAATGGTGCTTTTACTTTAAATGTAGCTGCACGGTGGAGCAAACAAATTCTGAATTTCTCGTTGACATTGAAGTTATTTCAAACCATATAAATTCGCACAATAGAGTCAAGCCGCTTACAATCCATTAAACTAAAGACATTCCTGGACCACACACATTACCAGATTTTGTCATGTTCCTTTGGCAACCTAACAGGTTCACAAGCCCATCCGAGTAATCCTTCAAAATAGTTCACAAACGTTTCTCTAAAATGACAAAGTGACAATGTACTAACATGTCGATCGCCCTAAATCCCTTGTTGCTTGGATGGAGGCCGGGATGTGGGTAAAGGCGCTCTCCTGCCATACTCAGACAAAAAACAGACTCATGATCTGACAATTAAACAATTAGAGACAAAAACGGCAAACACGTACTGCGGATTTGATAATACAAAAATAATTATGGATTGGTGAATGGCTTGGGGAAACCACACACATCGCAGCAAAATAGGGCAATTGACAAGGTAGATGCGCAAAGTATGAGCACTAGAATCGGGCGACCACCAACGTCACCGACCAGGGACTTTTAAGATGCCGCCAAATGTGGGCCTGCCCGAAGATGATAGGACCCGAAAAGGCAGCCAAGTGCACACAGAAGTGAACAAAGCCATTGACAATATGACAGCGAGGGAGGGCAGGACTCATACTTATATCAGGCTTCTCCCCATGCACTAGTTACGGCCGATCGGGTTCCTGGGTGGTGGTGTTGCTGGTAGGTACAGCCGTAGTTAGGTCGGTCCTCGGCGGTCGGTGTCTTTCTTCAGGACCTTCCCGCTGCTCCCAATTATGTGTGCTCAGCGGGCGTCGCACTTACCACCTAGAATGAAAACGTTCCCTGGCGGTCAGAGTGCCCAAATGAAAACATCAATTAGCTCCTATAGTCGGACATCGGCTCGGACATCAGTTCAGCTGGAGGGTCCTACGACGACAACAGGTTTGGGCCCTTACAAGGGCGATAATGTGTGTCAACTGTGACAATCATAATTGATCGCACATCGCATCCTCTGGACGTCTTTCCTCCCCGTTTCCACTTTGTCGATCCCAAGCCACACAGTAGCCTGCGTCCTGCCGTCTCCTACTCTGGCCTGGATTCTGGGCCACCAACTTGGCTATTTTTATACAAATTAAATTTGTGTGGCCGCCGAGGGCCAAGATACAAGTTCCGCAGCGGCACAATTGACAAGTCTGTTGAAAGGTGCTCCCGACACAAAAAAGGCCTATGATTTATGCGTTTTCGATATACAAGAGCTGTTACTTTCAGACTTCCTGTGTGGCCAAGTTGACTGAAGGCGTACCTCCGGTAGCTGAATCCGCTCCAATGATTGATGATCACGTTTCAGCTTCGCGAATCTTATTGTACGGACTGAGTTTGACTCGCTAATCACTATGGCTTGGGAACTATATCTCATTACTAAATCATTATTGACCACCTCAAGTCTGCGGTTTCCAAAGTACTATAAATAATTCAAAATGCAACCGTTAAATGTTTCAGTATGCAGCAAAACAACCTCTTGTGTTGCTCTTCTCTCGTCTCTTGACGATTTAATATATATTTCCCGAGTGTTGACGTTTGGAAATTTTTCGGTAATTTTTCACACACTCATTCGCGTGATCCGATCCGAACCACACGCCAAAAATTGTTTTTCGTATATTCATTAAAAATTATTAACGTATTAAATGGCCCAGGTGAAGAGCAACACCAGCCATTCATGCTCATGTTCATGGGAGCGGTAAGCAGCAAGCGTTGATAAAACATTAAAACCAATCTGATAAGAAACGCTTTAAATTCCGTTACGTAACGCAAATTTAGAGCGTGTCTGTGTGGATTCTGCGCGCCCTGCGGCATAAAGGGCTTCGAACAACATTTGGATGCGGTTAGTCCACCCTGGAAGGGTTTCCTCATGCAGCCGGGCAATTACGCATGAATTTTTGATCGATTCGCGTTGAAAATTTGATAAGCCGTGTTTAAGTTGCGCATGCGAGCTTTTAATCAACCCGCAGCATTCTTGACTCAGCAGTAGGTGCGACTTTGTCTATATAAAAAAGTCCATGGATTACAGGTTAATCGTGGCCAGCATCAGGATTGAAGACCTTGTTACCTCCTTTTTGAGAGTTCGTATTAGCTTTCTAATTATATGACTTTTCAATGTCTTCATATGCCACTAAAATCAACCGCGTCGCACTTTGTGAGCCCGGGGCGACAGTCGCTTCGATTAAGTCCGCAATCGACCATCGATGACGTCGATGGAGAAGCCGCAGCGGCAGCCGCAACTAAATAACATTATAATTCAATAAGGAACCCCCCAGACCGGGAGGAGCCTCGAAGATCGCCTGAGTAATGGCAATGCAGCTGCGAGTTGATTTCGATACCGATGCCTTACCGACCGAGTCGGGCCAATTGCACCAGCGATGAAGCAGCAGCAGCAGCAGCAGCCAGGCTGTCTGCAGCGGCTATGTGAGCAAATTGTTGTTATTGCCGCCGATGTTGGCCAGCAATTGCAGAAATCATCAGAGGGGCCTGCAACGTGTAATTTCCATCTCTGATGGTGGCAGTTTGAACAAAGGTCGCAGCGGGATGGGAACGGTGGAGCCGGCGGCTATCTTCTTTGAGGTCGGCAGTCGGCCGTTTTAAGCAAGCGTAAAAATATGCTCAAACGTCGGTCGACGGATTTGAAAATGTGGATCGCAGAAATGTGATTACAATGGGGTATATTGATTATTTATTAAGGAAGGCTTTTGGATGATTGTCGAAAGGCGATCAGTAATCTGGTCCTGCTGCAATGGCTTGATCAGGTTGCACAAATTGAATGTTATTTTACAAAATGCGCGCACGTAGTTAGTATACGTGCCGTGTTCAATTGCAGAAGACGACTAAGTCCTGACCCAGCAGATGGGGGGATCGGGTGGAGCAGGGTGAAGCAGGGTGAAGCAGGGTGAAGGAGGGTAGTGAGGCCACAAGGCAGACTTGGCATAGCGCGCGAAGATTCTTTGATCATTTTACGCTGATTTGCCGGCACACACAGTCACTGACACCCGATGATCTTTAGCATATTTTACGCTCAACTTGTGATCAAACCGTAACTTTGGTGTCGTACCTGCTCGAGGAAGCGGCCACCAGGGCGGATGACTCACGGAACTCACGGAACTTTCGGCTGCAGCATTCATCTGGTAACTAGCCAGCCGACTCTGATATATTTGCATACTGGCATAGCTTGGGAAAGTTGGCGATGGGGTCGGATTGGCTTAGGAGCTGGGGACTAAGATGGAAATGTTATGCGATACCTCTTGTGGCTGGTGTGTGTAGTGCCATTTCTGTACACCGCTTTTCCTTGGCTTATATTTTATTATTTTTATCTTTATTGCCATTGTTAATGTGGACGCTGGCAAAGTTATTATACCCGTTACTCGTAGAGTAAAAGGGTATACTAGATTCGTTGAAAAGTATGTAACAGGCAGAAGGAAGCGTTTCCGACCATATAAAGTATATATATTCTTGATCAGGATCAATAGCCGAGTCGATCTGGCCATGTCCGTCTGTCCGTGCGTATGAACGTCGAGATCTCAGGAACTACAAAAGCTAAAATGTATTTAATCATATGCACCCCGCACCCTGCACCCCGCACCCCGCACCCCGCACCCCGCACCCCGCACCCCGCACCCCGTATACCCCGCACCCCTTATTTTAATATTATTTTTCATATTATTTAATTATAAAATATAATTATAAAAATGATTTTAGAATAACATTTTTAGCATTTAGCACCCCGCACCAAAAACTGTCAGTGTGGAAATTTCTCCTTTGCACTTCCACCAGCTGAGTAACGGGTATCAGATAGTCGAGAAACTCGACTACAGCGTTCTCTCTTGTTTTCTGTTATTTTCTGACTTGCAGAGCTCTGTGCTTGTTTTGATCTTTTGCCGACGCGCCAACTGGGATTTGTAATTGTAATTGTAGCCGTATTGTAGCCTCGGCAAGTCCGACTTGAACACTTTCGAGTTGATTCGCATACAGTTTTCTTCGCCAGCTTTTCTATTGGTAGAAAAGCGAGACAAGCGTTTCGTATTATTTCAATTGTTGGTAGTTTCCACTATTTGTGAAGGTGCCTGTAACTGCAAAGCTCAATCCGTAACTTAAACCAAGGTTAAGGTCTGGCAGCAGCCAATTTGTTGGCCAAAATGTTGTTTAATAAGATACGACTTACTCACTGATTTAGGATAGAATATGGAAAATACCCCCAAAGCAAGCCAGCAGCAGCGGAAAATAGAAAACTCTGTGAACGTGTGGGAAAAGAAATTTCCACGGATTGCAGAGCGCAACCTCTTCTTCACCCCGTATATGCAGTCTATACAAACAACCCAATCATTCAAATGAATTATATTTCGCGCCATTGAAAGTGATTCCCTGGGCAGGAAGGGCGAATGAAATCAGTATGTGAAAGGATGTAGAAAACGCTATCGAGCGGGCAGGGGATGCGTAGAATGTAGGATGTGTGGCACAGCAGCACCACCATCGCTGCCAACTGCTAGCTGATAGGCGCGCAAATTGGCGTGAAGCGTGCAGAAATCACGGGAAAAGGACAAAGACGGGAGCATTATTTTTCAACAAATCTAAAATGAAACATTTTTTGACACTTTTTTTGCTGCCATTCTCCCCCTAGCAGCTGCCATGCGCTGATCCTGGCCATGAAAAGCGGCCCAGCCTAGGCAAGTTCCATGCAGGCCATGCGTCCAAGTGTCAGAACAGGACGAGGTGACGGGAGCGGGCTGCAGCTTGCTTAGCGAAAGTAAGGATTATTTTCACGCTTATTTCGAAATGCTCGGTGGATGTTTGCTTTTGGCGGTTATAAACGCTTGGTGTGTCCGAGCTCGCGCTTGAGCTGAATGTTGAGGGTTGAACATTCCATACTTATTTCTTCCCTTGCGGCAGCCATTATGAATTGCAACTATCCCTGCAAGAAGTTGTGGAGCTGGGACTATTTCTTCCCTGCGAAAAGCTGATGCATTGCGGTTTACCTGTGGATCATTGAGTAAGGGCAATATGCAAGGAAAGAAGTTGGATATTTTAAATAATCAATTTAAACGGATACCTACACAATCCCTTCCGGATTGGGTGGCTCGTCATTGAGCATTTGACTAAAGGAAAACTTATAATGAAACAGTGCAAAATAATTCCCCATGACCAAGTAGAATTTGTTTCGCCCAAGTAGGTGACATGAAAAAGTCGTTGGGGTGGCCATATTTTTCTGTACCTTTTCTTTGGCAGATTCGCATCCAAGATTGCGCATGGAAATAAGCCTAAGCTGAAAATCCAATAAAAACTAATAAATATTTTCAAACCGTGCCAAGTGCCTTTTGGGTGCAAGGATAAAAGGGAGATCTTGATCTTAGCAGGTTTTCTGACTCCGCAGGCGCAAGAAATTGTGTCAGTGCAAAAGTAAATCCTTTCCTTTCTGGGCCAACATGACTTCTGGCCATGTAGGCGTTTACTCGTCTTAGCACCCTCTCGGGCAACTAATCCGCATTCATTCGGGTTCAAGGCAGACGAACGGGATCAGTGCCGGTCTCCGTCCCGTCGTCTTTTTGGCCATCTGAATTTGTCTGATGAGTTCATCTGCTCACCCTCCTCCGGCTCTTGAACTTGGTCCCCTTTAAATTCTGTTGCTTTTGTCGCCGACTTTGCCGATTCTGCGGTCTCCTACGAGGATGTGTAACAAGTGTACAAGGATAATCCGCTGCACACGCGCAACTCACGAACTCAACATTTCCTAAGGCTTTCCGTCGCTCCTTACCCTCTTCTTTTCCCACACGCTTGACCAAATAAATAAATTGTAATCTGCTTTTGTGTTTGATTTCAATCAAAATGCAGCCACGCCCACGTTGCCTGCGGCACAGGTCTCGTTTCCTTGACTCGCTCCGCATTCTTTTCTTCTTCATCTCTGCGGTCTCATCGGATTCAGGTGCAAAAGTTCCAACATAATCTTGGCCTCGGATGAGCCAACTCAACGTTTGACAACATGCCGTTTTCTTGTCGTTTCTCGCCAGAATGTTTTTGTCCGTTGATCGCGCTGATCTATATAATCGGATATTCGGATATACTTGCCTGACTTCGGAGGAATTTTAGAGTGCTCGGCAGGAAGGGCCTAGGAAGGTCTTGAAAATATTTTGGTGGATTTTGATTTTGCGACAATTTATGGATTAACTTTGTGATCAGCTTGAACCATTTGTGGACTTGTGAATGAACTGGTAAGCAGTTGGAAATTCTCAGAAAGTAGGAAACATGACGTTTATATTGAAGGTATTCCAAGAGTACAAAAAATCGCATAAGTTTGATCGCTTAGCGATCGCTTAGAGATCGCAATGATCGTTTACAAGTCTGCGCAGAATCGAAAAGGCTTAGCTGTATTGCCGTTAGTCTTCTCTTTGTAGTTAAGCCGACAAATCAGCGCAATGCTTGCCAATTTGTATTTATATCAGCAACCAATCGACATGATCGCAACCTCAATCCACGGGCCAACACACAGAGCACAAAACACTCTGAGAAAGGCCGCCCCAAGTGATCTCCGTCCTATGAATCACTCGCACCAACAAGTCTTACAATATAACATATTTCTGAGCCGGTCTCGGCTGATCCCCCGCAAAAGGAAGCAGTTGTGCGGCGGTACCTCAAGGTAAGTCCATAGCAAATCAGATACAAGATTAGGTGTTCCAATGAAAAATCTTCTCTAATTAAACAAACAAAAAATAAGCTATTTTGCTAAGTTTCGACTGCTTTTGCCTTACAATCGATAGAAAGTAGAAATATTTTTAATTGAATTTTAGTAATTGATTAGGAACTTTTAATTTTGAAATAACAAGTATTATCCACTCATTCTGCCATTTTTAAATCGGGAGTCGTGAGCCACAGGGAATGTCAGGGATGGAAGGCAGTCTGGAAAAATCTCCATTTTCTCGAAACATCGCATAGGTGATCTATTTGTCACGTGACGGTCAATGAATAGTGGAAAAAATACGAAAAATAAAGTATTGGCTATAACATTGTGCAAAACAACTCTCTTCTTCAGCAGCCCGGGGACTTACTTAATCCTGAAACGCCGTTGGTTCTGTGATTGGATTTAACTTCACACATCGTAGGAGGGTACATGAGAACGGTTTTATTGTTTCCCCAATTAGTTCCGATTGGGAGAGCGAATATGGCAGGATTCCCGGACCATACGGAGGATCGTCAGTTGCTATGATGATTTCGATTTATTGTGTTACTCATTTACAGCAGATCAGCGACGGCCCTGGTGATCGCATTGTGGACTGGCCTAAGTTTAAGCCATAAACGAGATGAAGGAGGATAACGAAGCCACATCTGCCGCCTCGGCGATTGGTTTCGCCTCAATGGCATCACCACCTACTTGCCACATTAGCACGATGCATTGTTTTTGTCGTGCGCCCATATATTAGTGACCTGCAGCCAGACCATAAAAATTATACTGGGAGGAAGTTATAAGTGTTTTTTTCTTGGTAACTGATAGCCACAAGCTTCCTTTAATTCGCATTTTTCTAAATTCATGCAACAAGACTAATAATCGGCAGCATTTTTCACTATCGACCAGAGTTCTTTTTCTTTAACTAAATATTTAAATGTTGCGTTTTTTCGTGTTTCTTAATGTATGGATACGCAGCGTAAATACTTACTGGGAAAAAACTCGCTGCCCGTTATACTTTTTCTCTTACCCTCTCTGTTATTCGGCCGCCCTACAACAATATAATAATTTTATCATGAATGCTTAGTAACGCCCACCACGAACACGCCCCTCTTGCCCAAAGCTCAGAAAAAACACAACGCGGCCGTGCCTCCAATCTCGGAAGAGTGAGCGAGGCCCGTACGTGCTGTCATCGATCGCGATCTTAAAACCAGGCGAGTATGACTATGGAGATGAGCGAAGTCCGAGAAGCGAAGCCCCGTCAGGTGATAAAGCTGCAACAGTTGGGCAGGAAAGCCAGGCAAGCCACTGATGCAAGCCCAAACGTGATTACAGACTTTGGGTTTATAAACATCGAGTGGCTCTAAGCCTGGGTCGCCCTGCATCTGCTCCTGGTGCAGGCTTTAGCGGCCCTCCTGTTGCGTTGCAATTACGGCGCGTGCAGCCAACGCCTGGCCCTGCCTCCCTTGGCAGAATGCTGCCCCTGCTGCTTACTGGTGCGGCACATGATGAATTCTTATTAGCTGTCTCTGGCCGCGGCAACTTCAACCGATCGGCTTCCTCATAACTTGTACTCTATTTCTCTTGCTTTTGCTCCTCGCCTTCGGTGGGATCAAAATTTGGATCCATTCCCAGTTTGCTGCCTGGCTGTCTGCCCTGGTCACCCGAACTTAAACAACATATCAGTTGGCAGGGATCAGACCATTTTCTGCATTTCTAAACTACACCTAAGGCAAACGCGCAAATTCTCAATGGAATTTGCGCAGAGTTCGCCAATCGATGATTAAAAGAACTTCAGGGAACCTGCTTTATTTTAAATATATAAATGAATTTAGTGACGATTTATTTTTTGATGCGAAAATGTGCCAAATATTATTTTCCCATGCTTTGTAGTAACTGGCAACTGTAGTGTAAAATGTGCAGCCGATAAGTGAAACTAACGATGATATCCCGGAAGTTTTTCAACTTTTCCAAAATGGATTACAATCGAAAAGAACAAAGCTTGCATCCTTTTTAATTTGCTATTTTATTAGAAGTGCAACGAGGTATGACAGTCCATATATGCACCGTCAAATAAACATAATTCTAATAATTTGTTAAAAGTTACTAAAATAGATACATTACATTTAATACAATTTGTTCATCAATTAAGCGTTTGCAGTTTCATCACTCGTTAAGGTCCACACCTTCCCCATTTACCTGAATGGTAATTTGGTCAGTGTGTCCGCTGTCCTCTGACTCTCTCTCCCGATGCAACTGCCGACGGGACGCAGGGGCTCCTCCTCGCCTAGGAAGTGAGCGCAAGGATATTTCATCGCTCTCGCGCCTCATGAATCGTCGCCGAGTCCTGGCGAAGTCAAAGCTTTCACGCTGCCGCTGCCGCGATTGGGCGTGGGCGGCGTCTGTCAACTGCTGCAAAGCCTGCGAGGAGTTGGAGCGCTGCAGCTGGGCGACTTCGCTATGGAGCTGCGGCTGACCTTGGCTAGATGCCGGCACAGGAGGCTGGCGTTGGCGACCCCCAAAGCATCCAGTTGAGTAGCGCCCATCCGCTGATCGCGATCGCCGGTGGCGTGCCGACTCCCGCGCACTAAGAAGTTGCTTTAAGGAAATAGTACTTGAGTACAAACCTCGGGGGTAATTAAATCATTTTTCAGTTGATTACCTGCTGCATTTCATCCTTGCGCATGCGGCGCAGTCCCTGCTGCTCCTCGAGTTTATTGCTCATCAGGCTCATCCAATCACGGGCTTGTCTGAGCGATAGGGAGCTCTGAGATCGTTCGGGTAACCGAGTCGGGAACAGCGTTTCGCGGGCTCCCACAACACTACCGCTGTCGAGGACAAATACTCGCGGAAAGTCTACTACAAAGTCGCGGCTTCGAATAAGGTCCGCCAAAGCACTAGGCCTGGTTTGCGCTGATCCAGCCACAGGCTCCGCAGACTCGTCCCGTGCCTCCACAACTGCCAGACCCTGCGGGGGATCAGGCTGATATTCCAGAATACTTTCCTCGCTGCCTAAAAACTGTAAGACAAAAACCATCTAGTTTTGGTTTGGCTCTGAGAAATCTGAGGAGCGGTTCTATATTCAAAAAGCGGTTCATTAGGTAAATTCTCAAAATTCAATATGTTTATTGGGGTTGTTCCTTAAAATGTTTGAGTCCATAATATGTTGAAGGTGTCTAGCACAGATAATGTATGAATACCTTTCGGATACCTTTGCCGATCAGCATGGTCTTGTTTCAAAGTTGGTGGTAAAGCAAATAACAAATTCATGAAACATGAATCTATAACCGAAACTACTCGGGGAATCCTTCTAAAACTCAAAAGTTATAATAGCACATCTAAAAAAGGTCATAAAACAATTATTAATAATTTATTTTTAAGCATAAAAACTTAAAAAAATAAATGCAAACAAACGCAAAGTAAATAAAGTTGTTTCATTCTTTATTTAATTTGAATAACTAAAAGCAAATACTTTGGCACCTTTTATATTACAGTAGTCATTAGTTCATAATGTGCGCTGAGTGCGATTTGTGTAGCCTTTTATATGTGACTAGCAACACAGTCGCTCATTTATTGCATTTACCATTACTTTTCCTACAGCTATCAGATATAGTCATTGTTTATAATTGTATTGGTATTGAATTTGAAGTAGGCATAGTTATTGTAGTACATACTCGCAAGTCATTTTCATTGCCTACTTTTATCGACAATTGTAAGTCTTACATAGAACTTAAACATATGCTTAAACCGTACGCGATTTAAGTGTATTCATGATTCCGTTTTCAAGTTGAACTTCTAGCGGTATTTTCTATTGTTGCTTAAATACATGTAAATGTGCGTGGGGTTTTTGTAAATAACTAAAATGGAAGTCTTCGTATCAGCTTTTTTAAGTACACTGCTCTTAAATGAGTTTATTTACACATGAGTGAATATATCCATAAGCTTTTTCATTACCTTAATCGGTATCAGCACTTTTAATTAAGTAAACCGAGGTGTACGTTAATCTTAGTAATCATGTTAAAACCAGTCAATGGCATGATCTGTTACACTACGTCCATTGGCGGGCATTACAAAATATAGGCTACACATTTGCAAAATCTATGAACCTAATCTGTACCGAAATTCATATTGACTACGTACAGAGTCTTACATGTTAAAATAATACAAAATTCGATTAGGGCTGAAAAGAACCCTGGACTCCATGGGCGGGTTTGCGTCAATTTTACTATACAAATTCCGATGCAAGGACCTCACTAAAGGAATATGAAAATTGGTCTGGTGGTATAGCTGGCTATAGCTAACTATAGCTGACTATTGAATACACGCGTTTTTATGTACAGAGTAAGCTGAACTTTGTACCTAAGCCTTATTCGTGGGTAGTTGGCGATATTTTAGACGTCGGTCACCTGATGACTGGCAGTGATTGCGTGCGGCACTGTGGCGGGAGCGGAGTTGCGTCTGCCGCGCTCCGCTGCCGCCTGCTGCGGGTGGGGTTGATACGCAAGTGGCGGTAGCTGCTGCTGGACACTACTGCTAGGACTACGACTACGCGGGAGATAGTGACTAGGAGCGAAACTACTCATGTTGCTGGCCTGGAGCTGCTGCAGGGGCTGCGGCCCCTGCGGTACGGCCACCATTATGACGGGCACCTCCTCTATGGAGGCGATTTGCGCTGTATGCTGCGGGCTGGGGGTTTGATAGATTTGGTCACCCACCACGTATCCATAGAACTTCAGGACGTCGAGCTTGCACATGGGACAGGTTCGATGCTCTATGAGCCACGGATCTATGCAGTTTTTATGGAACTCGTGCCTTAAATTAAGAAGTCAAATGGTATTTCTGTTGGAAGCTTGAAGAACTGGATTCTTACTTGCACGGCAGTATCCGTATGGTGTCCGTGGGCTTATAGGCCTCGATGCATATAGCACAGCAGTCGCTATCCAAGTCCTTCTCATCGCTGATTTTTCCGGTTTTCGTTGGAATCTTCATGATAGCCTTCTTGGTAACAGAGCAAAGATTGCGCTACATCGGCCAAAGGGTGGATTAATTTATGTATTTGTTTATCAAGAGAGGGCTTACCGATTGTTGGTCCTTTGCCTGCATGTAACGGAACCTCTGGATATAGTAGAAGATGAGCCATACCAGAGATATAATCATCAAAACAATAAATGAAATCGACACAAACAGCACTGATGTTCTGAAATATAAACGGAAAAAAAGTCAAGTATTTAGCTTAAGTTCACTAAGTTTAAGTTGACGAGAATATACCCAAACTCAGACTGAGTAATAAAACATAAATCTTTACAAATTTCCGAAACATGGACTAGGATTCACAGACTCGCTTGTCGAATAACTAGTTCTCAAGCTTTTGAGGGATCAAATATTATATTACTTTTCTGACTAACATATTGCTACCAATAATTGTCAAAAGAGTATTTCATCTATGACAATAAAATACCTGCTTTACCGACGTTATTGTGGTAAAGCAGTTTTTTCTTGGACTGTCACTAGTGGTGCATTAGACAACAGAGATGAACAAGGGGACGTAGCTCAGTGGTAGAGCGCTCGCTTCGCATGTGAGAAGTCCCGGGTTCAAACCCCGGCGTCTCCATCTGTTGTTTAAAGGTCAACGTGCTATTTTTTTCCCGAATACCAAATTTAGATATAGATCATTTTAACAAATTATTCATGACTCAGACCGAACCGTGTTTTTATTTGGTATATTATTTGGATTTATTCATGAAGTATTCTACTTTGACCTACAGAGATCACATAAAATAAGAAACCGAATATCAATAGTGTTAAACGTAACGTTACACTACAGTTTGACAGTCACATTATGTTACATTTTAGAACAGTTTTGAGGATTTGACAAGGAATTTGAAAGTACTGCTTTACCGACGTTATATTAAGCAGTTTTAGCGCAGTAGTGAAAGTGGTTCTGATTTCAGTTGACAATAGGTCAGAACAAAGCCGCAAGGGGACGTAGCTCAGTGGTAGAGCGCTCGCTTCGCATGTGAGAAGTCCCGGGTTCAAACCCCGGCGTCTCCAGCAGCAGATATGTCAATCTCTACTTTATATTTTTTTTGGAACTTGGTTTTACAAGTTAGTTGGATAAACCCGATCTCTGTAAGCAATATTTTGCAATTTCGGCTACCGAAATTACCGAGCGTTTAAAAGTATTGAATAATTGTGACATTTAAATCAAAATTATATTAGTAACCTGTTTGAAGGATTAGACTGATATTTATGTGCTTCTATGGGGACGTAGCTCAGTGGTAGAGCGCTCGCTTCGCATGTGAGAAGTCCCGGGTTCAAACCCCGGCGTCTCCAAGATAAGCAGGAGTAACTTTGTTTTGAATTCTTTTTTGCTTTGAAGTTAATAGGATGGAGCTTACCTATTTAAGCTGCTTACGGTGCGAACACCTCGACGTCCTTCGATGATCGAAATAGTTACGTTATAGCCCTTATCAAGAGTCATAGCCAGGTCTTGGCCAATGTTTTGATAAGTTATCACTGCGGCTATGTTTCCTGGGAAAAAAGTGTAATTTGATGAGCAGGCTGATAGATTGAATACTACGGCTGAAGCTCACTTGTTTTGCCCTTGATCTGCATCTTCTCCAGCTGCATTACTTGCTTGTCGTTGTAGATAATAACACCAGCAGCATTTTGCTGGTAGACATGCTTAACTTTTTCCTCAAAGGTGCAGCGTCCCCGTCGAACCAAAGCGATCCAGGTCTCCCCCTTATCTGGTGTGGGTGCTCCCAGGGTTCCACGTATGTATGGTGTGCACGCGTAATCGTCACTAAAGTTGTCCGTGGCGCTGATGTGGACCAAACGTCCCGTTACGTTCAACACCTTGCCCTCCCCGTATCTAGCCTGTTCCTGGGCGAATTCCATGTTGCACAGCATGTTGCCATGCTCAACATACGACCAGTTAAGGAAGGCGTAGTTATATACGTCCACAGCAATACGATCTTCCATGCCGGAGAAGCTGTGCGTGCCGTTGCCTGGTCTAAAGTAACGCTCCAAGTCCTGATTTGCGATGGACATGGCCGCCACTAAGGTAGTGGTCGTTGCAGGGGAAGTGAAAGGCGGGAGTCCTCCGAACAGCAAAACAAGGCATGCGAGTAGGAGCGTTTTCCGTAAATACATGACGCAGGACTGTATCAGCTGTTTTCTATTTTAATCAGAATGTCGCATTTGCCTCTTAGCGTTGTGGTACGGAAACTAAAACGAGAAAGACGAATTGAGTTAGACCAAATTTTTATTATATATTTATGAGGTTCTTTTTTAATACTTTTACAGCTACGCGCATTATGAGGTATGCACAGTCATTTCAGTTATTTGTCTAATTTAAGTCAAGTCTATTTGACTTATGTTCTGCAAAAAAAACCGTTTATTGTCAAATAAAATCAAATAGTGGTCCAAGTGTTCAAAGTTATAACTTGTTAAGCTCAGAAAAAAATTCCCTTTTTGACTGGGACCATATTTTTTAATTTTTAATTTAAAATTGGCTTGAAAGGTTTTAGGATCATCAAAAAAGTGTCGTTCGTTTAGATAGCCAGCAAAACAAAACATATGGCATTCCACTTTTGGACAACTATTTTTACTCCAATCGAAAAAAACGTATTATTTTTATCAAAAAATCGCAACAAAAGTTGTTGTAAAAAATCGGATATTTTCAATCGGCGTTTTTCCCATAACTTGGCCAAAAATGGCCGCACAGCTAAAATAAAGACTGTTTTGTGCTGCTAATAAACATAGCTAACTATGACTATCCCTACTTTTTCGGTTTTCGTAAAAAAAAAATTTGACAATTTTTGCATTTTCGATTGGGGGTATGTACCATCATCAGAAATTGCAAAAAATAGCAAAAAATTAGCATTTCAATGTATGTACATGGATCGATAGGGAATTTTGTTACGAATTCAACGAGCTATGGCATTCCACTTTTGGACAACTATTTTTACTCCAATCGAAAAAAAACGTATTACTTTTTATCAAAAAATCGCAACAAAAGTTGTAAAAAATCGGATATTTTCAATCGGCGTTTTTCCCATAACTTGGCCAAAAATGGCCGCACAGCTAAAATAAAGACTGTTTTGTGCTGCTAATAAACATAGCTAACTATGTCTATCCCTACTTTTTCGGTTTTCGTAAAAAAAAAAATTGGACAATTTTTGCATTTTCGATTGGGGGTATGTACCATCATCAAAATTTGCGAAAAATAGCAAAAAATTAGCATTTCAGTGTATGTAACTACATGAATCGATAGGGAATTTTGTTACGAATTCAACGAGCTATGGCATTCCACTTTTGGACAACTATTTTTACTCCAATCGAAAAAAAACGTATCATTTTTATCAAAAAATCGCAACAAAAGTTGTTGTAAAAAATCGGATATTTTCAATCGGCGTTTTTCCCATAACTTGGCCAAAAATGGCCGCACAGCTAAAATAAAGACTGTTTTGTGCTGCTAATAAACATAGCTAACTATGACTATCCCTACTTTTTCGGTTTTCGTAAAAAAAAATTTGACAATTTTTGCATTTTCGATTGGGGGTATGGTACCATCATCAAAAATTGCAAAAAATAGCAAAAAATTAGCATTTCAATGTATGTACATGGATCGATAGGGAATTTTGTTACGAATTCAACGAGCTATGGCATTCCACTTTTGGACAACTATTTTTACTCCAATCGAAAAAAAACGTATTATTTTTATCAAAAAATCGAAACAAAAGTTGTAAAAAATCGGATATTTTCAATCGGCGTTTTTCCCATAACTTGGCCAAAAATGGCCGCACAGCTAAAATAAAGACTGTTTTGTGCTGCTAATAAACATAGCTAACTATGTCTATCCCTACTTTTTCGGTTTTCGTAAAAAAAAAATTTGACAATTTTTGCATTTTCGATTGGGGGTATGTACCATCATCAAAATTTGCGAAAAACAGCAAAAAATTAGCATTTCAATGTATGTACATGGATCGATAGGGAATTTTGTTACGAATTCAACGAGCTATGGCATTCCACTTTTGGACAACTATTTTTACTCCAATCGAAAAAAAACGTATTATTTTTATCAAAAAATCGAAACAAAAGTTGTAAAAAATCGGATATTTTCAATCGGCGTTTTTCCCATAACTTGGCCAAAAATGGCCGCACAGCTAAAATAAAGACTGTTTTGTGCTGCTAATAAACATAGCTAACTATGTCTATCCCTACTTTTTCGGTTTTCGTAAAAAAAAAATTTGACAATTTTTGCATTTTCGATTGGGGGTATGTACCATCATCAAAATTTGCGAAAAACAGCAAAAAATTAGCATTTCAATGTATGTACATGGATCGATAGGGAATTTTGTTACGAATTCAACGAGCTATGGCATTCCACTTTTGGACAACTATTTTTACTCCAATCGAAAAAAAACGTATTATTTTTATCAAAAAATCGCAACAAAAGTTGTTGTAAAAGATCGGATATTTTCAATCGGCGTTTTTCCCATAACTTGGCCAAAAACGGCCGCACAGCTAAAATTAAGACTGTTTTGTGCTGCTAATAAACATAGCTAACTATGACTATCCCTACTTTTTCGGTTTTCGTAAAAAAAAAATTTGACAATTTTTGCATTTTCGATTGGGGGTATGGTACCATCATCAAAAATTGCAAAAAATAGCAAAAAATTAGCATTTCAATGTATGTACATGGATCGATAGGGAATTTTGTTACGAATTCAACGAGCTATGGCATTCCACTTTTGGACAACTATTTTTACTCCAATCGAAAAAAAACGTATTATTTTTATCAAAAAATCGAAACAAAAGTTGTAAAAAATCGGATATTTTCAATCGGCGTTTTTCCCATAACTTGGCCAAAAATGGCCGCACAGCTAAAATAAAGACTGTTTTGTGCTGCTAATAAACATAGCTAACTATGTCTATCCCTACTTTTTCGGTTTTCGTAAAAAAAAAATTTGACAATTTTTGCATTTTCGATTGGGGGTATGTACCATCATCAAAATTTGCGAAAAACAGCAAAAAATTAGCATTTCAATGTATGTACATGGATCGATAGGGAATTTTGTTACGAATTCAACGAGCTATGGCATTCCACTTTTGGACAACTATTTTTACTCCAATCGAAAAAAAACGTATTATTTTTATCAAAAAATCGAAACAAAAGTTGTAAAAAATCGGATATTTTCAATCGGCGTTTTTCCCATAACTTGGCCAAAAATGGCCGCACAGCTAAAATAAAGACTGTTTTGTGCTGCTAATAAACATAGCTAACTATGTCTATCCCTACTTTTTCGGTTTTCGTAAAAAAAAAATTTGACAATTTTTGCATTTTCGATTGGGGGTATGTACCATCATCAAAATTTGCGAAAAACAGCAAAAAATTAGCATTTCAATGTATGTACATGGATCGATAGGGAATTTTGTTACGAATTCAACGAGCTATGGCATTCCACTTTTGGACAACTATTTTTACTCCAATCGAAAAAAAACGTATTATTTTTATCAAAAAATCGCAACAAAAGTTGTTGTAAAAGATCGGATATTTTCAATCGGCGTTTTTCCCATAACTTGGCCAAAAACGGCCGCACAGCTAAAATTAAGACTGTTTTGTGCTGCTAATAAACATTTGCTGTTTTCAGCGCTATAGAAAAAAAACGGATTATTTTTTATCAAAAAATCGGAAACAAATTTTCTGTTTGCTAAAATAAAAATTAATTTGTTTTATGTTAAAACATAGTACGAACATGGCAATCATAATTTTTTTCACCTTTCCGTTTGTGCGCCTTTCGGGTATAACGACGTAAAATCGTCGGTCCCTTGAAAGTCGCTATAACCGGATTCTACTGTATCATATTTGCGTTTACAAGTTGTCGTTTTGGGGGCAAGAAACGTACAAATATAAACATTGGTCGTTGTTTTCTTTCTTGGCGAATCTTAAATAAAGGAATATACAAAAATATAAGGATATTGTATATTCCACAACCAGTCTGTATATGTATGTATATACAATGGGATTTTTTATTTTTAATATTTTGTTCATAGGGACAATAGCAAGTTTGTTTGTGTGCTCTCAAAACGCTTAGTAGTTAATAAAACATGAAGCGTAATAGAACAAAACTTTATTATTGAAGGCTAAAAATATATCTGAGCTTTCTTACAATAATAAAATTGGTGGTGCACGATGCGGCTATTGTACTTCCGTTTGATTATTTTTTATAAACTTTGGCAGTTTGCCAGGGCAAAATGGAACTTGTAATTGCAAGACAATTATTGTCTACTACCTCAATTTAAAATGATCCACAGGTGGTTTGTTTGTTAGGTAGAATGTTTTGGCTTGAGCGGACTTTAACCAATACATTTAGATTCATTAGCTTATTAAAGACTACTGCTAAAACATATTTCAACCTGCCTTTCGACAAACTACTTTTATATAAACACTAAAACTAGTTTATTTCCATAAACGAATATAGGAACTGCCGATACGAATATTTAATTTTTTTTTTTGTACCTTTTTATAGCAAAACGTGATTTGCAAAAACGTGCCTCGCGAACAATAATAACTTAGGTTAATTTTCATGTTTGTTTCCCGTATACAAATACACGAGAGTATCTAGTTGGTATGTATTTACATCTGTTTGCATATAACCCTGCTTTCTCGGCGACATTAAACTGCAAAAATCTGAATAATGAACAATGCACTGATTTGTCCCTAACTGATCCATTGCGTACAGTACAAGTATGAATGTAATACTTGCAGATTCACATGAGCTCAATAATCACATAATTTTCATACAGTTTCAAAGGTAAGAGGTTCACTTTGGTTCACATTGTCTCTGCCTTGCTAAGGGCCGCTTTGTACAAGGAGCAATCCTAAATGAGCATAGGAGTTTTAACTGCAAGGTCATTTTGGGGCCAGATATTTGGATCAAGGGCACTAAGAAAATGAGCTTGGATTAATTAAAGAAATGCTTTGGGAATGAGCGCCTGAGTCGTTTTGTATCCTTGAGTTGCGGCCAAAAAGGACTCGGCGAAACGAGCACCATAATGAGGTACAGCCTTGTAAGTATTTATAATGCACTTTTTGACTCGGAGACAAAACCAATAACAGCCATGACGTATCAAGAACATAACTGCCGAAAAAATCAAGTCTCTCGGAAACTCACTTCCAGTAAATTGCTTCTGGTAGTGCTGGAAGCCCTGGTAGTCAGAGAGTCAGAGTGCAGGTAGACCACAAGACACGGTCATAAAAATATTAACACCAGGTACTTGGTGCCGTGTTCCCCCAGTCACGTTTTTGAAGCGGGGTCGCTGCGATTCACTGCCGAGTTGTTATTCTTCTAGTGTTTGTCGTATCCCTAAGTGCGCCAGTCAGAGAGAGGGAAGGAACATGTGTAAGCCAGCGCCGGCAACGGCGTCATAAATCTTTGCACACCTTCCACGTGCTGTCCACCCACTACATGCCAGCCACTACCGCCCGCCACACCCCATGAACCCCTTCGCTGTCGGCGGTCGGAAGCAGGCTTGGATCGGCTTTTTCCATGCGCCCATCCATTCATTCCATTCATTAGCCACTCGTACGTCAGCAGTGTAAAAACGTGATTTCCGCTATTTCTCTGCTGGCTCTGTTTGAGCGTAATTGTTTGGCCAACTTTGGTTGTTTGCCGCTCTGATCAAAAATAAATATTAAATCGTTTCCCATTTCATTATAAAAGGCTTAACTTTTAGTATGAACGCAAATATCAGGTTGGTGATACCCGTTTTCTGTCCAGCAAGTTCATGACACGAAACATCGCAAAAGTCTTGAAGACCAAATCCGGATTTAGAATGGAGAGAGAGGCATCGCACAGCAGTTATTGACAATATCTCAGCACTTGTTGCAAACACGTGATTTCCACCACAATCTACTGGGTATCCATCCACCTTATCACCGTCATAAGAACACAGGAACACGCGTCAGAATATTTAGTATTTAGCACTTGGTAATTAGTGAGCGGTTCCCTTCATAGCAAACCCTCTCCACCCCCACCCAATTTGGCCATGGCAACGTGCTGGTGGCTTGCGATTTGCGTGCCGAGATTGCTAAACAATATTGATTTGTTTAGTACGGGGAGGTATTTATTCATCGCCAGTTTGAAGCCCCTTCACTGTGCCATCTCGTCTAGCATCAAACAATTCGCAGTTTTATCCAATTAGTGCGAAGAATTGGTTTTTGTTGGATGACATTTTTAGCCATATCAAATTCCACGCACACGTCTTATCGCTGTCTCCTCCTCGCAATGTTATTCCTTTTTCCTTTTCCTCTAGGCTCGCGCCATTCTGTGCTTGGCTTCGCTATTTTTGTTTCAAACATTTTATTCAATTATGTCAGACAAGGCAGAATATTTTTATTCAGCTTTGCTATGCCCATTCTCGGATGCAAATAGAAGTCTTGCCCGCAATTAATAAGCAAGGTGAGTAGGTCCAACTATCGATCTACTCAGCTTCCTGGTTCTGCCTCGCCATTCGACTGCCGCTGCTAATTGTGGGCAGCTTATTGAAATCAATAAAAATATAAAAAAAATCAAATATAACAAGAGAGAACGCTATAGTCGAGTTCCCCGACTATCTGATACCCGTTACTCAGCTAGTGGAAGGGAGAAGGAGAGTCTTAAACACAGTTTTTGCTGGTTTGTAGGCGTTATAGTGGGCGTGGCCAAAAGTTTTTTGGCAAATCGATAGAAGTTTACAAGACCAATACAAAAATGAAAAAATATCAAAACATTTTTCAAAAGTGTGGGCGTAGCAGCTTTGGGCGGTTTGTGGGCGTTAGAGTGGGCGTGGCAAAAAGTTTGTTGGCAAATCGATAGAAATTTACAAGACCAATACAAAAATGAAAAAATATCAAAACATTTTTCAAAAGTGTGGGCGTGACAGCTTTGGGCGGTTTGTGGGCGTTAGAGTGGGCGTGGCAAAAAGTTTTTTTGCAAATCGATAGAAATTTACAAGACCAATACAAAAATGAAAAAATATTAAAACATTTTTCCAAAATGTGGGCGTGGCAGTTTTGGGCGGTTTGTGGGCGTTAGAGTGGGCGTGGCAACCTGAATCGACAAACTTGCGCTGCGTCTATGTCCCTGGAGTCTGTATACTTAATCTCAACTTTCTAGCTTTTGTAGTTCCTGAGATCTCGACGTTCATACGGACAGACGGACAGACGGACAGACGGACAGACGGACAGACAGACGGACGGACAGACGGACATGGCCAGATCGACTCGGCTACTGATCCTGATCAAGAATATATATACTTTATATGGTCGGAAACGCTTCCTTCTGCCTGTTACATACTTTTCAACGAATCTAGTATACCCTTTTACTCTACGAGTAACGGGTATAAAAATAGCACAGATGATTTCTGGACTTTCTTCAAAAATGTGTCGATGTATTAATCAGTAGGTGCACTCTGCAGGGGAAAACAACGTGCTGAACTAGGGTCAGGGAATGTCAGGGTAAATGCTTTGCTCACCACTTAAGGACGCAGTTGTCACGGACTACCAAGGCATGCATACAAAGGCGGGGACTGCAGTACCGGTCCCGCCCAGGCATTTGTCGCCCTAATTAACGTCGCCCTGGGAAGTCAGGATCCGGCACAGACAGCGCCAAAGACAGCGGCCCACCAGAAAATATTGTTCTTTGTCTTTGCATGCAAATGCATCTCCTGCAGCGCCGTGATTGGGAATGGGGGCTTCGAAATAACGCCCTCCTGGAGTCTATGCTGGGGACTGGGGTAAGTGAGTCATGCTCGGAGTTGCTTGAGTCAGCGATGGGGAGATTTTATGAACTGGGTGTAGTGATGGGAAAATTAAAACCCATGAAGTCATTTAATTTAAAGTGCAATCAAATTAAACATACAAATTTAAACTGTTCAAAAATTTGGCTAATTACGAAGCAGAAAATAATATCTCGGCCATGTCTGCCATGTGATTAAACATACTTCTGTTCGAGTTGTCACAGCACAGCCGTCCGTTTTAATAATTTAAAGATTTTGAAGATCAACACATGCTATTATTTTCGTAAGACAAATTTGCGTTTTTCACGTATTCAGTGCAGGCAGTTTAAATACATAGCGATGTTGACCAGCGAAACCAATTGATGATCAATGGACACTTGCATTTGTTATTGTTCTGAATCTCCGAAAGCGTGAAAGTAATAAGAACTTAAAGAGACAAAAAAACTATTCTATGTCACACACGCTAGATTTCAGTAAATTGAGCAAGTCTAAACTGGCCTCAGCTGTGTAAATGCGGGGATAACTGACTTCAGTTCGAGTCACTGGCCCCAACAACGACAGACTTCGGTAGACAAAGGTCTTTGGACACACGGTTAGGAAGTGGCTCTCGCCAGCTAACGGCACTTGATTTTTAATTAATTCCCCGCTGCCAAGAGTTTTCTAGCACGCGTTTCTAATTTGTCTGATAAGTAAGGTGACGTAAAACTGGTCATTCATACACTTGCCACATTCATTCACATTGACCGTTTTCAGGCCAGAGCCTGACAGATCTGGTACATCTGGATCTGAACTAGTAGCCATCTGACTTTCCTGCAGTTATCATAGATATTTATAAGCAGAAGAGTATTTTTAACACTTTTGTGTATGCTCAAGGTGCTGCTAGAGCAGCGCTAACTCGCTTACAAAAAGCCACATGGCTCTAATGATAGAGAAAGTATTTAAGTTCAATCTTAAAAAACAGCTTAAAAACTGCAAAGATTGTTAAATCCCCAACCTGATATTTGCATAAATACTTACGTATGTAGTGGGCCAGTTAATTACGTCTAAGTGAGCTACATTTTCCAATGCTTTACTTTCGCTCCTTATCCGGATTATATCTTTCTTGTAGATCTCCACGAGTCTTCGCGATTTTGTTGATTTGTGCTTTCAAATTATTTAAACGTCATCTTAAAATATGTTGTGCAAGCCATGATAAATATTGGCTTGGAATAAATCGGCCTGATATAATTCCGAAGCAATATTAGTATATTCATAAAAGCGATTTAACAGTGGCCATAAAACCAAATAGGTATGTATTTATGTATGTACATACATCAATGATTATGGAAAAGTATATTCGCAACCAAAGGACGAAAAATGGAAAACTCAATTAGTTAATGCCATCAACACTTAGGGCTCGTTAAATTTTAACTAGAATGAACCGGTCACAGCTTAACTTATTTATCGCAATCATAAATAACAAGAACGTGACTATGTTGTTGTCTGCAGCAGTTAAAATCGCCACCGGCTACTACTGGTTCCAAAGAGCGAGTGCCTCATCCGTCCTCAGCCGGTTTTATATTTAGTAAACATATATTTTTGCACTGTTTGGCGCGTGCCTGAATGCCTTTCCCCGAAATGTCCAAAAATGATACCTCACCAGGAAATTTTCATTTGCAACTTGAAATATTATGCATGGATAATTAACACCAACAAATGTGTGTCTATGCGCTACAATAATTGAACTGTATTTTTCGAATTTTCTATGAATCAGATGACATACTTATGGCAAGCCAATTTTCCAACATTTCTGGATTGAGTTAAGAGAAAGAAATGTTAAAAGCGGATCAGCGGTCGCCAACTCACAATCAGGCGTTAAAACTCGAAGGTATACGTCGCGTGAAAGATGTTTGTCTAGTGAATAAAGAAAATCTTTAGATATTAAAATAATTGGGAGTGCATCGCGTTGCAAACTAAACACTTGTAAAAAAAGTGTTGGTGGAAGAAGAACTTTGTATGCAAACAATGATATCTACGACAGTGAAATGAATCCGTATTGGCGTTGGCTAATTGGGAGAACGACTGCTATGATTACAACGCAATTGTTTTTACTATTGGTCCATATCAACGCTGCTGAGATGGCGACTGATAAGGTGGTATCTGACATGCAAGCCGGAAGCGCTGCCGTTTTACTTTATCTCGCTTTATGTACGTATATACTTTCGCTATGCAAGCCACTTGCTCAACAAAGTATTCCACCCTTGGGTATGTCTCGTTTCCTCTATGATGAAAACATCCACTCCAGATGTTGGTCAATAGCATTATTTCGAAGTGACCCAATTAAAGAGGCTGTTGTAGACCAGTAACCCAAATTGCCATTTCAAACGAAAGTGTCCATGCCCCAGCCATTTTGACAATCTTGTGCAGTTATTGCAATCGTAGTTCTTTGCATTGAGAAACTCTTTTTCCACTCGCGTTTCTATTGCCAGTGGCATCCCTCCGGATATACATACAAGCGAAAAAGTTTGTAGCTGGAAATACATTAACAATAGACCGGAGACAAAAAAAAAACCATATGAGTAACAACAACAATTATCGGGTAAATGGGAGCTTGAGTTTTGGTTGAAACTGCGGATTGAAAAAGAACGCGCATGCGCTGCTCTTCTCACTAACCAGCGTGCAGACTTGTTTTCGGTAGCATTTAAAGGTTGGAAACATCTGACAATGACTCCTGCAGGACGAGAATATAAGCAGTACGAAGGAGTAGTCAACCGCTATAATTCAGTCCCAAACCAGTCAACATGTCAGCGTCCTTTAAGAGGAGGCAATCGGTTTTTGGATCCAATCGCGTTTCTGAATTAGAAGCAATCTGAACATCTGAACGCAAAGGAGTGGCTCGAGTTGGTTCCTGCGGAGAGGGAAAACATGCTCTGAGACCGCTGGGCGTTCGTTCTATTGATTTTTCCCAGGTTCTTTGTTTCCGTTGGCAGATTCACTCAGTATCCATGCTGTATAAAAATGCAGCATCTGATTCATTAAATTGCGTATTAGGTGTGGACAAAGGTTTGAAAACCAGACCTGCGATTTCACGAAAAGAAAAGTTTAAACTGCAGTCCAATCGAAATTAAACTTAAGGATATAGGAAATCTTATGATAGGTAACCTGTTGCATAAATTATCAGTTCCTCTGTGATCATTTTAACATAAATACATGTTTTATTTAGCATTAGTTCAAGTTGGCAGGCATTGACCTTTGCGAAAATTTTGAACGTGTGTTGCACAACTCTTTTCAAGCAGTATACCCTTACAGAGAAAAACAACTTTTTCCGTCATAGCCGAAAATTGAGCTATTCTGTTTAAATATGTAAATAAACTCACCTGAATATAAATTGTGGAAGCGAAACACTTTTTATAGAAGAGCTCAGTATTGTTGTGTCTTGCCTCTGCTGACGAAAAGTATTCAACACTCGAAGTATCCGAACTGGTTGTCGCTTTTGTTGCCTCAACAGCTGTTTCTACCCCCTCACACACGAATAACATAAATAAACAGCAGATACCTTCTTCTCTATAGCACGGCTGAAATATATCTGCACTTTTTAATTTTCTTGGCGCATTTTCGTAATAATTTTTGTTGAAGCTACTTTATCTATTTTGTTTTTGTTACGCGAACGCGATTGAAGTATATGTATTCATGTGTATTCTTTTAATAGACTGCCCCTGTAGCTCCAAGACACTGGCTGAAGCGCAGTTTTCTTTAGATATCACTTGTCAGGCTGCAGCTGAGCTAGTTCCGGCACAATTATTTATTCACTAAACAACTGACTAACGAGTTAAAAATGCAATTAGTACAGATCCGCAGATACGCGCCACCTGGAGCGCCAATATAGCAGTCGGATATCCGATTCGATGCAAGCACGGAAAAAGACTGATTCAGCGCTGTGAAAAAATTGAAACGCTGCCTGCTGTTAAAACAAAAACAGTGACAATTCCATTCCAATTTGATTCGACAAGCTAACTGAGATCCCAGGCGTTTCACCTTCACCTCGACGGAACACAGTGGAAACGGAACTGTTTAGCTGCTGCTCTCTAAAATGTACAAAGAGAAAAGAGAATTTCGAATCATCGAAATTGAAACTAAAATTTTATTCGAGTTCGAAGCTGAAACGAATTCTCAAATACAAACTTGTTATGGTTCGTGGCTCTGCTATCAGCAGAGAGGAAAAAGAAAAAAGAAGCTAAATAAAAATAATAACAATATAAATGGTACGATCTGAAAAAATCACTATTTTGTTTGGTCAATCATTACTCATTATTTGATACATCGTAATTCACACCGACTTCAAAGCAAATATTTGAATATATCTTTCTAAAAATCAACTACAATTTATTATATGCTATTAGGCTTTTATTTATCTACGCTGTATATAAAGTCCTGTATATAAAGGTGACGGAAAAGTTTACACTTTACATCCTTTCTGAAATATTTATATAGACTTGTAAGACTTTTAGAGCAGTTCCTTTAAATATTAGATGCACCCGAGAATTTTGATACCTTCAACATACCCAGGATTTTTAAAATCACCAGGTACTTTACTGCTTTTCCCTTTGGAACACCTTCACTGAGGCTTAGCATGCTATTTTTAGAGCTCGACGGCCCGGTCTTGTGTTGTGGCGATGAGCGGCTTGTCACATGGCCCCTTGCCTGATTCGTCAATGTGACCATCTCGACGACAAAGGCCGTTAGTAACTAATTATTGGGATGATCATTGACACACTAATTACCTAGGGCCCGCAAAGTTATACAAAACATAATTTTTGGCAGAAATTCAATTTCTGTGACTTCATGTGGAAATCAAAACAAACCGTTCTCTGCACGTGTTGATAATCGTACTCATTGCCGATAAGGCTTTTGGTATCTTTAAAATGTGCACAGACTGTCAAGCCATTTCGAAACACTGCCTTGCGACACTTACATAAAATAAATATGTGATTTAGACTTAATAAAACATACTAAAGCTGCGCCCGAGAGGCTTCTTAAGGTATATACTATTAATAAGCATTCGCTTTAGCGACAGGGTTCAAAAGTGAATAATCTGTTTTGACTGCCTCGCCAGTTCAACGAACGAAAGTATAGAGAGGCAGCAGCAATGCCGCGATTGGTGATGCATTAGCCGAAGAATCAGCGCGATAAAGATAAAGTTTGCACCGAGCAATCTGACTCAGCGGGTGAAAGAAAAATATATTTCAGCACCTTACAACTTAGGCTAATACGGGCTAGTTAGGAATTCTGAATAAATACCATTTTCAAATTAAATCTAGGTCACACAAAAATATATTAAGCATACACGTTAGGCAGCCAATGCTGAGTGTTCCGTATCTTTGGCAGCTTAATTCAGCCCATTTGGGCGCGCCGGCTAACTATAGTAAGCGGTATTTATTGATTAATTTTAAATGCATTACCTATTGACGCAAGATAAATTTTAGAGCTCCATCTTTTGTTTGCGTTCAATAAGAGCACAACACATTGCACCACCTAGTGGTGAATGATATGTATTTTACACACATGTAAAATAAATCATGTAAATTACATAACACACTGTCAATAGTTTTTTCTTTATATATGAAAATCGCAGAATCACGGAATCACAGAAAGTATTCTGTAATGTCAAATGGGTTATATTGTATCAAACAGAAGGCTCTCGGACCAATTGGAAATTATAAATGCATAAATCGAACAAAAATGATTTCTCACAATTTCCAGATCTATCGGAAAGACCCCCCAATGTAAGCGAAACTGGAACTCGCCCTGTACCACTTTATATATAAGCGTATTACAAATAAAAACCACTTTTTTGGCTAATTCAAAATATTGTGGTAGTGTTCCATTTAAAACAGTCCTAAGATAAAAACATTTTGTTTAATAACTTGTACTATTTATTGTAATGTATATGTTTTAATATTATTTTACTTACATACGTTTCTGTTGAAATATTTAATATTAAAATATTTTGAGCTTAAAAAGTATTAACACTATGCGGGAACGTGTCTCTATTATGCCTCTTTATAGGTTGGTTGTTGCTTTCTATACAAATGAGATTACAAAACGGATTAATCTGCAGGATTCCATTAGGTTGGCTGAGATTTACAAAGCGGTTTCTACGAATAACTACGAACTTGCATGTTTGGTAAGGGGAATGTGCACAACTATGAATGAGGAATATTGGTAGAATCCTTTTCTATACAAATATGAATTGCCTACAAGAACACTTAATAATACTACAAATTTTTCCAATTTGTTTTGTTAAATAACATCAAAAATTTGGTACAGTCATCGGCTATGTATCCGTCGATACTTCTAATTGTATTGGGGTTGCCCTCAATTTGCTTCCAAGCTGGCAGAGATAATGTTTTTTGTTAGCTTGGATCGTCTCATATATACACTTGTTCATCTTCTACAGTTTTCTTTCATTTTGATTATAATCCTTTCCACACTAAAATTATATATAAATACAGGGTGTTAAAAATGTTGTTTCACGTATTGCCTCAAATGCTTTGTAAGCTTTGTCATATTTGATTACTTAATTAAAATTATTTGCAAAATATAAATAAATGATTGGGAATAGGAACTAAAAGCACCAGCAAATTATACACAATTTTTTTGCTTAAAGAAAAAAACTTGTAATCCTCTTTAAATATATTCCTTTGGGGCTACTTAACTAAAAGAAATCATCAACTAATAGTAACGTATTGCATTCGGGTTCACTTTCAAGTCCTTAGCGGGGGCAGCGCGTTGCTGACTGGACAAGGCGCAGGAACGGCTGCTGTTGGAGTGTCAATCTGCGCTTGGAGTTGGCGCTTGGCCCGGAAGCGTTTCAGCTTTCTTCTTGCCATGAACCGGTCTGGCTTAAAGCTGAGCTCACGGCAGGCCATTTGGTAAAGGGCGGGTCGCGAAGGCAGGGACGGCGGGGTCGGGATTTTTTCCTGGTCCAGCTCAAAAGCAGGGAAGTACATTGGATTGGCGTTGGCAGCCCCGGCTGCCCAATCCCGCCACAAGTTTCAATCCTGCCCGGCCCCGCCGTTAGATGGCGTAAGTGGTGGGCCCGTCGCGCTTATCTCCCGCCGGTGCTCCAGCGAGAGCGGCATTCCAGGACCTGGGTAGTCTTCGTCCACGGAGGAGGACTGCTTCGATCCCACAGACTTGCAGTCCTCATCCATGCTCACGCCAAGATGGTGCATGGCGGCAGCTGCATGGTGGCGCTCTGCCGGTGGCAAAAGGTTTAACATGCTCAGAGGGAGGCCGGGAAAGCCGCCCGAAAAATCCGGGTAGAAACCCTGTGGGTTGAAGGGATTGAACAGGGCATTTGGGGCACTCAGTAGATCGGGCTCTGAACTGTTACTACGGGGTCCTCCCGGAGGACCCAGGGGAAGTCCCAGATCCAGGTCTAACTGTCCCATAGGTCCCAGTTCACCGGGATGCTGCATTGACCCGTTGCCGGAGGTCGGCCCTCCGCCTTGGGCATTGGCAGAACCACCCGAACCGTTGTTGCTCATGGAGTTCTTGTCCTTGTCCTTCTCCTTGCGCTCCTTGCTCTTCTCATTCTTAGTGGAACCACCGCTGCCTCCGCCGATGCCCATTTGCAGCATTTCTATCGGTGGTCCACTGATGCAGTCCTTACGCAGCTGCTCCAGCTTTAAGCTCTTTCCGTACTTTCCCCGGACGTACATAAGTAGTGAATTGTAGGGGATTCCGAAAATCCGCGAAGCCTGCGACGTGGTCATCTTTTTGTTCCAAACATGCTGAAGTGCCTCCGTCAGTTCTGTGTTAGTCCACGAGCGCGGAGGACCGCCGCGAGGGGCTGAGTGCTGTCCCTTTGGTCGTGGCACTGCAAAGAAGGATCATTTGGATAAAGTAAATGCTTTTCACAGCCTTGCGTCATAGGACGGGGATAAGAAAAGGCACCACACGGGCGCCACAAGCCCAACCTATCGCTTGGCTTATATCTGCTAATGTTTCAATCTCTGCCCTCATATACTGCCTAGACAAGTTTTCTGAAAAGTTACCCATTGTCTGGGGTCTACAGAGCGATGCAGCTTGCGTTGAGCCCGTACACACCTTGATACATGTCTGTGTGGCACCTATTCTTGAGGCGAGCTATCATTCGGCACATCCAAAGAAATAAGAACGCTGTGGAGGTTCCCATTCTGACCTGCCGGCTTTGGTCGGCTCCTTTCTGTATGCAAATTAAAAGTAAGCAGAGACTGTGGCGTCACATGCGCCGCTAAAACTCAATTTAGATCCATAGATATCGTCTCGCACGGGCAAAAAGTCCAACAAATGCACAGGTTTCTTTCTTTTTGGGACGAACATGTGGGCAAGTAAATATGTAATTCATTCAATACCCCAATTCACTGGTGGCTTCGGCTTGATCATATACATTTACCATCCAGAGGATAAATATTTGCCTGGCTCGTCTGCAGCCGATGGGCCTCAAGCAAGGTATGACCCTTTGATTCCGGTGAAATCGAAAATACTGAAAAGCGAACTGCAACTAGCAAGTTTATGAAGCCGTCCTAATGAAGTTCCACTAGACAAAAATGTTAGTTAGCCGGGATCTCACATAAGCGAAATTTAAATTTGGTACAAATCGGAAATCACGTTTCACAGACTGGCTCAAAACAATCGACGAATGAACAAATGAATGTGAACAAATCATTAAATCACACCCACACGATTGCGGGCCAAAGACCACGAGTGGATCGCATCGAAGTTGTGAGTGTATAGCTGCGCGGCTCCCGATTAGTATCAGTCGAGAAACAGGTTTTGCAGACTTGCAATAAAGAATATCGTGCTATACGCCAAATTTGCGTTTTATTTGCCGGCTTACATTGTTGAAATTGAGTTTGTAAATCGACGTCATTCAGCACGCCTCAAGATTCAGATTAGATAACACTTAACAAATCTGCTCTGGATGTTCTTCAACCTGACGTGCCTAACATATGATCACGACTCTGCCATTGTTATTCCTTCACTTGATGGGCTCAATTAATAGGTTCTTGAAGAGCAGAAAATTAAGCAATTACATTTTGGCGTCTTTATGATTTATAGTTATTTTACTTTTCTTTTTGGGCCTGAAAAGAAAGCACCAGCGGTTAGCTGTCACATTCACTGTCAAAGCAAAAAGCATATATGTAGCTTAAAAAATTTTTCTACATGCCTAACTTTATCTATTCCTTCACGTCTTATTTGTCAATCAGTTGGCAGCTTGGCCATAATTGATTTGAGAAATACATTGAAAAAAATAAAAAAAATTTATTGATTTCCTGACTCACAAATACATTTATAGCGAACGAAAACAAAACGTATTTCATCGTTTGAGGTTTCGTAGCACCATTTGCAGGTGAGCTTAGTAAAAAGCGACAGAAACATGGGGCTCTACATTGAATTTACTTCCTCGCCTTTCCCATTTGTCAATCAGAAAAAGCGACGCTTGCGTTTTACGTTTTGCATAGGTGCACATATTGCCCCATTAAAGAAAAGAAAAAAAAAAGAAACAAACAAACCATTTCTCGAACGATTCAACGACTGCATCGGCGCACAGGAAAACCGCAGAAACAAATTTGCCGCCTCACATGATCGCACGAGTGATCAGTGATCGCATCTGGAACGGTCCGAGGCATGGGAGGCATAGAATGTGGCTTGGTGTGCACTTGTAGCAGTCCTATAAGGCGTAACTTTTCGAAAGGAAGTGCGCAAGTGTTCAAAACAAAATCCAAAGTTATTTGTGTTCGTAGCAACATTTAGAAAATATAATCCAAACTAAGCTTTAGCTTTGCCGTTCACAAGACTGCTTATGACCCTTTCTATTTGCTCTTCAATTACCCTCAATCGATACCTAACCGAAGTGTTTTCTTTGTACCTACAGCGCAACTACGTGATCAAAAGTGCAGCAGATCAAATGCAAGAGGTACAAAGGTAGAAGACTGGGCATGATCAATCAGTCAGGTGTGAAGTATTGCAGCCAGACACGGAACAGATCGGCCTACAAGCTCGACTGCCTCAACGTGATCGACGCCAATCATGCCGAAATGATTTCAAACTTTCCGATCGGTAGGGAGGTGTTGGCCGTTGAAGTTTGAAGGGGTTCGCGCTGTCTTTCGGGTTAATTAGTTGTTTGCTCGGCTTGGCGAAAGTTTGTTCTGTTCAGTCATTTTATGGGATACGTGTACTTACTTTTCTTTTTTAGAAACGGAGGCGGCCCGCCAGGCATGTCCCTTGGATCGCTCATTTCCATTAGCGGGTTATACAGCTTGCCAGGATCGATTCCGGGTGGAAAGAGTCCGAGTGGGGAGTCGAGGCCAAACACTGCGGGCAAAAACATTATCAGTTAATATTGATTTTTTCACTGTAACCAAAATAATAACTTTATATATAGCAAACTGCACTCTTATACAACAGTCACTGCATTGGGTAATTTAAGCATAAGCGACACATTTTCCAGCTCACTGAAGCTGATTAGCCGGCAAGACAATGGACGCAAACACACTCCGACAAACGGTACCTACTGATAGTAGACAATGGCACATCGTTATTCTATTAATATTTTACGCTTGGAGTGCACTTCTCCACATGAGTGAAACAATTGGTAAGCTGATGAGCCAAGAAGAAGGATGAGAATAACTAAGGAATGATTCCGCAAAGACTCTTCACCTAGCTGGGAGGTAACGCATAATATTGACATTGTGCTGACTGATTTTATAAGTCGCGCCGCGGATTTCAAGATGCAAACAAGCGCCACATAACAGACGAGCCAACATACAGACGGAAGGGGGCGAAAACAATGCTTAAGCATATGAATAAGGGGACGTATCCGTTTCTGTTTCTGGGGATGTGTTGTATCTGCAGCATAATGACAAAATAACGAGCGCGCATTGTCTGACTCCGTTTTCTGAAGTAGACATTACAACACGCGGCGTATACGTAATATGGGTTTTTTACTCAAACTTTTTTGACGGCGTGCAAAATTAGTGGATTTCCTTTTGAAATCCAGAATGATCTCAAGCAGATAGACTTCACAGCCCATCCCACATGTCACAAGCTATTAGTTCAATGATTTTCACGCCAAATATGTTCAAGCTTAAAAAAATAAATCACATTCTTCATACGAAAGGCAAACGGTGGTAAATCTCTTGCACGACTGTCTGGCGGACGAGATATATGGAATGTTAATATATATACTCGTAAATAAATTTTGGCCATGCTGGATACTTGGAAACATACACAAAACAAATAGCAACAGTACCATAAAAAGATACCAAATTATAAATAAAAAATTAATTTAATATCCTTTAAAAGTTTGGCACTCAATTCGATGGGATTTTCTTGTTTTAAGATTTAAGTTATAGCAGCTCAAATTAAACTTGTTCATACTACAGGGTGTTATGTAGGCGACTACTTCTCTGGTAGGAAGACACTGGAGTTCTGTGGCTTAGCGTATCCTTCGCCGGTTTTCTCATTGCCTGCAGCCTGTTTATGCAGTAGTTAGCGATTTGCTCGAATACGACGCGCCTTTGGTGCGCTGTACTCACCCGTACTCGTTTTCTTATTCGTTTTTCTGATATGTTGGCTGAAATTTTTGTCGCATTAAAAGGTATTGCGCTTCCTGCCTGACTTCCACTTGGCGTTTTCGTACAATTTTTCATATTTTTGTGCCTTAATTTATTTTATATCCTGTGTGCTCGCGTCTCGCCTGCATTCAGTCGCCCCCTTTCTTCCCAGGTGAAGGTCCTGGTCCTTGGGTTCTGGCCCGGCTTGGCATGGGCCTCCCCAAACGGATATTATTAATATGAATATCGCGCGACTTATATGTATGCAAAAGTCGTGTGGAAGGACTAGACCAAGGTAAGGAAAGCCCAACCACGAGACGTCGCCACGTATTTTTATTTATGCCGGCGACGCTGCCAAAGTTGTTTGCCAAAAGGTTTAAGTTGTGCGCGCTTTGGCATACTTTAAACACAACACATTACCAGAAAGGGCATAAAGCAGACAGCGAATATTCCGATGTGGAGAAGTGCTGTCCTCTGCTCGGCAGCCAAGCAACTTAAAAGTCATTTGGCTAAACGTTTGCTGACAGTTTAAACTCAACCCGCTCCGAAAATCACATGTTGGAGAAACACAACATAAATTTCTTGCGCTTTCTGCACGCAACGGCGGAAGCCAACCCAACCCGCCCTTATTTTTAACCTTTGCACCTCAACTTGTGTTTGCTTCGCCTGACTCCGAGTGACATGAATGTAAAAATCATATAAAACGCAATTGAATTGACTTCGGCTGCAGTTCCTCCTGGGACTTAACCGCAAAGGCATTCCCATTTCCCCTTTCTTAGCTCCCCAGACGTTGTTGTCAGTAGAAAACGGACTGGGAGCCGCCAAACTGTCAAATTATTAGGAGCTTATACGATTGCCTTTCCATATTTCTTACGAGCTGTCAACAGCGGAAACTTTTTATGACTTAATTACAAAAAAAAATGCACCAGCGGTGTGATAGGTATGCTTCTTTCAGAAACGCTTAAAGCACTGCACCATTTCAACAGTGTCATGCTCACTATGGAGTTCTTAACAGGTCATATTAGCGGCAAAAGGAGCCTGAGGAGCCGTAATGTGCTTAGGGGCTTTTGGAACAGTCTTGAGTGGCAATGCAAGAGCACTTCTCCAAGGATACTCGTCACTTGACGACACTTTGATGTCGCGCTAAGACCACATGTTGCATTTCGGAGTGGCAAAAAGGGCAGACAAGTCGAAGGGAATCTTTGTCAGAGTTTATTGGGGAGGGAAGCCTTTTGCACGTGACCACATTGAAGTGGGTTTCTGTTATTAAAGCTTCCGCTGGGCATATACTTTTATCCAGGCAGATAGCCCAGTGACCTCTGGGCCCAATTGGCTAAAGATAAACAAAATTAGATTCAAACGGATTACTCACTATGTGGGGGAGTCAGCGTCATCGCAGAGGACATGCCAGGAAAGGGCAGTGGTGATGGCGGATGCGGAGGTCCATCCGGCGCATTGAAGGGACCTTGCAGACTCATCGGCGATGCCGGGCCAAACTCCTTTCCGAACTCCTTCCCAAAGTCCTTTCCAAACTCCTTGCCAAGCTCCTTACTCAGTCGATTCATACTCTCCTCGAGTCTTTCGTGCGCAGCCTGTCCAGGACATCCGTTTCCTGGACCACTGTTGCCCGGATGGCCTCCGTTATGTCCTCCGAATGGGGGCATCCCCATTGGCCCCAGCAAATTGCTCGCAAATGCGTTGTGGTCGCGCCCATCACGGGGATCCCGTGGCTCACGCTGATGCATCGCAGCAGCGGCCGCTGCAGCCGCCAGAGACATCTCCATCTGGTGCTCCATATGATGGAAGGGGTGCTCCCCAGATCCAGCAGCCGCCACGGCAGCAGCCGCAGCTGCGTGCATTTGTGCCTCTAGCGCTTCCATGTGGCAGGGCGGGCTGTCTGGGAGTCCAGGTGGCCGAAGTCCTGGCGGTGGAAAACTAAGCAGTCCGTTGTTGCCCCCCGAACAGCTAGTAGGCGTGTGGATGGCCGTGGGGTTCGGATTAGCGTTTAGTTGGCGGATGTCCTTCAGAGACAGCATTATGCGCTGGTTGTTGTCCTGCAGCTTGCTGCTGTTGTTGTTATTGGACTCACAGTCTGACGAGCTAGGGGCGCCAGAAACTCCCTCCTTGGCTTTCTTTGTGGTGCAGAGGTCTTCGGGTCCGTCACTGAGGCTGGGAGAAGGGTTGGGGGACATGGCGGCCGCATTAGCAGCAGCTGCTGCAGCCTTGCGCCTCAGCTCGTTGGTCGTGTGAATAAGCTCTTCAATGTCTTGCTCCTCTTCCTCTTCGTGATCCTGATCGTCGTCGTCATCATCGTCAAGGTCGAGCTGGTGGTGGTGACTCTCGTTGTGGCCGCGTGGCTGGTCGGGTCCTTCTTGTTTCATGGACTGCTGCTCCTTAGCCTGTTCGCCCAACGTTTCTACTGGCGACGAATTATTTTTTTCAACTTCACTTTGGGCGTGATCTCGATCATGAGTCTCGTCCTGATCTCTTTCCGCTCGCTCCAGAAGCTCGTGCTTGATCACAGTTGGCAAGGATTCTGCATCGGTCTTGTTCAGGGTAAAGTCGTGCGGCACATCGCCGGAGCGGCGCCGCGGTCGTGCTTGCTTACGTCGTGGCATAGGTGAACTGCCTCCCAGCTCCTGATCGCTCTCCATGTCGCGGTCGCAATCCTGCTCTCGTTTCCGCCGCAGACCTAGCGCAGCCATAGCGTTTGAAGCGTTGCCAAACAGTCGGGCGGACGGCATCATAAGCTTTCCACCCGCAGCGGGTCTGACCATCGTCGGACACTCGTCCTCAAAGCTGGAGGACAGCATAGATGTGTCCAACATGCCGAAATCATCGGGAGAGGCGGCCGGCGTGGGTGTGTGTTCTGGGACAGAGCTCTCCACCAAGCCTCGGACCTGAAGCGACTCACCGGCCTGGATGAGGGTCTGGAGTCGCTGCTGGGGCACGCTGATCTCTCCGCGGTACATAAAGTCTACAATGGCCTGCACTACCCAGCCCCGGAAATCCTTGAGCACGATTACCGGGTGCTTGCAGGGAGTCTCCGCAAAGACGCGCTGAAAAAAGGGCGAACAGGCGGAGAGCACCATTTTGTGAGCACGGATCGAAGTCTCCGCGCAGACCAGGGTCACGTCCACCAGCGTTTTGGTCTGCAGCAGTGCATCGAATGCCCGCAGGATGTGGTTCTGGTGGTTGTTCCAGCGCAGGCTGTAGTGATCCGACGCTGCAGCTGGTGCTCCTGCTGTGGGTGGTGTGGCAGGCAGACTGTGATCTGATGGAGTAGCCGCTTCTGTTACCGCTGATGCCGATTGACTCATGTTCAAGGGCAGAGGTGGTGGCGTAAGCGGGGTCGTAGGGGGCGTAGAGTGCATGGGGGCGTGATCGCTGGTCGGAGTCTTGGCTAAAAGCGGCAGCGGCACTGACATAGGAAGCGGCAATTCGAGCGGCATAGGCAGCTGTACAGGCGCCGCCTGACGAGCGAAGTCGGTCATGGGGAGCTTCGTCGATTGGCGATGTTTAATCAACTCCTGGTTGGCGTCCTTTAACATGCCCCAATCCAGTCACGTGCAGCGTGCTTCAATTCTATGGGAAAAAAACATGCGGAAAAAGGAAAGAGAGAACGTTTTAGGCGAGAGACGAATAAGCAAAGCTTAAGGATAATGCCAGCCGTAATGTATTCGTATTCATGACATATGCTGTAAGGCACATTTGAAGTGTGTACAATGTGATAATATGTTAATGAGTCGCGGCATATATCATTTTTCCAGCTGTGGAGACAGTGAATGGCAAAAAAGAGCACGAAGGTGTAGCAATCACAGTTGCTACGTGTCGTGTCGCATATCCTCTAGGATATCACATGCAGATGTGTGATGTGTGATAATGGCTCATTTTCCCTGCCTCGAATTTTGTTTTGCTTTGTTTAACGGTGCTCCCGGCACTTCACAGTGGAATGAATCTGGCAATATGGGAGCTTTTTCAGAACCATTTCTTGTTGAAGATCACCGTTTTTGAGACTAGTTAACCGTTTTGATTTATATTTTGGGCTATAAAAAAGTGTTCGAAACAACTTACCACAGCAAAACTGTGATTGTTTGTGTGGATCTGCCACCGTTTTATTCATGGGCTATTGCCACATCCAGTGCGAGGCATCTAATTAATTCAGCGACTGTCTGGCTTGGATTCGCACCCCATCTACCCGAAAGCATCGCACGCTGCGTGTGTGAATTTTTAAAACAGTCACCAGCTGCCTGACTACCTCCGCCTTCAAAATTCAGAGTCCACCCCACACTGACTTCCTTAGACAAAATTAAAAAACTTTGGTAGGAGCGCAAGCAAAATAAACATTTTTATTTGCCGTAGTTGCTGCATCTTTGGCTCGTCCGTCTACCGTTCGGGAGCGGCTGTTGAGTAGAAGAGGAGGGTGGATGGAGCTTGAAACCGCATATTAACACATGCTTCTCCACGCCAGATCTTTCTGCTGGGACCGAGCCAGAGCCAAAGGATAACCACGCTCGAATGCAACAATGTGCAATTAGCAGCGGGCTGCTAGGCGTTTACCTCGTTCCTTTCTCGGTGCTGGTTTGCTCCTTTTTTCAGCTCGTACTTCATTTGCGGTTTGTGGCAGCTGAGACAACATTTTTATTTATTTATTTTGCTTTAGAGTGGCGACAGGTAAAAGCAAGTTAGTGGAACGCGGAGAAGGCAAATCAAGTTTTTTAATTAATGGCAAAGTAAGTCAGCTAAAAGTGACTAAGGATCCCACATTGATGCAACACTTGGACTCATTTTAAGATTAAATTTTTTAGGTAACGTTGATTTGTCTTCTACATTCAATTACGATTCCTTTATTATCTTGCAATCACACATTTTCACTCCTCACTTTCATCAAAAATACAACTATTTTGTGTGAAGAAAATACCTTTTCTAGTTCCCGTACTGAGCCATATATAATTGGCAATAATGAATTGAAAAATTAAATTAAAATGTAGAGTGCGAAAGCCATAACAACACAACCTTTATAAGGCACTAGGAACCATTATCCTTACAAAATGTAACTTTTTAGCCCAACATACCA
Source organism: Drosophila santomea (assembly GCF_016746245.2). Taxonomy (NCBI): domain Eukaryota; kingdom Metazoa; phylum Arthropoda; class Insecta; order Diptera; family Drosophilidae; genus Drosophila; species Drosophila santomea. Next base: position 22,467,049 of record NC_053017.2, read on the forward strand.
TTTCAAGTGACTCCTACGATATTTTTGATGGCACTTTTATTATTTAGAAAAACAGAGCTGAAAGGCAACGCTTTAATCCCTTTTCACTGTTCACAATTTAGTTCTGTGCAAAATATATGGGTGTCACTAATTGTTATTTTTGACAAGACCCGACTCGCGCTGCTCTAGTGTTGCACGTTCCTGTCGAGGGTTTGCAACAAACTGAGCTATATCTATGCAAATAAACGCACAGCAAGTTGGTAACAGTGTTCACCTATGAGCGAAGGACCCTCAACACACACCCCGCACACATGCAACCCTCAATCAACGTGCACCACACACCATACAGCACACTATGCGTGCATGTGTGAGTTGGGGTGGGCAGGATCGGCTAAAATTCGCTCTCGCATTGCTCTCACTCTGCGGGACGAAGGATTTCCCTTTGGTCAACAGTGCAGGTGATAATCAGGTGCGTGATCGTGTATGTTGACACACACACAAAGCAAATAAATAAAGTGCAGACCAGCCGAACAGGTAGATCACGAATGGGTAGGTACTTTGTTCTCTAAATGGCTGCTGACAGGTCAATTTGTGGCCTATTACTGTGTTTATATTGCCATACCCGCCGTCCTTTAAATTTTAAGACAATTTTCAAAGAACTGATTTTGGGTTTCATTTGAAATGTTTTAAATACAATGTTTTTTTGAAGGGCGCGTTGACCGTAATATAATAACATGAAACGTACTTTGGCCTTCCGAGACCTATAAGTTATAACTTTTAAAGTTTAAAGGATCTACAAAACTTCAAATTAAGAAAAACTAGATGTTTGGACACGATTGACAAAACATTATGGATATTTTAATTGCCGCCGTTTGATTGCTTGCGATCATTTGAATTAAATTGTTTCTTTTTAAGAAACTAGCTGGGAGGGATTTAATAATGTAACGGAGATATAAAAAAATCATATCCATAAATTTACAAAGCAAAACAATAAAACGTATCGAAGCTTTGTAACTCATTCTTTTCAATATATGTACTTTGAAACACGCGATAATCGATATATTTAATTTCACGTAAGAGCATGTACTTTCTAAACATACTTCTCGATCGAACTGATATGGTAGATTACTAGCGGCGGCGTTGTAGAAGACCGCTGAACATCGTAACGGTTAACGGGTGAGCGGTTAACGGAAGAGCGTGTGTGGGTGTCGCGTGTATGTTTCGAACCGTTCAAACGTCACGAAGCGACTAATTCAAATGATGTCGGCCGGGCCTGAAAAAACACAGCAACTACGTCGCAGCTAACAGAAGCGTCAGCAGAGGCGGCGGCAGCGACGGCACACACGCGCTGCTCCCCACAGCCACCCACTTGCCACGCCCCCTGCTCGCGTGGGCCACGGCCGCCCACGTACACGCACACGTATGAGCAGCGGGCCACAAACGGTCGGACTCTACGAAACAGGAATCACATGAGGATGCGGCGCTCCGTTCGGCAGGACGATGTTCGGTCGGCAGAGGCAGCAGCGTCGGCAGCGAAGCGTCGTACTTACTCCTTCATCACATAAAATATATATTTTCCCTTATCACAACAGCAGCTAAGCGGGGCGACGGTGGAGTTGGAGGGTGTCCTCGCACGTCACGTACACCGAAAAAAATTTATTATGTATATGTGTACACGAAATACATTTGCATACTCATGCGTAGCCGAAGCCGAACATGAGCCGAATGAGACCGGACGAGCCAAAAGGACACGAAGGGAGCAAAAAGAGCACACGCACGCCGAGTTTCCTTCGTGCACACATACACATAAACGCACTCGTGTTCATGTGGAGGCTCTGAATGCCCGTAAAGAGTAATAGTCACCACCAGACAACAGGGGAATCGCAACAAGAAGAGCTGGAAGGACACCCACACCACACAGAGTTCACTCACTCACGGCCCACAGTTGTCACACATTGGAGCCGCCGACTGCGCGGGAGTGTAACATTTTTTAACAGCCCCCCGAAAAGCGGACGTCGCAGCCGGCGTTGGCGTCGACGGCAACATATCCCTTTTTTGCCAGCTTATGGAAATTTGAAAAGCTGCGAGTTGAGTTTTCCCGCTGCCGCTGTCGAAGTCGAACGAATGGGGGAAAGTGGCCCAGTGAGCAAGAGGGAGAGAGTTTCGAGCGAGACGGACGACAGTTCCGACAGAGAGCGCACGAGACAACAAGCGAGACTAGGACTATCGTGGGGGTGTGTTTGTGTGTGCACCCCACACATGTACAACTCTTCTGCTCATCTGCCCCGGGAAAGCTTTTCCAGCAGCGACGTTGCGTCGCTGCCCTGCTTCTCCGAGGCAGCGCAGCCAGGACTGCTGGTGCTGTCCTTGTCGCATGTGCTCAGTTTTTAATATGTTATCTATTCCGTGCTATGCCATGCATGCAGGCTGCCTTTACATAGAAGCTCGGGGGGTGGAGCGCAGGAGCTCGGCGTTGGCGCAGAGGCACAACAAAAAAATCATATACACAACACATTACACACATAGCACACGCAGTGTGTGTGTGTGCATATGTCTCTCGCTCTCGGGCATGTGTGCGAAAGAGAAATAAAAAACAAAAAATGTTTGTATGTACATCGCGAAGTTCGGAAAAACCAACCCTTAGCTGAGCGCGATTTTGGTGGAAATCGGAAAAGCGGTTGCGGGAAATTCAGAACGGAAGGATGAGGGTGGATGTGTATGTCAGCATGTGTGCCTCTGCTATTGTGTGTGGGCCATATGAGCACGTTTTTGCAACATTTCGATTTGTTAGCGCAAATCTTTCGCTCACCAATGCAGAAGTACATGGGTTAGGCACTGCACACAGTAGACGCCTATGTACACACGCCCACATATGTGCTCAAATGGATTAGGAGAGGTCAGCCGTGTGTTGGCAGTCGAAGCCAGGCATTGGCTGGGAACCTAGGAGCGGGTCTGACGTATGAGAAACATTGAGGCGCAACCGTGTTTGCGACACAAGGGGCCTTTATGAAAGCTCCCTCACCAATTGTTTCGATAGCAATTCTGGTAAAATTTTGGCTTGCTACACGTATTCTAGCCAAATAAAGTCCACCTATGCACTGCCTAAAAGCCAGCCTATTCCTACCGCTTCGTTTGCCTTGAATTTTGTTTTCTTTTTGGTGGCTCATTTACATTTTATGATTTGTTTGCCTGCGCTTTGTTCCCAGCGCTTTGTTTTCGCCATAAATTTTAATTGTCTTTCTTCGATTTTTACTTTTTGGCGTTCTCTTTCTTTTAAGTTGTTGGTGGAGCACGACGAGCAGGGAGTTCCGTTGCTGTGGTGCCCACCTTTAGTCTAGGCACCTCGGTCGGGTCTCGTCTGTTCCGCTTTGCTCCTGTTCTATGCCTCTTGATTGTTATAATATTTTACTTTTATAATTGTTTTGGAAAAATCATATTTCAATATCTAGGTATAGAACACATACATATATGAAATGTGTTATCGGAGGAGTCCTACGCAAACTCATAGAACACATTTATGGATATTGGACGACGTTAAAAAGGACCGACAATATGTCGTTTGCATACAGCCTACCCAGTTGATCGCAAATCACCCCAAGGGGTAGAAAATCATATCGAATAGCTAACCTAAATCTAAAACTGCACGCATGCGCGCATCGATTATGCAAATGCGAGGAATTCAGTGCACGAAAGTTTCCCGATTCATATGCAAATTCCAATTCAGACAAAGGGCAAATAAAGGATACGTTTTCACATTTTTTACACCTTACAACAAAAAGAGAAAAAAGGACCGATCAAGGGTGGCAATAGTTATAGTTTCAATCCCCGCCGGATGCACCTCTCGGATGCGAATTGAAGGGATTTATTTGAAAATTATGCAAATTATGTTCCCCGCTATTCCGATTGCGATTTGAGCGAACAGAGTTCCTCGAATCGGCATATGCAGCGCGTGTCTGTCGCGGTCTGCTCGCGGCAGAGGCTGCTGTCGCTCTGACTGCGTGGGGCTGCTGCAGGAGCCGAGTGGAAGTGTACATTTTCATTGCCCTATCTGGTTTTCCTTTCTCCCACCCCTTCCGCGCGGTTTCCGCGGCACACGTGCGCATGTCTTCGGCCCAGGACGCGGCTATATTTTCCTTTTTTCCGTATTTTCCTTCGTTGCTCAATTTTTCACGCTCGCGAAAATGAGAGCGCTTGGGTGGACGCAGCGGAGGAAGCGGCGTAGAAGTCCCCTTTCTCACTCTTGTTTTGCTCTCCTTCCTTTCGTTATCCTTTGGCTTCCCAAGCACATAGAGGGGTTGTCAAGGGTAATGTGGGTGGAAGACCGCTTGTAGGTGCGCCTGTTTGTGATAAAGGGGTTCTTGACTCGCCTGATAATTATGAAATGTATGGAATTCTCTTTGTATGGGTTATATACGAGTGAGGACGGGGCTGGAGCTTTCTGGTCTGTTTGCTACTCGAGATGTTCTGTAGTGGCTAGAGGCAGGAGGGGCAGGATCCGCCATAATGGCCAGCATTTACTAATTAAGAGCTCACAAGTTGGCCGACGTCTACTGTCTGTTGGCAGTGGCCCGGTGGAGCGTGTTTTGATAGCAGTTATCTACAAGTAACTTCTATTTCGCGAACGGGAAAAAGGGATGCTCTTGGGATTGGATCATAATTGATGCATGCTAACGAGATATCAGGTGGCCACGGACCATCTTAATATTTCAGTTGATTTCCCCTTTCTATTAAAGTAATTTTCGAATACTAGTTTAACGATGATCCGTTTTCTTCTCAACAACGATATGTGGTTTGATCCATCAATGAATTCATGAATTTGTTTTGTTTTTTATTTTTCGAATAAATTAATGCGTATTAATAGAATTTAGGGAACTTATTTACAATTAAAACAGAGCTCTAAAGATTGCTCTATCCCAGCTGACAGTGGTGAAGAAATCGTGAGAAGAAAACGAAAAATCAATGCAAGTGTAAATACGTCTTGACCATTACAGGACGCGCAACAACGCGGCCACGAACAGAGTCAAGGAATAGGCAGCTGGATGGCCGGCCAAGTCCAGTGGTGGAACAGGCGCCCAGAAATCGGCAGAAGGTTGCTGTGCACCAGCGAGAAAAGTCGCCAGAAACAGCAGGCAAAGAAGACAAACTTTAGGAAAAAAACTCGAGCCCGGGAATGAAAAAGCTAAAAAAAATTAAATATGATTAAAGGAAAATAAAAAAGTAGACGGTGAAGGAGGGCTTACGGGACAAAGACAGAGGCACGTTTAGCAAAGGAAAGGGATGGCGAATGCGAGAAAAGTTTTTCCGAGAAATACGCCGAGGAGTCAAGAGCAACAAGCGACCGATTTGCCGGAGAAGTGAGATGGCCTCCTGATGGGGCGGAGAGGCATTGACTGCATCGCAACTGATGCAACCCAGGCACATATACATAGACCCACAGGAAGAAGCTCCTGCCGTCCAGTTCAACATGGATAGAAAAGTTGGCTTGACTCCTTGCCGGCGCTGGCCAAGTGGACGCACCACTACCATCTATAGGGCTCACAAAAAAGGCAGGCAGTAAGAACATGCATAACCAACATCAACAACATTAGGAAGAGAGAACGAAACAAAAAAAAAATTAAATTAAAAAGGCGCTCACTGCGCCAGCCGTCAACGCCATTTTCATTTTGCAACTGTTGACAATGTCAGCCTCTCCGAAGGGCTGTCTAGGATACATTTAACGCGACCGAAACCGTCTAAAGGATAAAATTAAAAACGGACAAAACAGAGAAAACGTACGTCCAAAAAACAATTTTTTTTTTCTTAAAGTACTCTTTGTTTTGTCTATCGCTTAAGCACCTACGATTCTTTGACTTTAACATTTTGATTATAACTTTTACATCTCTACATCGCCTTCTTTATCATGTACCCTGAGAAATGTTGCTAGACAGTTGGCATAACTGGAGTTATTTCCTGCGCTTCTTTACGTTTATTCATTAATATTGTTTACCAAAGCATTTTTCGTCCCCGGAGCAGCTGTCTTGCTCCTAGCTTTATCCCTGGACAAAGTGTACTTGAGAAACGAAAACCGTTGCCATGACCATGCCCACCGGGCTGCCCATTTCCATCTCTTGGCAGTTCCCCAAACCCCCACCAAGAACTGTCATGACCGTCTTCCTTGTTTGTAAGTTGAAATTTGAGCTCAAAGACAATAGCCGAGTTTTTTAAATAACTTCCTGGGCATAGGAACAAATAACGGTTTTTATGGGGTGGGCCAATGGATATGTGGACCTTCTGGGCATGGTGGTGGCTTTCCAGCTCCAAAACTGTCTGATACTTTCATTAATTTCTTCAGCTGAGAATATTATACTTTCAGCTACATCTTATAAGTTAAGTCAAGGGGCTCCATTTTTGCTTTGTCCTAAAAATTTTAAAAATATAGCAGACTTAATCATTCGGCTGTAATTTTGATCTTTTGCCTTGCGCGATGCTCCTCCACATTCCTTTCATAATTACCTCTAAGCACTTTTAGTAGTGAGTTCGTCCTTTTTCCTTGAATTCTGCACTTTTCTGCGCACTTTGTGCTCTGTCTCTTATTTTTAACTCTTACCAAGTTTACTTTTTTTGAAGGAATATTATTATTTTTGTATATATTTTTTGCACAATATTATCGGTCTAATAAACTGGCCTGGTCAGTTCTTTATTCTACCCAACTCCGTCGTTAAACTCTCTGAATATTCTTCCAAATACACCTTAAAGAGTTCATTATGAGGCGACAAAGAACTGAAAAGTGAAAGTCGGTTCCCGAAAAGAAAAAGAAAATGAACGCTCGTTATGGAGGAAAAACTAAGGACCTTTCCTACCATACTGATATCAGTGTTTACAGGACACCGCAAGGGGTTTCAAACTTAACAGTGGGCTAGGGGGCTTGGGAGGTATATGCGTTGGTAGCCCATCTTCCCCTCCCCATCGCCTCGACAACACAGTTTCTTATCCATTAACTGGCGACTGACGCTGCCCAAACACACATACATTTTCTCGTGGCTTTTTGCGTTTCCCGCCTCGGCAAATTTTCTCACCGTCCTCAACGTCATTTATCTCTTTCCTGCGTATGTGGCAAAGTTTTTCCACCGACGGTGTTTTTCTTGCTCACCGCCCACAAGGAAAGTTTGTCGTTTTCGCTGACGGTTCTCCGCAATCGGTACGACACCACTTATATATCAGAATAGCTTAAGATGTCGAATGTTTGTGTATATATGTACACAATATTATGTACCCGCTCCTCCAATGGGGTTTGGATCTGGGGTACTTAGCTCGAGGGCTTCGTTCTAGTTTCCTATAGCTCGTTGATAGGCCGTGTTCATGTATTGGGAGTGTTGATATTCAATTTTAAAGTAGCAAGTATTTATTATTATTATTTGGCATTTGAGAAAATGTCGTCTGACCAAAGAATCTATAACACAACAATAACGATGAATGTCTCAAGATATGAAAATATTTAGAAGTAAAAAATAGTTTATGCGCTCACAAGCATTAGACCAAACGCTTTCACGCGTTTAAACACGTTCATTACTTATACAGTAACTACACATTCCCATTGTCCCACATTATTCACCGATTACTAGTCCAGTTGAGTGTGCAACTCGATGCGAACCCAAAGGTGAACACATTTAAGAATTACAAAAGAAAATCTTTAGATTTTTTCACACAATTCAATGGGTTTTTCTCACGCTTAAATTATAATTCCAGTTAGTTTCTTATTTCGGCCAGCTCGCCCAATTCAACCCTACTATATGCTTACACATGAGCATATATTTCGTGGTGGATGTGGGCTGAAGACAACAAAGCTGCTGCCTGGGCTAATTTAAATTTTCGTCTTTTCTTTAGGAAAGTTGACCAGGCCGTGACTTGAGCACTGCCTCATTAAGTTGGGCACATAGTTCCGTGTTCCTGGCCTTCCCTTGGCGCCCCCAACTGCTCTCTTATCGCCAAGATAAAAATCGATTCACGCGGTCGTCGGGCAACTGCCCAGCAAGGCGTCGGGCAACTTTCCTAAGGTAACCTTTATTGTCCGAAAGTTGTTCTTCTTATTACTCTGGTATTTTCTTTTCGTTTCCACCATTTTCTAGCACTCTTTTCGACTTTCTTTCGGTGGACGAAAATTGTTCCAGGGTAAATTTACATTCTGCGAGTACTGAGAGTGGCCTTTAAAGTTGGTCATTCGTCGCCGACGTCGCCGTCTCCCGCTTTAAGCGATGTTTATCTCCGTCATAATATGCGCTGGGAATCACCTTAAAGTGATATTATCAGTGACCAGTTTCCCGGGAGAGCCCCTGCCCGCTCGAATTTCGCTTCACATTATTTAAAGGTGAAGTTCTTGGGCCTCATATTTCGACAATGTTTCGTTAGCGTTATCATAGCTGCTTGTAGTTTGGACCTCCAATCTAGTTTCCTTTCCTTTGAACAATGGTCACTCATTGTTTTTAATTGCAACTCAGGTTACGCCTTCTGAAGCCGCCTTTTGTGCACATTGTCGCACTTGCATAAAAGGTTTTACAGTTCAGAATTAAAAAGAGGATAGAAAACCAGATTGATCTCTTACATTGCGAATTTTTGAAATGAAATTAAATTACTCTATATTTCAACAGAATTCCTTAATTCAAAATGAGCTGGGCGAAACGGTCTCACCCAGGTAAAATTGAAATTTTCGCTTGCAAAAGCTTCAAATCTAACTGCAAGAAAACTTCGAGATAGCCCATACAACTAATTGGAAATGTGACTAAAAAACTTTTAATTGAGTCACCTTCGTAATTAGAAAACGCAATTCAAGTTTGCCTTACAGTTTTTGAAAGTTTTAAAGTGATTTGGAAGATCCAATTATTCAAAACGAATAAATAAAAAATCCAACTTTAAGATTTAAAGAAAACCCCTACAAGGTAATTACTGTATTTTGTTCACATTTCGATTCTCGAGATCTGATCGGTCTGGTCCGCTCCAGGCAATAGCTGTAATATCAACCTTCAAACCGAAGCACCACCTCACTTTTTATTTTTGTGCCTAGTTCTCCTATTAGTTTCAGAAGTTGCCACACCCCAGCACATATGAGACGGAGCTTGTATGTTTTGCCACATGCGCGGCTGGCCTCGAACAATGGGCTGAGCCCAAACAGATCCTGACTTACTAGAGTTGGACAATTGATGGCTCTCTTACCAAACAAAGACGACCTATGCAAATGCCAAGCGCGGGTTAGTCGTAAGAATATTATTGATAAATTAAAAAAATATCTATAGCCCATAAAACGCTTTATTGTTTGAATTATTATATTACTGCAATCGCTGGGTGCAAGCAGCTGCATGAAATCAATATAAAAATCAACTGCAATCTCGAAAGATACCCATGGCGCCGTATTCTTTGGTGGCAATTGACACAGACTGGCTTATAGCATAACGATCAAAATCACGAATTCATCACTAAACGCACCAAGGGCAGGGACTTACTACGTCGGCAACACGGCGATCCAGTGAAGCAAATCTTTCTTTGCCGCGGTGTGGTCCATTGTTCGTACTAAGCGCCATCGGCGGGAAAGGCTTTTGTTGACTGAGATGGTAATGGGCACAAGGCTTTTAAATTGAGCACATGTGAAATGAGCTTTCTGGCAAACACCTTACATCATCATCGTAGTTATGGGTTTATTTCGATTGGAAAAGAAATACGCTTATCGAGATGCCTGGCGCTGACCATTGTCTAGACTTGTGACTGAGCCACGTCTAAATAGAGGATTATCCTAGCGCCAGGATTAGCCAGCCCACGTCGTGACCTGGCTGTTCGTTGTCCCAGTTCCTAATGCAGGCCAGACAAAGGCGAAATCAAATAAACATTAGCAGCATCAGAGTATGTAAAAGTTAAGATTACCATCGTCTAGCCACGGGCCAGGCAAAGTCGTCTTGAAGGATTTTTATCCCAGTTTTCTTCTGAGGAGCGACAGAACAATATTAGTGACCACAAGACAGGGGCGACTAATCCATCTACCCACCATCTACCAAAATTAGGTCAGTCGGTGCAGAAATAAGGAAGGTGCTTCTGTTTGAAAATGACGGATAATCATCAAAATTAGGCAAAAGAGATACGTTGTCTGCGCCGATGGGGATCAACCAAATATATATAATCACAGCCCAAGCATCCCAACCATTTTCAACACAATTCAAGTATAACAGCGAAAGCGAATCCTTCTATTCTTATCAACACGGCCTACCCCGTCCACGAAGACTTCCGTGCACCATTTCAACATTGTAGCACTTTCACTGCAATAAATTTATGCACGCCCCTTCGGACGGTCCCATCAACACGTATCTCGAATGAATCTGCCACTCGCATCGGAGGATGGCTACTGTTTTTGCCGGCTCCCAGCTCGCCTGGCGTCTGGCCGACTACGAGGAGCTCTGAAGTGGACAAATAGATGGGAACCCGAACCAAACCCACTATCAACATGTCGTATCCTTGGCATATCCCTGGGCTACAAAAGCGGCGACCAAAGCAGAAACCGAACCGAATGCCTGCGCTTTGGCTTTTATTGCTTCATTTTGGTTTGCGATTTGTTTTGATTTCAGCAGTTTGATAACCTTTCGGTATTTTGTTGTTGGTTTATATTGTTTTGTTATTAGTAATTGTTGCCAGTTCCCTGCGGATATGACGTTTTATGCTATCCATGTCTGGCTCACTCATTTCGCATTGTTCAGCTTGGATATCATACCACCACAGCCCCCTGAACACCCGCCCTTTTTCTGTTCTTTTCTAGTTCAACGTTATTTCTGGACATCGACATTTGCTGTCATGGCAGCCAAAAATGTATTTTTGGTCGCAACTGGTGTGCCTGTAACATTTTTCGCCAAATATTCAGGATCTCTCTCTTTTTTTACATACTGGTTGAAATGCAAGGTTATTAAATATTAATAAGTTCTGTCACTGACAAATTTTAATATGTACCGAATTTAACTATAATACTACCAAAAAAAGGAAAAACAAAAGGATGATATAATGACTGAGATCCTGCTGCGTTAAATCTGGTTGCCACCTATACTAGAATATTTCAGACTCTGCCTTGCGTGTTGGGCATATTTGACGGCAAAACTTTACTGTCAGGGACAAAGCGAAGAGAAGCCTAAACTCTTAACCTCTTGGGTGAAACTAATTGAACTTACCTTCAAGTTAAAGCCGCATAGAATATTCAAGAATTGGCCAAGTTGAAGGTAATCATTGAAACACAGACACGGGAGTCTGCCAATGCCCATTTAAATTCAATTAAGAAGTATTTAAAAGTATGCTTTGGGTATGAAAAAATACTCGCGATTTATTGTTATTTATTTGCGATGTGAACTTATGCAAATGCTGTAAGTACTTCAGAGGACGGCCCTCACAAAGACACATGGAATTTCTACAAATTTTTTCTCAAATACTTGTTGCTCACTTTAAATCAAATTGCAACTTATAAAATGAGAAATGCTAATTCAATGATAGATATTTGCATTTCATGTATGCAAATACATTTCCATTCAAATTGGCTTTGCTAAAAATTTTACATTTGCATTCGCGTGAGATTGCAGTTAATTAAACTCCGGGCATGGTTATTTGCTTTAATTAGCACCTTAAACGTTCATTTCTTTCAAATTACTTAAACTGTTTTCCGATCAATTTGCAGTGGATTTACCGACGGCGCGAACACCTTCGATGCTCTTACGATATTTGACCACATTACGGTATAGTCTTGCAATTTCAATTGTACTGTGCTGTGCGCTTGCGCGTCAGGTTCACTTCGCGTTTGGCCCGCAACTGGCCTAGCTTGAATGGACCATGATCGGGGACAGCTACTCGATAAGTTCGGCTTAAGCTGGAACCGAGGCTTTTCGTGCGACTTGTGTTTTTGAGCGCTTTCCGAGTCCCCTGGTTGGTTGACCAACTTCCAGAGGGTTTCGGAACTGGTTTTGGCCACAAAGCTGCTCATTCTCTTGTGCTGCCTCGATTGAAGTTGGGGATAATGTTTTGTTGGCCTGACTAATTGGTCAGTAGTCTTCCCCGTCGGCTCTTGAGCAATTAGTTTTTATTCTAATTGGTCAGAAATATATTATGACCGACATTTGCACAAACGGATCGCGCCGCATAGCATCGAGTTCAGTGCAACGGAGGACTAGTTTTTTTTTTTTTGCGCTCCTAGTGGCCAGCTTTAAGCTTGAGATGATGTGGCTGTGTTTTTTTCTGAATATAAATGTTTTTGTCTTTTGATTGCGAAATTTGCTATATGGAGGCTGAGCGCTAATTGTGTTTGGTTTTGGATGAGCAATGATGCGAAAAGGTTGCTTAGTATTGGATTTTCATTGACAAGGCTGAAAATGAGTGGGCAAAGTCTTATTTATTTTTGAATTTAATTATCTGCAATAAGAAGATGTATTGTTATACTGTGTGATCGCAATTGATGCTTGAACTTTATCTGAGCTTGCTAAGTGACGTTCGGACTGTGAAGCCCAGTAAAAGCAATACTCAACAGTTTGGGTCTAATTTAAATGAAGTCAAAGGCTTATAATCCGTTCAGACAAATGCGCAAAGCTCTTCGGCAGAGACGGGGAACTGTTTCAGTCAACGACTTTTAGGCCAGCAGCTCTAGCAGCAACGGGAGCGGTAACGGCAACGGCAACAGTTGCAGTGGCTGCTTCCAAAGCAGCAGCAACACGCGGGGTATTTAGGCTCAAACAAACAGCAACAGCAACAAAAACAATAACACAAGCCCGCAACAATGCAAGGCGAGCAAATAAATCGTGATCACGTGGTCAAGAGGGCCAGCCCAGAGCGACGGTTCTCTGGTGTAGGTGGAGTTGCTAGTAGAGTCCGCGAGAACCTGAAACTGCATTGAACTCAACTCCTTCGTAACTCCTGCAGCAATAAACGTAGCGCTTGTCTCGACTGATAAAGCCACACAAAGAGCGAAGTGATCTACTAACAGGAACAGCCACCACAACAACAACTGCCGCAACAAGATCATGTTTGTCGTGTCATACGAAAAGAAATATAGTACAGTGAGGGAGGGGAGCCAGACCAAGTCGTTCTCTGGGGGTAGATCGCGGAGCCAACTGATCGCATACACAACAAGTTCCTGCAGCAGTTCCCTTCACCCGCACCCAATCACCGCCATCATCTTCATCGTCGTGGTGGGGCATTCAAATTTGGCGCTTGAATTTGTTGCAAGTTCAGAGTTGAAGCTGCAGCTGCCGCACCGGGGAGTCGTCGCCGGCGCGCTGGCAACAGCAGCAACACAACCAGAACCCGCAAACAATGCATGTCGTTGAAATCGAAATCAAGATCAGAACATAGAAACTAGAAGATCCAAATCAGCAGCATCATCGGCCACGCCGTACGGATCAAAACGAAAGGAAGCATAGCCCAAGATTTCACGTGTGTGAGTGAGCCGACTCGGCAGTGGAGTCCAAGATTTCGATCGTTAGGCCGCATCGTGACGCACAATGTGGTCATGGGCAACCTTCCAAGTTAGATGAAGCATTTGAATCTTCATCCAGGCGAAGAAGCGATCCGCACAAAATTTGATTCTAATTGTCGGCGGAGGAGTTCACTGGCCACGTTCATCACTTGGTAGCAATGCAGCACACTTAGGCGCGAGAATGTCTACTCCATTGAGTAAGCCCTCTAAGTCCCTGCAATGTATAACCGATCTTTTTTAAAAGAAACATTTGTTTTGCTTTAATATTTATTGTGACCCAGGTCATCAGCAAGCCCCAACACACCTATTGTTGGGAATACGCTGTACTCGCGTATTGGATTCGCTTTATCTGCGCATTAAAATAAAAAGCGTTCGATACGAGAACTTTAATGAAATCCTTGGTGAATACTTTGAAATCATTACTAGAAAATGACTTGATTTTGGGTCGAATCAGCTGTAGCTGCTCTGTCTCAGAAACTCTTCGGCGCTTTTCCCTACTCTACTCCTTTTTCATAGGAGCATTGCTGACACACATTTCTCGCTATTCAAACCTCCAGCAAACAAAGGTCCAGACCATCGGCCAAGAGGCGAACGTTGATCCCTTTGTTTTTGGATTTGCGGCATGGTGCACGCGTGATTAGCAGCTCAAGACCGCAACCACTCAAATAAAGACAAAGGCCAGACGTCTCTCGTCAGACATATGCGCTGATCAAAGCTCAGCAGAAACTAATCGAGATTAAGAGAAGATCAGCGGATCAAGCACCAGGCACCAGTGCAAACTGAAATAACCACTGAAAACGATCCGAGCCCCCCGAAACGGTTTATTTAAAACGCTTGGGTCGGGAATACAACAGCCGAGCTGCCCAGGGCACAGCATGTGAGCGCTTTCAAATTGTTTCAAGTGTGAAGATCAATTTCATGGCACGTTATTGGGCACTGGTGGTCAGATGGAATAAGGACGGGGGAATAACTTCTTCCAGATCTTTATTTGAAGCGCTGCCCATTTGCATGAATTTGAATACAATTGACGAATTGTAGTTTGGGTATTTGTCTGGGGTTATAATGTCTATATTATATTTTCCCCCATTGTAGTTGCTGGGGAGGGAGTGTGAGAAAGTTTTCAGAACATTGTGTGAACGAATTTGGAAGTGAACTGCTGGCAGTGACTGGTATCTACAAATCTGTGGCGTGCATACTATTGATCTATCATTGGACTTGACTTGAACTTTAGACGGTAATTAGACAATTCAAATGTCAACAGATAGTTCACCAAAGCACAGAGAAAAGGGTATCTCATAACCGACGACGATAATTTATTGTTAGGCGAATAAATTTCGACACTAAAAGCTGGTTGCAGACAAGCTGGACTATTGAAGCTAATCAAATTGACCCAGTAAGCCAGTTCACTGAGCCGACTTGGATTTCGGTTATTGGGATGGCGACCATGCAACCCGTCAACATTATTATTTGCCTTGTTAACTTGTCTGCACGAAATGACATTTTACAGCTAAATTTGCCGTCTGGACAAGATTTCCCAAGACAACAGCCATTGAGCTCAGTTAACGAAGCGATGCTGGAGCGTCGAAGATGCCTTACCGCTCTCTGGAGCCAAATTTGATTTTGCAAGCTCTGATCTCCAAGCACGCGGATCTAGGGTCTCTACCCATATCCCTACTTCACTCGCAACTTGCTATTCATCTGCGGCTTCCGACTAGAATCATTTCATATATCTTCGATGCTTAAATGGGGCTTTAGAGCTGCTGGACATTCCACTACTGTAAATAACGTAATCAAAGCAGGACTAGGTAATGACGGCCACATACTAACTGCCTGTGACTTCAAATCAAAAGAGGACTGCACTTTTCTGTCTAAAAAGGGTAGAAAATATTTAAAACCTAAAGCGAAAAGTTTCTTTTCTTATGAATAATTTGATCCATCTAAAGAAATGTATATTATCACTTAAGTCATAAATTAAGCATTTGACGTGAACATTGGATAGAAAACTGCAAAAAATGGTCCGAAGCAAAAAAAAAATTATTTGGGCTTTACTGCACGACGAAACGAAATATACCCTCACATGCTTGCTATCTAACTTTGATATTTCTAATAAGGGCCCATTTGCAATATACATTAATTAATCGGCACTAATGGTTTCTTATGAAGCATATATAATATGTACGTATGTATAGGGTTAAATAGTTTTTCCCTTTGCAAGAGTATAGAAAGGATGATGGCAACAAATTGCTCGTTGGTGTATAAGAAAAGACCGCGATATGGCTGGAAGCACAACAAAAGGTGAAAAATGCAGCACCAGCCAAAGTAGGTGTTACCGCTTGCTAAATGATCAATCGTCGCGATCAGAGGCACGTTTATGGCTCTTATTGGTGTGGGCGGTCAGTATTACTTACTGTTGGAGCGATATGGTTCATTACGTAAGGGAGCTCATTCTTGAGCTGGAACCCTGTCTAAAATAATTTAATTGGTTGAAAATAAAAGTTTTTTATGCTTAATAATCAGCCATTTATAATGCCTAACTGAATACCAAAGATCGAAACGGATCGTTAATTCTAACCCAGCATCAGCGAATACTTCAAATGGCTAACCTGTGTGGTCCTTTTCCCAATAGCGACCAAAGTTTTTGGAGGAGAGAAAATGAAAGGAAATTAATTTTCCCAAATGCCACGCTGTCTGATTTGCACAACACAGGAGCTGTCCTCAAACGCGAAGGAGGATGACGATGACTTTAGGTAAAATATAAATTAGACTTCAAAGGTTGAAAAGATTGATTTGTGTGAAAAATAACGTGGAATCATTCAAAGCCGCAAGTGGGAAACACAGATAATCATTATTGACGGAGGACAAAAATGACTCCACGTCGCAGGTGTAATTATAAGAAATTAAGGGTTAGTGGAGTTGGGATTGTTAGAATTCTAAACCGAAGTAATTGTTAAGGGTGTTAAAGGAACCAATACGGTTAAAAGCTACAGAAAGCCAATATACAATTTTCAGAATACCTCTGACCAAAGCATTTAATTAAGTGGACGCAAATAATAATCAATAATTCAAGCAAGAAAAGTTCAACACTTAACTGCGTCCCTAAGAAAGCGGGGCAGTCAGTGGTGCTGTCCGGAAAGATCACAGGTTTTTAACCCTTTCACTATATGTCTCGGTACATAAGGAGTGAATAGATAAATAAAAGAAGCAGAGTTTCACCGGGAAAAATTTAGAGGCAGCCAAAAATGCGCTCAAAAAGTCACTCATACCCACTTGCTCTTGCTCTCTCTGGCGCTCTCTCTGGCTGGTCCCCCCAAGCTCAGACAGCTTGAGCGCTTTTTCCTAACAGACAAAGCGACGACAGTTGGCTTCGGCTTCCATTCCACAACTACTGGAATGCGCATTGAGTGCTTTCCTGTGCTCGTCGCGGCTCCTACTTTGGATTGCTCTCCCGTCCGATGGCAAATTTTGTTTGGGAATATTTTGTTTCCTCTTACAAATGCACAGATTTTAGACATTCTTTTTTTTTGCGCATTAAGTCAGATTTTTAATTTATTTTCTCTCCGGCTTTTCTGGCCTGGGTAAAACGGGCTCGTTTCGGCTTGGCCACCCCGTCTCGTTTGCTGATGGAAACATTTCCGTTTTGTATTTGCGCAATTTGCTTTTAGCCGCGTTTGTCGCCGAAATCTGCATAGGAAGGGCCAAGAACGCGATAAGCTTATGAGTTTGGGCTTTAGTTCTGCATATGATTTTTTTTATTTATGTTCGCAATTCTGGTTATACTGATAATGACATGGTGGCTTAAGCTAGGTCTTGTGAAGGTAGTTTCCCTAAATCGTTTAAAGATGAACTAACTTTTGAGCTTGCTAAGATTATTATAATACAATGTACTTTTATATTCTCTAGCTTTGTGGTCCTCAAAAACTCCTCAAAAATTTCTCGATTGTTGTCGCAAAATGAATACTGAATACTGATTAGCATGCCTGCATCAAGTGGTCTTTGATTTAAAAACCATCTTCCCAAAGAGTTAACTAAAAAGGATGTTCATATAAAATTATCCTTCAAGTCACTTTGTGAAAGTCGCTGGCCGTATTGGTGTGCTTTCCTATCCGTCATTTATCGGTGCATGGCTTGTCCACCCGTGCTCCCCAATCCCTCCTGGAAGGAATAAATTGAAAAACTCATGCTCCCGCCTAAGATATATGAGCGTATACATGCTCGCACACACACGCTCGCATAGGTACATTCGTATGTAAGCATATTTACCCATGTACGAATCAGGCATCGCCATCATCTCCTTCCCCTCCCCGGATCCGAGCTCCCCTTCCGGCACCTTCCCGTTTCGACTCCTTTCCAGCTTTCACGTATGAGAGTGTGCAATGCGAGTTGTATTCGTCATACACGCTGCGTTGACGTCGACTGCAACTGAGGCGCCAGCAGCGCTGCCCGCTGCGCAGCTCGGCTTTTACTTGGTATTCGCTTAATATTTTTTTTTGCTCCACGCTTTTTTCGTTCCAAGCTCCAACCGAGAGAAAGAGCGAGCACTATGGCAGAAAGAGAGAACAGTTCACACATAGATATACACACACATACAAAGCAGACTGTTGTTGTTGTTATTTGCTGCACACGAGTTGGCGCTTTAATACATATAGCGGTATATGAGTGTGTATGTGTGGGTGTGTGTCTGACTCTTACATGATTTTTATTTCCTTTTTCAGTTGACGCTGGCGCTGTTGTTGTTGTTGTTTTGCTCCCCAGTTTTTAGACTCCGCCTTTTTTGTCGTCTGCATGTCTCTGGTTGTGTGTCTCTGCCTTCCCACCGTCCCGCACCATTTTCAGCGGCCAACCTCCATCGGCCCCGCACTTTCTACTGTTGTGGGATTTTTAAGCGACGTCGTCGTCTCTGCTTGTACTAGAAGGCTAAAATGGGGGAATGGGTGGAATGGGTGGAATGGGTGTTAGGCGGTGGGCCAGAGGCTGCCTGGTGAAAGAGTGAATGTATGTAGCAGTGTGCTTCGGTTTCGTTTCGTTCCATTCGCATCGTGTGATTTATTCTCTGTGCTCGTTGCGTACTTATGCTCACTTGCCCTGTGTATGTGTGTTTGGCTCATTTTAACTCTCATCCATTCGTTTTTAACTTGATGTGTAGTTGGGTCTCCCAGCAAAACGACGAATGGGAAACGAATGAATTCTGCTTGGAAACATGTTTAGGTTTATTTAGAACACGAAATCATACATACGAGTGAAAATTTATGTACTTGCACCTTCACCTCCTTACTTTCCCTATATACTATATTGTAGTGCACTGCGTTCAAATTCTTGCATGCGATTGACTGAAATGGCTGATATGTTTCTAGGAGGGAGGGAGTAAACAGGACGTATGACAAATTGCGTATTCGACAAGGTGGTTTTAGTCAAGGTATACATGTTTAAGAACGGGCACAGTCATCGAGTTGACATACACGAAAAAAATATTTGAACAAAAGAGAGAATGGAAATGTGGTTAATTAAAGCTGGTCAGAACTCTACTTAGAAGAGCTACTCGGGCATCGTTCAGCGAGCACCAGGTCTCACAAAGGGTTATTTTAAAAGGAGAGTACTCTATTTAAAAAGAAGAGAGCCCCACTTCCAGCAATGACAGTCAAAAGGAAAGGGTTTGACAATGGCAATGCAACCCATCGAAAAGCACTTGCGAATGGGAAAGGCAACGGTTGAAAAATCAAGTAATAGCAAGTAAGAATTTTATAAATAGACCAAAAGAAAGTTTAATTTAATTCAAGTCAAGGCCAAGTCCTAAGCGGCAGAGGGTGGACTACAACGCGGAAGTTAAATCGCAGAAGGGCAGCAAGAGACGGAAAGCGGGTCATTTTAAGGTCATTCACACTTCGGACCAGGTCCGGCCCGGCGCTGACCTCGCGATGGTGGCTACTTTATTACTTTAAGATTTTGCCTTGACTTTGAACAACAGTTCGCCTGGATGGTTTTTTCTTCGTTTCGTTCTGCACCTCGCCGTCTTGACCAAGCACAATGGACTCCTGGAAAAAATGCGCAAGTTTTCTCAGGGTTTTTTACTTTTTTATTTTCGTTCTTTACTCTGTGCTCGGCCATAATGACCGAAAGCCACGTAAAGTTTACTTGAGACGTTGCACATAATGAATAATTTCCGGACAAGTGTTGACAGTTAGAGGTCCGTAAAAAGAAATCAGTAAATATCAATTTTAGATACTTTATTGATTTTATAACTTTCATTATATGAGTAAAGCGGATTCTTTGAAAAGTATGTACAGGCCTTAATAACTACTTTTTGGCACAACTTGTTCTTTACGCTGTTTTTAGAATAAGAATAGAATAGGCAAGATTAGCCGAACGGCGCTAACGCTTTTAGATTTTAAAAACATGTTCCGATTTTGTTTTATAACATTTGGGAAAAATGGGTCAAAATTTAATTAAAGGGAGAAGTTTTGTTTTTAGTTCAACAAAGCATAAAAGTCAGCAAAATGACTTATGGCAAAACTACGTATATTTTTGTTTGCTTCTTTAGGTGCAACTTCTATTTGGTAGTCAAATTACTTGACTTAGCTATTGATCCTGTACTACCTTTATAACTAATAATAATGTAACGTTATTAAAGTATATCTATAAATCTCAATCCCAGCTTTTTAATTTAACTAAATATAAGTTAGTCCAGGTAAACATATTATTTTCGATTATAAAAAGATGTTCTAACCACAAATGTACCGAATTAGAATCCACCCTAACTTCCAAAACGGATGAGCAGCAGTTGACTGCCATTAAATATTCAATTGAAGTTCTCTTCGTACTTCCTTTTCCCTACCCGCCTTCCGATTTCGATTTGTATCCAAATGTCATTTTTTATTTGGCATCTTTTGCATTTTATTTGCTACGTTTGCGAGCAGCCTCAACTGCGATATATACCTACCATGATAGACAGCAATATATATATATATATATATTTGCTCTTGTATGTATATACATACGTATGTATGTAGCTGGGGCTGCCCATTTGGATACGCAATTCCGTTGACAATGTGTTGCACAACGGCCAATGGGAATCCTCGGTGCTGTCGAAGGACTCGCCGCACGGCCGGATTTAGTTCTCAATTTTTCCCATTTCTTTGTCACTCATGCGACGCACGAGTATGGACCCAGTGGAGTCAGAAGTGCTTGGACTTGTGCTGCTTGGGGGCTTATTGGTACGAGGGATGGTGGGATTGAGGGCGTGAGACTCTCTCCGCTGGCACTTGGAAATATAAAAGTTTTTTCAATTGATTTTTTGCTACTTTTTTTGTTTTATTTCCGATGGCACGTATTCCTTGTATTTTCCGTTTCTTTCTTACTTTGGCGAGGGGTTTGAGAAATTGGTTGAAATCAATTGGATTTGGTGGCATAAAGTTTTTGAGCGACAGCCGGCCGATTCAGGCTGCTAGGTGGCTTTGGCATTAGCATTTTCAATCGTCTGCGTAACGTTGGTGGAGGATGGGTGCTACATATGGCCCTATGGATTTCGATTTGCCTGCCTATCGGCGCATGAATTTGAATTACCAAAGTACTGAAGACAACTGAAGCAACAGCAACTCCCGAGACAGGATCACCTCACATTAGGAGTCAAGTAATTGGTATTTGACGTTATAGTTGATAGCAAGTTGGAAGTCCCCATTCTTGAATTGGCTACTAATGAATATCGATTTGTACATTTTTGAAATAAAATTAGCTGCGCAATCCTTTGCCTTAGGACATTTCGTTTCCATGACAGTAAGGCAGGCTCGCACAAAATGAACATTCCTTTCACAATTCATTTATTGCTTTCGGCGAAGGTAGACATTTTCGTTACTTATTTTAATGCAAATGCGATTGAACCGTTTATCAAATATTTCCTGGTTACACTGAGCACCAAGAACGACAATAACAACAAAAGGACCGAGTACAACAAAGGCAGAGCCTCGAAATCACAACACCACTAAATCAACAACCACAACAAGACACCCTCTCCCTTACAAGGACGGAGATAGGAAAATTGGCAAACTCAGGAAAATGCGCCACGCAAAAGGAAAAATTTGCAAGCCGAAAATCAGATTGTGTAAAGTCGAGTTAAGTATCCTTTATGGGGTTCGCTGAGCAGGGCACAGGATTAGGATATGGGTAACATGTTTGCCAATACTTGTTGGGACACACCCCTCTACGCCATTCTGCCATCCCCGCCTCCACCCCCGCCATTGTTGCTGCTGATTACGTAATGGTTTGGCACTTGATGATTGTTCTGCGGCGGCATGAAATTGATGTTTTTGCCAATTTTGCAATTGAATTGCAATCAAAGCGATGACGTGAAATAGAAAACCCATAGTCGCAGGGGTAGATGCTCACTTCGTCAGGGAAGGGATGGAAGAGAAAGTCCTGCTCTGCAGTCGTTTGGTTTGTGCAAAACCGAAAATATGAAAGTGAAAGCCAAACTAAATTAGGGTACGCCTGATTCTTTCCTTCCCTGCTTTTTGCAAACATTGAAGAGCCGCTAAGAGGGGGAATTCGAGAGGAGGATGGGCCGTCGTTTAGTTTATTGGCTGCCTTTTATGAGGGTGAGGGTGTATGTTTGTTTACGTGCAGCGGGTGTGCGAAGTTGCGTGTCATAAATTTTGGTTCCCAGAATAAATTTGCACACCGACAAAGTAGAGGGCTCTCTTCCTTAACTCCGCCCACTCCGCCCCTTGGGGGCAGCATGCGGCGCCTGTCAACGGCTCATGGTTATAAAGGGAATTGCCCCGCATCTCAGAGGTATTATTATCTGATTGTCATACAATCCGTATCTGCTAAGGGGCCTCAGTTAAGTCAAAATTCATCTGGTGGAAAATTGGACATGAATTAAAATGAATTAACAAATGTATCTCCTTAGTAATTTTTTAAAAATATATGTGCACTATATTCTTTTTACCAAAAATAAATCGATATAGTGCCGAAAGGATGTGTGTCACAGAGCTCTCCAGGCCGATTAAAGCAAGGCTATCCAGTCTGCAATTCGCGAACTACTGCCAAGTGGCGCTTCCTTGTCCAACTGCTCAGTCTAAGGTCTCTGGTTTCCCTGCTGTTCATAAACGATTATCATCCATTATGAGTAGTTTCCATGGCGAGACCTCGCCCCTTACCTGAATGCGCAAAAGGCTACGTATGGCATTCCTTTGAAAATGTTTGTTTTACTACGTGACCGATAATTCCATACCTCGACTCCTGCCACTGCTGATCCTCCAGAGGCGATACACACGCGAGCCAGGCAGACTATAGGGTCAGTTTATTTCGCTACACAGATGATCTACATGAAGGCAAAGGCCTTGCGCAGTCCTCGTCTGCAGAAGCAACACGTTGAGCTGCAAAGTTCAATTAAGTTGACTTTCTCTCCGTACCCCTCGAAGCATATGCATTTGCATTGGTCACGTTCTAGAGCGTGTAATATTTTAAGGTTTTTTTATTTCGCTCGTACTTATTATTATTATTTTACAAATAAGTACAAATACGAATTTTAGTAGAAACCTGCACGATTGGGAGTGCAATTTGAAGGGCTTGGACAAACGACAGTCGGGATTGGATCATTGCAGGGCAGTGAACACCGTTAGAAAGATGTTAAATTCATATTAATGCACGCAACATTTTTATTGCTGGTTAACCCCAGTTGATATGAAAATTCCTCGTTTGTATTTTTTAGTATTTCCGCTTATTTCCGGTTGCTTAATTTAATGGCTGTGCTGATTTAGCAGTCTAGCTATTAGAGCATCTTCCCTTCTTCCCTTGTTCTTAAAAGGGGCTGTTTGGTTAGCATGACCTAGGACAACCTGCTCAAAATAAAAAGCCAGGCAACCGAAGCTATATAAAAACCGGTCTGGCGCGTTGCAATATGACTTGTCGCCTTAATTGATTTGCGGCTGCTGCTAGGAACAGCCGAAATAACAACAGCACAATAACTTTAAGTAGCCTTTGGCCTACCGCCCTCTGCGGGCACCACTCACCCCTACGGATAATCGTCACCCCTTTTCAAATTATTTTTATTATGATTGCCCACCTTTTGTTGCTGCTACCGAACCTGAAACTGACCTCTGTGCCGACCCGTGTCCATTTATTTGTTCGTGCGGTCAGTCTGTTGTCGCACGTCTGCAGCCCAATCCGTCGTCGTAATGGACGCTGGGTGACCTTTGCTTGACGCCGTTCCCCTGCTTGTTTGCGCACCACTGCTGCCCTCCGCTTCGTTTGAATCGCACTCGAATTGTGGGTCAATTCCTGATTAAGTTGTAATTTGTTAACGAAATAAAAGTGTTTAGGCAGGGATCGCAAACTGATCCAGACCGGTTTTACCGGGAAACTGTGATATATGGATGTAGTCGAGAATGAACTAGGCCCAGTGGCAATATATGCATCATACTCGTATGACTACTTCGCTTGTATAAAAACAGAAAAGTTTGCCATACGTTCGGCAATGTTTGATTTGCAATCATAAGGTAAATGAAGGCTCAAAGGTTTACCGGAATCAATATCGCAATTCGAGACAAATACACAAAAAATTAGCAAAATGCTTAATGTTACGGTGATGTTGATGTAAATGCCGGCAAGGGATCTCAGAAAATATTCATTGCCCATCAACAGCATGGCTTTGTTCCAATCTGCGAAACGTGCAACGAACGTCTGAGAAACGATTACTCTGTATAATGTGGCCTGATCCAAATATGCATCGTAAATTGTGCGGCTCGAAGAGCGGACTCCAGACCCGTCACTGAGTTGACCAACTGGCTAGTCAAAGTGAATTACTTTGCTGTTCCTTTCCGCTCGTGGATATGTGTGGCATATGTCGGTAATTGCATGTTGTGAAAATTACCGTATCTGTATCAGGCTCTGATTGTGTGACTGTAGGACTCGCCACGTTTTCTTTGCCGCCAAGACTCCGTAATTTCATCTGAGAACGCATCGAATTCGCTCAAATTTTTAATAGATCGTGAAAACAGACAGCACGTCTAAAGCTAATAGGAAATGGCGCGATGCTTAAAGCAGCAAATATTATATTATTTGCATTCCGGTGGAATTTATCGGAGTTTTCCCAAACCTTTTTGCTCTCTGCCCACGCCCAATGCTTGACGAGACCCACCAAGTGCCATGTTGACATTTGACAGTTTAGCAGAGTCGCTTGGTAGAAACCGCTAACAAGGGTAAATGCAAACACCAGCACAGCATCAGCCCAGAGAAAATGTTTTTCCAGTGGTTTTTCCACGACATTGCGAAAATTTGCAAAATCCCAAGCACACGTCGATGGCGTCGTGGCGGGGGCGGGGGCGGGAACAAGGATGGGTGGTGGTGGCTTGTATATGTGCAGATTTTGGTTGGCTGCACACACTTTCTTCCCTTTTATATCAACAGAAACCGTAGCCAGGAATCAGTGCAAAGGGCGCGGAACTCTCCCCTGGCTGCCCTTTGCCAAAATGTTTTTATTGGAATTTTATTTTATTTCATTGGATTTTGATGGTTTCATTGTCTGTCCCGGGGTCCGCAGTAATGGAGTCACTGCGGCCAGCTTCCTTTGGCTGCCTTCACGCAACGATGCAAGCGAAATGCGTATGCAAATTCTCTTCTGACTCTAACGGAAGTTTTGGCAAGTGCCCTCGGGAGTGGGGTTTAGATTTGCTATTTAACGGGGGTGGGAGTTGAGGGTAGGAGGAAATTGTGGGGTTTTGTTTGTTGTTATACAAAATTACACACGCACTCTTTGCGATGCATTGCTTGACATTTACTGCTAATGAAGTCAATTGCCGCTATTTATCTTTGTGCTGGGGGCACGAAAATTCTGAGTTGTGGATTTGGGAGCTCTTACTTTCATTGCTCGATTTGGATTCTATTTCGGATATAAGATATTGTCAATACTACCAATACAAGAGATAATGGAGATAATATCATGGGCTCATGATATTGACATATGAACATTCGTAACTAGAGTAAAAAAACATGAACTTCCTTAGTAGTAGTAGTTTTTAGATCAAAGTTTAAAGAGAGATCAATGCAGTTTTTACTACTAAGACCTTCCAACATACCAAATCACCATGTGGGCGTGAAAATACCAAACACTCGGATTAATTGCAACTGATAGCACAAACTTATAAACTTCCTCGTGGCTTCAGGAGCTCACCTTGTATTTCCAAGTGCGCGTGCTTAAATAAATCATATTCTTGACTAGAGTGTCTGATCCATTGAAGATCTCATTTTAAGTGCAGGAGTGCCCCAAACTAAAAACGTTCAAGAAACACTATTGTGGGTATTACGGAAACTTTAAACATCTAAACAGCACAATTGACAGCAAAAGCTAGCCAACCTGTTCCAACATATATTAATGAATCACAATACTTGGGGCAAAGGGCGAATATTTAGCTAAAGTGACCGTTTCAATGTTGGAGTCAGCAGGAAATAACTGGATGCAAAAGATAACAATTTAATACCCGGAAGTAGTAATAATAATAACTGAGACTACCTTTAGTTGCCGTAGTTCTTGATAGACTAAAATGCAAGAATTGTTGATGGGCTGTATAACGTATAAAGAATATTTTCTGTAATATCATAATGCAGAAGACTTTTGAATGGAAGGTTGGTCTTCGAGAATATCAGGATGTTAGACTAAAGGGTTATGTAAAGTTTTGAATAATCCTTTTATTTACTTAAATATTTACACAACAAATATGCCGATAAGTGTGAATATAGCTTTACCTTTTTTACAAATTGTAACTAAATAAACTATAAGATATATTTCGTAATATTCGAATAAAATCACTGAATTAATTTTAAATTACATAGCTCGACAACCAACCAATAAAAGCTTCGACAACGACTGTGTGCAAATGTGTTAGGAAGCACTTCTGAACAGTTTGTAGTGCAAAAATCACTAGCAAAGTGTTGCCGAATACCGCACTTTAGAAGCTAAATGACCCCAGGGCCCCCCTTTCCAAAACCAAGCCACCACAGGAAGGACCAGAGAAACTGGCCTTCACATCTCAATGCCTGCTTAGGCCGCGATGATAGTGGCGATGGTGGCTACAGTCACGGTCAAGGCAAGTCCACACTAACAAGACTTTCTGCGACTGCTTCCTGCGCCTCGCCTCAGCACCTTCCACAGTATTCCCTTTAAACCGCATAAGCCCATAACGCATACAAATATTACATTTAAGGCCGGCTAGTTTACGTTTCGTGTCAGGCAAGCATCGAAGCCTGCTCTGTGATATGATCTCCGCGGAACGCCAACTGCGCGTGGGCAACCTCCACTGCCACGGCTCTGGGAGTTACAGGTGGGTGGGAGAAATAACCGCCTGGGAGTTTGGGCATTATTGCGTAGCCACGATTGTGCGACTATCATCCAGAGTTCGGCTGTGGGTTTAGTGTCTTGGCAAATTCGTTAAATTGCACGTGAGATCTCTTGATAAAATGTCATTTTTACCGAATGTGCTTCATTATTTACGATGATGACTGCTTAACAACATTTTTGTATTCTACAATTTTTTATCAAATTTTCTATTGAAATTAGTTTTCACACCTAAATTTTTAACCGTAATGAATAAACTTCCCCAAAACTGAGAGGAAGTTAAAAGAATGCACCACCGGGCCTTTGCAAAGGCAGACATCAACACCCTTTTGACCTTTTGGTTAAGAGCAATAAAACTTAAGGTGTATGAAGAAGAATCAAAGAGCGTAGATGAAAATAAATTGGCATTTACAACAGTGGGGCATACATTGAAATTTTATCAAATAAAAGACAATGCCGCCGTCTCTGAGCAATTTATTCCACAGTGGCATAACAAAGACAAAGAAACTGAACACGTCAGTGAGGGGCAGGAACGTGAATTGAAAAATCCTTCACCTTCGCTTTTTACAAATGACGCCCCGAGAGACTAAGGAAAAATACCGTGGTTGTGAGCACACTCCCAACTGGAGTTCTGGAATAAGTTTTAAAAAGTGTACATACTCGTATATACATTTATCTGCACAAGCAGGGGGACATCTAGAGTGTGTTTGAACAGACCCCGAGAAAGTAGCAAAGCGTGGAGCTGCGTTAGACAAGAGGGGCGAGGAAGAAATCATTTACATGTGGCTGCGACATTGCAGGAACGTGGAGGGATGATTATTAAATGGGTGGCATGTTTAACTATAAAACGCACGCGACCAGGATGAGGCCAAGGGTAGGTTGGGCGCGAATGAAGGACAGCGGAGGCTTTACATCGGGCACCCACCAAGATGCTGCTAAAGAATGGGTACAGACAGAGGGTTCTTCTTCGCCAGTACGACTGGATGGACATAAACAAGGACTGCGGGGGACAGTGCGTGAGGGTGGAATGAGCCATTGGAGTGGGAGCCAGGGCTGGGATAGGAGATGGAAGTGGCCCCTCAAGTGGGCCTGAAGAGGCACAAGAAAAAGCAGGCACTGAATTATGCAAAAGATTTACGCGCTGCCTTCTGACGGCTTAAAAACTTTTGGGGCGTTGGCTGCTTGACATTGTATACAATTTTTTAGCCGGACCTCGCAGTGGAAATAGCGTATGACAGTTATACACTCACAGAAAGAACGCCTTTTGCCTATGCGCAACCAGATGGCAAAAACTTTGGGAATGCTAAAGTATTGGTGAGATGAGGTGCAGTCTGGGAGAACTAACAAGCCCCAAATTTGTGGGCTACAAAGCTCAGGATTACCGCTGAAGTGCTCAGCAGGCCTGTGGGCAAGTGACTAGATGCTTTGCAGACATTGGTTTCAAGCTTATGAAGCAGTTTATCATTTCAAGTGAGCCCCAAGAAAAGAAAGACCAAATATTTTTGGTTTATGAAAGCCAACTAGCAAATCTAAAAAATACGAACTGTACATGTTTACATTACGATACTACATTTTCTCTTATGGATAGCAAAACTACGCATTAACCCTTTAAAATCAGCTCAAGCTAATCTGTCGTTACTCACGATTCTTTCATTCAGTACACATAAATCGACTTCTAATATTTACCTTTAATAATTACCCATGTTAGTACTAGCTCGCTATTCCACGATCAATAATCACTCAATTGAAAAGCGTAATGGCGCCTAGCGGTCAAAATGCAATAAGAACCAATGCAGAACTCCTCATACAACAAATGGCGAGAGGCTTAAACTCGTGAACAGAAAATGGAAGGAAATAAATCAATTGAGATAGAAATGAGCGTTCAATTCTATTAAAAGGCAGCCGGAGAAGTACACCGAGAATATGCAAAAAGCTCTTTGATCGCAGCCGCGCATGCAGAGAGGAATCCCCTTTGATCCCAAAGACGAACACACGACGCGTCGGCAGGTAGAAGAAACCACAGGGCGAAAATCATTGAAATATTTCAATTAACTTAAAGTGCGCCGCCACAGTGGAGGAGAGTACACAGAACAGCGCCAAGGCGAAATGGAGTTGGACTTGAATGTTGGAGAATCGGGACTTGGCTTCGACAATAAACAATGTTTTGACAAATCGCTAAAAATTGAGTGCGCAAAATTATTATTTTCAATTTAAAAATCAAAGGCAGGCAGGAGGTGCACGATGATCGGATCTTGCATCTCAGATCTTTGTGGCCAGGACGTGTGTGCTGTAAAGCAGCTTGGTAACGATATATGGGTATTAAATTTTGCCGCCTTGATTTTGCTCTTGGCAAGAACAGTGGAAACTCGACTTCCTGCCACAGTTGCTCTGCTAGCGCCAAATTGAATATCGAAAGACTGAGATGTGTATATCGGACCTCTTCGTAGACGCCTTATCCCCTGTGCCTGCTAATGATTGCAAATTAAGAATTTAAAAGACAAGGATCGGGTTAGCTTGTGAGTGTGAAGGTTGGTCAGGTGGTTATAAACTTTCAGTTAAACGGCCATGACTGCTTAGCTATTGGTGTTGGCTATTACAATAAATCAGCTTAAACAATTTTCATAGCTGTCTTACCATTAGCAAGTGTAAGAAACTCCTAAAGCTGCCTGACCTTTGAAATAGTATCACGCCTGGCAGGCAGCAGAAGTTACTTTCCTGTTTTGCTGCCGCGACGCCCACTTCAATCAAATTTTTTGATTGGATTGTTTCGGAAGCAAGTCGTCATTAAATAGAATATCATAATTATATAAACAGCTAACGTGCGGGAGAAAGGCCTTTTCGGTTGGTCAAAAAAACAGCAAACAACGGCCACGATCTTGCCTTAACCTGAAAGCCTCGCCATTTTGATTAAAATCAAGCTTCTAAAATCTTCTGTAAAATTACCTGCGGGTATTCTGAAACTTTAAACGACTTCGCAGAAACTAGGCTCTCAATGTTCACACATTCACTGACGAGATGCCATGCCTGGATCTGGAATAGGAAAAGGAGTGACTGCCAAGTGCCAGCAAATCAGTAGGTAAACTGAACGTTAACGTTAACCTGATTACGGTCATTACAGCCTATAAAAAATGGCAGAGAAGCGCTAGTCTGGTCGCTGCGACTTTCCGTTCTCACTACGCATCGAAGCCGCAGGAAAGGGAGGGGTCCGGTCAGGACGAACTGAGCTGAGCTTCACTGATCCGTGGCGTGAACTGTTGAAGTGTAAGAGAGTACATATTATGCTGATTATAATCAGCGAAGCCAGTAACGTTGAATGATTCCGCTTGGGCCAAGTGAAGTCCGAGCAAACCGGAACACAAGTGCACCTCATTAGCTAGTAACGGTAAATAGCTGTGCGACCCATCCGGGAAAATCGATAAATTTAAAGGAAGAAGGCAGACATGAAAAACTACCGCTTCTCCCTTCACAATTTTCTTTTACGCCAAGCACATGCTAATGAGTGGAATGAACTCACAATCTGGATTGTCCCGAGCCCGACGATTCCATCCTTGAACCGAGAGCAAAACGCAAGTAAATGAGAGAAGAGCGCGACTTGAAATTAGTTTAAAAATCCGTATATGTACCCCGAAATGAGGAAAATAGCTTTGAGGGTTGCATTTGTATATAGCTAGAAATGGGGGAGCGCGAAATTTTAATGAGGTTTTTAAGGACCATTTTTACTGATTATGAAACTTCAGACTTTTGTACAGGAGAATATTTTTTATAAAATTGTATTAAACAACAGAAACGCTCTTAAGTTATTCAGTTAGAATGTGGATAAATAAATAAAAGTGTCCTGCATGTATAGATTTTAAGGGCGTTGGATAATTCAGAATATGAGTATCAATGATATTGTCATACTCTACCTATTTACATTTTTTCTGAGAATGCATTGTGGTACGTTGTTCATTGAATATCCAGAACCAGCGAATATGTGAGTGTGTATATGGTTGCGTAATAAACAAATATCAAGTAAAAAGAGCCATACACAAAAAAGGAAATTGCGTCCCTTTGCTAAAGGGCGCACACAAACAATTCGTGTGTATTCTTCGTGCTGCGTAAAAAACGAAAAAAATTACGGGCTGTAATTATGCAAATTAGTCCTGAGTCTGTAGTTCGCTGTAGGGGAATACGCCATAGCTGAGACAGAGCAAGGTCCCGGGGCAGGAAATAAATACAGAATCTCCGAAAATATTCCTTGTGAATATTTACCGTACGCAACACGCACACTCATTAATTTTCATCAATGAGCAAGCGAATCTAAGCCGCAGCTTAAAGCGGCGAATGTGAATTTCGTTTCTAATTTTTTTTTTTTGCACATCTACATATTTTTTGGATATCCAACACAGCCAATGACAGCAGGGGACTCTCGAATGTGCCGCGCATCATTAATTTTTAGAGCTTAGCCAGATGACAAGCCCGAACAACAAACACAAACATAACTCCAAGCCGAAAGAAATAACGAATCGATCCCGAGGTGATGCTTACCACAGTTTTACGTATGTCTAAAGCTAAGACTGTTGAACTCGTCAGAAGTAAATGACAAAATCAAACAACGAATTAAAAAAAATCGGACAATAAAGGTAATAGAAATATATTATTATTACTATAAATAAATACTAAAGTAAATAAATCAAAGTTATGTTTAAGTTGAAATGTTCGTCAAGCATGTGTGCCTAAAACCTTGTGTTGTTTTCAAGCTATTAGCTTTCTTAAATATAAAGTATTACGTTTAGCGTTTACATATCGACCCGATATTATGCTCTACTTAACCAAAAATCACGCATTTCCGGCACGTATGGAAGTTCCGGTCAAGCTTGAGTCGAACAGCATGTGTTTCCGTCTCCTTGGCTCCCTCTAAGTCCCTTTGGAGAAGAACCAGCAAAAGGAAAAAATGTTAACTCATTTGCTGGTAAATTAGTTTTTAATATACCTCACTTTTGGCTGATTGCGTTGGGTAGGAGCATTTGGAATATTTAGTATATTAATATATGTTCCAAGAGGCACAGGCGGAAATGCGTACTGGTCATTAGGCTTGCTATGATATTTGCGACCACAGAACGCGTGCCGTGTGCGTGTAAGCTAAATGGTAAAGTGGTGGCCACTTACATTTACCACATGAGTTCGGGACAAAGTTCATCCGGTACCAGGGCGGACTAATGTTAGTGACCTAAGATTTTTGTTAATATTCGAAGTACCGTCCATTGCAAAGGTGTAAGCATGCGGAGGTTCTGGTTGCAAAACCGAAATGAAACTTCTAAACAAATTGATAAGCCATAGACGTATTGTTTATTAAATACTGCAAAATACAGATATGCATTTAAATTTGTATTAATAAAGCGACCATTACAAAAATAGTTATTAAGATCACATTTGCCCTGATCGTGTTTCTGTAGCTTGTCAAATTTGTGAACAGGCTCTACTGCCGAGATATATTTAGTCTTACACTGGCCTTCAACACGACAACACCAAAATTTATTGTTAACTGTTTACATTTTTGGAAATTTTTTGTGTAAGTGAGTTATATATTTGCCATTTATATATTTTAATGAAAAGTTGTTTAGAACTCTGACAGCTTCGTGATGTGTTGCGGACCCTGCTGTGGAACTTGCTACTACCCTTGCTGTAGCCCCTGCTTTAGTGGCCGCTGTTTTGGACCACGGTGCGGATTTTATAGTGGACCATGTGGACCTTGCTGCGGGGGCGGATGCTGCAGCAGCTGCGGACCGTCGTGTTAAATTTGGTAACCAGTAACCAACATTATTTGAAAGGACATTTATTGATGTGGCCTATTCGTCTTGAAATCAAGATCAAGTCGTAATAAAAGGTGTTCGACTTTTCGAAGTCTTGTTTTAATTGAGGACATCTGGCTCCTGTCCAACTCATCTCTTAGACCATCAATTACGCTGGTAATTGCCCAATGACTGCTATAAAATTCCCCTATGTAGGTCCTTTGGTGTATATTGTTAGTGCTAATTTATGCGCAGCCCAAAGCGAATGCAAAACAGTTTATTAGGCAGGACAAACACTTCAAAAGTCAGCGGGTCAGATATAAACCAGTTGACCCTACTGACCGCTTCATATTGGGCTTGTATCGCGTGGTCACTTCCCGTTTTACTTCACGTCCCCTCGTTTGATTACTGTGTGGTCAGTGTGAACACGAGTTAAGCAGCGTGTTATTAGGGGTTGTGTGACAAAGCAAACATGACATGAGCCTCATTATCAATTCAAGCTGCGTTAATTGGCTTTAGATTGTAGAAAGGGGTTAAGGGCCATTATGCTTGACCATTGGTTTTGGTACCAATTTACCGACTAGGGAGTGACCACTCAATTTTAAATGTAAGTTATCGGAGATTTTCAAGATATGTATGTATGTATAGTCCAAGTCTAAATTCTGGAAGTTGCTTGCCAATAGAAAAGTTTACTGCTTGTGTTCCATACGTAAAGTCCACAACATCCAAATCCCACCAAGACTGAGGGTCGCGTCTGGCGACGACAGCGGACACATTATTTTAATTTTCCAACAAAATTATTTTCTTTTACCCAAAAAAAAACCAAGAAATGAACGCGAAAAGAGAACGAAACGGAATTTGAGGGGTGGCAAAGAAACCCGAAAATAAAAATTGTATTTCGTAAAAAGAGATTCCCCAGAAGCTGCACATTAAATGGGTTTAAATAATTTATGCCATTTGCAAAGTGCGACTCGGCGTAAGAGCATAAGATGTTTAACAGTAGGATTTATAGTGGGGTAGAATAAAAACCCAAAGATATTAGAAAAGGTACATATGTATCTACACACATACTTAAAAAAAACAATACTTTCACAAGTAATAATGATTTACCATTGCTAATGTAATGTGATACCTGATAGACAACTTCAAGCAACGATTTTTATTCCGAAAAAATGGCTTTTTACTGTCAGTGAATCAGTAGATCAGAAATTTCCTAGCATATCGTGCAGAAAATCGGCTTGTACATATACGTACTAGTTACTAGTTGTACTAGTTGTGTATTTTTAGATTCTTACTTAATGCAAAATTATGCAACTTTATCTTAACAGATCCAAATACAAACATTCAATAAACGAAAGAACTAAAAGTTTTTCTTTTTTGGTGCGAAAAAATTAAGTCCGAGGAATCTTATAGTTTTGGTCGAGAGTTTCGAATTTGATATTTCAAAATTCAACCCCCAAAGCTATTATATTTGGGATTCTTCGAACTCCCCCAAATCCATATTTTAAATTGACTTGGTTTTTTTTTAAATGTATGTATATAGCTACATATGTACATATATGAGTTTTGTGAATGTGGTTGTAGGCCGCTTATGCCAAGAAATTTAAATTCTTCTTCTATTCTCTTGGCAACGCGCCCTTAACGCTTTTTATACGTTTTCCGACGAAACGTGTGTGTATATGTGTGTGCTCATTAAAAGTTGGGGAAAATGGTTTACCATCTTCAGACTTCTTTGTTTTCCGTTTTTTTTGTTTGTTTTTACATTTTCTGTTTTTCCACTGATTTTAAGCAGGGTGCCTAAATCACTAAGAAAATTGCAATCGCTCACATTCGTTTTAAGAAGATAATGATTTAGCAATTTTATCGTTTTATCTGAGTTTTCCAATTTGGATAATTACAAAAAATCGAAACCGTTGTAAATGTAATTTAAAACAAAAATTAGGTACAACTTTTGCATGATATAATAGTGTGTTAATGTCAATCCTATTTCAAGGTGAGGGTTTGAATACGTACAAATTTCGGTACGTATTTTCATGGCCCAATCCCGGATAACCCCCTTTTGACCACATCATAAGTCAGCCGGTACCTTACTTCGGTTTAATAATCTTAACAGTTATATTTCAATCGCCCGCCATTATGAAAATCATCGTTAACAGGGGCATCATCAACGATTACCGCAGCAGGGGCGGCAGCAACACCATCGGCAATGGTTACCAACAGAAGTCCTCATAGAACCCAACGAAAATTCACAGCATTTTCATTCCAAAGCCGAGTAATTACGCATTCAAGTAGAAAAAGTTTATCTCTTGTCGAAAAATTGAAAAATTTTCATTTCATAAAATGAGATTAAAACGCGAGGTCCCTGGTCGCTGTTAAGGAGCAAAGAAGCTGTAGAAGAGTTCACTGGAAGCTTCCGTAAAGCCATGCAAACCACAAAACCTCGGGAATGGTTTGCCGAAACCAGAGGAGGGTTGGTTGGGAAAGAAAAGCTGCCGGGAAGGGCTTAAATATATAAAGTTTACTCCCAAAATATTTTTAAGAAAATTACAAAACCGTCGAAGAAAGAAGCAAAACGACGGGGAAGTCAGGACTGATGGGGAGTGGTAGGTCCGAACTAAGTAAAAGGACTGGAAAGCAAAATAATAATGGCCTCTAACAGAGAACAAAGTACGTTGGAGAAAGGGTTTCAGGCAAGCCGTGAAGATGCTTAAAGCGATGACAGTCTGGCAACGCCACAGAGCATGTGCGTGTGCTGGGGTGTTGTCCCTTCACGTCCTAACGCACTTTCAACCCTTTTTGCGCTGGCGGGGAAAATTGCGTAAAGTGCGAAATACACTGCGTACGTATACAAGTACACACACACAAACAGCTTATTACATTATGTACACCGAAAATGTTTCATTTTACGATATACATATATGCCTTGGCTTCACAAGTAGATGGTGACTGAAAGGGTTGTGCCAGCTAGAAAATGTTTCCTTTTGACAGTTATTGGATTTCAAAATGAAATCCATTTGATGGCAAACGAAGCTTTGATATGTGGGTTAGCGTCACCTTAAAAGCTCGGTAGTTAAATAAATTAACAGCCTGCAGGCAAAAAATAAAATAATGAATAAGGTATAGAAGAAGGCTTAAGATATCTTTGTATAGAAGTGAATGCTTAAGTTATCTTTGTTTTGAAATGGTTAAAGCAAGGGATTTACACTTTTATTTTTATATTTCTGTAATTTCACATTTACTGGTAGATAAACCCTTCGCGACAAATTTTCGTGTGTTTTATAAATTTTACCCGACGGAAGTATCGATTAAAATATAGACGCCTTTGCCATACTCTGGTTCCTACCGCTCTACGGTCCCAAAAACTTTTTCTATGGTAAAAGTATTGATACCGAAATTTTAGATTAAACAAAATGCATATTAAGGGGTGAATAAGAATGACAATTGCCCACACCCACAAAATGTTTTAATTTTGGTTGATATTATGATTTGTCTTGCCAATTTGTATCAATAAGTTATAAGCTGCAGCTCGCCGAAGCACGCTTAGAAAATTATACTTTACCCTTAATTACTTGAATTTTTTATGCGTTTGAATAAAAAAAATAGTATTGCGCTGGAAGGCAGCTGTATCAAACAAATATTATCGTCGCTGATTATACTGAAAAGCAGTGTAAAATCTGCATACATATGTATACTATGTGGTAGACCAAAGGGGAAGCTGAGTATAGATGCTGCCAGAGGAGATCCCGGGTCCCATAAAAGACAATTTGAAACGAAAACGAAAAATTTAATCATTTAAAAATAAAAAATGTAAAGGTGCCAAATATTAGGAGGAACAAAGGGATACATTAATCGCTTTCATATGCAAATTGAAGTGCACTTCAGGAGCGAAAAATATAAATCTGATTTTGATTTGGCACGTAGCCTAGAGTCTGATAGATGACGGGGCCTTTCAATGAAAGTGGCGCCCTCAAGAGCTTTTCTGCCTCTAGTGCTTTGGATGCTACCACCTTTCCTAACCCCCTGTACTTCCCGCTAATCCCTTCCAAATGAAGAACGGCATGCGGCTTGGAAAATGTATATTTAAGTTTTTCTCGCCCTCCAGATTTATATGTGAGCTCGTAAGTTTTAGCGGGAAAGACAAAATGGCGGTGCTTCTCGAACTAATCCAATTTATTACAGCTCCATAACTTTTCCTATTTGCCTTTTTCTTGGTATTCTTCGTTCCACACTCGAGACTGACAGACGCTAAATGCGCCTTATTAGATGAGCTGACTGTGGGTGTTTTTATGTGTGCCATGTTAGCCCTCCCATTCACTCTCCTTCCACAATCAACATTGACTCTTACGCCACCCCCTTCCCCGAAGGGTTCGTCTGCTTCAATTTCGAGCTTTTATTTTTTTCATTTTATGATAAATTGCATTTATCAACCACCGACGCCAAAAATTCCACCACCGCACCACCAACAACCTACGCTGCCACCCTCCTCCTAGACAATTGCAATGCCTGAGATGGGGTGAACATGCGTTCACATTGTTGTTGTTCGGATATGGACACACTCGTGTAAAGGATTTAGCTTTCGATTAAATCTAAGTCTCTACACCCCCGATTTCTTGGAAAATGGCTGAAGGCCATCCGTGGCTGCAGTTTGTGTGGCTCGAATTTCGTAAAATAATGCCTCATATTTGAATACAAAAAATACTAATTTAGCTGTTGTTTTTAATGAAAATAAATACCAGTATTTATTTGTACTTAGTTTTCTTAAAAAAGATCTTTTAAATGCAACAATTTGTGTAAAATCTGTTTGCGTTCTTCCCGCAGTGCCATCGGAAGGCTACAAGGAAATATAGATTTTGCCACATTAAAAAGAAAAATATTTACTTATGCTCCTCAGAAGTTTATCAGAAGGATGAATGTCTATATATGTATCACCTAATGTCTACCCAGAGTCCAACGTAGTTGAGCTCGATTTGCCGGATGATTTCCCGCCGACAAATATCGCGTGTTTGTCCTTGATCCCATGGAGCGTTAAGTGCATCCTAGCGGCAGCTCCTTTCGTGTCTGGGAAAACAATGAAAAATTCATGCAAATGAAAAATAAATGCACACAAGCCAAACAGGATAATGCAGCACGGAGCACCACAACGCAGTGGGAAAATAGAAACACATTTCATGCAATTTCGGACTACGATGCTTGGCTCATGGTTTTTCTACTGCCTTGACTCTTTTGTCTGTGGCACGAAATTTCAATAAATTATGCACAAATTTTCGTGGTTTTCGCGCTCTTTTCTTAGTCGTTTCTTTTTCTTTCTGCTACACTTTACTTGCTATTTTATTCAAATTGGTGTGCATTTTATACTAAGGGAACAAAACTGTACGCGCAACGGTTTTAGGTTTAGAAAAGACGAAGAGAGGGAGTTTCAACCCTTTTCAGAGCTATCACAGCATCCAGCTGCTTGAATTAATCCCTTGTTGGGCGATCCTCGGGTATCCTTGTCTACCGATATTGTATACTCAGGTAAACGATATACGGATGCACACATCAGTCTCCGTATGCAAATAAGATTGATTAAAAATTTAAATAAGGCAAGAGCCAGGGGACACCTTTTTTGTTAAAAAGGGAGAAAACATTGACAGCTGCGTTTTGAATTCTCGAATTTGTGGATCGTAGGTTTCAGCTTAATTGAATTCACCTCTTGAACTCGTAGAGAGCAAGCGTAAAAACTCTTTTTGAATAGAACAAATTTATAAAAACCTTCCCATCCTTCAAAGCGATCATTCCATAGTTCGACATGCTTTTAATTTATTACTTTTGCCAAGAAAACTGTGATTCGGTCAATCACAGCTTCGTTACTAAAATGAATTTACTACCAGAACATAGTCAGTTCGTTGCTCCCCGCAGTGCAAAATGCAGGCATCTACAACGTGCACTTGTATTTTGTTGTCTTGGGAAGTTGGTTGCTGATCAGCAGCCGCAGTACAAATGATTATGTTTATACTATTAAAGTAATTTACTAAAAATGACGCCCCGCCAAAACAAGGTAATCGGCAGTCGACTCTTCCTCACCAAAGTCAACCGCTTTAGCTGGAGGTTAAGTAGCCTGCTGTCTACTTAACTGTAATCGAAGTATGGACCAGCGGATAGGCGATCAAACGCCGATTTCGATCTTTCCAGCTTGCCGTTCGCAAGCTATTTCACAAAATTTTACAAGAAAGATGTATAAGTGTGGTCAAGTGCAAACTGACTGGTGCAGAATCGCTTTCCATTTGCTGGTAGCGGTAATAGTGGAGGTGCTAGATTCGCAAATAATGTGGCCAACTCCTCGCAGCTGCATCTAGGCTCATTCCCTTTCCTGGAGGCTGCAAACCAAAGTGGGAGCCATGTGTGCTCGTTTCGTTCTTGCCGCTCGTTAATTTGGATAGCATTTTCCGCGCACCATCGTGTACAGCTGTATTAACCCCGGTCGCTGATTTGGTGATAACGATCGTAATCGTTCCGATCCTCTGGGTGCAACACATGTTGCACTCTTCACGGTTCAGCGTTTACCTTGCTGTATGCCATATTATTTTCTCTACTTTAGAAAATGGATTTCTGCACACAAATAAGTATGATTCCATATTCTCTCTTATAACAGCTTGCCATGTTGTATTTCTGCGACTGCGGTCAGAGTGCTAAGAACAATTTCAAATAACGGGAAATACCTGTTTTCGGACTCCATTTGGTAATGTTTGTGAAGGAAACTAGAGAAGGAAAGTTTTCCTTACTCGGTACTGTTGGGCCATTGATTGTGTCTAATTAATGCTTCTGTAGCAACAAAACTATTTTGTTTATACACGTAAACCAATCAGGAACAAATGTTTATTAAATCTATACTCATAAATATGCATTGGACAAAAGGGTATCCTTGATACAATATTATAGTCTTCTAATTACGCTAGGGAAAGGGGTTCAGGCTCTTGAAACGCACATGCACACATTTTCTGAAACAAATACTGTTCGATTTCATTTCTTCGGCTAAATGAAAATTAAGTTTCATAAATATGCATAATAAACGGCTAAATGTATTCAGGTGTATAAAGTAAAAATTACCCTTTTTCAACATTTACCCTACATAGAAGTTTGGAGAAAGTTGTAAGTCAGGTTTTTGTGTCAAACAAAATTTAATGTATATTATATAAGAAGCGCGGTAGAATTGCAGAAATGTGGCCTGCCTTGGGTAGTATTTTCCTGTATATAACTTTGCGCTTCAATGACTTAGATCCAATTGCCTATAAGGGAAAATTTAGCCCTGCGTCAGGACGTATAAGAGGCAACGGAATTGGGGAGTCTTACTGTATTTCTGTACTTCTGTTTTACCGCTAAAATGGTATATATCAATATTCATTCGTTATAAGGTAATAATATATAGAAAGGGTATCTTTTATAATTTGACTTCGAGCAATGATTATTAGGAGCCATGTATCACTCGTCCGTTCTTCTGTCGTGGTACCACACTTCCTGTGGGCTGAGTAAAAATGATTTTAATTTTAGATTAGTTAAATTAAAAAATAACAAAAAGTCCTTACCCTCTTCCCATCGAAACCATCATAGCAGTATTGATAAACATGTCAATGCGGCATAATATTTGGCTTGCATGGCTCCGGTTACTTAATTTAAAAGACACCCAACGATTATTGGTTTGAAATTGCTTAGAACACGCAAATACGTTTTTTAGGTTTTTTGCAAATGTTTCGTGTATTATTTTCACGGTTCAGTAAGTAGGTAGGCGTTGATCCAGAAAATACGATTTTCATCGGATAGAGGCAGCTGGTATAACATAATATGTACTAAATCGGCGATGGTCGCTTGATCGTACCTTTCATCCAAGCCATTCACTGAGTAACCATTTAGCACCTTTTTGGTTTCACACGTATATTTATTAACTATAGTTGATCTCAATGTAGCCTAAAGTCAATTAGTCTTTTACCCAGTTGAATTGAAAAAAGTCCCCATGCTAACTCTCGCACAACTTTAAGCTACTTGTTGGTGGCATAGGAAAGGCTGATGCAGGTTCCGATGCAGATTCCGCCGGAAAAATGTCGGTGCGAGGAACTAACTCAGCAGCAGTTTGATATAACACCTATCATGATGCAATTCGCAATGCGTTTATGGTTGCCAAGTTGGCATTGCATATTAATATATTTCAGACGTAAGTTTGCGCGCTTCTTTCATGCCTTGTTTGGTTTCACATCTCGTATCCAATCCATGTTTGCTGCGGTAGTCCTCGTACCTTGTCGTTGCGAAGGTATCCGTTGCACTTCTCACGTGTACACGAAAATCTTTTTTGTGCGCAACAAGTTTCTAAACAAAATTCTGAACTGATAAATGACATTGCAAACAGTTTTTGACTGGATATAAATTGAGTCGAGGCCGTTGGTCATTTATTATTTCTGTGTACGTCCTTGCAGACCAGCAACGAACAGCACATAGTTTTTAACATTGCATTGGAATATGCTCTTTTGTTCACACTAACAGAGAAACTATGGTTCCTGTCTTAACATTTTACAAGTCTAAGATAACATATCATAACTTCTGTTGATCATATCACCCATATATAGTATTCAAAAACCTCACCCGTAACGCAGCGAAGACAAGCGATCTCGAAGAGAACGCAAAAGCTTCCACAAGTTGCCACTCGAAGAGGGCTCATGATGGATTATTAGTACGTGTTGTGAGACGGGTTTCAAGGATGTAGAATAGGACCGGCAGCACACGAGACTCATTAATCCTGGTGGCAAACGAGTGCCCGGGTGCCCTTCGGCTGCCTTGCCACGACTCATTTGTGCTGCAAACTTTCTGCTTGATAAATTGCCCATAATACAAGCACACATTCCCGCTTCTCTTACAACTTTGTGTGGGCCAACCTCAAACCATGTAGAGCGAAGCCAGAAGCTGTAAAAGGGCTGGCAGCTGTTTTGGCCTGAACTTTTTCGATAGATAAACACTTAACACGTTTTTGCCAGTAATTTAAATACTCCCCTTTTGACGACCATATATTTACTCACCATTCAATCATATTTGTGTGGCAGCTACGTGAAGAGCACTTTAGCAACGTGTTTTCTGCAGCCCTTTGGCGTTTTGATATGCAAATACTTTGGCACCGGTATTCTTTTATTTTTCTCAATGCGTTTTTTTTTGTAGTGCCATGTCTGCAGACAATCTGATACCGTCACGTTATGTCAAACTTATTGTTGATTTGTTTTGTGCGAATGTCACGTTTTTGTTCTGATTACTTAATGCGATAAATGACATCTTAAAGTCATGCTAAAATGTGTTGTCTACAAGTAACATGTATTTATGTTGAACCAAAATATATACATTTAAACTCAAAGGCATCAAGTAGTAAGTATTTGTCTGGTTAGTCCGAATCGCTACCACTAATAAGACTTTGATTAATTCTTCTGTAATTAAGAAATCTGTCGTCAGCCGATTCCGAGTCCCCTGTTACTGAGCTTGATAAAGATGGTGATGTCCTACCAGAATTTTCACCTGAACTAGGTGCTAAAGGCTTTGCGCAATTCTCTCTGGCATCATAATCCTCATTATTATTGCAGCCGCAACCGCTTTGGCACTGATCACCGTCGTGCGATTCAATCATGTCGTCCTCTTCAAAGTCACCATAAGATGATTCAGATTTTATGATCGAGTCTCCATGTGTTAAGCTTGCGATGTCTGGATGTTCAGTGGATCGACACCCCTGCGTTTGTCATTTAGAGTTGCACTACTGGTTTCATTAACTTTGCACTTACCATGCCGAGATTTCGACTTCTACACAAGATTTGAGCGTCATGCAGATCCCTCATCAGGGCATTTCTTTCCATTGAGTGATACTCGCGTTGAAGATGACATTCGGATTGCAGCTCTCGGTTTTCTTTGCGTAAGTAAAACATTTCGCTCAAAATTTGGTGCTGCTTCTCAACTATAGTAGTCACCAACTGCTCCAGGTTTTCAATTGTAACTTCGTATTCCCGTAACTTTTTCTTATGGAGCCAGTTTTCTGCACGACAGTCGGATAGATCTGAGGCCGAGAACCTAACCTTAGAAGCATTATGCTCCGATGATTCTTTATCCACCCTATGAAAAGTCCAGTGGTAACCACAGATCAATTATTTAAATTATCGCTTACTCGTTGAAAACGGTCATGTCGTCACTTGCAGGCAAAGGAAACGCTACTAGGTCTCTGCTGGCAATGTCCCCAAGATCATGGAATTGGCATATACAGGACATTATAAATTTGAAAGTATTTTACAGCATCAATTGCACATGACTTCCCACACAAAAGTGACTAGTTTCTCGATAAACTTATATACATATGTAAATTCCTTAATTGTCATAATGCAAAAAGCCATGTTTTTTTGGAAAATAACTTTGATGCAAATACTTCTCTCAAATCAGACTATTAAACTAAACTGTCCGAACAGATAAGGGTGTCTGGGTAGCCCACTTTCTTGTAAATATTTCACTTTACAGACTGAACCCATCTTCCGCTCGCTGCATCCCCTTAGCCAGTGGACACTTTACGACTTGACATTTTCACACTTTGTTGGCAACGTTTTGGAAGCTTCCTACACATTCCTCCCTGTGGGGCATAGCAACTGACTTTTGGGTCGTCCTTGTTACCGCGTCAAAGTCAGCGTCGATGCAGGCTTCATGGACTTTCATCCGCCTGGGATCCGGGTGCAAGTGTGTGGCTTCAGCTGAATAGGAAGTGAGACACTCCTTTTTTGTGTGCGTCGGTGGATTGAAGTGCAAAATTGGTTTAAGTGTTTGCTAAATTGGCAGCAAAATGGCTTTTTCAATTTATACTCAACGTTTATGTGCATACTGGCAAATGGCAAAAGCTGTCCAAAAAGTTAAGCAAGAAAAACTAAGCATTTTTTCCCGTATTTTTTGGCAGCGGGTGCCGCCTAGCTATGTAATTGATATTTTTCCGTTTGTTGACTTCGGCATTGCTTTGGGAAGTCCTTCTGGTCACCATAACGCACCCATAAATAAACACACATCCAGATACGAGCACATATAACTCGCACAGGTCGTTTCACACGCTTACTATCAACGCTAAACGTTTTCCCCATAACTGTATTTTCTTTGCACACATCACTTACAGTAGAGATAATCATGGCTTACACCCAAGTAACTATTGCGAAGCACATACATATACTAGTGCTCGTATTTTATGGTCTATTTGTACCGTCTTAAGGTCGGAGGACAGGCCAGTTAAGGTCGTATCGTAATCGTGATACCTAAACAATGCCAAATTACATACCAGAAGGCGCTACGCAGACCATGTTAACATAAATATCATGTGCCTCCTCTGTTTAAGAGGATCCTGCGACTCAGCTCGCCCTTGAGGCATGGCCAATCTCTAAACGTTCAACCTTAAAATAGGGAACGCATGCAAGCGTTCATTTAAAAAGGCATAAGTCATACGTGGCTAATAAATTGATTTGCTAGAGTGGATTAGAGTTCATTGCTATGACATATACAGGATGTTCTAGCTGTGCTGCCAAGCACTGATCTTCGTTGTTGGTAGTCTTTAGGGGAAAGTAAGCTGGTCCTCGTTGGAGGCCCCTGTTAGTGCAACACAAAGCGAGCTGTTCATAAGTTTAACTATGTGAGCATTTGGGGGAAAAGTGTTCTGCCCTCTGTAAGAGCAATGAATTGAAACCCCAAAACGATTGGTGGACTCCTTCCAGGCTCAGTCGCACTTCGTACTAAGACTTTGGCTATAAAAAAACTTTTAAAATGCCAGTTTGAAGTCTATTATTTGCTGGACACGAGCATATATTGATTGCATCGCAGTCGTCTTGGTCGGCCACAAGATGCAGGAAAGCAAATTGCTTCAACAAATACTCGTACTCCCAAAAAGGGGCTGGAGATGTGGAGGATGATGTTAATGGGGTGAGGTGGGTTGCGGTGTACCAAATCACATGGTAATCGGTGGACTACGAAACTGAAACCAGAAATAAAAATGCAATCGGAGCCAAGTTTCGGAAAGAGGTGTTCCAAACTCGTTTGCAGGCGCAAAGTGCAGATCCCCTGTGAGGGTCTGCAGCGAGTCTTCGTTGTCTTGGCGGCTTCGTGTAGTGCAGCATTTAGCGTCTTGATCGGTTTATCACCGATTAATTAGAGTTTGATAAATACGCGCACGCCGTGAGTTTATAAATCATAGTAGCAGAGCCAATGCGGCGAAATTGCACAGACCCAAGACTTTAGAAGCTTGTCCTAAGATCCATGTAAAATTTGCATATACAAAATCCCTCATCAAAGAGTAGCAGTTATTTGTAGAGCAAAACATGTTTTACTTTGGCGTGGTTTCCTTTTTG
This sequence comes from Drosophila santomea, assembly GCF_016746245.2. NCBI lineage: Eukaryota > Metazoa > Arthropoda > Insecta > Diptera > Drosophilidae > Drosophila > Drosophila santomea. The sequence goes on from NC_053017.2 coordinate 22,511,944, forward strand.
ATTTTTCGCCGCATTTAGCATTTCCTTTTGTTTTGTGCTGTCGCTGCTTTTGACGTGGCCATACAAGCATAATTTAAAAAAAAAATCAAGTAGGCTATGCAAACGGGATGGTGGTTGAGTAAAAAGATCTTTCATTATAAAGAACGTCCTTTGGGATGGGCTTTACGGCAACGATAAACTGACGACAAAAGTTTTCTTATAAAGAAATGAACTGGGTGCTAATTTAAGGTTATTTTTGGAGCTTAAATTTAGAAAATGTTTGATCGAAAGAATGATGACCTTGGACCACGCTTTTATTTTTGATTAGAAATGGGAATGTAAAAATGTTAAGTTACAGCTATAAGCTGAATGTTTCAACTCTTTAAGAAGACTATCAAATAATATAGTTTATGCAATGATTTGTAAATCTTTAAGACGACGATCAATGTTATTTCAAAAATTTGTATTTAATATTTTAGTTAATTTTTTATATTACTTTCCATCCCCAATGTAGTGTAAAATTCGCAAAATAACAAAGAAAATGTGCTTCGGATCTTTATGCTCATTTTAATGGCCTTTACTCCCACATTTAAGAAAATATGCCATGCGAAATGTCTTACGGTTTATTACCGCTAGAACTCCCACTGCTCAGCTGCGTATAACAGAAACTAAGATGGAGGTTATTATTATTCGACGACTACTCTGCACCATGATTGCTACCTTTTAGCTGCATTCGTATTGCATTTGTCGAGAGACGTCTATTATTCTTGCCCATGGCAGTGGCAAAAATGTTGACCACTTTCTGCATGGTAGAGCTTTTCACTCCACTTCAGCCTTCGCCGTCTAATGCCGTGCACAGCCCTCCAGTTTTCAGTTTTTGTCGCACTGAAATGGCTCTTGAGATATCTTCGTTACGGAATGAATGACTACTTGGGACTGGTGCTTCGCTCTGAACCTAAAGTATTTGCGGTTTTTTCTTCGCATCCTTTTGCACAATTATCCTGATTTCAATAATGCTGCGTCGTAAACAAAGACGTAGACTGACCTCCAAGTATAGGTGCGGGAAAGAGGTAGTCGAGTCCAACGTTTGTATACAAACTATTATTATTTGCTGGCTTAGGAATTTTTAGTTGTTGCTTAATGTTTTTATCATGGGAAAGACAACCTTTTCTCATGACCGTCAAAGTTTGTCTTTCAAATAAAGTTTGGTTTGGCCCGGAAAGGAATCAAAATAAATAACAGGAAATTGTATTGTAAATTTATTTGTGAGGTATTGAATACTTTATACTTTCTTACAATTATGGACTTAGTATAATAAATATCCTTACTGGTTTTCTGCTGCATATGCCTGTCCATCACACCTTTTAAATGCTTCAACACATTATTATAAAATTGGCTTAATTTGTTGAAAGTAGCGCCCTTAAGTAACATTAAATGGCCCAAAGCCATAACAACACAGCCTTCACTTGCATGCCATTTTCCAAGCAATAAAATCTGTACAACGAACACCCCTGCTTTTCAGGCACAGCGTGCTATTCTACACACCACACACACGCGTCGACATTTATCAAAAATTCAACTGTCATTTTAGCAATCGCAAAGCGTATTTAAATGCTTTTGCAAGGCAATTGAACATTCATAAGCTTTAATGCCGGCGAAAAATTTACTTACAACCAGATCTCCATTACCGCCGAAACCCGCAAAAGTACACAACCCAATAACCCAATATTAAGGAAATTGGATGATAGGACGTGCAGAAATAAGAGGGAAGTATGCTTAGGGTGTAAGCCGCCCTCACCACGGGCATGCGAATTTTCCGACCTGCGAAATTTTCCAGAACAAAGCACTCAATAAGACACGTGACAGTTGTCGAGTGTGTGCGCTTGCAAAACAAGGCTTGGTTTTGCATTTCCCAGTTTTTCGCGATGTGTCAATGTGTCGCAGTCAAGTGTATAATTTGTGGTTGCTTTTTAAGAGGCTTTAAATATATTACTTCATTTAGATTTGATGGAACCAAGTGTGAGGGAATGTCGGAAGTGTGGGTACAATGGCATTAGGCCGGATGTTTATTTCTGCAATGTGTTTATTTAGTAAGGAAATTACCTTTTTAATTATCTCTCGCGAAACAAGCTTTATATGTTACATCGAGAAAAACAGAGTTTTTGTTACTTCCATTTACTTTTCAATATAAAACAAATTCTTAGCAGTCTTTGACCATACCGCCTATAAATTTTGCGTCTGCAATAGGTAAAAGAGGAAATTACACAGGGCCTACCGAAAACTCCATGGCCAAATTCCTATGTAAAAGCAAAAAATACAATTTTTGGATAAAAATAAAATACATCCCACAGAAGCAAATTGCGGATTTCGGATCCTTGCCCGTCCTGTTTCTCGCATTTCCCTGGCACAGTTGGCATCAAATTATGAAGTAAGTAGGAGAGCACTCCATGCATTAAAAACCTTTTAATTTGCTAAATCGCCTTGCCAGACATCGTCGGCAGAGCTCACATTGGGGCTGCACTGGCTGTTGTAGTTGGGTTCCGTTGAGGATAAGCGGGCGGAAGCGGATGAAGCTGAGTCTGTGCACATTTTTGAGATTTCTAGACGCCTGAGTGGGCCGCTCAGCCTACAACCGTTCCGAATCTCACATAGACACTTGTGCCTGCTATTCTGTTCGTTCTTTTTGTAACTGGGTAAAGTTGAATAAGCCATGCAAACACTAGAAAGCACCGAGACTACTTGAGTATGCTTTCATCTGCCTTCGGCTCTTGGGTCGGGCGATAATTTTTTACTTTTGTTTTTGGAGCTAACTTCGAATTCCAACGGTCCCAAACAATGAAGTTTTTCTTCTTGTAATATTTTTCTTCACAATGAGGCACGAAAGCCAAAAATAAAAGTTATACAACTCAAGACAGCTTTAAAATAAGACTGCTCGTGTCGTTTAAGCTTCAACCAACCACCTTTAACTCCGCCTAAAAGCATCCAACAAAAAATTCTAGTTTGTTTCGAGGAACGACGCACAGATGCGCGGTGCATGGGAGAAAGTAATTAAACTTGGTCCGAGGAACCAATTTCCATTCCAACAATCGAGTGGCGTGTCCCTCGTAATCTAGTATTGTCATCGCATGACTCTGCTGAATACAAGGCCATACCACGCACCCAAAAACAAAAAAAATGCGTAATGGGAATTAAGCAAAGTCTTAAACTTAAGCGTAATACAGCATTTAATTTAATTGACAGGTCGCGGACTGTACTTTGGCACACCCAAACGGCTTGTTTGCCTGAAGCCAAAATCCAACACTGAATTTCTCATTAAAATCGTATTATATACGTAGGGAAGTGAGAGTGTATGGTCTTTCCCTATTCCAGTCGAATTTTGTCAATTCATTACAAATTATTTGCAATGCTAGAAAAAGAACAGAGAAGAGATAAGAAAACTCGAAAAATAAATTGCAAACTCATTTGCTTCGTGAATATCAAAAACTTTCTCATGCGGCTAAGAGAACTTTATTTAAATTCGATACAAACGCAAAATTACCAAATCAGTCAGGCAAAAGTATTGGAAGCCTTCTTTCAACGCCCCAAAGTTTTATTTAATGATTTTCGTAGACGATTTTGGCGTGCGTTTTCCCTCTTGAACCTAGACGAGACTTGACAATATTGTGTTGGTTGCGCTGATGCTTTAGCCCCAAGATTTTTGTTTATTACTTTTTTTTATCACTTAATTTAAATGTGTCCATGGAGACCTGCAGATAATTTCGTTGGTTTTTCTACCTCAGTATATGTTTCTTCAGGACCTAAATCAATGAAACTTAGAATGGAGACATAATAACTAGTACATTTGCAGAACTATGTACTTTTTAAATTAAGTGAATTTTTATTCGAATATAGGGTTAAAAGAAATTATACTCAGTGAGTAGACATGTGCATTAAATGTTCAACATGATTTTTCACTCATTAAAATTTAAGCACAACAAAAAACGCAAAACCCACCACAGGGTTGGCTTGTGTTTTTGGCATAATTTATGCGCACTTATGAATTTGGCAAGAGTGAGTGTGGCGAAGTGTTAATTTTGAGAAATGTGCAGAAAACAAAAAACAGACGACGGAAAAAAATTGACAGACAGATAGGCAACGGAGCGTGCGGTTCGTTGACTGCCTTCAAGCGCTTCGCACGCGTTTTAACGCTCAATACCTCTGACGCCGAGGACACAACTTCCCATGGTCCACTAACCGGCAATAGAAACATTGAATGCAGCCCAGAATACCGCCGAGTCACAAAGCCAAAGTGCAGACCAAAGGAATGTGACTCGACTGCTGGCTTAAAAATAAACTGAACCCATAATTCATATGCGCCACAAAGTCTGGAGCAATCAAATTGGCAATAAACAGCCAGTGAGATAAAACATGGTATACCCTTTCCTAACTGAGACCTGTACTGATTATGCATTACCAATTTTAAAGCTTAGGAACTTTCTATCTGTGAGGGTACGGCTTGGCAGCATTGCTTGCCCCCCAAAATCAACTGAAGCTGCGCTGCTCTCACAAGCCAGAAAGTCCCAGTCACAGTGCCGGTTGCCATCAAACCCCAAACGACATAATTGCAGCCTGTCTGCGGTGGCTAATGCAAACAAACATGGGATTATGAGACTGCAAGGCCTCTACGAAATTGATGATGAAGCTCTCCGCCTGACCCGTAACAAGTAGCTGGCGAAATGCTACAAAATTGGGTCTCTACGTGTTGCCACAACAACGCACCGAGGGCAGCAATCGGTGCCCGATCGATTGCCCAGATCGTGCAGATAGCATTTTTCCTCTACAGCAAATTGTGCTGAACTCAAGTTTGAACTTCCACAGCCTAATGCATTCAGATAGGTCCAAATGGATTAAAACTGGTGCACATCATCATGTGCAATGCGTTTGGCGAATCGATTGGCTACGCTTCAAATTCCAACCATGTAACTTACGAGCAGACAAACTACTCGATGTTATTAGTCCACCTTCACCAATTTGGCTCCCGTTTTTAGTATTTTCCGTCTCCAGAATCTGAAAATTTTTCATGGGAATTACATACGTGATAGATTGCTGTGTACTGCATTTCAGCCATCTAATCCCTTCAGCAGTTGCAGAGATGATTGCTTTTCGTCCATCTGTGATTTGCCATATTCTGACTTCATCGTCATCATATGGGACGTGACTGCGTTCAAGTATTCGGAGATTTGAACCGGAATACGTATTGAATACGCATGGAAATTAGGTTTCATCGAATAATAAACGTAATCAACTTATTGGTTTGAATATTTGACATCGGCAATTTTCATTGCCTGTTCTATGAAATTGAATTTGAAGTTCAAGTAACATAACTTCGAACTGGAAAAACTACAAAATATTAATGCGAACGGATTAACAGGAACATGCTTTTGGGAGAATATCACAACGCGCCCCTGTGGGGCCTGACCCCTTTTAAAAGATCAACAGGTGGTACGGTGCAGGCTCCTACTCAAAGAAGCAGGCAGCCTGCATACTATAAGCTCTTTCAACCCACATATGTATACATATGTATTTTTCAACAAGCAAACTAAAAACGCTTAAATCAAATCTTAACGAATCCATACCCAATCACAGAAGTCTTCCACCCAGAAGACTGACCACCTACAAATATCTGTTTTCCTCCAACTTGGCTGTAGTTCATTCTAAGTTTACGCCAATAAATTGTGTACACTAAGTCTTTTAATCTGTTTCTGCCTCTCATAGGTCTGTCGATAGCCGCTCGAACAGCAATCTCCATCAACTGCATCATGTGTCATAAGCAAGTTGCAACGCACCGACAAAAGTTCAGGCTTATCTAGCGATGTGCGCGTGACACAGTGTGTTTATATAGACGATGATCGTAAAGGTCTTCAACTTTGTTAGCAGACTAGGAGATATGCATTTCGCGGGCTTGACATCGCTTCCATCGATTGGTGGCAGATCACGGCATCACTGAGGCTGCGATTCAAGATGCAGACATAGACTCAGTTTCTGTTCTCTGATTTCCATTAACGAAGCAACCGAAACAAGCCATCGGCAGACACCCGCCTCCTAGGGTCCAAGATTTTGTCTACATAGCGTAAGCAATTTTTATGCTCATGTTGCTCGTAATCACCGCTAGCCGCAGGTGGTAAAAGGCGTCGTGAATAGCCTCAGCGCGTCTACAATTATGGCAAGGCTTTGGCAAACACCCGAGCGCATCTCCCCAAACCGGCGTTACGCTGATTGAATTGCGCTAATTGCGAATTAAAGCTCAGCATTTTGAACGAAACAAATTGCATGAGTTTTAAATCGAATTCCAGAATTTGTGCAATCCGTTCTCCATCCAAGGGCTCAACCACCCCTACTACCACTCTCTGCAGCTACTAATGAACGTTTCCTACTCCCGTTGCCGCTTGTTCTGCTTTTATTTCGCTTAATTAATTGGCACCGTCAAATGTCTAGAGTTAACAAAAAGTCTATGATGCGGGACTGTAAAGCAAGGGAGCTGTCAACGGGCAATGTGGAGCCCTGCCCTTTCTTTTTGGCTGATGCTCCAAAAGGCACAAGAAGCCGAAAGTCAAGTGTCCTTAGAGAATATGTGGGTGCATATTGCAATTCTTTCATTTTTCGGCAGTTTCATCCCAAAAAGAACAAACTAATTTTTGTTCTTCCGACTTGTTGTTCTCATATTTTTCGTTTTCAGAAATACGCGATGAAGTGGTTGGCATGGTAAAGGGGATACGGCTAAATAACCTTTTACATGTTGCTCATGCAAAAGGGTTAATTATAACCCCCAAAACCTTGCTAATGAAGGATGGTTCAAGCAGAGTTGAAGAGGATTTTTTTCAGCTAAAAAATAAAAAGAAAACAAAGCAGAATACAAATTTTGCTCGTAGAAATATTTGATTACTTTAAAAGGGATAAGTAGTGGCCAACCTTTAAAACGTACGTTCATTAAATTGATAAATTTAACAAATTCTGACACTAATTACGCACTTTAGAGCGAATACAATACATTATACCAGTAATGACTGTTAATACATTTGGTGATTTCGGAGTAGAGCAAAGATACAAGCACAGTTTATTAAAATTTCACATGTGATTTACTAAGTCAAGTTTCCTTTCTGCGTGTACAACGCCATGCACTTGGTCAAAATGCATTCATACCAAAACTCCTTTACCAGAATAAGCAGCTACGAGTTTTGACTTATTAATAGGATGACATGAGTGAACATGGTATTATTTGAGCCCAAGATGCTACCAAACAATAGCAGCAATAGATAAAGAGGGCTTGCAGTAAGGAAATGTTTGCTCACGACTTTTACTGGTGTACCCTCTGGTCTTTTTTGACATATTTGCCAAAAGTGGAAATTGTGCAAGAGAAATTGAGATTGAGTTCACATGATTTACGTGCACAGCCGTTTCAGCTTCACAAATCAATTTTTGATTGTACCGCTGCAGCGCTGAAGATAATCATACAGCGAGGTCCGTGCTCGTTAGCCGGCTTATGCTTGATACACAGTCTTGCGCATTTTGAATGACTTTGTGGCAAACAAAACTTTTTTGTTTGTTCGTGTTCGTACTGCAACATGCAAAAATTCTTGTGTACATTTATCAACGGCATTTGCTGGAAAAGATTTTGAAGATATAATTTAACTTACCAATACTACATTTCGATATCATATTGTCATACAAACAAGTAAAGACACGATTGTCCAATTCCTCGACTACTAGATACCTATTACTCAGCTAATACTTTTGGTACAAAATATGCACGTGGGTCGTTGGGCATGACAGTTTCTTGCTCTTGTCACACACTATTGTTGGCTTTATTACCGTTACTTTCGATTCAAGTATACCCAAGTATACTTGGGTAACGCATACAATTAAAATCTGCGGAGCAGCCGGAAACCAGTTTAAAAGAACGAACTCAGTAGGACAACCCAAGTAAACCTGAAATATGTTTACTGCGTTAACAAGTGAGAAATATCTTCAGGCAATGAAAGTGTGCCACTTCATTGATGTATTTTATAGGTATGTAGGCACCATAATTACGATTCTGCTACATTCGATTTTATTTAAAAAGCATTTTATTAATAATTTGTTGCTAGGGACATAGACATTAAAAGAGCATTATGGTAATATTTGTTTGCTATGGTTTCGACCAAGAACATAAGATATACACACCATTAAAGTGACAAGTCAATTAAAAATTTATAAATTTCATGCCGAGCACCGCCGATTCCGAAGATAAAAAGTGAGAGTCATTAATGTAAGCAAATAAAAAGGTGATACGAGAGAAATTATAGCAGAAATCAAAAGAACTGCCAACTGTGAAGATATACATATATGGACAAAATACTGGTTTTTTCTCTCGCTTAAAGCTTAAGTTTAGTACACCGAACACTTTATACCCTAGGCCAAAACAAATTGCGGTTAAGAATGCACTAAGTCAATATTTGTTAGTTGGAAATTTAGGGTAAAATTCCAACTGATAATCTTTTTTTTTGTATCCATTATTAGTGCCACCGCGCACTATACATCATAATCAAGATTATCTTTAGAAGAGTAAATATGTCGTTTTTAAAAGACGCAGAGCCAGACTACTTTGACGCGCTTCGTATTCATCGTCGTCTGACGCACGACTTCGGCTTTCATGTGTTTTGTATTTTGTATTATAGTAGAGCTATTGGACCTGTCGATGGTACCATACTTGATTGCTTGGCATCTGCTGCTGGCCCGTCCGCTAGCATGCGCATGCGCTTCCGTTTTCTTACCCAGTTGTAGTTTGGCCATTAGCACGTACGGAGTTGCGCCCGCGCTTTGAGATTAAGCCAAGTGTGAAACACATATGAGCAAACTCAACCTTACTTTATATAAACTTATTTTAAAGTTGGTGCCTAACAAACTTTCGTCGTATTTCGCACGAAAGCGAAAGTTGCGTTTATAAAGGAGTTTATTTCTTGGTGCTCACGAAAGAAAATACTAATCAAAAAAGTAAAGGCAGAGCACTGTGAACACAAACATATATATTTTTTAAGAGAAAACAAAACACTAAAGCGTGTAAAATCAACGTCCACAAACCGGGTCAACAGCAACCTTCGTTTCTATTTCCGTTCTGATCGTCGTGCAAAGATGCCAGCAGCCAGCTCACATTCACGTCTGTTCTTCTATTTACTGTGCGCTGCCTCACTCTTAGCCGTTTCCAAGTCGGATGCTGGTAGTACAAAGAACTCTTACTTTGTTTCATACTTTTACTATTTGGTTATTAACTTTATAAACCCTTTCGCAATGCCGATATTTTATCGATTTGTAAATATTTGCCTTGCGTAAAGCAATGTACAGCAATTTAAATACTTTAGTTTTTTATAGGTACATTTTAAGTTGGTGCACAAATGTATGAGAACAACTCCTAAGCTTGTAAATATGTATCATTTGCTTTTGAGAATATTTGTGATAATAAAGTTTAGAAACTATTTTACTTTAATTGTGCAATAAAAAATATTTCTTTAAATATTTTTTGTAATGCTGTTTTATTTACATATGTGTATATTCTAATTACTAACAACTTTGCTAATATTATTAACTAAGTGGCGTGGAGTCTCAGTCTAATCTTTAAGCTAAGCTTTAAATACAAAAATTAATTATTCACGATTTTATTTCTGATAACTGAAGACCTTGCAAAGCCTGTTTAATACCTTGTTATCAAATGTAATCTATTTAAAGAGAGACTTTACAACTAACATAACTTATCCGTGTACTATCTACATATTGCTGTCCATGATCTTGACCACATAACGCTCACTGCTGCTACGTTGGTTTCATTGACATCAAAATCGTCTCGTATCTTCCACTCAGGTAACTCGTTTGTGCATTCAAGGTTAATAGTTGAAACTGTTAGGCGATCGTTGTGACTTGCCGGCTATGTCAGTTGGCTAAATGCGGAACTGATTAACATTATACGCGGAAGTTTGATTTGAATGACTGAGCAAAATGTATTTGTTTATGTTTTGTCAGTTTTTCGAATTTTTTTTGTATAGTTTGGGAACTAATCTACTAATCCGTACTCCAATTCAAAATTAAATTAAGATGAAAGTAATCTCTTCTTAAATCTAACCCTGTACAAACAAAATATGATGAAGAAAAGGTTGAAAGTTTCTAGTTCCGCTGCTTAATTTGAATTCTTGTAGTGCCATTACAACCACCAACTGAAGATGTGGCATACGACGCAGCTATACAGCTAGGCTTACTTAACCATCGTCTTAATTTACTTAGCCATGAGGAAGAATCAAGACAACTAAGTTTACCAAACATAACACTGGGGAACATCGTGAACCGCATACCCTGTAGTTGTGACAATGGGTTATGCAAGTGCTGTGCTGGTAAGGTGAAATTATCTTGGCAATAAAACTAAACACAAAAGAAACCCAATTGTCTGCTCCTAGGTTTCCTATCTGTTATTGGTATGAACAGTTGCACAGAAGTGGCATATCGACCTGAAGAATTTTCATTCGAGTTGCGAATGCGGGTTAACAACAATATTTGGTTCCGACAAAAGGTATCTGGCAAGAATCCGCCTCCATTCTGCTTCCGGCCGCCACGTTTTAATTTTGCTAAAGCCTGTATTCAATTTCATGATATATGGTTTGTCGGGCGTAATATGCACGTTTGCATGTATATGTCAGGAGAATTTCAGGGCTTTGAGTTGTTTGAAAGGTAAGTTTGAAAAACGGTGCGAGTTAAGCTAGCATTTATAAAACATCCTTTCTTCGAATTCAGAAACTTTGACTGTCTCTTATTTGGAGATCACGGAGTTAAAATTGTTCCCCCAGAGCAAGGTTATCCTGTAAGACCGAACGATGTCGATATTGATGACGGAGACGATGAAATTGAGGACTACGATGAGAATGTAGTTCGCAGTTTGGCAGAAAAGATGGTCAAAAAATATTAATGATGATTAGATTTACTTATTAATTTAATATATTATTTATTTCACTGATACAATTTATAAAGTAAAATCCCTATTATCTAAAAAGTCAAGTGAGAAAACTGCAAAATGACGTGTCGTACTTCAACCCGTTGAAGCACAACATAAAAGGGGAAATTAACACAACGAACCAATTCAAAAGAAAAATGCAACCTTAGACTGCATCCACACCGCAAAAGCCACACGCCGAGAAGCGAGAGCAGGGAATTTAAATGCATATGCACAAGCACGTTGACTGTTGCACTTCGTTTGACTCGCAGTTGACTGTAATAAAGGACTTTAAGGCTGCAAGGATGCAATATGCAGTGAAAGCTGCAGCAACAGGACAACCGACAGCCAATGCGATTGCAGAGGACGGGTAGGGCTTTATTTCGCACTTGACTGCTCTGAATGCCAGTCGAGCTTCAGTCAAGTGGTGTGCAATAAAAGCGTATTTTCACAGCACATGAGAATATGGTATGGGGTAATGCATTCAGAAGCTATGCAAATAAAAAACTGAATAGCTTGAGTACCTATACTAGGATTTATTTGTGGTGCCTTTTAATGTATGTAATATTTATCACGTTATTTTCCTGTTGATATATTAAATAGCCCCTTTATTATAATTTGAAATCAACTATATAACAATAAAACAGCCCCTGGTCAATTTATAAAAGTTCTGACAATCCTCAAAGAAAACAAGACTAATTTAAAATGCAAATGTGAGCGAGTGCTTATAAAGCGTATTTAGCGCTTGTAATTGATTCGTTTACACAAAGGGCACGCGACATACACATGAAGCTGACCTTCCTACTGACCAGCCCCTTCAAACCATTCGGCATAAAGAGATACTGACCCACAAGGGAAGCTAAAAGAAGAGGGGTTACTGGCTGGACATGACGACCCTCGTAGTTCACTGTTGATTGTCCGTTACCCAGCGCAACAGGTATGGAAACGATTCACTTAGGGCTTTGGTCAGTTGATGCGATTTTCCACAATATCACCTTTTCCCCGTGATTGTCCATTCCCTGAGGTCAATTAAGTATACATTTCCGGTTTCATGTGGTCAACAGGGGATAAATATTTATCACGGTCAAGTGGTCAGATCCGTGGCAAAATGAACCCCCGGCAGTAAACCGGATTGAATATTATTTATTTGCCTTTTTTTATTACGGTATGCAATATAAATAGATACAAGATGGTAATTGAAAAGGGAATGTTTCCTGGAGGTTTAAATCAGAGAAGAATGAATTTATCAAATCGAGGGTGTGGAAACATGCGAAGTAATTGATGTATGCATACACATTATTGAGACACGTATGCCTGTCTGCACACAAACATTTTATTTTCTTTATGTTGATTCTCAGACTTTTCCTTCTTTCCACGACAAAGAAAAAATGAAAGCAGAAAAACTACCCCCAAAAGTAATTAAAACTCTCCGTCGTTGGACCCAGACGAAGACGGTGGCTACCTCAACCTACAAACGAATGTTAATCAAAGCAGAATATAGAAAATGTAAAAAGTCCGCATAGACAGAGACGGTGTCCTTGGGGTTTAATTTCTTATAAAATGTTACATATATTTCCATTCATACATATGTAGCTTAGAGCAAATTTGGGAGTAGAATTGGGAACTTGGAGTTCTTAAAGGAAAAAGATTATCTACTACGAATGCAGTTAACATCTCGAAACTTAAATATAAACTTCTCCCATCTGTCTCTAAAGGTTAAACTGGTTTCACAAAATGTAGGTATACATAGGTTAAACGGTCGAAGTCTGCGTAACTAAAACGCAGATAATGAAAGAGTTATAGAAGTCCAACCATAATAAAATTTGATTTTTAGTGTCATATTTAGAGTGCTAAAAAATGTGTGTATATACTACAACATTACTAAAATAAAATTACTTTTTTTGGGGCTAGGTTTGTTCCCTATTTTCCTGTCAAAAGTCGGATATTCTTACAAATTAGTTTTTTTTGCATATGAAATGAATAAAAATCAAGCGATTATTCCTCAATAATTGAATGTATACCAAGCCAACTAGGTGTAACCATGTATTTTAACACTTAACTAATGTGAGTTTATTTGGCTTGAGAATATTTTTTTTTTTTTTCATTTTACAAAGAACGCTTCGGGGCAAATACGAAAAACAATATTAAGAGGATAAGCACAAAAACGAACAAACGTCAATACAAATGCAATATATACATACATACATTTGTCTATATACACAAAAACTTAGCCCCGTAGACGCGACTTTCATGCATGATGAGCGGAAAATTTCCCCTTCTTTGGTTGTATATAAGGTAATACATAAGTGAAGACACGAACGGCCTTTTAATTTTCGGGGTGGCAATGCTTTCAAAGGGTTAAAATCAGTGCCTTTCGAAACGCGAAAACATGCGTGAGCTGTTGGTATATGTGCGTTTATAAAAGCGGCGTTGCCAGCCTGTCGTAGGAATTACTTAAGATGCCAAAGAAGAAACAGTCATTTACATTGCTAACGAAGTGGGTGAACAAGCAGAAAACGGCTGGCCAAGAACGTAAAAAGCGCGGATGGAAAGGGCTGCTATAGGACAGCCAACAAATTTAAATACCCACAACAGCCAAATACAAAATTTCAATCATTTAATCAAATCCGCTTTAAAATTGTTTACCCTGCTTGATTTCAATGCACCTGTTTTCCTTATTAGTTTTTCATGTAATACTCTTATATTAAGAATTACAATTAAATAATTCGTTTTATTTTGTCAACCAGATATTTCATGATGACGCTTTCTCAAAAATGGGATAATTCAGCCATTAAATCCAATCGAAAATTCGCTATTGGGTGTTCTTATGCCAAGTCCAGACCCTGTATTACCAGAATTTGAACCGGTGGATCCACCAAGTGCCCTGTTGATGCTTCGTAATATCTGTTCAATATCACCAAGAGCACTATCAGCCAGGATACACAAAACAAGTGCTAGAATCTAAAAGACATTGTTGTAGTTTGCAAAGCACTATTTAAAATGAAACTTACAAATAGGCGAGACATTGCGCAGAATTTGTTCGCTTCTTTAATAATAGTTAAACGAATGATAGCAGATATATTTGAATTTTTGTTTATATAGCAAAATCTGACAAATTTTCAAATTGGAAATATGGTAATATAGACCATAAAAGGTATAGCTTTCGATTTCATGGGGACGGACTAAAGGTTAATTATTTCCAAAAATAAAAATTTGTAATCGGCTTGAACTGTCTGTCGAACATTTAAATAGCATTATGTCATAAAAAGTTTATACAAATTTTTACATATTTTTACCAAAGGAGTAGAAATGAGCACGCTAAAGTCGAGTGCCTCAGCTATTAGATACCTATTCCCGGGAGATGTACATATATAGTGTATGTTTAATATATATATTGTTTTTTTGGGCGTAAAAGTTATCTGTTTTAAAGTCAGAGTTTGAACAAAAACTCGTCCAACGGAGGGACATTTTTTGTCTTGACCAAAGTCCCATCTGTTTGTATATCCATTACCAAATGGTGTTCGGTCAATGTTCATTATCTTCATTATCTATTTATAAGACACAGCCAATTAAGGAATATCGTTACGTATCTTTATTGGGCTACCCGACCCAAGCGATCTTCTTTGTCGTTCCACCACAGCGCTGGCAGCGTAGTAGCACCACCTTAAACAACTTGGCTCGGACTAAAAAAGAATCTAAAAGCCTTAATGTGACTTAATGTGTATTTGTAGCATTGGATAAATAGTATATTTATTTATAATAAAGCGAATACGCTTTACATGAAACCAGCTGCCCTCAACACAAAACAAATAATATAGGTGCGGACCAAATCAAAAGAATCCAGGACGAAAGCCATATCCAAAGGATAGTTCGCTACTGGGTGGAACTATATTTACATCCAAAGATCCACGGCCTCGATTAGATCCACCGCCTCCAGAAGATCCACCGCCAAAGATACGCATAAGGTTCTCGATAGAACAAAGAGCACTACCAGTCATTAAAGCGAATGTAATCATTAAAACCTGTGAGGAAAGTCATAGTTAGGGGTGCGTTAGGGTTTATAGTTAGGGGTTATTTATCCGAGTTTACTTACCAAAATTCGAATCATGATGTAAACTGAGCTCAAGTGTCGCACTGAAAGTATTTCTCAGTTGATAGCAAATAAGTCTTGAATTCGGTTTATATAGCAATATTTTTACAATTTAAATGCAGATTAAAAATATGTTAATACAAGTCGTAAAAGTGTACAGACACCTAGTCAAGGTTAAATTGCTTTAACAAACTGCATTAATTTTCTTTACCGTAAACTGACTATAATTTGTGTGGTAAATTTGTGTTGTGACTTTATAATTTTGTATTATACTAAATATTTAGTGAGAAAGGAGATACTGATTTTAGGTACATAAGCTGTCACTCACCCACCCATTTAAAAACAAAGTAGGACCTTTATATACCCGTTACTGAGTTAAAGGGAATGCGAAACAGACATTTGAGTAAGGAAGGGACTCTTTTCCAGATTGGCCACGAGCGTCACTGTAATTACATCTTAAAATCGTTATTTATTGATATTTTAAACCTTTTGTAATAATTATTTTCGGCGTACCAGAAGAAATTGACAAGACAGATCATAAATTCAAAACAATTTTAAAAATGCGTTGAGGGTGGGAGTTAGTGTGGATCTTAGCCGTTACAGTGGGCGTTGCAATCAATTAAACTTGGCGACGTTTATATGAACAGTCGTCTAGTGATCCTACTCAAGAAAAAATATAGGTTATATAGTCATCTTTTACATTCATTTTTATCGACTAAACCATACCAAAATCTTAAGGCGGGAAAGGTATTTATTGAGCGAAAACTAAAACAGAGTGCTATAGTCGGGCTCCTCGATTATAATATTCCCGTAACTCGGATAGTGCGAGTTTGAAAAAGAAATTAAAAAATAAAATTAAATTTTGACATACATATATATAGAAACTGGCCCGACAAACAATAAAATTTAAACAAAATTAATACATTTTTTAATATAATCCTAGATGAAACCAACCACATGGCATTCTTGTGAGCTTTTAAAGCTCGAATGCATTGTTGGTATATGTACCCTTTAAAATCCTTAGAATTATTTAAAAATTGACCAACGATAGAGGACATTTTCAAGTATCATATTCATTAATTCATTCGTATATTCGCCACCAGACCTAATAAAAGAATGTTTTTATAAAGTTAAGAGATATTTTTTTTTGGTTATCCCAAATTGGAAAAAACTTTTAATTAGAAAACATCAACCGATTAACAAAGTATATCATATCAATTGTAAAATCTACACCGACCACTTTTCGGGATGAAGCGAAGTATACACATATTCCTACTTCCGTTCAAAGGATTTACAATTGGAATGCTGCTTACTTTTATTAGTGGGTTTAAAATTACAAAGCTTGGCCAAGACAAATATTTATTTTACCCCGACACTTGTCGCTTCTTAATACTAAATGTTAAAACTAAGCGTTAAGCCGCCAGGTCCATTTTTTATTGCAGACTCGATTCCTTGGTACTATCCCAGAAATCCCAGGAAAGGATGCAAAATTCCTGCCAATATGCTTTTTGGCCATGGCACGTAGCCGCCGACATCCAAGGTGACAGACCCCTCCATTCCGCGTCCGAAAGGTCCGAAAGGTCCAAAGAACGGTACTGGCGGACTAAATCCAAATAGGCTTCCCAGTGCTCCAAAGAAACTTCCGATTGGGGTGAAAATGCCAAAGGGGTCTAATGATGGTCCACTAAGAAATCCAGTTCCAAAAAGTCCATTTTTTCCAAAAATTCCTGTACCGAGTAGTCCACCGTTTCCGAAGAATCCGCCGCCTATATTTACCGTCGCATCTACGTCAACTTCTGCACCCGGACCAATAATAACAGGTCTTTTCGGCAAAATACCACGCAGTATCCATTCTTGAAGTAGTCTAGGTAGTCCAAGTATTCCAGGTAGTCCAGGTATTCCATGTAGTCGTGGTGGGAAAGGTAGTAAAGGTAGTAATGGTGGAAGTCCACCTGGTGGACGTTGAGGTCCACCTGGTTGATGTGGAGGTCCACCGGGTTGCTGTGGAGGTCCACCCGGTAGATCTGGGGGTCCACCCGATAGATCTGGAGGTCCACCCGGTTGATGTGGAGGTCCTCCCGGTGGAGGTAGAGGTACATCCGGGAAAGGTGGAAATCCAGGGAAATTTCCACCTGGAGGTAGTGTCGGTCGAGGTTCACCAGGGAAAAGATCTTCGGGACGTATCGGCGAAGGTTTCTCTGTGCCCCATGGCCAAAGGGGAGAACCTGGATAACGAGGCCATCCAACTGGAATATTCCAACCAGGAATACCTGGTGGAGTTAAGTACGGATCGTAGGACCGTGGGTTCTTGATTATAGTGATTAGGTCGCTTCCCTTGGGCACATCAGCTATAATTTTACCATATCCGGGATAAGGGAAATAACCTCCTGGAAATAGGTTGCCACTTGCCAATAATTTGACTAATTTAGCTACTTGCAAATTGGCAGCAGTAGATAAAGAAGCTTCAAGTGCGAGATTTCTACCGTTAAGACCCCGAAGTCCTCCGGGATTAGCACCAAAGAGAACATTTAAGTAACGTAGAGGGGCCATCTTTATGTCTGCCCATCCTTGGATGGCAGACTCGGTCTGACGGGCCAACTCACTGACAATAGCATGTGAGCTGCCGCAAAAGAGGATCAGAGAAAGGACGAGAATCTGCAAACGGGTGAATAAGAATGAGACTTGTTCGAGATTAAGTATTATATAATCTTTTACCAATTGTCGCACCATAGCAAATGCTCCTTACAACTGATGTTGTGCCTTTCAAGATCTGCTTTTTATAGTGATTTTAGTTGATAATTATAATATAAATGAGAAATATTATGCAAAAGTAATCTTGTGAGTTCAAACAGCAGTATAGGTGTCAGTTTAAACTACCGTAAGGAATTGTCAAGATAAATCGAAAAAAAGAAACCATCTTAGAAACTATCTTATTTAGCAATATAACCTAGGATGCTCAGAAAATCAAGAAAATAAAGCAAAAACCCTTAAATGGTTAACAAAAGCCAATAGCTTTCATAAAAAGAACAATCAATATCTTAAATAAGCTATGTCTATACTGTGCTATGATACAACAGTCTATACTATATGTATGTTATAAATAAATATGAAATAAAAATTGCACTAGTTGAGTAACGGGTATCTCATAGTCGGTGAACTCGACTATCGCGTTCTATCTTTTTCACTCTAATATTTGCTGATGATAAGTGGAATTATTTACAAAAGGTTTTAGCAGAACGGTTCAATGTCCAGAAATCTGTTTATGTTGTGTTTCTCCAGCTTTACAGCCTCCCCTATTGATGTCACCATTGATATCTATTCTCTTTTATTTTTTTGTTGGTCACAGAGTATTATTTCTGGCCTAATAAAAACTGATTCATTAGAAAATAAAAAATTGCAGCTTTATATTATAAATTTAATTTTATATATCCAGTAAAAAGTAGTTGTTACCAAAATTTAAAGGATTTCACACGACTTGAAATATAGATGAAAAAAATGTTATCTTTAAATCCATTGGAAAATGAACTAATTGAAACCGACCCAATATTTGGCTTCAGAAATATATCATAGATGTCAACCTATACCCTCTTTTGCCAGGATGGTGCGACTGCGAGTGCGAGAATGCGTGTCGTATGTAAATTAATACAAATGGAGGCATGGTAAGTTTTGGCAAGTGAACCAAACATGCAAAGGACATTAAAAGGGCACACGCAATAGTTATAGTTCGAGTCCTCAAGTGCTAATAGACTGCATGCACATTACAGAATAAGCCTTAATAATTTATGTGGGCTAATAGACTAAAAGATAAACATCGTATGCAGGGAATACATATCCTGTCGGTCTTCCTATCTGAATATTAATCTACTGAAGCTTCTGTTCGAAGAGCTGCAAGGGTGTCACTTCCCGCTAAGGTTGCCAACCCTTTTTTCATAGTATAACGAAAAAATGTATAGGGCATATTTCAATGTTTTTCGGACACAAAGAGGCATAGACCCGAGAATATCAGCTAGATAACGCCACTTTTCGTAAATTTATATCGACGACCTTGATTATCAAAACAGACGACACTATTCATATAATAAAGGTAAACATTTCACTCCCTCCCTAAAACAATTTGTTTCCTTGTTTGATTATTAACTGGGTAAACACAGAAATGTCCTTTCATTGCCTATAAAATTTAATTAATAAAAGGGTCAATTGTCGCGTGCAGACGCCGACCTTTTACCTATTTTCCTCTAACCTTCCTTTGCGAGGATAAAATATGTTTGATTAATTTATGAATTTTCGTGTGAAATTCTTTATTTTCTGTATTTATATATGCTCTCATGGATCAGACTTGCGTGTAGCTTGAAAAGGTTGACGGTTTATACAAAAGCAATTTAGTAATTTCATTCATTATTGTTAATTGTTTGTAATTGTAACAAAATGTATAAAGAACTGTAAATAAGTTAAATTTCGAACGTGAGATTTTAATAAAAATTTAACAAAAGCGCTGCATTAAATATAAACTGCAGACATGTTTTTAAGTTCGGACTAGATTACACTCATATAATACTAATGGTTTTGCAGTCGAACAATAAATACGAACTCTTTTGAAAATAATTAAACAAAATAATTAAAATAAAATCAAGAGAGAACGCTGTAGTCGAGTTTCTCGACTATCTGATACCCGTTACTCAGCGGGGTGCTACCGCACCAAAAACTGTCAGTGTGGAAATTTCTCCTTTGCACTTCCACTAGCTGAGTAACGGTTATCAGATAGTCTGGGAACTCGACTATAGCGTTCTCTCTTGTTTTTTTTTATCAAATTGTATGCGGGCTACGTGGTGCTGGGTATACGGGGTGCGGGGTGCTGGGTGCGGGGTGCGGAGTGCATATGACTAAATACATGTTTTTTGGCAAAACGATAGAAATTTACAAGACCAATACAAAAAAGAAAAAATATCAAAACATTTTTTCAAAAGTGTGGCCGTGGCTGTTTTGGGCGGTTTGTGGGCGTTAGAATGGGTGTGGCAAAAAGTTTTTTGGCAAAACGATAGAAATTTACAAGACCAATACAAAAATGAAAAAATATCAAAACAGACAGACCGACGAACATGGCCAGATCGACTCGGCTATTGATCCTGATCAAGAATATATATACTTTATATGGTCGGAAACGCTTCCTTCTTCCTGCTACATACTTTTCAACGAATCTAGTATACCCTTTTACTCTACGAGTAAGGGGTATAACTAGACAGAGTTTTATGGTCGAGTTCCCCGACTGTCAGATATCCGTTACTCAGCTAGTGAAAGTGCGAACGAGAAATTTTAACATTTTCTGGCAAATCGATAGAAATTTGAAAACAAATAATAAAAACAAAATTAATACGGACGGGCCGACGGACATGGCCAGAACGGCTTAACTAGTTATCCTGATCAAGAACATATAAGTATATATATTCTTGCCAAACGTTTCCTTTTACTATAATCTTCAATGAATCCAGTATTATTCTACAAGTAACGGGTATAAAATTCAATTCAAGGACACTTGTCATCGTTGTATTCAGTTATTCTGTTTGGAGGAGTGAAGTTGGCAAAAGTTTCGTAGACGCGTAGGAAAATCAACAAATGTCTCTTAAACTTTTCTGTCCATTGTTTTAATTAAAGTCATAGGAACTTTTTGTAATAAATACATTTGATATAAATCTATAATTTTAAAATTTATATATGCAACCTTATTAACTGAACTTAATCCCACCTATGCATAACAATGCGTTGTCATCCATGAAATTTGTACAGGTTGTTTAAGCAAAACAGCTTTTGACTAGTGCTGGTGCACAAAGATAACTGAAAACTATTAAATGTAGCACCGAAATCTCATCAGCATCACTACGCACAGTACCGTCCCAAGATAAACCCAAGCCTCAAAGTACACTCAACGACGCTGCCGCTAGCAATGTTTATCCTGCCGGTTAAGTGGGGGTCGGAGCTGCAATGGAAAATGGTCAGGCATGAATAATAAAAGAGCCGGCTCTGTGCAATTGGAATATGTGCTAAAGTGTCAAAAATTGTAGACAAGCCGAGCACTTAGACATCCACTGCCATCTCACACCTACCACTTATGATTCGTAAACAGAACGTAAGAGAACCCTGCTCCCAATATGGGCTTTCGCCACGGTAATTAACTTTACAAATCGCATGCAAGTGTGTGATTAATTATTCCATGACCGGACACTCAAACTCGCAAACCGGACAGTTAACCCATTTCGGCATCGATAAGGGTTGAACTCACAGCTGTGAAAAAGGCTTTGCGGGGGCGTGCGAGGGGTTTTTTGACATTTACAATTTCTAAAATACATTTGATAAATGTTTGCTCATAAGGCGTAAATTGAAACTATTCTTGACCATGGACCCAAAACTTGCATCAATTCGACCACATGCCACTTAGCACATGGTTTGGTATGCGGACTACAAAATCCCAACCCCAACCACTCACATCCCAAACTTCTTTGGACGGTCGCACACATGTTTACTAAAATAAAAGGAGGCTTCTATCGGTCAGCTTTCTTATCAACGTCAAGGTTCAACATTCATTTTGACTTGGTCAACACTTCGTTAATCACAAAACTCCAAGCACATGACTTGCGGTCAAGGACATTTTCGAGTATGAAAAGTTTTATTAGATCCTTATCGCTTAATTGAAAATTGGGTAAACGTATTCGTATCGCTTTAAGAAACCGCACAGAATCTTTTCAGGATTTCTAACCCTTATAGTCAAGAAACGTTGATCCTTTGCATTTATGCTGTACAGCTGTTTATTTGAGCAGCAAATTTTTAAAGGTCGGTCAGAAACAAAGCGGGAAGGGTTGACTTAGGGTTGTTGACCGTAACAGCATTTAATGTAAGTTGACGCCAAGCAAGGATACGTTAGGGATACACGGAAAATAGACGAATGGATGACTATAAATGAGTATCACACGGATCTAGGCAAATTTCTAATTGTACTACTTTTCTATTCCAAATGTTCACTTTTCGATTCGGATAAAGAAGTGACTGTTTTCGGCGGTTTGTTTGCCTGGTTCTGAAACAAACGCTGAAAGTTGCGGGTACAAGTATTGCTTGGCCTCAAGTTAAAACAGCAAGACAAACTTATAATAAACAAATAAAAAATATACGCGTATGTCTGCCTGTAGCTCCCCAGTCTTTTATTCTTCATTATTTGCGTGTCTGGTTTTTCCTGCTGCTGATGATGAAGAGCCCACTACAATTGCAAAAAAAAAATATGAAAAGTTCTCTTTATGCATAAGAAGCAACTGCCAAGGGTGCCCATTTCCTCTAGTTGTACCAGCTGAATGGCAAAAACTTAACGGATTGTTAGCTTGTGGTTTCCTTGGTATCTGCAATTAAGTCTCGAGGATATGGTGTTCTTCTTGCATCTGCTTGTATTTCGTTTAAAGTTATCAAAAACTGTTTAATTCCAGAGTCTGCCAAATGCCAATAGCAGTCAACTCGTTATTTTGATGAGGAAAAAATGAGCTTATTCTAAAATTGGTACAAGATATAAGAGATGCACTTTATTAGTTTTAGATTTAAAACTCTAATTTTAAATGTGGGTGTCCATTTTTTCAAAATATTAGTAATTAGCAACGCAAATCGATAACCTACATCTGAAGCACATGAAGGACATTACTTGATGTACGAAGCAGAATCAACAATAATTAAAGCCCAAAAATAAATAACAACCCTCCATTTCGGCTGTAGAAATTTTCATGCGCGGCTATACCCTGTTGTAATGGAAGGTGAGGGTATATTAAAAGATGCCAAAAGTATACTTTGCAATTGTCTTCAGACTCTAGGGCGAAGTGTAAGTACACAAACCTCTCACAGCACCTTGCGGCACACGGTAGTAATTCCCATTAAATTCCCGGAATAAAATAAAATAATTCAAAAAATTAAACAAAACAACATATATATTTTTTTTGTATGTCGTTTACGTTTTTTTCTTTAAATTAGTCCTCTAATAACGAATGAGCACGTGTTCTGTTAAGCAAATATGTTGTGGGTATACGTCAGTTAGACAAATCTTCTCCTTAGGCGGGTTTTGGGTTCAAAATGTCATTGCCTGTGCTGGGCTGTCTGCCCCAACCAACTTTTAAACAAAAATTATTTTCGAGTTCCTTCGTCCATGCCAGACGCATATGCTAATTAAGCAATTAATATTTGTGGGCGAGACAACTTAATTTATTTACAAAGAAAACATATTTCCCTTATGAAATGTGATATTGGTTCTCGGTCCTTTTTTCACTCCTATTTTAGTTTTGCGTCATCCGGCAAGACAATAAACTTATCACATGTTACCCATTGCCCTTGGCCAGAAACTTTACCAGCAAGTTGGATTTGCGGTCGCCCTGGATTTGTCCCTCGCATATTCCAAGTTCGCCTGTCAAGACACTGATATGCGCCTCAGCCCCTTTGCTATGTACATGTATCGAATGATATTTTAGTATTTCATCAACTACCGTTGCACAGTCAGCAATAATATTTTCCAAGACACATTCTTAACTTCAAAAATGTCGGTCTCCGGCCCTGTTTTGTGGTCACAGCCGGTGGCTTTCTGGAGCATATGCAGGTCCTTAAATACGTAAGTCAAGTGCATATAGAAACTTGAAATTCTGTGTCTTGGTCAGCATTTGTCAGATACTAAAATAAAATAACATGAGTTGGGCTGCGGTCTTTCTGACAGATTTAATGAAGTTGGTCTGTCTCCCATGGATTGGATTTATTTTCATTCCCAATAAAGCACATTTAAAATCTTTATATAAAACTATTTTTCACCCTTGTGGTAGTTTTCCAGATTTGGAACTTACCTATTTTCTTGAATTTCACATTATGCACGTTTGGAGGGGTTTCTTCTTATTTTAAACTTAATTCGTTGTTGAACACTCTCATGGCCATGATTAAGCACTTCACACTAAAAATAATAAGAAAATATAGCATTAATCATAAGCAAAAATAAGAAATAAGTAGCTTAGTTATAATAATATTTTTAAAAATAAACAATAATTTTTATATTTAATGATAGTATTAGTTAAAAAAAGTTTTGACACTATAATAGACAAAATTAGCTATTAATAAAATAAAAAAATGTAAGTTTTAGACATATGTATGTATATCATTAGATGTTACCAAATTTCATAATTTCTTCGGTCTTGGTTGTTGTAAATAATTTTTGTAAGGTTCCTTAAGGTAAACAAGCAGAATTTGCGTTCTCCATTTAACTTTTAACGACACACATAATGCGCTAGTCTTTTAAGGCTACAGTTATATAGAAAAAGAAAACTTATTTTAAACTTAAACCCCCGATTTGTCTTTCTCTATCTGCCTACTCATCCTTTCGCTTGATTAAGATTAGAAAGCGTCATAACCACCTTCAACTCCCTTCCGAATGTTTGTCATTTAAATAATTAAAGTATCTTTCACTCATTTTAAGCACAATAATGTTATCACTAAAAAACAACAAAGAGAAAGCTAATTACAAAGTAGATGTATTTAGACAGGCCATTTTGGAACGTATTTAATGTTTTTATTATATCACATATCATTAGGCCACTATGGTTCTAAAAAAATTAAATACTTAAATAACTTAATTTGAATCAGCTCACAAAATGAAGAATATGGCTATTTGGTCGCAAATGTCATGTTTGCGTGAATGAAATCAATATACTCTTTGCAAGGGTATAAAAATACTGTCATAAATATTATGTAATTGTGGTGTAAATACAATTGCAAAGTAAGCAAAACCTTTCACTAGTGTTATATAAATGTCGAAACAGTGATATCGTTTTCTTTACCTTACACGTAAAAAATTATATACAATCCAGAGCTAGATGTCGCTACAATCCCAATATTATTCTAGCCTTAGGAGGATGGTGCACCCGCTAGCGTGGAGGGTGTATTGGATAAATTAAAATAAAATATACATATTTATGGACTTTTAGAAAATATTATGTTTACCACGAAAGTGATTATTTTTTGGAGAAAATCAGAAAAGTGCTTATGGTACAGATGTATTTCCTTTTGTACTTTTTAAGTGTTTCAATTTTCAACTCCAATGGTCTAGAAATAATGTGGTGAATGTGTGTTCTTTTTTTGGGTGTTTTTTAGTTTTAATTTAAAACATTGTAGATAATTTTAAGAACCCTTTTTATATATTCAAGCTAATATTCAAATATTTATATTCAAAAATCTTTATTTTTCTTAGAGTATATAAACGTATCATGAGGCAAGAAAAGAACTATATCCGTTAGCTTGGTTATAAGTACTCCGTAAGAACTTTAAATTAAACAATTAAAAGATTGAATAAATTGAAACGAAATGAGAAATATCATGAATTACATAGGCATGTAAGATGTTCTAATGGCACAGAATCATATTTATTTCGAAAGCAGTAAACAGTGTATACCGGTGCACCTGACTAAAACATTATATCTTTGCTTAACAAAAACTAAAGAACGACACTTTATATATAGAAAAACGTCATAAAATTTTTTATTAGAAATTACATTTTCTTAAAAAATAAAAGTAGACAAGCCACATAAGGTAAGACCATATTAATTGTTGCGACGGTAGCTCCGTTACAGCCAAGATTGTTCAAACTAATGATATACTGCGCCTCATCTGGAGTTTGACAAGCCTCAACTATACATGAAACCTCACCAAAGCTTTGAGCCTGGACTGAGAAAAATAAAGGAGGACAAGCCACAAAGGTATAACCAACACACGCATCAGTAAGATCAAAGCTAAATGATCCCAATGCTGTAGATTCGCAGTTCTCTTCCGCCCTTAATGGCGCACTTAAATTTCTAAATGGGCGTTCGATGCTTCGGGAGGTGCAAACAGTAAAAGTAATTTCACTAATGGGAGAAACTTTTAGGTAACGCATACTCTGTCTAGCCGGTAGATATAGCGAGTCCAGTCTGTAGAAATTAATACTGCCCAAACTCCCAAATTGTGTCAGGGAATTGGTTCCAAACTCGCTGATAGCGCCTTTTACATTGCAACGTGGATTTGAAATTCGACGGGGCACTAAAAAAAAGTAGGCGATAAGTTTTAATTGATTATATACAAATTAAGGTATCACCTTGCCGAATTCGCGTAATAACGGGAGCACCGCAACTGTCTGGTGGCTTTTCGGTGTTCAAAAGGTACAAATCTTTACTTGGATCGCGTACGAAGTCGTGGAACCTTACCAACGCTCCCCCTCCATAGTAAATAAAGTGCAAACTGGGTAAACG
This sequence comes from Drosophila santomea, assembly GCF_016746245.2. Taxonomy (NCBI): domain Eukaryota; kingdom Metazoa; phylum Arthropoda; class Insecta; order Diptera; family Drosophilidae; genus Drosophila; species Drosophila santomea. The sequence goes on from NC_053017.2 coordinate 22,538,276, forward strand.
CACACGCATTCTTTCCAAATATCGCTGACAATAATCATAGTCCTCCTCATCTACGTAAGATAGCGAACTGGGTATTAATAGCGCAACTAATGATCGGCCTCCCAGATTATCGGTAGCACGATCTGTTTCTAGCAAGTCCTCAACTCTTGCATTTAAAGTGTTTAGGATACGTGGCAGACTAAAACCGGGTGGATCTGTAATGAATACAATTATTGAAATATCAATCAGTTTAATTTAGTCTTACGCCAAGAGTGCGAAGTTGAATTCCAATTTTCATAGACGTTGATTATGTAGTCGGTGGTATTAACTATGGCCGTGGTATCGTAAGCTCCGAATAGGGTAACCTTACTTGCGTATGGATGAATGTTAAGGCCCTGCAGCACATAGCTGCAAAAACATCTTATTAATAAATTGTACAATTTTCTACTTTTTATCTCGTTAAGCAAACTTACGTTACGTAATCAACAACCCAGCTGAAGGGCCAGTATGTGTCGACAAACACATATAGATCAGTCTTTATTGTGGTTAGATTGGATATTTCAGACCATTGCGGGGACGGAAAGTAATCCATAATTGCTAAAAACCAAACGAAAAGTGGTTAAATTAGTGTAAGTTTGTCTTTCTTAAACAGCGCCTATCGGGAACCACCAAACATATCAAATAAAAATAGCCAGAATAGTTATATTCAGGAAATTTATTTAGGACTGTTTATTGAAACATATCAAAAAATAAAAGATTAATGTAAATCGAAAAAATAGTTGTTTGCGAAAAGAGAATTGACTTATGATTTAAAACCTGCGGCAGTACCACTAATACTACCATACACTAGTTACCAATCATTGAATCTGCATTAGAGCTAACAATGCGAATATAATTGTTAGTAGGCTGGCTGCTAGACCCGAGACACCGCTGTAGCATCCCATGTTGACCATTGACATTATATAACGCCATTGGTCAGGGGTCTGGCAAGCATCTTGTGAACAGGACGTGGTATTTGATGTAGCTTGGACTGACAAATACAAGTCTGGACACTGGGTGATAGTGTAGTAGCCCTCACAGGCACTTGAAAGATCGTAGCTATAACTATTTCCACTTATTTGTGTGCAACTCTGATCTATCGAGTTCACTGTAGAAAGAGTAGTAGAGTTTTGTTGCGGCCATGCATATGTACGTGAAGTACATATGGTATAAGTTCCTCCATTCTGAGATTGAATGGTCAAGTACCGATTCGCACCAGCGCCAAAGAAATAGTTAGCAGAAACTCGGTAAAAGTTCACCTTTCCAGGCCCAACATATTGAGCTGTTTGATCAGTGCCTGTTAGGTATATAAAATAGTAAATATAAAAATTGTATTTATTTAATAATTAGTTAAATACCCCAGCTATTTGTGTACCAACTTGATCCACAACGTGGATTAATAATGCGACGGGGAACTGCAAGAACAAAAAACCTTTAAATAAATTTTAAAATACAAAAATAAGTTGACTTACTTTGGACAATGCGCCTTGCTACTGGTCCCGCTGAAGTCGCCGGTGTACTGCCCAACGTGAGGGAGAAAAGGTCTTGGGTGGGATCTCGAACAAAGCTTGAAAACCGTTGAATGCTTCCACCACCATAATATATAAAACGCAGGTCTGGAATTTGCTCCTGAATGTACTGAATTTCTGTAGTGGCGTAACTGGAGTCACCATCATTGACCGTTTGCTGATTCGGAATGATTAGAGCTACTAGTGAGTGACCACTTAAGCTCGAATTAGTCTTTTCTTCATTCATTAAGTTTTGGGTTAGATTTTGAATTGTACGCAGAACATTAGGAAGGTTGAATCCCTGAGTATCTGCGAAAAAACGTTTAATCGAAAGCAAATCTCTCGCAAATAGAACTTACAAGTCGCCTGTGAAGTGGCATTCCATTGCTGATAGACATCGGTAATATAGTTTGTGGTGTTTACGATAATCGATCCATCTTGTGCGGAAAGCATTGTGATTGTGCTGGCATAGGGGTGAATATTAAGCTGCTGGATAACATAACTAAAAATAATTTATTCACAATTTTTTTACATTATTATATATGTAATGTCTGCAATGCTTTGAAAAGACCAACTTACGCTACATAGTCAACAATGGTGCTATATTGCCAAGAAGTATCCAAGAAAAGATACAGGTTAGTCATTGGAGTTATAGAATCTGTCAAATCAAGATTACTGGTGGCCACGCAAGAGACATCGTTTAACGATTGTGCTGTTCAAGGAAAACGCAAGCCGTAATGCACACGGAAGCAATAAAGATGTATTTCAAAAGTTTAGCATAGTGTCGATTATTCTGGATATCTTGAAATTTAAGTAAAAGCAAGGTGGTTCCGCTATAATAATGACCTGGTATTACTTACGCACATACGTCACCAGAGATGCGGTAGCGTTACCAGCAAATTGGGAAATAAGGGAAGGCTGGAGGGTGACACGCAGCTGCATCTGCCGATCCAGTACTACGGCAAACGCATTTGTCTGGTCCTCCATTTCCTGCGACGGAGCCACATTTGTGAATTGATTTTGCCTACTGCAGGCATTGATCCCTGAACTAAGGACACCATTTGTTGAGTAGTACATGCGCAGCAATTGTGAAAGTTTCAGGTTTGATGCTTGAGTCCTCCAACTGGCCACATTCTTAGCCAGAATCAGACCATCAAGGCCACCACGGATCTCGGCATCGGTAGCCTCAAGGTTGTTGCGCTGCGATAAGAAGTACCAATGGGGTAGGACTGTGTCATTCCATCCACCGGTAGCCCCAACGGAAGCGGAATTGCCATTCGACACTGGTAGTTGGACCAACGTGACTTCCGCCAACTCCCCGGCCAAAGTTGCCGCCCACCTGTTGTCAATAGTATTGCTAGTCTGGGACTGACTGCGACTACGAGCACGTAGTGGGGTAGCCCGGGTCAATAGCTGATTGAGTTGCACTGTCTGCTGCTGGACACCAGCAGCAATACCGGCGATCAGAGTGCCTCCAGAAATCGTTCCCCAGCGTGTTCGTACCAAGCCGTCCTCGACAGGGCATTGGCTAGTTTCAGGGCCGGCATAAGCCCAGTCGGATTCGTAGTCTAATTCTCCCAATTGTTCGTATTTAGATACTGAGTCGGATGATCGTCCTCGTTTCGAGCGTGCCTCCAGCCATTCAGAATCGCTTATAAAATTATTGTGATGCTCCTTTTTTAAGGATCTCGGCAGTCGCTGGGCTCTATACTGAGAGAGTTGATTGCACACATTGTTTTCATCGCCGCGCGTTCTTGTGTCAAAGGTGCTAGATAGCATAAAATGGAGGGAGCACCGCTCCACTCTTGTCAATGAACTGTTGGGAAAGGTATAGGCGTTTCCCGGTATAAGCCCTGAGAGCAAAATTTTTAGCTTCGGAAACTGAAAGCCTGTTGGACTGTACGGTATTACCCCGTCAGCTGCATTTATTCCAGCAGCCTTCTTAATGCCATCTTGACGGAAACGATGCAGCAAGGCTACCGACACGGTTCGAATATCGGCTTGTACACCTGAACTAGCTGCGTAGCTGTATTCTACTTTTTCGATAAGAGAAATGAGCGTGTCCATGTTGGCTGGTAGACGATTATCCCGATTCATGAAGTATGATGTATTATAACACTCAACCAATGAAGGGGGAATTTGCAGCATTGCATTTTCCTGTGCCATTGTCTCCAGAAAAAGGGAAGCAGCTAGACAGAGAGCTGCTGCCAAAAGTTGCTTCGATTTCATTGTACGATAAATCGTTTTCGTTGTGATAACTACAAATTTAATTGAATTAAATATCATTATATTTTGGATATGAAACCGAACTAAGCGTTGGATGTGCAAATGTGCGTTGAATGTTGAAATGTGTGTTGGATCAATTTAAGAACATGCTAGTTATGCTAATTAGTCAAGTGTGGTATATTTATTCAATGATGTTGCTTTCACATTTTATAGAATCCTCAAACTACAGTTTTTACTATATATGTATATTATATACTGCACAACTGCTAATTGTGACACTTTGCAATCGGTGATAACTAAAAATGAGTCAGGTGTAAATTACACTTAAAATCATTAATGGGGATATCAGTTTCACATTTTATTTGATCCTCAAACTACTGGTGTAGTTTAAACTACATATATAGATTGGTAATACTGTACAACTGATAATTGTCAAACTTTGCAATCGGTGATACATTAAAAAGTGAGTCAGGCGTAAATTACACTTAAGAACATTGTTGGGGATATTCGGTTTCAAATTTTATGAGATCGTCAAACTACTGGTGTAGTTTGTACTATATAGATTGGTAATACTGTACAACTAATAATTGTGAAACTTTGCAATCGGTGATACATAAAAAAAATGAGTCAGGTGTAAATTACACATAAGAACATTGTGGACCCGCGCCCCAATTCTAGCACTTGCTAAAGCTAACATAGTTTAGGGCCCTGCGATTAGATAAGAAGTTTTGCGTATCTAACAACACGTTCTTGAAATATTTGTAACGTAAGTTAATCATTGTTTACTGAATCGGAAAACCGAAATATTTTTATTCACGAAGGTGTTTATTAATTAATCAGTTGTTAACTTTCTTAAGTTTTTATATTTTACTACCGCTTACTACCAGATTTCAGAACACTACCTTGTTTTACCAGCTGTCTCTCATGAACTGAATGGTTCATTTTCTGACCAGCTACAACCTGTGCCTCGCCCATGAGCAATCGCTTTTATCTTTTAAGTAATGTTTATCAGTAAAAATGATAAGATTAAGCCAATGGAAATACTGAAACAGTGGTGAAGCCGCTATGCAAAAAATAATAAATGAAAAGTATAAATATATTTATTAATATAAATATAAAACTGTTCATATGTACATATGTAGTTGTTTACTAGCAAAGACATTACTGGTCATTTAAATGAAACTGTGGCTTGTGAGTATATGTGTACAGGACTCAGCTATAATAATCAGTATTAATTATGAAATATACAAATACTTATTTTAAAAATCCATTTAAATATAAAAATTTAGCATATAGGTAGAATTTGGAAAAACAAATAATAAGACCAAAAAATTTCAGAATTATGGGCATGGCAACATCAGTAAACAAACTTGGAATCTGCATGTCTAATTTCAACTAATCTCAGGGTCGGAAACTCTTATACCTTTTATATATTTTTCAACGAATCTAGTATACCCTTATACTTTGGAAGTAACGCATATAAAAACAAGAGAGAACGCTATAGTCGAGTTCCCCGACTATCTGATACCCGTTACTCAAGTGCGAAGGAGTGTCTTCAACTCTGACAGTTTTTGGCGGTTTGTGGGCGTTGGAGTGGGCGTGGCAAAATTTTTGTTGGCAAATTGATAGAAATTTACAAGACTAATTCAAAAATGAAAAAATATCAAAAAAATTTTTTAAAGTGTGGGCGTGGCAGCTTTGGGCGGTTTGTGGGCGTTAGAGTGGGCGTGGCAAAAAGTTTTTTTTAGCAAATCGATAGAAATTTTAAAGACCAATACAAAAATTAAAAAATATCAAAACATTTTTTAAAAGTGTGGGCGTGTCAGTTTTGGGCGGTTTGTGGGCGTTAGAGTGGGCGTGGCAACATGAATCGACAAACTTGCGCTGCTTCTATGTCTCTGGAGTCTGTGTGCTTAATCTCACCTCTCTAGCTTTTGTAGTTCCTGAGATCTCGACGTTCATACGGACGGACAGACGGACAGACGGATGGACAGACGGACATGGCCAGATCGACTCGGCTATTGATCCTGATCAAGAATATATATACTTTATATGGTCGGAAACGCTTCCTTCTGCCTGTTACATACTTTTCAACGAATCTAGTATACCCTTTTACTCTACGAGTAACGGGTATAATTACAAGAATGTTGCCTTTTTTACATATTATGGTGTGCATTTTATTTAAAAAACGTATACTTAAAAAATTTCAAGTTGTTAAGAGAAGAGGATGCAAATGAAAAGTATACCACAACTGGTATTTTCATAACATTTGCGTTTCTCAGAAGAACCATTCATATCGTATATCGTTTTTTAACCAATAATCAAATTTTATGTTTTCTTTATGTATAATAAATGCACATATTTATAAATATGTGTAAGCGAGTGTATGTACATGCATACATACTGTAAACCAAAACGAGTGTATATCATGCTAACGAAAAAACGCAAAAATACCATATGCAGCCAAATATACCAAAATGGTACATAAACCCAGTGGTTTCGATCTTGGCTAATATAAAATGTACATTAGATCTCTTCTTGCTATTTACAGGTTAGTAAGAAAGCCTGCCGTAGATTACAATTCATATATGTATATTGAGGTTCAACAAAGCTGAATAGCTTTATAAATAAACGAAATAAATTGATATAAAGCAATTCACTTTACGAGGTCTATAAAATGAGAGAAACTAATGTTAAATATTTGTCATTCTAAAAAGGTTCTACTATTTCTTCATAACCAAACATATACATAAATAACCATTAGGATGTATGTATTGTGTTTTAAAAATCGCAGATTAGTGGAGGTGACATCTTATTTATTTTTCTGGTGTTTTAGTAATGTAAAAAGTGTCGACGTTTAGATCTTCCAACCTTGCATTTTATTATACACGGATTGAAAATGTAAATTTTCGTTCGCAGATTAGTGGACGTGACATCTTATTTTTTTTTCTGGTGTTTTAGTAATGTAAAAAGTGTCGACGTTTAGATCTTCCAACCTTGCATTTTATTATACACGGATTGAAAATGTAAATTTTCGTTCGCAGATTAGTGGACGTGACATCTTATTTATTTTTCTGGTGTTTTAGTAATGTAAAAAGTGTCGACGTTTAGATCTTCCAACATTGCATTTTAATGTAAATTGAAAATGTAAATTTTCGTTGACCTAAAATGTAGATAATTCTGGCTTAAGTTTTAGCTAAATACAAAACACGACATGTGGGTGGAGCTAAATGAATTTCATTTCCTAACTTTCGAGAAGCCTAAAAACTAATCAAAAAATTTCACGTCAAGTAAAAGGCTTTATCTAAACAAGCAAACGTACGGACTCACTTGCTGTCTATAAAGGCATTTGTAAAACATAAAGGCTTTAAATGAATAACCGATCCGTAACCAATAGTTAGAAGTACTAAGGTTGTTTTATAGAAAGCAAATTATAATTTTCTTTAGTATCTTAAAATTTATAGTATTTAGGTTTTGATTTAATTATTAATACTAACAAAATAGGTGGTGTATTGTTCAGCGACCGGCTGCTCCGGTAACCTAAAGCCTCTACAATATACTACAAGCTAATAAACTGGCTACTACAAAGGAATAACCGGCAGTGGATATAACGCCATCCCAAATGAATAAAAACAAGCTTACAAGAAAGGTTAAATAAAAAAAATTTATGAAACGACGTAGTTCTTCTCGTTAATACAAAAATAAAAACAGCTTTCCCAACGGCCGCCGCCTCCTTCACAGAAAGTCCATTTATTAAAAAACCAAAAAAAAAACGACAAATTTCTTCCCTTCACTACATCTATTGCAGGTTCCGCAGATGAAAGTTAGCAAGGCATCAAATAACGGTAGGCTGTACTCAAGCAAAGGGTATCCTAGCGACGATTCTGCTGGAGGATAAAATGAAGGATGTCAAAGCTGAGAATGTCCTGTAAAAAACACTACGACGCAGCTTAAAATGTTGTTGCCAAAGTGCGTGGGTCAAATAGAAGGAGCAATTCGGGATGGATTCTGAGCATTCTGAACAGATATATTGCCCTAAGCTAAATTGTGTTGCTGGCAACTGAGCTCATCCACACATACAATATAACACTACCTACATATATAGAAAATTTCATTCTGTAAACTCAAATGATTAAAGCAGTTTGTCTAAATAGAAAGTGACATTCCCTTAACTAACGTAATTTTAAAGTTTTCATATGAATGCTACGTTGTATTCCTGGGCATATATATGAAGTTGTATTTTTACCTTATATAAAGAAAATATAGGCTGGTGCTTAGCAGTATAACTCGTTTCTATCAGCATCGACAGTCGCGTGACCATCTATCCTTTCTTCCACCTGACCGTCATCAACTTTCATGTATTCTTTATGCTTTTGCATATTAAAAAATTGGGTATGTAGAGGACAAATTGTGTCTTAGTAAAAAATATTCATTTTTAAAAACCCCACTTTTTAAGTGGGGACTTAATGGGTTAGGCGCAGTTTTTATCATTCAATCGGATGTGAAATGCTCTTTCCATTGATACGCAAATTATCAAATAGCAGGCTTAAATTATGAGGTTATTTAACATAAAATTCTGTCAGAATAGGTCAGCGTATATATTTTTTTTTTTTCGCGCGAGTCCCACGGCAAAACCTCCCGCCCAACCGACCGAGGGGCGCTGCCGTGTATCGAACGGCTCGAATCGCGGGAAGATAGACGTGTATATATGTATATAGTAGTAAGATCTAAGAATTCGTTAAGTATGTTAGTATTGATCGCTTTAAAAACGGCAGAGAGTCAGAATTAGAGATAATAGGATACAATCTATTATAGTCAGAACATAATACTCTGTAGGGATCATGCAACTCATAACTAGATCTTCAATGATTTAAAATTAGAGGTACGTAATTTCTAGTAAATCTGCTCGGAACAGTGAAGTTTAGCCGACTAACCAAGTCGGGACTATCCACTTCACCACGAATAAGGTTAAAAATAAAGACTGTTCCAATCGGATGTCAAATGCTCTTTCCATTGATACGCAAATTATCATATAGCAGGCTTAAATTATGAGTTTATTCTGTCAGAATAGGTCAGCGTATATCTTTGTTTTTACCGATTTAACTACATATTATAGAATATAATATAGTTAACCCTCCAAGTTAGTACAGCTTATTACAATGCTTACCAGAAATATCAACCAAAAATAAAAATAAAAAGTGTATAATTGCAACAAACAGACAGACTTGACTTATTTTTTTTTGTCGTTTCACATAAATTGTTACTTTGGAACATTACGTTAAATTACATCTAAAATGTAAACAGGCCACGTGCAGCAAAGGGGCCGGGTCGATGCCGGCATGCTGTGAATCCAAGTGCAGCTGTTTGAAAATGGTCAGCAAGATCCCGATCCCTCAAAGTCCGTAAATTACACAACGGCCAGCAGAATATACAATCCTTTGGCAATACTTTTAAGCCCCTCACTTCGAATTTGCCCAGTTTCTGTGTAACTCAAACGTTCTTCCTCACAATCTATAATTGTTTTCCATTGTACTGTATGTTGCCCTTTGTGACCACACATAATTTATTGTATTTTCGCTCGAAGCAAACCAGTTTGCCTTTCCCACGCAAGACAGAAGTCCAGTTCAGTGTCCTTTTTCATTTTCTTTACGCCGAGTGACTTTGTCTTACTTTGTATTTTTATTCTCGTAAAGTGAAAGGGTATTCTATATTTGTTAAAAAGGTGTAACAGGTAGAGTTACATACTTTTGAACACACAAACTGTATACATGCTTGATAGATCAGCGACCATATCACCATTTTACAATTCTTATTTTTGCCAATACCGACAACTGATTATTAATTTAAAAGTTCGAGCGACATAGTATGGTTAATAACAGTAACAGTATGGTTAAAATACATTTAACAATATATGGGATGTCACATCACGTCTTTTGTGTATAAATGTATACATATTTTAAAATGCATTAATTGAGTAACGGTTCAATCATGACAGTCGAGCACTCGCTTTTTTGGTATTTGTATTGTTTAGCGTATGCAGCAACAACATAAACCATTTCGAATAAAACATTTTAAATAATTAGTAAAAATAACATAAAATTTTACGTTAAGTTGGATTTTCCTGATTTTCAAAAAGTAAACCCTTAACCGAAAACCATCTCACTTAAAATAAACCCAAAGACGTACATAGCTGTATACCAAATTTTTCTGCTCTTGAATTAAATACTTTTCGACCTGTACATAAATTCAACACGCTGCTAAAGGTGTGCCTATGTCACAGCTCACAAAATCATTTCTGGTGTGTGTGGGGGTTTGAATAAAAAATTTATGCGCTGGCGCTGTTGGCTGACAGGAGACAGAATATGGACATGTGTCCTTTATAACAACTGACAGAAGCGCATAGTTTGGGTATAAAAAGTTACAGTATTTTATGCGTAGCTTAAGTTCCTTAACAAATTTTCATGAGACAACAAAAGCTTCCTCTACCAGTGCCTTAACGACATTAAAAATTATTGGCGGGGTTTATTAGTTTGGGCTTAACAAGTCCTAGGCTGTTTCTACGTATATTAATTGAATGTGTAGGACATCCATTTTCTGGATTTACTTTTATGTTACCAAAATGCCGATGCTTGCTTTCGAACTAGTTGCATATATTTCATAAGACCTCACTGACTGAGGCCAACAAAAATATAAATTGCATTTTATAAGACCAGCGTAAGGCAATCCGATTTACCCAAATTAGAACTTACTTCTTGGAAATAAAATAGTTCACATTCCAATGGTTTAGCCAAAGAGATTTATTTAACAAAGGAAATGGCACCAACACATACTAGCCCTTTGCACCTAATTTAAATAGCAAGGGCGTATTTATGTTAGGTAAGTTGTTTGCAAAACTTACGTTGGTAAGATTTTCTAAATAAGTAGGGTGATCTGGAGGGATTATCGACGTTTCCTAAATAATATCCGATCATTCAGGTATATTCTTCTCTTCTTTGAGATGAACACGTTGCAACACTATGCTGGCTTTAAAGAAAGTGAAGATCAAATTAATAAAAAATAAAGTTTTTGGTTCTTTGGCTCTTCTGAGGATGCTTGCTTCAAACAGCCGGCAAGAATAGGATTCAAAAGCTAATAAACAATTTTAAGCATACGTCATTGGGCCGGTATATTTTGTATAGTAGTTGTAATCATAACTCTAAAAAAATAATTACGATTTGTTATTTTGAATACTTTAGCGTCTAACCATTTTATTTAAAATAAATTAAGAAATACCCTTTTAACACTCATCCAGTGCTAGAAACAAATATTTAAATCTACTTGGCATACGCCAAACAAGGTGAACAGCTGTTTGGCCCTTTTCAGTTTTTCAAATTCTTCGTCAATTCCGATACCATCAATGTATGTGCGAGTATATAAACGTATTTTTTCAACACCCGTCATCCTTAATCAAATCTTACCATTGTCTAAGTAAAATGTGTGCATACGGATTATGCATATCGGCGTACTTTCTGTACCTAGCTGCTGTACATCTGCCCGCGCTATACACCGTAAGATAATTTATTTGTCTTTATACGTTGTGGTTTAAGTATTTATAAGTAGCACAAAATATGAAAATCCTGATAGATTAGTACCAGTTCCATCATCTTTCTTAAGAGGAAGTGCAAAATTATAATTTAAATATATAACATAACATAAACTTGATAAGTAAAGTATGCCCTGACGACATTTAAATCTGGAAGGATATTTTATTTTACTTTATGAATTAAGCACATAGCGAATAAAAACAGCCATATCTGCGTGCGACAAACTCTTTAACCACTGTGAATCGGTAAAGTAATTGTCTAAAAACTTAAGTCTGATCTAAATTAATACATTTTTGGAGAATTCTGCCAGCGTGACCAAATAGATCTTAATTGTAATTTTAACAATATGGTTTGTTTTTTGGAACATGTTAGGCTCCGTTAAATGTAGCAATAGGGTCATGATAAAGATTATATTTATATAACGTCAAGCACAATAACGCTTAAATGCCTTCGCGTGACTAACGCAAACTGTCAGCGCCAGGTAGTTTCTGATGGGTTTCCCCATATCGTGCTGTAAATTTGAACGGAACCAATACAATTTGGAAGCCCCATGTCGTATGAATGTGCTATAAATCATATATAAATGTTAACTTGATGATTTTGCGTTATAAACAGTGAACTTTGTGTTTAGGTAAAAACTGCTCTGTTTATATTGCGGGGAAAGTTAATAGGGTCCAGCCCACATGTCCGTTAACAGTTTCCTTACGAACTAGAAAAACAAAAAGTCTTGTGGGCCATTAATCAAACAATCTCACGGGAGCATGGCACTCAATTCGAGTAAGATGGCATTCACAACAAGGGTATCTGTATCTTTTTAGTGGCAGATATTTACCATTCGTTCTGTAACGAACGCAAAAAATGGACATTCCGGTTTCACCGAGCAAGCTGAGAAAATTGTGAATTATCCAAGCCACAAGTTTTAATGGTCGTGGAATCTTTTTTGCTAGCATTTTTTGTAGCTGTTTATGTTGTTATACTACTGAGAAAATGTACAATAGCATTTAAAATGATCTTAAAAATATAATCCTAAATAGACAGTATTTAAACATCACCCATGTTTCAGTACTTAGTCCCCATAATTTAGACTGTGGAATCAATTAAAATTTATTGATTTACGATTTCAATAAGATACTAGATACATAAATTAATGTCATGCAACATGATCTAGGATTATGCTTAATTTTCGGCATTCTATCCCACTAAAAATTTCGTCGCGTGTAAAAAAAGATTGACTTACCACCCCAGGTCCAGGACTATCATCGATAATATGTTGGGATAACGTAATCCTCATGGAAAAAAATCCAGTCAAGACTATTAAAGAAAAAAAGTACATAACAAACACACGGCACCATCAACAGCCAAGGACAGATACAAAGGTCTCTTTAGCCATGTAATAAATGATCCATGTAATTGACTTATATGCCAAATACTACGAACCAAAGTTTCACTCTAATGCGTTTATCTGAACATCTTACGCACAACATTGGTTATATATAAAAAGTAAGGCGAAAATGCGAAAACCAAAATTTGGGTGCCTTTCCAACAATGTATTTAATAAAAACCCAGAACGAAAACTAGCTTAAGCAAGCCGCATTTGATATACTCAGTAAAAATCGAGTTACAAATACTCAAGACCGTAAGGCTTTGATAAAGTTAAAACAATTTTATTAAAAACGACGAATCAATATTTTTAATCCTTAAACATTTTTCAAACAAATCTTCGTATGTTTCTCCGGTATGAATAGTTCTAATTTTATGGAGTTCATTAAAACGCTTCATAACTATGGTGCCAACTTCTCACACCCTGTGCAAGAGTATATAAAATAAATGTAGTCTACGATATGCAAACATCTGTTTAGCAAGTTCTCCTAAGAACATATTCTCCCTATGCAAGAGTATCTAAGCCCATAAGGAATGTGTCCATTTTTTGTACGCAAATTTGTATTTTGGCAGTAAGAACTTGATAGCAAGGGAAACCAAGGAAGGAGAAAGTATATCATAGGGGTGTAAAATAAAAATAAAATCAGCAATACTGACATACTCTTAGATACTTCATCTTGGGCGCCATTAGGAAGCAGGGGTTTTATTATATTGTTGACCTTCTTCCAATTTTTTGTTGTTGTTTTTTTTTGTTTTGCTTCTCTTTTTGATGCATTGTTGTACGAATTGAGTTATTATAAGAGCTTATTAACGGGTATGATATTCATTTATTATTAAAAATATTACTTTTTATTTGAGTATTAATTAAATCGAAAGATTCTGTTCATACTTAAGCCAACTACTATATACAAAAAATTACCTCGAAAGGAGAATGAGGAGATTTGTTGAAAATTTTTTTGCACAGCAAAGACGTCACTAGAATATACATGCTTACTCGTTACTTTGACAGACTTACGAACATGGCCAGATCGACTGGGCTAGTAATCCTAATTTATAGGGTCAGAAACGTTACTTTCTACCTTTTCCATACTTTTCAACAAATTTAGAATACCCGTTTACTCCACGAGTAACGGGTATAACTAATTTAAAAGAAATGTTTTGAGAAGGCCACTATTAATGGTGCCACAGTTTAGTATTCCCTTTTTTAATATTGCTGTGAGCCGTTGTCAGGGCGCTTGCAATTGTGACAGAGAAACCCCTTATTTATAATGTTCTATACATTTTACATTTATTTTCAAAGAAACAACATAAAAATGAGAACATGCAAATGGCGTGCCTAAAAGAGAAAAATTTTGTTCTGAAAAATCATTGTTTGGTCGAAGCGCCAGATTCTTTCTCACACATAACTAAATACATGCAAGAATGTGCTGCCGTTACATGTAATCAGTCACAGAAATGCCGGTCTTTTGTTTGCAGATTGAATGAAGCCGAAGGGAACACAAAATCATCAAGGACGGAAAGAGGACTATAGACCTTCGTTTGGGGTCATCGTAAGGTCAGCAACGGGATTTTTCTGCCATTGTTGACAAGGGATGCAACTCACTCACATATACACATTTTGCCTGCTTTTTGGACATTTTCACATTCTTTTATTTCATTGTTTTGAATGCTAAATTTTTGCCACGATTTTTAAAACTATTTTTTATATACGACCACGTAAAAGATTCGATGAGGATGCTCCAGGCACGCGACGAGTTGAGTTTAAGAATTAGAATTTGGGAGTGTGCCAAGATTTTAGCGTGCCATCAGCCTCTGCGCTCGAATTTTTTTGTTCATCTCTCCCCCCTAATGGTATCTGCATATGTTGCGTAAATTGATATGCTGCATGCCAAATCCTGCATTCTCGACAGCGTGCCTGAAAATAATTCTTTACCAAGAAACGTACGCCATTTTTATTTTAATGGGGTGGCTGACTTGATCCCGAAAAGGGGTGGACATTATGCATATATGTATACTGGGTCCTTGATATCTAAGAGGGAGGGCAATATGCATAACGCTATTCGTAAGGGTTGACCATTTGGAAAAGAACGACAGCATACATAAATATATATTATATCAAATATATATATGTGACTCCATTTAAACAATCATTTTATTTGCATAAAGCTTATGTTTTTACTTAATGTATTTACCACAGCTTGCAATATAGCACAGCTATACTTCTATAAAAAACAAATAGTAATATTTGTAATACAAAAATGTAATTAATAAAAAAAAATTGTGTATTCTATATTTTAAACATTTATATCGTTAACAAGAAAGAACGCTATAGTCGAGTTTCCCGACTATTAGATACCCGTTACTCAGCATTTAAATTTAAAAAGTTTTTTGGCAAATCGACAGAAATTTACAAGACCAATACAAAAATGAAAAAATATCAAAACATTTTTCAAAAGTGTGGGCGTAGCAGCTTTTGGCGATTTGTGGGCGTTAGAGTGGGCGTGGCAAAAAGTTTTTTGGCAAATCGATAGAAATTTACAAGACCAATACAAAAATGAAAAAATATCAAAACATTTTTCAAAAGTGTGGGCGTGGCAGTTTTGGGCGGTTTGTGGGCGTTAGAGGGGGCGTGGCAAAAAGTGTTTTGGCAAATCGATAGAAATTTACAAGACCAATACAAAAATGAAAAGATATCAAAACATTTTTCAAAAGTGTGGGCGTAGCAGCTTTTGGCGCTTTGTGGGCGTTAGAGTGGGCGTGGCAAAAAGTTTTTTGGCAAATCGATAGAAATTTACAAGACCAATTCAAAAATGAAAAGATATCAAAACATTTTTCAAAAGTGTGGGCGTGGCAGTTTTGGGCGGTTTGTGGGCGTTAGAGTGGGCGTGGCAACATGAATCGACAAACTTGCGCTGCGTCTATGTCTCTGGAGTCTGTATGCTTAATCCTAACTTTCTAGCTTTTGTAGTTCCTGAGATCACAGCGTTCATACGGACGGACAGACAGACGGACAGACGGACAGACGGACAGACGGACAGACGGACAGACGGACAGACGGACATGGTCATATCGACTCGGCTATTGGTCCTGATCAAGAATATATATACTTTATATGGTCGGAAACCCTTCCTTCTGCCTGTTACATACTTTTCAACGAATCTAGTATACCCTTTTACTCTACGAGTAACGGGTATAAAAAAAAAAGGTACATTATCTGATTCTAATTTAAGTTTTTAAAATATTCATGCCAAATTTACTTTCTGCTACTCAAATTAAAAAAAAATATTGTATTTCACTAATCGCTCAAAATAATATTGAAAAGCTTATAAGATAGAAAGCCCACATATATGTATGACTCAGAAATATATAAAATTTAAATATTTTATTTATATTTTTAATAGTAATAAGCGTGCCTTTTATTTAACTAGAATCGGAAAAATCCAGGATTTTTAGTAAAATTGAACATAATGTTACGCTTAATATAATATTACGCTACAGTTAGCGGGATACGAACAAAAATAATCGGAAAAAAAATCTATGGACCAGGAACCAAAGCACGCGACGAAATAGATTCTGCTGATTGCCCACTGTTTGAAGTCACAGAAATATAAAAAACAAACAAGAAAACTGGAACCTATGATCTGCAGTGCGGCACAAAGAGATTTACGTATAAAAAAATGGGCTACTGCAGATGGTATGAGGCAATGATAGGGAGAACGAAACTGACGAGAGGCGCATCGTCTGCCAGGCACGAGATCAAGGAGCATAGAGCAAGGAAGCTGTAACTTTTTAGGATCATAAAAAGTGTGCTCCGATCATTTGAGGGTGGCACGTGGCGATGATCTTCATCCTCACTTTTCTTGCTAGATATACCTGGGTTCCGCTCTCTTCGACGGCTACTGCACTTTGTCTTCCCCGATTTGGTTTTCCTTTCAGTCCCTCATGGTTTTTTAGAAACAGCTGCCATGCGACTGGCACATTCCACACTGTGGGGCGGGGACATTTTTAAAGTGTTCATTAGTCGCACGTTTACATATCCAAATTGTCAACATGCCAAGGCGATGGAAAAAACATTGAAGGGGAACGCGTGCCTTGTGGCTTTTAATTGCTGCTTAAGGAGACGGGGGGTGAATTTGGAGGCCACATCCTCCATAGAGGATTAATGTGCTGCACACTTCGTTTGACAGTCGAGCGGTTTTGTCTGCAAGCGGATCCCCAATCTCTCACAAACGTAAGGTTTGGACTCCCTTCGTGTCTATTTCTGTGCTATCTCCATTTTCACTGTCAATTTTTTGTTTGATTTGACATTTGATCAGTGACACAGTTGGTACGATTAAAAAATTTTAGACATCCCCTTGGAAATGGTACAGGAATAAAATTTTGGTGCACGTGAGGAGTGCATCCTCCGCATATCCAAAAGTTTAGGGGCGGCGTTAAGATTTTTTTTAAAAAATCATTAGCAACAATTTTTATTGCATTTTGTTTTGGGCGATTGTGGGCTTGGCAACATTTTGATTTACATTTCATGGTCCTTACTAGAATAGTATTGTTGATGTAAAGGAAATATTAGAGTATATAAAATATATTAAGGGAAAGTACTTAATCACTGAAAATAACTCCCTATTTTTATTTCCCGTGATTAAGTACTTTCCCTAATTTTTTTATCTAATCTAATATTTCCTTTATATCTGCGAGTAAAATATAATTAGTACTACTATTAGGCACAGTCTATTTGCCATTTAGAAAAGTGATGTATTTTCTGGTTTTTCAATAGTTTTCACACAAAACTAGTCTTGCTTAGCGGTCAAGAGTATATATACTAAACACGATCGAAAATGCTTCCTTCCTTAAATACTTTCTATCAAATCTAGTATTCCCTTTATTTCTGCGATTAGTGGCTTTCAAAAGGAAAATAAAATGAGAGCTACTATTAAGCACAGTTTATTTACCATTTAAAACTGTGTGTCTACATTGACGGTACGCATTCTTTGGTTTTTCTATAGTTTCTACACAAAATTAGACGGGCGTTGGAAGTACTGTACAAAAACGATTTTAAAAATTGTTGCCATTGTTACGTCAGCTTGGTCTTTTGTATATTATCCTTTGTCCTGAATATAGCAACAGTCACAGGGTTCATTTTTCTCCATACTGGTAGTCTGTATATCGGATCCGTGGATGTGTGTGTCAGACTAAGGCCAAAGGTCATTTATATGAAACGCAGCAGCTCAGCTGTCGTTTTAATTTTTAGGTTAGAACACAAACAATATCTAAAATTTAGGTTTTTTTTGTGTAATAGTATTTAAATAAACATGTGTAATCATTAAATTAAAGATTTTTTTAATGCTTTACCAATGTTGTAATATGCCTCTACCGATCCACAACAGAAATCTTAAAAATTGTAGATAGATAAACAAAAACTAATAAGCAGTTAAAAATAAAAAGGTTTAGTTCTTAAAACAGTTTCTTGTTTTTAGGCGGGAATTCCATATTTAAAATGACGTAGTATTGACCAGCTGTCCTTTTGTTGCCATTTTAGGGGTTGACCAGAGATGTGCTGGTCATGCAAAAAGGTAAAGAGAGGACTGACCAACAAAACTACCAAAAGGCCTTACGTCAGCTTGCCGTAGAATTTGGGGTTAAAATGAACAATTCCGCATCGAGGATGCGTTGCAATATAATACAGATGAAATGTTCGAATTTTAGTAAGACTTATAGCATCAATTCGAGTATGGTGGTCAAGGGTAGTTTGAAGATACTTGCACAGCAGCTTCAGTTTGGTTGCACCACAGTCAAATGTAGCCCTTTTGCTTCCACCCCCTAGGCACTTTTACCTAGCTCTGGCAAACTAAAAATGTAGTAAAAAAAAAGCATGAAAATTTTGTTAAATAACGTTAGAGCACTTTTAAATCCTTTTTTCGTACACGTGCCTAATACTCGACGCAACCCTATAATCAGCCGTGGGCCATCTCTCCCTTTACCAACCCAACAAAACCCCTGTTTCTTTTGTATTTCTGTCATTGCATTTTTTTTTGTATCAATTTGCAATTTTTGTGCCCATTTTCAAGTTGTTTTTCACCAACTTGCCGACTTGGTGGTTGTGCAAAACGTTGATTATACCCGAGGATTTAATGAAGGGGCAGGGTTGTGTTTGGCAGTTTTCATTTTATGCGACGCATTGCCGTGCGTGACATGAAAAACGGATTTTTAGATTTTTTTTAATTCGGCTCACTTATGTGTTTAGAACGAGGTAAATGAATAATGGGAACAGATGAGGACAGAAAGACAAACGTGTCCTTAATGTGTCTCACTTGATTATTTGCACACCCTAGGAATCATAGGTTCATATATATGGTGTGAAGAAATAAAATTTGAAAGAAAAAAAAACCCGTTACAGATTTCTATACCCCGCCCACTTTCAGCTGGCAGGTTTCATTTACAAGGCTCCACGTTTAAGTTTGCTTTTACTCCACTTCCTGCTACTCGTACTCCCTACTCAAGGCACTTTACTTGGTCGTACCAAGTGTTCTCTAGATACCAGAGCCCCGCAGTTCTCCTTTATCATCCTTCTCAATTCTTAAAAAATTAGATTCATTTGTGCGCGTTTGCTTTATTATTTAAATTCCACACTTTTTTCTAAATTTTCGTTCTGTGGCTCGTTGTCCCACTGAAGCAACAAAAAGTGTCGGAATTTTAATGGAAAATACTGCTTACGTCGAAAAGCAAACAGAGGTTTCCAAAATAGCGGATGTCTAAGCTGCTCTGAACTCAAAGGACACGCTGAAAGGATGTGCTAGGCTTCGTAAATTGAAAGCTAGGCGTTAACGTGCGTGCGGCATTAAACCGGCACCATTTTTAGTTAGTCCTGATGGACATGCTTTGAATGCCCGGCGGCTTATTTTAAGTGAAAAATGAGTAAAAAGTGAAATGAAACAATGGACAGAAAAGCAACCCACGTAAAAAATCGCAGGCAATTTTTTTTTGCCTACGTTTTTTATGGCTATTTTCGGTGGGTTAATGTGCTGCTGGGGCGAAGTAAAAAACAAATGACCACTAGGATGGAAAAAAATTTAATAAAGTTGAAAAATTATTTGTAAAAAAAAGTTTACAAACCTTTTTTTTTAAAACATCTGTACCAACAAAATTTCTTTAAATTATTTTGAGTTAAATACTAGGCATACATTTATAATTTTTATATTCTCATGTTATATTCGAATAGTGCATTTAAAATTATTTGCAAACTGTTTAAATATTTTTTTTATATCGTTTTTGTTTACTTTACAATTTCTGTATCGTCTTTTCGTTTCTTGTATATTCAATGGCATTCACTTGGCCATAATTTTAATTAGTAGCAGACCATTATGTGTTAAAACAAATTTAGATGGGAAGTCAGTTTTCATTGTCCTGTCATTTGCACAGCAAACTTGGGCTTGCTGTGCCATCATCGCGGGTTTTTGTTTTTTAATTATAGTCATTTTTGCATGAGTTCACCCGAATAAATCCTATTTTAAAAGCAGGCGCCTTGAAGTACCAATGCTTAATTTTACTTCAATGTCTCCTTGGCTGTGGACGAAAGTCTGTCTATGTAGAGATGAATCGCACCGGAATTGAGGGCAATCTTAAAATCAGATAAAAAAATTATTTAAAATTTAGAAACAGGAAAGAAAACAAAAGATTTGATGTCCTGTGAATGACCACGTCACGTCTTTGTTAAACTCGTTGTACATTTTTAAGATTTTTAAGACCCTTTTCATTGAGACCCATTCAAAAAGTGTGTTCGTCAGCTTTTTTGTTAGTTGGGTTATTGAATTTTGTATAATGTTTTGCATAAACCGTTTAAGATAAAAATTCTTTTTTTGTTGCACACATTTTAAACAAAAACGGTAAGCACTAAACATTTTTTTGTCGACCTTTTTCCCTCATATATAAATAACAGTTTCAACGCCTTTAGAAAAACGCTGTGATGGACAACACTATAATAAACATTTCAACCCTTTATAGCCAAACTTAACAAATTAGGCAGCAATTAGCGGTGTCATCAGCATCAAACACAAACAATCAAACAAAGCAACCCTTTTCTGTTGGCCTTCGTTAAAGGGTGATATATAATAAACTATTAAAACATACCCAAAAACCAGCAGAATACTAAGGGTAGCTAGCCCCTATCTTAGAAATATGCTTTCAATAGGAAGTATTGTAGTTCTCAACTAAGAACCCAGAATAGCATGATGATTTTGAACTAATTTTAATTGTGTGGATTGTAACTTTAACGGAAAAGAGTAGGTGTTATATTGTGCTGTTTTAGCTATAGAGACAAGTAGCAATTGGTGCCGCAAAAAACTTAAGATCTAGGATAGGAACAGCAAAGAAAATGAATAAACGAAATTTTAAGTTGACAGGCAACTTAACTAAAAAGGAACCAGGACGAATTCCCTTATGCTGCTGTTACTGCTGTCTGTTTTTGACAAACAAATCCTTAGGCGACAATGCTATCGTTGTGCGTGGTTACGCTAGCCAGGACAACGGATCTCAATTCCTAGTTGAATTCTAGCTTGCCCACTGGCCTAGAAAATTGAAATATTTTGCTCTGGAAGCTGACCAAAAATTCAAATGCAAAGCCAACGCTAGATGTGAACGCGTGTCTTTCTCTTTGCACAAACGTATACGAATACGCAGTCCCACGTGCGTCCTGTAGGTGTTTCCCTGCAAGACAGCTGCCCTGCCGACTTCCTTTGGTGTAAACCAATTTTCGTATCAATAAAATTGAAATCCATTAAAGGTCTTCGGCTTTCGAACCGAAATCGAAATTTGGCTGTTTTTTTAAGGGGCTCGATAGCCTTTGTCAAAAGGCCACTAATTGTGCTGCTGAAGAACGAAAGGAAAGCGAAAACTGTCGAAATTGCCCGCCCTCGCTTATTTCCTAAACCGGAAAAATGTAATTAGAGAATGCATGGAGTATGAGGAGATGAATATATAAGTACAAGTTTAAAACTCGTACGTAATGATGATCTGAATAGATCTTGACGGTTTTTGCGTAAAAAATTTGCCACGGTACTTCAATTCGAAAAGAGTAAATCATTTATCATTTTAAATTTCAATTGCTTTTCTTTTCATTTCTTTTATATACAGGTTATAACATGAGCTTCCAACAAAAAGTATAGTCTAAGAATGCCGGTTTTTGAAAACACTTTTATGAAATCAATCAACTTATCTGTAAAAGTCCTTGAAAGGGTCAGTTGCAAAGTATTAGAATTATAACATGCTGCTCTACTCCTTATTGACCTGACTGTCCTTCGTTTTCCACTTCACTTCTCACAGCGGGCGAGTCGACAAGGATCCGGCTTCAACCATTTCAGATCAGTATCATGCTTGGCATGAGCATCAATTCTGCCATTTATCTAATCTTCAACTTGGCAAAAGTTGTACTTAAATATCTTTAAAAAAAAAGAACACTTTTTGCGTGTAGGGGCATAAATGTTTTGGATAATTGTAACAAATGGAACAGTTACACCTGCCTAATGTCGGTGAGCTATGGTCCACTGACGAACACTATTATGATAAGATTAGATTCGGTGCCCATCTGCAGCAGACAGGTAGATGTAGCAGGAAGCCATAAGACACAATTGACAGACAGTTATGGATTCAGGTGTAAGTATAAGGAGAGCGAAAGAAAATTTTCTGAGTTTGGAATAACATAATGAAAAGTATTTTCAAAGGGTGGCACCCATTTATACATTGCAGATATATTAAAAATTAAAGTTGTTGTTGAGGTATAAACAAATTTTAATTTTAAAGAAATCCATTATAATGCAGGTTAGAGCAACGCTTAGAATAAAATTGGTCAGACCAATGAACAAGGATAAATTAAAATGGGTGCAACGAGAATAATGTCAACGATGGCTCCTTTAATATTCCGGGTTATGACTGGTTTTTCCTCATGATCTAGCCTTAGAAATGTTACCTTTCAGAGGCATTTCGCTTATTAGCTAAAGCCAATTTACAGAAGCCACGATTGAGACATATCTGAAATAATATCAAACGCGACGGTTATTGGTTACACTGCCCGTCTGTATCCTTTACGTCAAGATGGCACATCAGCGATAAGCTGAGAAAGGGAAGCATAAAAGGGAAGGATAACAAGGCTTAGAAAAGGACGTAAGGAGTTGAGCTAACCACAAAATAGTGGCAAACGGGGAAATCATTGTTGAGAAAGCGATTTGGTGGTCATAAAAACGACTCCGATGCCCTCGAGGTATTCACATTCTTTGTATAGACGCGACCACTTTCACCTGTCCTTACAAGCCTACGAACATGTGCACAAGGGCCCGGGACACTCTATATTGGAATGCGCTCGATTTTTATCTTTTAACCTGCTGCTACCGATTATGGCACATAAATTTGGTAGGAAATTGTTCCAATTATTTCGAGGTTTTTCGTTTCCTTTTTTATGGACTTTGTGTGGTCGTGCCTCAAATGTCATTTGAAATGTGATTAAAGAAAAAGACCGAACTTATTCCGAAGGCAACGAACCTTGTTATCAATGGAAATTTACTGGTTGCTCAATCGTTAATCTGCCTTATTTTACTCAAAACTTTACTTAAAACTATGCCAGGTGTACATTTTAAAATGCGTAGAGAGCATTATAATTAAAAACATAATACAAAAGCATTGAAATATGTACAAATAAATACAAAAAAAAAACCGATAAATTCTTTGGATTGATATTTTTTTGATACCATTCTGCAGACAAGACAATCAAATTTTAAAAGAATACACAACGCTTTACCGAATGTGTGTGTGTGTCTCTTTTACATTCGTGACATGTGGCGCACTGAACACATAGAATTCCAACGATATGGAAGGCAAATTAAAATGCAGCTTTCTTTATTTGTGGGAGGCGCGAGGTAATACGTAAAAATTGTTCAAGAGTAAGGGAATGCAGAAGTATAATTCTTTGATAGTCCTTGCAGCCGTTGGCAAATAGCTACAGCAGCAACACATTGTGAGGCGCCCATAAATCGCGGAGTAAGGGGTAAGGGGCTGGCACTTTTGCCCACGATAAAAAGGCAAGAAAAACTATAAACTCATTTATTATTAATTTTGTTTTGTGGACTGCCTTGTTTCCAGAAAAATCATATTTACTATGTAGTACATTACAAATTATACGTCGCATTGAACGGTGCTGTAATCATTTTTCGAAGATCGGTTCGCATACTACTTTTTAACATGTTTTTGTTGCATTACAAAATTATGAATAGAAGTATTTTTTAAAGTATACACTTTTTTACCTCTTTTGGGACTACATATTCAAGTTTCTTTATCTTTGACATCTTTCTAATACATTTTGTTATAAAAGTTATTGACTATTTATTTTTTCCCGCTGTTCAACTGTAGCTGGTCCAAGCAAACAAGGCGAAAACTTTTAGTTGTTTTCTCTGCCTTGGACCCTTCTAAAACTCAATTTACCCCTTATATGGGCCTGTCAAACCCATACGTCGAGGACTTCGACTTCCCGCTTCTAATCTTGCAGCTGAAGTTCGGAAGCCCAAACTCCCCCATTGACCAAAAGAACCATCATACATCAACAAAAAGCATATACGGCCTCCATTTATAAAAGCCTTGATGTCTCATATTTCCGGTTATTCAACACACGCTCTGTATATGTATGTACATACATCTGTATATAAACGTTACACAGACAAATCACCAATACATAGGGTAGATAAAACAACTTCAAGACGCAATAAAAAGGGTGAAAGGCAATCCAGAGTCTTTTCGCAAGTTCAGTGTGCGTTTCAACATTGTATATACATAAAACGCCAGTTAGGGTCATGGAAGGCAACACACATTGAGACACATGTGACAAAAGTCCCACAACCGTACCCTTCAAGTGTATATAGGCTGGATGGTTGAGTAACACCGCTCTACCCTCGCAAGATGTATAAAAACTTTTTATTTTTATATTGTACTTGGTGCAAAACCCACCCCGGAACGTTTAGAACGCTCTTGGTGTATTTGCTTGAACTTCGACGAGACTAACCGGTCTGGCCAGGTCCAGTCCAGTTTCAGCTCTTGGCCACATGTCGTCTTCGGTTGCTGCTGCTTTTCTGTCAAAAAAATAAGGGGAAAAGCAACGAAAAAGCAAATGGGTTGACAGCATAGGGTTGGTGTGGTTTGCACCACCACAAGGGTTACTTGTGGGAGAAGAGGGTAACATGTCTAAATTTGCTAAAAATGAAGCGGACTATCGATTTATCGCAAAAGCTTGTATTATAATTTTAGTTCTCTAGGTAATGTTTGTTATAAACACCAAAAAAAATTTAAAAGTTTAGCTAAAAAAAAAAATGGGTGACGCATTTTTGGGAGGGTGAATCAAAATAACGTAGACTTTTTATTTTTGCACTGTTATTCTTAAATGTATTTTGTAACTAGATTGTAAAAAAGGTTTTAATTAATATATTTAGGTCATTTGGAATTCAGGCACTTTTGTGCACATTATTAGCCGTGAAAATGTAAAAGGTGATATAACCTTAAACTCACGTTTTGATTGGAAATTAAGCATTTATGTATATTCAATAGCTAAACCAAACTCAGTTGCGCCGTTTAAGTTTAACACCCACAATATAAATTAACGCGGGACTGTACACCAAGAAAATGGTGGAGACACTGAGAAGCGTCTTGGGGGCATTTTATGAAACGGATGTGAGAAACAGCCAACCGCATGAAACATCATGACCAAGCTAAAGTAAAATCACAAGGAGGGCTGGTATTCATGACACAGAATTTGCTTTTGAAAATTAAAAAATTCTTCAAAAAGAAAAAAAAGCTGGACGTGGTCTGGTGGGTGCTAACGATGCCTGGGTGTGCTGTCGTTGTCGTTTTGGCTGTTGTTGGGGTAAACAAAGGATCAAAAGCATACTAATTGTTTTCTACTTAAGAAAAGGAGCTTGCCTTTTAAGGACACCGAGGCAAAGGCAAAAACGAAGAAATACTTAACCTAGCACTGGCTAATCGCGGACGGCCCTTGAAGCAGAATTTCTTAAATGTAATTTGCAATTAAAGACTAAAAAGCCCCAGTGTAGAACGCGAAATTGATAACGCTTTTTACTTACCCACGCCGTAGGCTTGGTCGCCTTACGTTTCATACCGTTAACGACTTTGCTCCACCAGTATGTTTGTTTATAGAGGATGTTTGAACTTATACAAGTAGAATTTTAATTAATTGCGTTTTGTAGATGGGAAGATAAAATGGAATCAAGAATCAGCTTAAAATAAAAATTAGTAAATTATTAAAAATTTTGTATTTCATATTTTCAAAATAATGCTTAACAGAAGCAAACTATTTTTTTTTTGTTATCTAAACCATATCAACCAAATAAAGCGGAGATTTAAAAAAAAGTTAGATTATTTACAGCTCAAGGTTTTAAGTTTATCTTCAAATAAAAAAACTAAACGTCTTTATTTATTCGTTTGTTAATTGTATTTTTGTAACTAAATATTTATAAAGCGATCTTCGCAGAAAAAATTCAATTTGTTCTGTATTTTATCATACATTTATTATTTTAATTGCAAAAGTAATCAGCGGGCAACTAATTGTTATGATGTAAGATTTCTTAGAACATAAACATAAAGCGGGACTGGGAGTGAGGAATAGCACATTAAGAAGGCACGCTGTGACTTGTATGTGCCAGCACGACTTACAGAATTAAAATTATAGTTTTAGCTCCATAAGCTTTTTACTGACCATAATTGAAGAACATTAATTAACTTAATGGTTATTTTATATCGCGGTCGCCTATTTATGTCTTATGTACTATATAAAAGTAATATTGATTAAAAAAAAAAACAAAGGTTGAAAGCCTGGATGTCGATGGCTACTTCCATGTAACCAATAAATAAATTACACATACTTTTTAGAGAAAACTTACAAACATAAATGTTTACTCTGCAGGAAAGCTTTATACATATTTATATAGCATGGTTTTATTTCAATTATATTCATATGGCATTTATCATTGGCCATTTGAATTTATATACTAATTCCCTCCCTCCTATGAGTCAACCCTTTTGGTTATTTATATGAACTCTGTCCAACCCTTTAATAGGGGTTGGGTTACTAATAGCTAAAAAACAAAATGGATTCCAAAATGCATTTTTTGTAAAAGGAAATTAAGATCATATATAAACTTTTTTCGTCGCATATACCTATAAATACCCAGAAATGCTTTTAACCCGTATTTACCCAAAGTTAAATTTTCGATGAACTTCCTGGCTCTGGTTGACATACATTGATATTACGGTTAATGTACATACATAAAGTTCGGCCTGTTAAGGGTTAATTTATTTATGCATTATATTTTGACCATATGGTTAAGTAAGAAGTTAAGTTTTAACAAACTCTATGATTTAAGAGGTCATTGGGTAACTTACTACCTATATAAGCATGTACGTCATTATTCAGTGGTATATACATATATTATATTTTTTTACTTTAAGCATCCAAAAAGGGATCGCAACTTACATATATAAAGAAAGGTAAGTCTTCCAAAAATTTGGGGATGCAATTTATAAACTGAAATTGTGGTGGGTTTAAATTTGCATTCTTTTGTGCACATTTTATAATTGTCAATTAATAAAAAAAAAAACAATTCAATGAACTCTAAAAAATTTTTTTGTCAACCAAATTTCGAGGAAATTTAAACCGTCCAAATTAAGGTATACACTTGAAACTCTTAACGTTGTAAAATATAAGATAACCAAAATTTTAGTTGAGAGCAAGTGCAAATATTTAAACGTTTTCTACTCTCATATATATTTTTAATACGATAAAAGTAATACAATAATACAAAAACAATTGGGCAGCTGCAACATACATATTTAAATATCATGTAATGGAAGCCATTCAATTCTCCTTTTTGGGCTATGGGTGAGCTAAAATATGTATCTCTTTTATGGCAAACTATGTACGTTATTGAAAAAGGTCCAGTAGGCAATGAAATGTGGCTGAGAAGCCGACCAGTTAAGAGCACCAACACTAGCAAAAGTCGACTGTTCTGTATAACAAAAAGTTAAAAGTAGCACAAACAAAATTTTTTTCAACTTATGTATGTTTGACCAAGTAAATCCTTTAGGCTGTCCTTTTCAAAGGGAGATTTGGCATGGACTGAGTCCTTTTTAGCTCACATTCTTGCATGAAATAACAATTTGCATTACAGTACTAATACCTATAATATTTTCTTTGAGTTCTTGAATATTTTCCGCTTTCTTTACTTTTATGTACGTTTAGGCATGAATAGAATTTTAAGTTACACGAGCAAAAGCAGGGCAATATGTATAATAGAATACTTTTTAAAATGCCAATTTAATTTAAAGCCAACAATGTGATCTAAACTATTTATAATTTTGTTATAGACTGAAAATAAGAAATTATTCATCAAGTTTACTAGTTAATCAATATCATATCGCCTTAACCTAGCCAAAAAACATCAGCAGTTTGAGTCAAAATGAAATTGACAGATAGCAGTCTTATTTGATTGGAGCTTTGCGTGAGATGTGTAAAGGTCGTATATCCTTGCTGGCAAGATAGGAAGCGAACAATCATGGAAAGGATATTGTTATGGCCGTTCGAAATTGTCTTGAGGATTATTAACAAAATTGCGAGACTGTGATTTAAGGGTTGCGCAATGATTCCCAACAATGATTACGGAAGGAAACTTATGGCATACCAAATAATGTCATCTAAATTTGCCAACACACCAAGAATGGTATTGAACTACATTTTACTACTTTTACTTGCAGCGTAAATCCTTCGGCTCTGATTTGATGACTCGGCCAACGCAATTCAGTTGAGGTTTAACCGGGAATTGAAGACGTGTACTCGCGGTCTTGGACCCGGAGAAAAATGTTGTTTAATGTATTGACCGTCTGGATAGTTATTGGTGTGGTGGGCTGTGTTGATGATATTTCTTGCTTCATAACAACTGCCGTTTTGTGCCTTATTCCAACAATTTGATGCATTTAACGAAGCAACCCCATAGCATATAAGAAACCTGAAAGGGCTCACATGCCTCGAATTAGATGCGCCACACTAATCATAAAAGAAAGTGGTTAGTTTGCAAGTAGGAAAATGAAAGTAAGCGAAAGGACCCAGTCTAAAGCGGTCTGTAAAACCTTAGTTAGAAATTTTCGTTTAATACTTGAAATTCGACATCATGCTACTGACCTTCACATTCTGAGTTACCTACGCATTCAAACATATGTTCATTTATTTTCCCTTTTTTGTGGTCTACTCTTTACTGAGTGCCGCCGGTTTTAAATCGACTTGTCTAACAATATAAGACCGTAACACTTGCTAACAATACATACTCCTTAACGAAATTCCACTTTCTCTGCCCAAAAATAACAGATGTCGGGACTACCAGGTTGAAGTTAAATACTAAATAATTATGGCATTTTTAAGCTGCTTCATTAATGCATCATCAATGCATAATAACAACGGAGTGAAGTTACATTACATACACGAGCAACTCATTAAAAATAGTAAGGATTTGGGACTGCAAGAACTTTTAAAATAATCCCCACATCTGAAAGGTTTAGGGGGCGTGAAGAAAATATTTTTGGCGTATCAATTTTAAAACCATCAAAAGGCCGAAGGAAAACAAAAACAAATTTTGATTAGTAAACATTTTCCATGTTTCTTGATCTACAAATGAAAAATGTTTAGCGTTGGTTAAAACAGTTATCGCACATGAAAGGAAAAGCGAGTGCCGGCAGACTTACAAATAACTATTGCCGCGCAACGAAAGGATTCCCAATGAGCACTTCAGCACGCTTAGACGTCAATATTTACAAAAGGATAACGACCGTCGCACGTCGTTCACCAAAGAAAAAAGGATGTTTGTCCTGGTTCCTCGAGAACGCAATGCTGCGGTTGATAAAAATAAAGCCGAAGTGCGATTTGTTTAGGACGATCTTCACTGGTCTCTTATTTGCATTGGCGTTAATTTTGTGTAATTTTTGATAAAACCTACGGTTCAATTAAAGATAAGTTTCGGTCACGAAACCGTACAATCTATTGTCTTGCTGGCTATTTCAGGATGCAAGTGTGTGTTTTATACAGGTGAAGTCATTTGATAAGCGATGAGGTAGAGGCTTACGTAAATTATAGTTTAGGCGTTTTCCCGGAAACGGTGTCAAGTTAATGTTTGCCTGTTACTGTTTCTGGGAAAGGACACAACCAAAGTATCTCTTAAGCGCGATATTACGAAATGATTGAAAAAAAAAACCTTATCGATAATTAATTTTTTAATTTATTTTTTTTTATGGCCATCAGTTAATCCGTTAAAAATCTGATTTTTATAAAAGTTGTTTAAATAAAAATAGAGGCATTTGCCAAGACAATACGAGGCCCCCACAAATAGTAAAGTATTGATTTTAAATTGGGCTTGCGGAGTAAATACTTTTGACTGTCAAGGCATTTGACAACAGCTATCCTCCGCGTTCAACGCTATAACCACATTATGTATTCAAGTCAGTTCGCTTACCTTGCCATTACAAATCAAACTTTGATGCGATTATAATCTAAAACACTCGGTCATCTGGCTTTCACATCAAAATCCATCATGATCAAATGAATAATACGATATTTAAGCGACTTGAGCAAACGTGGAAGCCTCTTCAGAATCCCTAAACTGGTCCTACCTGTGAACTCCTTTGACAGCAGTAAAGGGTGACATATTAGCCACATTAAAATGCCACAAGGCATCCTAAAAACATAATTGAATTTTAACCCCGTCTCGAAAATGTTTTCGAATAAAAAAAAAAGAGAAGAAGGAAATGTGAACTCATTATCAAGCATTTAGGGATCGCGTCCCTGGATCTTGTTTTCTGTCCATGGCACCCCTTTCTGACTCTCTCGCCTTCTTTTTTATTCTTCGTCTTGATCTTTTAACCCCTAATTTAGTGATCAATGCCGGATTTCATTCCCCACTTCAGTTTAGTTTGCCTATACTTCGAATGCAATAATAAAAGGGTCACAAGCGCACGCGTCTTTCAACTAGAAATCTCGGCATGTGCGCTGTATCGGATCCGAATTTTTAGCTTGCTATAATATTATATATTCGAGGGACTGGGGCTAATACCATATGGCGTTTATCGTCTTGACGCTCTGACGTGTGTCAGTCTCGCGCACAGAAGAACTTTCGTGTTGATTTTTTGGGGTTAATTTGTTTTGCGACTGTATTAATTGGCTGCGTTTTGTATTCTTGTAGGCGTTATCCACTTAAAATGGGGGAGCATTTCAATCGAATAACTAAAACTAATTAGCTACCCACAGTCTGCCTCTTAGCACGAATTAAGACTTTGATCGAACTTCCTGTTTTTGATCATTGTGGTGTTCGTTCACACATTAATATCAATATATTTCTGAAAGCACCAACATTTATTTTTTTCCTTTTAACTAGTTGCATGCGATGTTTAATAGCTTCACCTACTGGTCAGTTTAAAATGCTAGACATTTAAAATTTAGAACAAAATCTCATACCTTTTGGATCTACAGGATAATATGTAAAAATTAAACTTACAATTTCATAAGTAAAATTCATAGCATATAACTCTTGCAATAAAAAATACTCATATGGAGGAAAGTATCCACATAAATGTTAGTATAAGAATGTCAGCATATCAATCCGTTGTATAGATGGATGCCAAAAATACAAAAAAAATAAATCCGTCTATTGTATACGAATTAAACAAAATTTACTTTGAATATACCACGATAAAACGTATAAATAAGAATGATTAAAGAAGAGCTGCGAACGCAACGGATTGTTGGTTTCGGATGATTCGTTGTCGCTTTCTGTAGTCGAATTGGATTGTACTTCAGGCATATGCGGCACTGCTACATAGTGAAAATTGAGTTTGATATTAACCACTTATCATGCAAGGCGGCGCTAAAGAACAACCGCTGCCTGGACACGCAAGTGTGATCATGAGCTCTTCCCATTTAATAGGAGACGTTGAATAAAGGGAGAGGCTAGATACACAGTTTTATTCTCATTACATAACTAACTTTATTTTATTTGTATATTTTATAAATATGCAAATATATATGTATATGTAAAATACATTGGAAATTGTGAAGAAAAAATACATTATGTTATGTGAGCCCTGGGATATTACCGAAAAATATAGTGAACAAGAAATATGAGAAAGGTAAAAAGAACCAAAGCTAAAATCATTTTCTTGTAAGCTGCCACAAGAAAATTTCGCACAGTTTGACCGATTGAGCACGAAAAACTTTACTGCACTGTAGGAAATCATTATTTCAACCTAAAACACTTCGGAAACTACAGATCCAAAATCAGCTTCTGTTTATTTCTTAGCAGTGTACATACATATATCTTGATAAAGTTTCTTTTTGCTTCTCGGGGGTATTTGTTACTCATTAATTACGCAGGGTAAGACTAACCAATTTCGGTGTTAATTTCAAACTTTTATATACTGAGACAAATATACAGACATGTCATTTAAGCTCTACCTCCCACTTCTTATGTAATTAAAATCCAAAAGCAAAACAACAACGAGAATGTTTATTGTGACTTTAGGATATTAGTTATTAACGAGCTTTTTACATATGTATATTAATGGAAAGAAAACATAATGTGGATGAAAAAAGATGTTGCTAAAACACATCTACATGCACATGTTCTTCCGTTACTGCATTAGGGCTAAAATGTAATAAAAATGCAGTCTATTCAAATAGTTATTTTTTATTAAAAGCAAAAGGTGAATACACTACATATAATATTTTAAGCAATTGTTTTCCAGGAACAACGTTTAATATACCGAATAAGAAAAGTTCTTACAATGTTTAGATCAAACATGCTTTTTATTAGCTCCTAGGAAAACGATTTAGTTTGGGTCTACCAAACATTAATAACAAATCTATGTACATACATACATATATATAATTATCCACTGTAAGAAAACTATCAAACATACTTAAGTAAATTAGAACAACTAGAATTACCGAACAAAGTATATAGTCATTATTGTTGTTGTTTTTTTGTATAATGTTTTTATTGTTGCTCTGTTATACATATGTTAGATGGTGTATTTATTATTTACTTTTGCATTTTCAACGACATCCTCCTTATCTCACCAGAGAAATTCGCAAGAAATTTAACCTCAAAGCAGTACACCATTTCATAGGTAATATCGATCAAACTCCGCCTTCCTTTTTTACTCATATCACATTACGCACAAATACAAACATACATGTGTGTATTTTAGAAATATAAATCAATTCCCCAACGCTAAATAAAGAGTTAAAGAGCAAACAGCGAATGGCAATGACAGAGTTGTTTGTGTGTGTGGGTATTCGCAACCCTAATATACTAATATATGAACTCTTAAATCGATAATATAAGCAGCAACCCCAAGAGTCCCTTTTTACCCTTTTGATGTACAAAAATCCTTTCGATTTCATCTGAAAATTCATACGAGTATGAGAGGAGAGAACGAAAAAAAACTCACTCAAGCCGTACACACACGGACGAGCATGGAGCTGAGAATGAAGGGGTAAGAGAACAAGTGTTGCTTCCCCTTTTTACTTTTACTGAGCGAAGAGGTGTTACGGCGAAGAGCGTGCATTTGCGATGAGTAAGAAAGAGAGGATGTTGGCCCAAAATCAAAATTTAAGCCCCACAGCTCCAAAGAGCGCACATCAATGTCAGACGTGATGCAGACGGAGACGGCATTAAAAGGGTTAAAGTGGGCGACACGTGCGGGCGAAAGAGAGCGAAAGTGTTAAATTGGAGCACATGCGTGCTGTTTTCCGTCTCTGTTTTGGCGGCCATTTTTGTCTGTGATGGGTTGGCGCACAGCAATCAAGTACGTTAAGCTCCTTTATTTGTTTTATAAACAATTTTTATTGTCCCTGAACCTGGACAACGTTGGCCAATACTAAAAATTAGGAAATATAAAACGTGTATAGTTTCGGGGTCGACTAACTAGGAAATATGGAATACATATATATGTATACATATACATATGTATATACACATATTTAAATTTTGTTTCTAATTTTTTTTTATATTATTTCGAAAAGTGTTATAAATGGTTGTATATCTATACAAAATCAGCTTTTGCAATTTGATAGCAGTGTCCGGGTTATTGTTTTCGATCAAATCTAGGACACTCAACGCAGGACATAATAATCGCACATCCTGTGCATACATATACTATTTGGTGTTCTGTTTTTGTGGTTTTGGTTTTCATTGTGAAAGTGAAAACACAAGAACGGATGCACTTTATACAGCTGATCGTGTTGGTTTCAAAAAATTGTGTTGTATACTTGTGGTTTTCTGTTTGAGTTAAGTGTTCTCATATTCTCAACCTTGGTATTTGCTAAAGGTGTTTCAGACTCATGCAATTTTTGCGCATCTTTTGCGTTTTGTTTAATATTCTCACAGGTGTTCTCTGGCTCAGGTGTTTGGGTTTTGTTTGTTGTCCAGCTTCCAAAAGATTATCTTTCATAATAAAAAGTCCGCTTGAGGTTTTTATTAATCTTTCTTGAGTATTCGTTACCAAAAAAAGTCGTTACATAGTTAGCTATTTTTCTACCCGTTACCAATGGTGTAAACTAAGAAATAAGCAAGAAATTTATCCATCGCACATTTACTAGCTGAGTATCTGATATTCTATGAGCTCGACTATGGGGTTCTCTTTGTTATACCTAAGACTATGGCATTGATTTATGGCAAATAAAGTGAGAACATTTTCATTTTTTACTACCAGTTTTTTATATTCCCCTTATGTATGTTTTCAGCCTGCACCTTATTTTAGGCACGCACTCAATGTCGTACAAAGGTGAAAATATGCTGAGCAAAGCATATGCATATGGCGCATCCTAGAAGAGTTCCTAAATTCTCTTGGGGAGGAGCCAAGAAAAATTATTATTCGTTCTCCAAGTGGCGAGCACATGGAGGCAATTGTTGCAGGAAATGAGACATTTGCTTGAGATATCTTAAAGAAATATTTGAACTTTTTAACATTTGAAATGCAGCAGGCGCTGAGCACGCTTGTCGGATACGAAATAAAATTCAACAGGGAGGGGGCCACAAAGTAAAAATGAATTGTCAACAAAAATAGAGCAGTCAATTAAAAACAGGAATATTATCAACAGAGAGAGAATTTAACCAACCTTAAAGACAAAGTTAAAAATAATGGCATACATTTTGATTTACTTAAATTATATTATTTCTTTGTAAAAATGGCAGATACCTACAGACACGAAAACATCCGACTTACGTATTTAATCCATAAAAAATGAATCTTTTATTTTCACCAAAGTAGACATATCCGCATAATAGTGTTTTATTACGGAAAAAGATTCCACACTCGAAAAAAAGTATATTGTGCAGGGTAGTAACTAATGCGAGCCCCAACACAGCAATGTGTCAATGGGCCGTCATAAAAACACTAGTGGCCAAGAACTATCTGCGTAAAAGTAACGTTTCTTATTGCGCGTGTAAGCAAAAAATATTTGTTATTACGTCTGCAAATGATTGCATTCGAGCGTATTTTGAAGGTGTATACTATTTTTTTATTGACTTTAGGCGTATATAAATTGCGTCCTAAAAGCACAACTTGATTTGAAGTTTGCTTTTTTTGGCCTAAACGGTCAGGTTTACGATTGGAGGAGACTTGGGTCCTAATATCCCTTTTAGCACTCATCTACGTTTTATTCCTTGGATTTTATTTCCGCAACTATTTCGAGTTCAAAAATATTATTATGGTTTCCTTTCTTTATTTTTTTCTTTTCTGATGCGAAGCAGTCTTTTTTTGTTTACAATGACACTTACCATCTGAAAGTCGCTGTCAATCCTTTGCAACGTTACGACAGGATGTACAATGTGTAATGTGAGACGAATAAGGAGCTACCAGCGGCTAGAGAAAGTGTTTGTTTCCCACACATGTAAAATGAAGACAATGTTGCCAGAATGAGGCCCGCTCTTATACGTCATGGGAAAATGTATGCAACACATTGCAAAGGATTCGATTCACGCACCTATACATATTATAGGCATTACAATGCATTTTAAATAAAAAATGTTAAATGTAAATAACACATAGAAGCTCAGTGAACCTTACAGCTCATCGGTTAAATTTGGACAATTAAAATCGACACAAAGACTGCCTAGGTCAAGCGTTCATTATACAAGGCTGTGTGGAAGCTAAACGATATCGTATGGTGAACAGTCATAAGATGGTCATTATGATGGTGCAATGCAACAGCATAGAGAGGATCCCTTACCGGATCTTCATCAATAATGTGAAACATGTTGCAAAATCGCAGAGTGTACACTTAAACATTTTTGCTGGACAATGACGTGAGCAAACAAAAGCATTAAGAAACTGACAGGGCAGAAAGACAATTAGAAACCCTGACAAAGAATTTACTTTTTGTACTTGGCATTTGAAAAATATGTATACATACAAATGAATATATTTTAAGACCAAGTACTAATAAAAATAATAAAAAGAGCTGCAGCTGATCTTCGGGAGTTCCTCTTGAAAAAAAAAATGTTTTTCGCTTACCACTATTTCTCCTAACTGGATCATCTGAAATTAAAAAACTAAACAGAAAATTGTGTTAAATCTTGTGAATCTAGACAAACTGTTAATTTCGCAGAAAAAAAAACACCGAAAATTTGGCTCGAAATTGTTTTTATAAACAAAAATATTTACCGGAAAGAAGTAAACTTCAATTAATTAGTTTAAAACAAAAAAAAATAGATCATATTCATTCAAATTTACTTAAGCAGGTGTTTTAGTAATCTCTATTAAAATTGATCTAACCATGTCCGTATTCCAGCTGTCTGTAAAAATGTCTTTTCGCACAAATGACTGTAATAGAAAGCAATATAGAAAGGTATGTTTATACCCGTTACTCGTAGAGTAAAAGAGTATACTAGATTCGTTGAAAAGTATGTAACAGGCAGAAGGTAGCGTTTCCGACCATATAAAGTATATATATTCTTGATCAGGATCAATAGCCGAGTCGATCAGGAACTACAAAAGCTAGAAAATTCAGATTAAGCATACAGACCCCAGAGACATAGACGCAGTGCAAGTTTGACGATTCGTGTTGCCACGCCCACTACAACGCCCACAAACCGCCCAAAAATGCCACGCCCACACTTTTGAAAAATGTTTTGATATTTTTTCATTTTTGTATTGGTCTTGTAAATTTCTATCGTTTATATCCTATTTAATCATATGCACACCGCACCCTGCACCACGCACCCCGTATACCCCGCACCTCGCACCCCGCACCCTGCACCACGCACCCTGCACACCGCACCGCGCACTCCTTTGGACTTTCACCAGCTGAGTAACGGGTATCAGATAGTCGAGAAACTCGACTACAGCGTTCTCTCTTGTTTTTAACTAAGACTAACTATTAAATGTACCTAGCTTGCCAATGGTTTTATGAATGACTAAGCTTGTATTTATCTGCGCCTTTTAACAATTGTATTGTATTTAACAATTTTGGAGTAAGAAGAGGGAAATTTGTATCAGAAAAAAATTGGTTATCAATGAACGGAAATATGTATTAAGATTCTAATTCAATGGCCAGTCGTTTAGGGATGAACGACGATAAAAAGATTGTCAAAAAAATTGTGGCCACGGATATGCTAGATTAGTTTAAACAAGCATTTGGTTTTATGCGGGTATTTTTACTTCTTATTTAAACAAACAGAATTCCAGAACATATGTATATCCATACAACCGCAAATAACTTTCTAATAATACCTTCTTTCACCTTTTTTGCAATATGATAAGTTATAATTATAAGACCACACAATAAATTGGAGGAAGTTTCGATTTTGTTTTTCCGACCACAAATTTGATCGTTTAATCGTGACCCAGAGAACTGACTACGCGGAAATGAAATTTGAATGCTTTACGGGGCGTGCCTCGCTCTGCTATTGTGCGCGATTTGACGTGGAAATTAAAGAAAATCTGCCTGCCCTTGATACACAATCGAAATCGAAAGTTGCCTGGACTCCACGCTGATACCGGAAATGGTTTTTACTTTTATCGAGCGCCTCTCTGATTTATTTGTGTTTTATGTCCTAGTTACCCAAGTGTCGGGTTTCTGCTCGAGGGATAAAGACGAGAACCTTCACTTAAGGAACAAGAAGTGGAAAAAACAAAACTCAACGAGGCATATGTGTTTTCTACCGCATGAACTTGTTTTCCTTGTTAAAAACGACAGTCCTCACATTTTGCATGCCTGCTTCAGTGCACACATTCTTCATCTTCGTTTTTCACCAACGGCACCCTGGTCAGAAGGCCGGCAAGAGATATCCTGTCCTTCCATGTGCTTAAAATTTGTTATCCCTTTGCGCAAGATTGAACATATTTTGCGTGGGTACCTTGGGCATCTGTGATTAGGGTCAGTTTTTTATTTTATTTTTATTTTTGGGAGCATAGAATAATGTATAGGCGAAAATTGTAATGTTTTGCGTTGGTCAAAACTAAAAATCGAAATAAGAAATTTCGACCAATCAGTATTCCTTTTGCGTGCTAACACAAGGTAATTATTCCCCTTTAGACTGGCGCCTTAGAGTAAATAAACATTTAGCTTAACCAAATGTCTAGTCATTTTCGGAGTGCTTTTAAAATGATAAGACACCCATTGTCATTAACCACACAATAAGGCAAACAGCAACTCAATAACAATATTTTAAAAATAAATTTCCACAGCGAGTTCCCAAACCATGAAAATTTCTCTTTGCTTATCAGTCTCTTAGTCTGGACAGTCGATTAAAATTGCAATTGAGTAAACATTACCGGAAATGTACTTGCTTCATTGACAATTACTGACTGACCAGACTGATTTTAGGTTATCTTATTGCTTCTTCAAATTATACCGATTCCCCGTCAGCTTAGTTACCGTGTGATACTGCACTTATAATCGTATTTTGTTGGTTGACTTATGTAACATTGACGGAAAGGCTTAACAAATGGCACATTTTTGAGTGCTGAGGAACTTGAATAAGATTAAAGACCGTATAAAATGCCTGCACGATCCAAAAACTAAGGATACGTGCCAATCCAACAAAAAAAAGGATTGCGGTACAGATCAAAGAAGATTTGAATTCGAAGTCCTATTAGGGTTACATGTACAAATAGAAACATATACTTTACACTGTGGATAATAAGATCAGTACAAAAGAATACATTGGATGAGAGATACGTTTGATAATTTTATATAAAATCACGTAAATTTCAACTTAAATTGATAATTTATGTAGGTGATGACATGTCAATGTATGTCTGGTTGCCAGAAAAATCGTGTCCACACAAAGTGG
The DNA here is from genome assembly GCF_016746245.2 of Drosophila santomea. NCBI lineage: Eukaryota > Metazoa > Arthropoda > Insecta > Diptera > Drosophilidae > Drosophila > Drosophila santomea. Next base: position 22,577,372 of record NC_053017.2, read on the forward strand.
AAAAGTATACAACAAAATTGAATGTCGAGTATTGTTAATCAGTCGTTAGCAATCATGTACACCAGAATCATTAGTCGAGGATTGCCGTAAAATGTCAGTCAATTTAATTTTATCAGAGCAGGGTTTATAAAACTATTTTGGACTCTCTATTAAAATGAAAAGCAGTATAAAATGTATACTTTAAATACCCAAATACCTCCTGAAAATTGTGTTTTTGTTAGGTCTAACAAATAGAAACACATCTGCTCTTTCAATTTTGTGAAGGGAATGCAGAACCAAGCGATGCTCAACTTTATTTCACGGAGAAAAGTGGACGTCTAAAACAACACCGCATGACAAGAATATTTAACAGACTGTAGGTCTAAGAAATGCCTAAAACTTTTTCACACATTGAAAATTCTTAAACTGCAGTGGCGTTTATTGGGTAACGTCAAATATCCTGAATTATAAAACCCACTGAACTCGCTAGGTAAGAATTATGATTAATGAATCTGCTTCAATAAAAGTAAGCTAACTGGCTGGCAGTTCTTGTTTGTAATGTTCTCACTGGATTCCCGATCCAAACAACGCTAAAAAAAATTAGTGTCAAGGAGAAAAAGTAAAGATCAAAACCTTGTAACATATAGAATTCTTCAGACCACACGAAGGGAAGGAGCTACTTTCTTTGGAATCCATAAATCATGTAGGTCGATTGATTGACACCTAAGGACTTCCTTTATGTTATGTAGGTGGCAATACATTTGATTAATTGATTCCGACCAGGGCCTAAAAAGGATTGGCCGTAAGCAATTGCCATTTGGCGCGCTTGTTGACAACCTATGCTTACAAATACCGGCTTCAACTCAGGGCCTGGTTCTATGCGTGTGGCCCTTATACCAACCCCTCATCATATCTATAATCGCCCAGCTGTCAGCGAAATATCAATGCAATTTATAGCTTCATTTTTGCAAATTTACTCGAAAAATCTCCCAAGAGTTACAACGCTGACAGGCAACCGCTGATAAACAAAGGACACATCCAACCACAAACTGTTACTTGAAAAGCTGCCTATGTGCAATGCGATACTTTTATATTTTTTTTAATACTGGTCATGAGTTTTTTGTCATATAACTTTTCTACGACTTCACTTCTGTCTAATTGCCAAACAATCGTCGCCTGATTATCCTGTCACGGCTCAACTTTTTTGCGGTTTCCACAATGAGGTTTTGTATAATTGGATTGACTTGCGGACATTTGAGTGACATCACATCAACATCTTCATCGCACCTCTCCATTTCTGGCACTGTTTTAAAAACACGACTTGCCACAAACGAGCCAAATTAGTCAATATCGACCGAGACCTAATTTACTTGAATAGGTTGAAAACGGATAATTTTTCGGGTTGGTGGCTTAAATATGGCTGTCTTAAAAACTAAATAGACAGTTACCAGCAATACTTATTTCTTTAAAAAATTATATATTTTACTAATTTGCATATAAGTTAACTTACTCAAGTTGATATATATTGATATATAATTAAACATGAAACCCTTAAGAAGTTGGGCATTGATTTTTTTATTTAGCGTATATTATCTGGGACTTATATTTCGTGGGTAAATCTGCCATCGTATTCTGTCGATATCTGGTTGCCATGCCGGTTTTTGTCCTTCCCCGCATTTTAAACACGCTTGGAGCTTCTGACAGTATTATTTGAAAAATAAATAGCTTTGGTGCTGATAACAAACTGGTTGACTAAATGCGCTCCGGGTGCATTGTACGACCTACTGATAAGCCTGGCAAAATCCTTGATCTTGACGCTGCGTTTCAACTCGCAAATTTATGCTGCTGAACCAACTTAAATGTTTTTTTTTACGTATTTTTGTCTAAAGCGTTTAGCTTAGCATAGTGCAAGAAACAAAGATTGATAAGAGCACGAGTTCGTAGCGAAAAGTTGCGCGTCGAGCCCAGCGGGCAACGTTTCTGATGTGATAAGAAAAACAGCATCGCAAAAAATTCAAAATCATTTTCCAATTATACATCTGGGAGTTAAATAAACAGCAAAGTAACAATGGTGGAGTGTGCACATCAAAAAATGTTTTACAAATATTAAAAAAGGATCTCAACGTGAAAGGTAAAAAAGCAGCATTAGTTATTGGAAATAGTAAAAACATAATAAAGCAAAAACATTTATCGCTTTTCAGAGGCCAGGACACAATTTAAAATTTTTTGAAATAATGGAAACAGATTATAATAATGATAATTACGATTAAATATGATATATGTAAATATTATAAGACTCAGGTAATCGTCGATGCTTTTTTACTTTCGACCAAAAGTGCTCCTACCGATTATTACGGTTTGAGGGATTTAATCCACATGTTAATCAAGATATGCGGAACTGCGGTTTTCCTATTGCACCACACACGCAAAGTATCCTAGCTCCTAATGTGGATCAAGTCAAATCGGGCTCCTAAGTTAACTATAATCCCAGCTTAATCACTGGATCAGTAGCTAAGTAGCATTTTCCGGAATGGAAATATGGAGCTACCTGCTTAAGTCTACCGATCTTGACAACTGTTTTAACTTAATCGTCATGCATGGGCATAAAAAGCAATTTGCTACAATTTATATTTTCCTATGCTTTTACCTCTTTAGAGCAGATGGGACCTGGATTAGGAAAGAAAAAATGTTACGTCTACCTTCAGAAACGGATTAAATTTTTTCAGACAAATAATCCAGCCTTAAGCATGGTGATTAAGCTTGATCCCCTACCAAGGGGCGTAATATTGACGGATTTTCCTTAAATCCCTCGGTTAATCTCCGGCTTAGAGCGCGACGCGTTTTTTTCGCGACTCCTTCTGCATTGTTTTTTCACTTTCTTCAATTCGCAAGAAGGCAGGCCTAAGAACCGAATGAGGATCATAATTATGGAATTCCTAAATACACTAAGGAGGGCAGTCGACATGGCGTTGATCTACCTGTAAGCGTGGGTTCCGTCTTTGCCCCTTGAATTCGAGACTCTCTGGTCACAGGTAGTCAATATTCCAGCCTTGAGATCGTCGGCAATTAAGAAGTCAAATTTCACTTAAAAACAAAAAAAATGTCAAAGGAAAAACAATGCAAAAAATATGCGTAACTGAACTAAATCCGGCTTAGGATTCTTGCATCATAAACATGGCCAGGCAGCCTTTAAAATTTGATCATTTGCATGTCACTCTTGCACCGTAAACGAAACCGCCACATAAGTTGAAACTCAGCGTTATTAGCTATCTCACTCTTTCGCACCACTTTTTTAAAATTTTGACTTGTCTTTTTTACGAATGCAAAGGGAAAAATTTTTTACAAGGAAGTACTTGTGTACTTCCGTTTTTTAATGGCCAATTTTATTATTAGACTTTTTACCTGCTATTTATTATGGCTAACAAGTTTTTTAACTTTCCGAATCATGGTTGTTTTAAAGGTCAATAATCAACATCTAGAATATAAACATTTTTGTAAACGCTCTTTCAAATAATATTAACTACTCAGACCATATCGACGTATAAAGTTAACGTTTACGCAGAAATTTTTCAGCAAAAGGTATAAGTCTTATTTATTTTATGGAAAAAAATAGACACCAGAAGAATATTTGACAAAGACAAGTAGGCGTGGATATAAGTTCAACCGAGATTATACATATATCCCAATTCCACCTTTTCTCTTATTTAAGCAATTGTAAAATTATACTCATTACCGGCAGGGCAATCCAAGTTCTTGATTCTATCATTATGATTACCAGATGCGCAAGCTGCTAATTCATTCAAATTATATTTCTTTGGCACCTTCTACATATATTAACCCTTACCCTTGCTGTGACCCCGATTTAAAAAAAGCCCTGTGTTAATGGATGTTATCGTCCTAAAAAATTGTTGAGATTTTTCAGATCGTGTACCGAGGGTAACGACATTATAACGACAAAATATGTGTTCTTTATATAACGGGTGTTTTTTTTAGAGGTATAGAACTTTAAGTTGGCATTACTGTTCAAGATGGCGACCGATTTAACAGCTGTCGAGTGATTTATTCTCAGTTTGGTTTGGCAATTCGTCATGCGTGCTTACAAAATCCAACTCGTGCAAGAATTGAAACCAAACGATCATCAAGCAAGGCGTAGATTCGTCGAATGGGCCCAAAACGAGATTGCTGTTGTTCCCGATTTTTCATAAGCCTCCAAGATCTTGTGATTTAACACCGCTAGACTACTTTTTGTGGGGCTATGTAAAGTCATTGGTCTATGCGGATAAGCCACAAACGCTAAACCATTTGGAAGACAACATTCGCCGTGTTATTGCCGATATACGGCCAAATATTGGAAAAAGTCATTGCAAATTGGACGTCCAGATTGGACTACATCCGAGCCAGCCGTGGCGGTCATATGCCAGAAATCATATTTAAAATGTAATGCCACAAGATTATCTTTCATGTCAATAAAATTCATGTCAATCGAATAATCCATCGTTGTTTTATTGCAATTTAAAGTTCTATACCTCTAAAAAAAACACCCTATACATATGTAAACATAAAATATCTAAGAAACACTTCAACGGCGAAACTGAGTTTGAGTACTTCCTGAGTTCGTTCAAAAGGGGTTTTCCATTGCATTCTGTAATATATTTAAATAGATCTAAGCCGTTCCATGGCAGCTTAAGGTTGCGTGGATTAGGACCAACGATTATCGACTGGTTAAAGACAAACGTGAACAAAATTCAATCCTGTTCTTGATACTTTGTCAACGGATTAAATTTAAATCAGAGGCTCATAATACCTTATTACGTACTGCTTAATCTTACCGTACATGTGGTAACCGCTATTAACGTTACTATCGTTACTATGGACTGACCATAAATAAAGAAACCAAACCCTCAAAAAATGGAACAGAAACCCAATCGAGTGTTACAAATTGCTAAAAAAAAATTGTGGGCACACTTATGGGATGTTAAACAATTAAAAAAAACCCTATCGTACCCCTAGGGATGCTTCAAATTACAACCGTTGCATCCCATGTTTTAGGGTTTTACTTTCAACTTTATTTCCGCATTTTCCCCTTTTTTTATTGAACCATTATCCCTTTGTCAACAATCCTCGTTGTCACTCCATATATTTGCTCAATAACTGATCTCTTCTTTCACAAATATTATAGTTATAACTTTTTGCCAAGCGCATGGTTTCTCTTAAAATAAAGCTAAACGCGTTTAAAATATTAGTTGGCCGCATCTTTATTAATTTAAAAATTAAACATGTAAAACTATACATCAATATTAAACAAAAATAAATTAAATATGGGAAACAAATTATGACTTATAAAAAATAAAACTGAATTTGTTGACCAAGGTAAGTTCCCCTATTTCGGACCTTATCAACGGCCACGACCATACGCACTGCACTACGCACTACTGCCCCATTTACACAGAAATCGTTGGTTCACTTTGCCAATCTAAACCTAGTCTACCTTTTCTTTTACTCGCTTTGATAATAGTCTGGTTTACTGATTGTCGACAAAGTCATGAAAGATAAGGCCCGGATCTTAATAAAATCAGTTGAGCTTCAATGGATTTTTAATATCAAGCCATACACTGCTGCTTATCACGCAAACAACCCAAAAAATTTTCTGACTAATCGCAGAAACCTAGGAATTGTCTGACGATGTGCTGAAACGGGTCAGCTCAGCCCGAAATTTAAGAATCTCTTATCAATAGGGTCATTTTAAAGCGCTGTTCTTGCATATTGTTTAATGCCTTCTGCGAATTTTGTTTTGGTGAAATTCTTTCGATGAAGTCGACCATGCTCATGCCATGACAAAAACCATTCTAATTTTACGTAACGTTATGCAGAGCAAGGATATTCTGCTTTTGTTTGGTTTCACTTTCTCAAAATCCACGGTAGTTCGAATTTACCACCCGGCGAGCTCTGAGCGTCCTTGGCCTACCTACAAAACCAAAAATACCGATCTACACACATTTTCAACATAAATTTAGCACAGCATGTCCTTGCCATAAAAATCTACATAAAACCATTTAAAAGTCAATCCGCAAAAGTCACAGAAGACGTCCATGCAAGCAGAAACATTACAACGCTCTCTAACCGTTTTTTATGATCCTTTTTCCTACCTGAATGCGTTTTTTACTAGTTCCTTTTTTACGATTTCTTTTTTAGACGTGTGCCAATAATTAGTTACCCATTAAACTGAACTTCCACTTTTTTGAGACTTTGCTCAACAGGCTACAAGCGAAGGGAAAAAACTCACTCAGTCTAGCTGGTAAAAAAAAGTCGACCTTTTTTCTTGCTTTGTGCACTTCTTATGCCGATGTTTTGTTTACTTCCTGTTCACTCTTACAGCGCACGCTTGAAATTCAACCCCGTCCATGACATCTCTTTTCATGACTTTTGGCTCTTTTGCTCTCGCTGTTTCCCTTTCGCCCAGTTCTCTATTGGCGTTCATCCCCCTTAGCCAGCTTAGATAATTTTTATAACTCGAATGTAAAAAGGGGAAATGACCAAGACATATCTGAGTGAGTTTTTTTATACGTTCCTTAGCTATTTTGATAACTCCTACGTGATCTTTATTTGGAGTAATATTCCCGCAAGTGCAGCTTTTATGAAGGCTCTATAAAACACAAACGGAAGTGGTCATAAGTATTAAAAAATGTCCTTTAATGGTCAACACATAGTTTTGATTTTTTATGTTTTATGACTGACTAGAAACGCACAGGTCATAAAAACCTCTTCTGAGCGAAGATACTTTTCAACGGCATCCTATGTTAAAAAACCTCATCGTCCATATTGGACTCCAGCAAACTAAATGTCTTCGGCATTGAAAGGAACTGGCTGTCTCGTTCGCACTAATTTGCATATGAAAAATCAGCACGTTTAGGTATAAAAAGGAACCGATGAAATCCACTCACTCAACTCAGAGAAGTACCCATTTATACTTTACCTGCTTCGGGCTTGGGGATCGTTTTTCGCTTTCGCCGTGATGGTTTCCCTTCCTGTTTGTACGCGTTTTTGCGTGCGTGTGAGCGGGAGAGCGCATTGAGTCCCGGTGTGCGTGCGTTCGAGGGTGAGTGAGATTCTTTCGCCGAGACAGAGCGTACTTATAGTTAGCTCACGCAGCGAATTTGTATCAGTCGTGATTTGGCTCTGTCAGCGAAAGGAACAACCATTTGTTGTGCCACACACAACCGCGAAAAATATAATCGAATCAAATTTCAACTACCTCATTTTGCAAAATCGGTGAACTTTTAGAAAAGGAAATTTTAGTGAAATCTCTCTACCTCAAAGTACAAAAGTGCGTAAAAAAATTGTTCATATCCCTGAAAGTGCACAATTTGCTCAAATGAAATCTGTTGTCTAAAAAACTAAAGCTTCAAAACTACTAAGGCGAATAATTTAAGTGTTTGCTGAGTGGAGTAGAAAATTGCGCGAGCACACAATTATAAGCACAGGAAAAATTTATTGATGTCCATATCAATGCTTCAAGACGCACAAACGCGAAGTAAGTATAAGCCAATATTAAAATATTCGGTCATTTTGTAAACTGTCTAGAAGTTATTGTGTTTGATCACTTCCTCATTTAGTCCTTTAATTACGCATCAAAATCAATATCACTATAAGACTTGGTAGTTGACGTCTTGATGGCTTTAAGATAGCAAAGACAAATGTAAAAAAATACAAAACACCCATGTACACACACCGATCAGTTAGACTGTGTTTACACGTTTAGACAGAAACCCGGCACTTAAGCCGTTATCGACCAAAACAAAAGCTAGTTAGGCGCATATAAAGAGCTGCCAAAATACTAAGAGTACGGAGAGCACGAAACTTTCTCTCACACATCTAACATATGTTAAATTGTCTGCTCTTTTAAACCGTTGCTCTTACGAAGAGGTCACATCAGTAGCTAGACATTTTCAAATTATATTCCTTTATTAAACAGTCAACTAACTTATGATTTCCTTTAGCCTTAGCTGCTGCATTAGCTGGCATAAAACAAGAGGACGTCGCTCTGGACCGCTCCATGTCGCTATCGCCTCCCATGTCGGCCAACACATCAGCCACAACCGCCGCAGCGATGTACCCAGCTATGGGTCTCCAACAGGCGGCAGCTGCCTCAGCTTTCGGAATGCTCTCACCCACCCAACTTCTGGCTGCAAACCGTCAGGCTGCTGCATTCATGGCCCAACTGCCCATGAGCACATTGGCTAACACGCTCTTTCCACACAATCCGGCGGCTTTGTTTGGGGCTTGGGCTGCCCAACAGACGCTCCCGACCCAGGGCACGCATTTACATTCGCCGCCCGCCAGCCCACACTCGCCGCTGTCTACGCCCCTAGGCAGTGGGAAGCACCCGTTAAGTTCCCCCAACAGCACACCCCAGCACCATGAGCCAGCGAAGAAGGCTCGAAAATTGTCGGTTAAGAAGGAGTTCCAGACCGAGATCAGCATGAGTGTAAACGATCTTTACCATACACCGGGAGGCCCCATATCTCCGCCCTCCAGTGGCAGCTCGCCCAACTCAACGCACGACGGAACGGGTGGCAATGCTGGAGGAGTCGCTGTCTCCAAGGACCCATCTCGCGACAAAAGCTTCACCTGCAAAATCTGCTCACGCAGCTTTGGCTATAAGCACGTGCTCCAGAACCACGAACGCACCCACACCGGGGAGAAGCCTTTCGAATGCCCGGAGTGCCACAAACGGTTTACTCGTGACCATCATTTAAAAACCCACATGCGTCTGCATACTGGAGAGAAGCCATATCATTGCTCGCACTGCGATCGGCAATTCGTTCAGGTGGCCAATCTTAGAAGACATTTGCGAGTACACACTGGCGAGCGTCCCTACACGTGTGAAATCTGCGATGGCAAATTCAGTGACTCCAATCAGCTAAAGTCACACATGCTGGTTCACAACGGCGAAAAGCCGTTCGAGTGCGACCGCTGCCACATGAAGTTCCGACGGCGCCACCATCTGATGAATCATAAGTGTGGCACTCAGTCGCCGCCTACTCCAGCTCTTTCACCAGCCATGAGTGGAGATTACCCCATGTCAGTCTCCGCAATGGCTATCGAGTCATCCACGAATAAATTTGCGGCAATGTGTGCCAACTATGGAGTTTCGGATGAGTCGGTCGACATGGAAAAACAAACAACGGAAGACGATGGTCCATTGGATTTGTCTGAGGATGGAGCCAGCTCTGTAGATGGCCATTGCAGCAGCATTGCACGGCGCAAGGCCCAGGACATTCGCCGAGTGTTTCGCCTACCTCCACCGCAAATCCCTCACGTACCCAGTGATATGCCTGAGCAAACCGAGCCAGAGGATTTGAGCATGCATTCGCCCCGCTCGATCGGATCTCATGAGCAAACCGATGATATAGACTTGTATGATTTGGATGATGCCGCTGCTCCTTATATGGGCCATACACAACATTAGGCCAGTACCATACCTAATTGTACATAGCCATAGTCAGTTTTCATTAGATGGAATTGACTGGCATTTATTAAAACAAAATTGAAAATTTTGCTATTTCGAAGTGGGAAGTAAAAATTGTTGCAACAGGAATTTAATGATAAGTACAAGTAAAAAAAAATCACAATACATACGAGACTAGAAAAAGATTAGGACATACACAAAACAAACTCTAAAATTGTACAAAGTAAGCCCTGCCATATGCTTGTTGCCGCCAAACCCCACCAAATCAAATCGAAAATGTCGTGCCATTCTTTACCTTAAGTTTAAATTATATTCTTAGGTTTCAAAGCATATTAAATTGTACATATTCATCTTACGCTGCTGCCAATTGTAAAGTAATCAGCGCTCTAAAAATGTATTGTAACAGAAAATGAAAAGACAAGGTTTAATTAGGAAATCTATAAATAATTTTATTTAATTTATAGATTAATTTTATATAATTTGATAAAAATTCTTTGAGAAAACAATGCCAATAATCTTGAAATCAAAACTAACTTTAAGTTAAATAATAAAAAAAACATCTGTTCGCTAATTGTTTTGTTTGCATTTACTATTTAAAACTATTATTATATATAATAACTGAGTTAATTCTGTTTTTTTAAGCTCTTTCTAAATATATGGACTTTTATATTTATACTTTAATAAATATTTGGTTCAATTGCTGCTGCTTGAAATATAAAGAATAAATAAAAATGGAAAAACAATGGTAACGTTTATATTTAACTGTTTCGTTTTTTATTTGTAAGATTAAATTTTAAACAGCGTTCCCGCAGTTTATCTTAATTTTTATCCATTTTTAAATAAATATTTATATTGTTGCAAACAATAATTATATATTCCAAAAGCATTACCTTAATAAGAATGTAGATCAATGCGTATCAAAAGTATGTTAATCCCATGTATCTTAGCACTCGTAACTATTAGTTATAATTGTAAGACATGAACCAAATACACAGGAAAAAAATGCTATAACCAAATACCTCCAATACCTCTGTATCGAAATTGTTGTGAGCTGAACAGTATATACATTCAACAATTTGGCAATCGTACAATTCAACTGAATTTATATACAACAATTAGAAATATAAATTATGAAGCAAAAACAAATTATATGTATGTATTACAATTTTGATGCATATTTTAAAGGACCTAAAATAAGAAATCAATTTTGAATACTAGGAAAATTTGAGCTAGATGTAAAAATATTTAAGGTTGTATATAACAATATAAATGTAAACTTTAAAATAATTTTAGTGCAATTTTTGGTTCCATTCTTCAGTAAGCTAACAACTTACTGCTTTTATTTCAAAACGTTGTAAAGTCATAAAAATGCAACAAATTAATATGTAATTTTCTTTGTTCATTCAAATGTATGGTATACAAGTTCCTCAAGATTAAAAGAATACAAAACTTATAAACTAAAATAGAAAGTGCATTTCGAATCATTTGAAAGTCAGCGCACGAAAGACCTCAAATACATATGTTTCATATTAATTGTGTACAGCAACACTTGACGTTAAAACCGATAGATATAATTAAATATATAAAATCACCACAGTCAATTTTTATGTAAATAAACTATAACCCTTACTGAGGCTAGGGATGTGCAATGTATCCAGAAACAAGCCGTATTTGTGTTAATTTTTGGGGTTTTTATATTTAAAACCTTTATAGATATACATACATACGACTTGTAAAAAAACATTAGTAAACATAAGCTAGAAAATTTATATTATGGTACATGATTGCATTAGCTATGTCGGTCGAGCATACAAAAAGTAAACAAAGCTGTTACTTTTTGTTATAACTATTCTTCTCTTGTTTAATGTTCTACTACTTCCAGGCGTTTGACCTTTATGCATAAGTTTAATAAATACATACATACATATACATACTGAATAACTATTTATTACTTTAAAACCCTAATATATTATGTTAAATATAAAAATGCTATATCTGGGAAACCAAAAAAATATTTATATATATATAATATCTATAGATTATATATATTTTAAACAAAATTTGTTGTACAGATTCGTGAAAAAAACCACCCCGCTATAGGAAAATTAGCCACAGCTTTCTTCGATTTTTCGTAAAAGCGAAACTGGCAGCATTACATAAATTTTTAATTTATGCAAACGAAGCCCTTTCGCATTATTTTACATTTGCCACAAGACGCCCCACTAATGCTGTAGCCACGTTTCTCCCCATGCCCAGCCCCTTTCGTCATCCCTTCACTGGAATTTAAATTTACGTCTGCAGGCAACGGCAGCAGCTGAGAAAAAACGAATATAAAAATCGCGCCGCGCAGTCAGAAAATGTCACAGTGTTTTTTCCATTTAATCTCCAGAGAGAGAGAGCAAACATCTACAACGCTATGAAAGAAAGTCGATACTACCCACTCATACCCACCGCCTCGCGTTCAACCTTCCCGCGGAACTGACGCCTTCACTTCTTTGTGCCCCTTTCAACAGCCAAAAAAGGCTTCATCCTGGCAGCTCTCTATATATAAAATGGTATATACGAGTATTATATAAAGAACGTCTTATGTACTTACATATAAAAAATGGTCTAGAAGAGTGAGACGCAGGACAAATGCTCAAGCTTTGCACTGCTTATTAGCATTTTAGCCTTTTTTCGTTTAGAGCTCTGTAAACATACTCTGTGAGCATACACGAAAATAAAAATAACTTAACAAGTAAAATGCGGTACGTAACGATATCTAATACAATTTGTACGCCCCATTTAACTTATAAAAGCTAATTACGAAATAAATCTAAGGAAGAAAATATATTCTTGGTAACTACAGTTTTAAAGTGTAGGTATATTATTCGGACCCCCTATTCTTACCTACCTAAGTTTTTTTTTTAGCTGTCGAGTAAATGATTTGGTAGGGGGGGTACAAAAATTTTTGGTTGTCAAATGAGTTTACGAGTGTTCGGTTGTTGAAATATTTCACGTGCCGCAAAAGAATGAAAATAAAAGGCATGCAAAATGAATTTAAAGGCTCCGCCGGCAAAGAATCGCCGACGCACCCAACTGTCGCTCATTATTCAAATTGAAAAATTATAATTTTCACGTCCGAAAATGAGGATAAGGACGAAGACTTCTGCTCACAAAATCTAGGCGCCCATCCAAGCAAGGCATTATAACAAGCTCCCTAAAGGGAAACGGACAATAGATTGAAATATGGATTGTTGGTATAGGGTTCACCTCAGTGTTCCTATTATTTGTCAGCCTCGGTCTATTTCTTGAATTTTAGGGCGTTAGAGTGGGCAAGGCAAAAAGTTTTTTGAAAAATCGATAGAAATTTACAAGACATAAAAAACTTATAAATATCAAAACATTTTTAAGCGATTTGTGTGCGTCAGAGTGTTTGTGACGTTAGTAAACAAGCTTTCGTCAATGTCGCAGGAATCTGCATACCTTATTTCATCTATCTTACGGACGAACAGACAGTCGGACATGGCCACATCGACTTAGATTTTGATTCTAATCAATACGTTATATGGTCGGAAACGCTTCCTTCTACCTGTTAGATAATTTTCAACGAATCTAGTATACCCTTTTACCCGGCGAGTAAAAGGTATATTATGGATGTTTTTTTAATTAAGCTCAGCTTTCATAGCCCAAACTTTTTCAACTGGATGGTTCTATAAATCATGTGAATTGATACAACTGTATAACAAACTCTATTCCTGTAATTTAAAATTGTTTGTTGAGATTTAACGGCGAATTTTTACGTAACATTTTTAAAAATCTTGCTCACCTTTTACACCAAAAGAGCATGGGACTACCACCTAGGGACAAACAAAATGATTTAACACAATAGTAAAAAGGAACAAAACGGTTTAAAGGAATGCGAAAAACACATGCGAACGCCAAGGGTCAGTATAAGCCAGCAGGACCCTAGCAGGTCATGCAAATGTAGGCAAACGCAATTAGCAAGGGATCGGGATCAAGCATAGCAATCTAGCAGTGCCCCGCTTACAAATGAATTCCCGCAAAATGGTAGAATATGAGTTAGAAAAAAATTGCCTCATCTCTTACATACAAATGGTACATACCAAGAGAGTGGGTGAGCGCAAAACACTCATTATAATTTTACAATTCTACTCATACTAATTTCGCTTGGAATTTTCGAGATTGGCCCTGCTCTTATCAAGTACAAGTACACGTAGTAGAAGCGAAGAAAGGGCAAAAAGAATAACGGCAAGAAAAAATGAAAAACAACCCTCTCAAACAGGACAGCAGCGACTGCGAAACCGGCCGCGGCGTCAGCAGCAACGATAACGAAAAACTCATTTGCATACGAAGTGCTTTCGCTTTCTCTCCTTACCAATCCCTCCAATTCTTTATTTTGAAGCATGGCGGCAATAGGCCACCTGCGTCTGTAGAAAAGAGAGGGTGGCCACTTTGCGTCCCTGTTGCACCTTTGCCTTCATATCAAAGAGTTTAATCCTGGAATAACGCAGTCACAGCCAAGAACAGCGTCGACCTGGAATGGGGCAAAGCTTCCCGGCTTTCGGCTAGCTCGCTGAAGCGCTTCCTTGCTACTCATTATCAAGCAGCGAGCGTTAAACTCATTGAGACGTTTCCATCTTTGCTTCCCATCGCCCAACACCCCCTGCAGCAAAGCTTTTCCATGCTAGCAGCTCTCAGCGGTTTCTCTGACTCATTTATATTTTTCATTTTAGTCTCTCAGATGTTCCCCGAAAGCTATGTAGAAGCAAAAAGACATTTTTCCTTAACGAAAATTACGAACAACCCCTTTGGAATTAGATGCAGAGAAACGAAGAAACAAATGAAGCCAAGGAAGTGAGTACAAAAAACCGTCAGCGTGAAAGCTTAAGAAATGAGCGTATATTATTCATGGAATTAACGTCGTACGCAGGAAAGGCAAAGCGCAAAGACGGGTAACTTTACATGGGATTTTTAAACATTCGTTTAACGAATTCAGGAGTGTACTTGCGAAAGGCTTTAAAATTTCCGTTAGAAAATTCTCGTAATTTCGACTATGAGCCCCAATGCCAAGCAAGCTATGAAACATTTTTCGAAAACGTTTCTTCCGCACATATGAACTTAAGCGTTTTTTATTCACCCTCCAAAAAAATTTTAACCATTTATCTGCTTTTACACATTTTATTAACCGTGCTAAATAACCATACTGCTGATTGTATAACAAAGGTCTGGTGAATACATAAACATTAGACAAGTGAATTACATCCGCCCTAACACATATGTTTTTATTTACCACAAATTTTCGGCAATTTTGGACAAATTTACATGCATAACCCGCAACGACTTTGACAGCGGAAATGCCAATTTTCCAACAATGACGACGAACTGCACACGCGATTTTCATGTGGTTTAGGATTTTTATTCCCCCTTGGGAAGGTCGTGGACCCTTTCTTCCCCTTTTTTTTTTGCAAAATTTGTTTAGAAAAAATCAAGTGAAAAACGTTTGAAAATTATATGCGTGGTGTGGTTCGTTGACGTGTCAGGGAGGAGTGTGGCTTGTTGACATTTTGTGTTCCATGGAAAGTGAGCTATCAACCAGCTATCATTCACTACACACACTCGAAAGTGTTTTGCGTGTGTGAGCGAGGGCGTTTGGCAACTGTTGATACGTCTTAAGCGATTTGTGTGTGTTTTTTTTGCTGACATTTACATTCGGCGGGTGCTTTATTTAAATTATGAAAACTGCATCTTCATGGGAAAAGAAATGAAGGCGTGTGAAAAAGTTCAGAAAAAGAGGTTTCAGTTCGGTTTAACAATTAACTATAACCTATATATATATAAGGGTTTTAGATGAGGTAGGGCTGTTTTGGGCTTGATACTTCATAAGCAATTTGTTGTGTATTTACTTTCGCCTGGTCCATTGTTTCAATTACGACAACTGTAAAATACATATCAGAAAGCTCATGGGAAAGAAAATGAAGGAAGGCGAGTCAAACCAGTCAGTTTAAGATACATACATATATATATGTTTGGTAACAAGAGGTTTCAGTTTGGTTTCACAATTTAATTATAACCTGTTATGGGTTTTGGATGGGATTGCCTCAAAAAGGATTTTCTAAAAATCACTTATTAAATTTTGTTCCATTAAGATTCGTATCGAATGTCTATCGTCCTCGTATGTTGTTGCGAAATAGTCCTAATGGATTTGTAATTCGCTTATAAAATAAAGGTCGCAGCTTAGGTTGTGCAACTTGCGAATTTCCGTCTGTCTTTCAGCTGTGTACGTCACTAAACGTAGTGAAAAAGAATTTCCAAAGATGTCTACTATACAACATGACAAAACTAAATTATTCAAAATTTATCAGCCAAATGATAGAAAATGTATAATCGGTAAACCTTACAGAAGTTGTCATCAGAACTTTTTTCTGCAGGAAGTGTGATCATCACTCGCCAAAGAGTGTTTTTGGTAGACAAAAACTTTAAATGAGTAACTAAATACGAGTATGACTTTGAATCAACATCGAAGCCTGACACGTAAGCGCGTTGTTCAATGGAACAAGAAAAAATATGCGCTCAATAAAACCCACTTTATTTTCGTCTGAAGGATTTACCACTAAATATTTAAAACGCAATCAAACATTGTAAAAAAAAAAAATTTTAATTACCTTTCACATCCGTCCAAGTACCCTGGTATAAAGCAGGACTTGACGTTATATCCTTTTAATCAGATGACTCCCTAGCACAACAACAAGGAAAACATTAATTAAGAGACAGACAAGCCCATAACCAGGATGTTGGCAACGAATAAATGAATTAACAACAGCGACGACTTTGCATAAATGAAAGGATAATCAGCCTATCAACAAAGCCAAAGACCAAAGGCACAAAATGGCGTGCAATTAACGTGGAAATTACTTTGTTTGACACTCAAATGAAAGCCAGCATTCTAGTGGGGAGACAAAAGGCTTTGCTGTTCACAATCTGGGTTGGCTGAGGGTTAAATTAGCAAAGGACCCAAAATGAAGACAGCAAAGCACAGTGCCGCGGGCATAATTTAATATTTCCCATTAAGCGCGACCAGTAATGAACGAAGCAAAGGCAACTCTTGCACTGCGCAGACTCTCCCAAGGAAATTGAAGAGCTGGACGTCTCTCTACACCCGTCCCATCCAGCCGTCCAAGACGAGTAATTAAGTTTATGCGAAGTACAAAATTAAATTTCGTTTGCCACCCCTTCTAAGCCACCCCCTTTGCGGCATTGGGGTATCTTAGCTTTCATTTTGTTGCTTTTTTTAAATGCCTTTTGAAGTATTTGCGTCCCTAGTTGGCGCCCTTCGTTTGCCATAAGCATCTTAACGGCATCATTTGGCTCTGGGTTGCGCAGGTGGCCACGCAGTTTTTCTTAATGTACAAATTCTTATCAAGGTGGTATTATAGATACTGCGCGTAAAATTTGACTGAAGAACCCATGCTTATAATTTTTAATTGGAGTTTGAGTGCACATTATAACAAATTTATACCTTTTGTATTTTTGATGGAACAAAGGACCGCATGCAGTTTATTACAAATTGTAATCAAATGTAGTAGCAAAGAGTTAAACAACATATTATTTCTGTTTAGTATAGATTAGTATAAAATGCGTAACACACCCAGGCATGCATAAATTAATAGCTTTAATGAAAACTTATGCAAACAGCGTAACCGTGGGGGCCGCGTTTTTTATAGACCAAGGCATATTTTGCAAATTAAAAAATCGAGCAAAAAATAAGCGCATTTCGTGATGCTCGCTTACTTTATTATCAACTTCAGTATGGCATCTACTGCCGCAATCATCAGAGCTGACACGCTTCCAGTTCAGAGTTGTGCATAAATTAAATTAACCCCTATCAAGGGGAAAAAAACGACCCCCATGTCTGCTTCATTTTTTTTTTTTTCATTTATTTTTTTTTATCCACCTTAATGTATTTTGTGATTAACTTTTGCTTTGCATGCAAGGCTACGATTTTTTTTTTACCCCTTTGCTTGTTTTTGAATTTCGTATTGCACTGCTGTAATTTTATTTTCCATTTTAAGATCTTAAAGGTGAACATAATTATTTAAATGCTTTTCTTTCGACTTAATAATATGTAGTAATACTATTATTATATAAAACATGATATAAATCATCTGATTAACTAATTTGTTACAATATTATATATTTGCATTGTAAAGGGTTTTTAAAATTCCCTATCAATAAATTAATTATTTTCGTTTAATATAACAAAAATTAATAAAAAAAAAAAATTTTAAAAAAAGTAAAATTTTTATTAGTACAAGTGCTTTTTACCACATCAGCCTAAATTTTTCAGCTTGAGCACATGCTAAATAACCCACGTTTTTTTTTTGCGTTTTACCCTAGCTCTTTTACCCGTTTAACCCTTACAGAGCATACTTGAATATTCACTCGTAAATTAAAAAAAACTGTACCAAAAAAATGAGGCATTTGTGTTTTATGCAGAGATCCTGATGCCGACAGCTTTAGGGGTAAGTTAAAACTTGATTTTCAAGTCCTAACAGAAACACAAAGCAACAAAATGCAAATTAAAAGTTGTGGAAACCCCTTTTAAAAAGTGCAAAAAGGGTTGTCGCTATCCCAGCCATAGGACTTTCAATGTTGTCTGGGTAACGAACAGAAAAAATCTTTATGAGGGGTGCTTTTGTCGTGTGCCATGCCAGGCACAGCCTCACTTTTTTGAATATTTAATTTTTTGGGTATGCAAATTCCGGCTGCTGGTAAAAAAAAAAAAACGGTATAGACAGATTTCGGTATGTACCTCACAATAGGGATTTATGGAATTTAAAAAGGGTTTCGGTTTTCGATTTTCCTTTAGTTTTCCCTTCTCCCTTTTTTGCATTTAGCATGCGACGAATAATCCCGATTTAGGGGCAGCACATGCAGATGAAGATCAACAACAGATTTTGCGTAAAGAATGCGAGCGGCACACGTCGTTTTCTTTTCAGTATTTCTAAGGAACGGAAATTATACTTTCCTTTGGCGTCCATTGGGCGTCTCATTTTCGCCTATTAGCAATTTAGACAGCTGCTCGCTCAGGTTAGCCAAAACAGAAAGGCTTGCGGGCCTAAGGTCTGGGATTGATCACAGCAGGAAGACAAAAAATGGTCTTGATTAATATCCAGTAAAAGCTACATGTGCTGGCCAGGAACTGCCGCTAGAATATGAATAAACCACCATTACCTTTAAAAGAAGCATATTTAAACTTACTTTTGTATTAGAGGTTTTATTATGTTGGCCAAAAAACCAATCTGTCCTAATATAGTTTCGATAAAGAGAAAATCAACAATTCGAGCTACAACATTTACGTCATTGTAAAACTTTGTATATATGTATATACATATATCTATTTAAAATTGGTTTAGTACAGTAATTGCTGTTCTACATTTGCGGTACAATGTAGATTTTGAGTATCTAACATTTTTTTTAAATTTTAAGTAATTTAACTTTGTTTATTAATCGCGTGGCTTTCTTGTAATTGTCGGTGGCTTTTTATTAGAAAAGCTCCTGAATAAAAGGATGTGCAAGGGATGGCAAGAAAAAAATAAGAGCTACCCCTAAAAATGCTTAAAAAAGTTGTGTCAAAGGTTTTTTGTCTAGCGGCTGCGGGATCTAGCAAAAAAACGACAGCAATAGTCACGGTGGGGGAACTTCGCTGGAAGTAAGCGTCAAACCCAATTTATACTGAACACCACTCCACCAACCTCTTCACGAAAAGCACTGGAATGGTGAAATAGAAAATCGATGTGGTAATTATACCCATTACTCGTGGAGTAAAAGGGTATGATTTTAATGTTCCAAATTCAAAATGTACTTTGTATTTTAATATTCATCGAAAGTTTTCGTTTTATTTCTAAAATCGCATAATTATACAACAAATTATTAAAAGGGGTCTCACAATTGACACTTGACTTGTCGCGCATTTTAATAAGGGAAATGATGATTTCTTAACATGTAGTCTGTTCTAACCAAAAATATACCACACCTCGAATAAACATTTTGCAAATGATTACTTTTAAAAATTTCATTAATGTTGTATTTTATTTAGAATGACCAACTTTCTGGTTATTAAACTTAATTGTTTAAGTTGATCACTAACAACACAAGTTTCCATAAACTTAAGTGTTTTTCATATTAAATTACTTATAAGTAAAAAAAAAACATAGGTTTCACTTAAAACTAACAAAAAAATCAGTGACAGCTGCGGATCAATAAAAAACTGACTTTTCATTAAAAAGACAAATGCAACCCTAAATTTTGTTGTCTTTCAAATATAATATTACACAATTAACATTAGGTTTAATACCGGCAAGTGCAGATGGGAATACGCGGAAGTGGGAGACAGAGTAAGAAGCCGAGAATGGGTGTGGAGTAAGCAACGTTCGCAACAAATACAGCAAGTTTCTGGCAACCGTTTTAAGTGCCAGACCAACACAGCCAAAAGTGGCTGGCACAGCCGCCATTTAAAAGGGGACATTGAAAAAAAGGTGCCACCCTCGACCGAAGCTGGCGTAGGAAAAAACTGTATACCTATTAAAAAATATAAAAGCGAAAACAACGAAAACGCGCCTGTAAAGCAAGAGTAGAAAATTTGAATGAGCTCGCGCCAACGATTCCTTCAACTGCGCAGCCTTCGTCAGCGTCGGGGGATAATGTGGAAAATTGTACTTTTCTTGTGGGCGCTCTTCCCCTTGCTTTATACTTCTTTCACAAATATATCTACCTCATTTGCAAAGGGTGAATAAAGTTAACAAAAACAGCAGGCGACAATAACAGAATATAGTAAAAGTAAGAACAATTTTTAAAAAATAAACAAAACCGGAGAAATAAATCAAGCGCTAAGGGTTTATTATAAAATTTGCCAATATGGGCCACTTATCTAATCTTTTTTAAAAACGTATATTAATATATCACATACAGTCACATTCGTGCATTTAATTACGATGCGTTTCCTCAATGTTAGATCATCAATAACGCCGTTTCGTCTGCTGCCCTAGCCCTACTTGATTATCCTGCTCCAAGCAAAGGGGTTGGAGCTCGTTACCACCGTTGTTGATCGATATTTTCATTTATTTTTTTTCAATCTTCCATTCTTTGTTCATCCGAACTCAATACATTTCCATAGTTTGATATACTTGTATCTGATTTTTTGCTTTAAATTTTTTGGCAAGGATGTTGATGACAATGATTAAATCGCTAGTGAATGTTTGTTTATGATTATTTTTATATGAAGCCCTTTGGATTTCTCTATGATATGCATCTATAACTTTCTTATAGGTATATTTTCATACAAATGTATTGCTCACGGTAATAAAATTATTATATTATTGCCTTTCATCGAATACATTAATCAACAACCTTCAGCTTCCTTTAATAAATTAAAATTAAATTACTATATATTTGGCAATATAGAAATGCATTTAACTTGGTTGAATTGACTGTAAAGACTAAGTCTAAAATACGTGCTTTTTATTCGTTGACTACGTACAATAAAAAGCTTTTAGACACAGCCTTTAGTGAAACTACCTAAACAATTACGCCTATTATTACAGATATAAAAACTTAAAAGGTAATGCATAAAAACACCAACACAAAGAATTAAGAAAATAATAAGAAATGTTTTTGTTTCAAAAGGAAAGAACACTAAAAGTACTTTGCTATTTCGACATCTTTCGTGTTCTCCGAACCACAGCGAGTAAAAATGTCATAAAATTTGAAAAGCAGGCGACAGACAACCTTAGAGGGGAAGCAGCGTCAAAAAAGACAAGGCAACATATGCCTAGTAAGCAAGGAACTGCAATTTTCCTCGCTAGGGCTTGGGGTGCCCTTTGGACATTCCCTGATAAAGACATTTCTTTTAATGCAATTAGGTGAGTGCCCGGAAAACTCAACGAATAATTCAGTTTTTGACAACGTTTCACTCGTCGCAGGCAAATTTGGTTAATGTGTTTTCTTAGTACAAAAACACATATGAATATTTAATAGTTCATAACATGAGCATGGTTTTGCAATACAAAATTATGAAGTTTTTTTTGTGTATATCAACGACAAAACTTGAAAGTGAAAGTTTACTTAAAAATTGAGAATTTAAAAAATTCCAAATACATACATATGTACATGTATACCTAATAGAGCGGTCGAGTTCTTGTTTTTTGTGTAGCGATAGAAATTGGCTAATCAAAAATTAAAACAAAAAATATCAAAAAAGTTTTAAAAAGTGTGGGCATGACAGTTTTTGGGGTTTTGTGACCGTTAGAGTCGAACAAAATCTTGCGCTGCGTCTATGTCTCTGGAAGCTGCATGCATAATCTGAATCTTCTTAGCTTTTAAAGTTCCAAACCCTCTCGGCTATTGATTATGATTAAGGATAACTACTCGACTAAAGACTTATTTTTTGTAATAACTTTGTACTGGCGCAGAAAAATAAGTAATACAAATTCTTTAACAGGACAGTAAGTAAGTCGAAGCAGTCAATCGCGTATGAGCTTGGAGCTAAACTTTCGCATAAATAAATCGTATTTGAAATAAGGCCGTATAGTAAAAGTTGAAGAAAAGACTATTCGAATACGCCAAAGTTTGACCAATAGAAATTTGTTGATTTGCTTGGCGAATATGTATCTTTCCAGACTGAAGATAAATGGCAATGGAATTAATTAAGTTGTTAGTTTCCTATTAGACACTTTACTCTGTGCACGTAAGGGTCGGAAACAACACAAATAAGTGAAAGCTTAGGATGGAGTGTAAGACCCCCTGACAGCACTTGACAAAATTATGTGCCTAGTAGCAACATTTAACCTTTCAGCGTGGTGAAAAAGAAACAAAAAAAAAACACAAACAACCGCTCGAGGCGAGGGCACGGCCCTTCCTACTCCTACTCTGGCTTGAGCTTCAGCTCTCTTTTTCCGTTCAGTCGTCACATATGCGTATGTGGCCACAGAAGCAGCACGCGTAAACATTTTGTGTTGGCTTCCCCGTCTAACTTCCGTGGCCATATGCATGTGTGTTATATTTGCATAAAAAATCTCACACAGAAAGCATTACAAATCGTTGCCTTTCACCTACTCGGTCGCACACACTCTTCACCCTCAAAACAGTAAAGGATTCGCATGACCTCACACCAACGTATGTAAGTTATCCACTCCCCCTCTCCGACTCGTTTCTCATCGCTAATAGACCGTAATAAATGTCATGTTTTTCATGATAAGGCTGAGCTACTCCTTTCAGTGCTTTGAATTTCGATTGTTGTTTGTGCTGAAAAGGGGCATGATGCATCCATGGCCATTATCGCCATTTGGCTGGAGCAAGAAGCTGTTTACTTGAAAGTATATAAAATTGTATTTAAGTTTTAATTGTTTCTCGTCCGATCTAGAAATGTAAATACAAACAAGGATTTTCTTTTGAGGTACCAGATATATTCTAGCTAATCCTACTTTGAGGTGTTTTACCTTTTCAAACTTCGTGCGGTTCTCTCCCCTTTTTTAACCAAAGCTTCTATGGACAGCTTAAACTTGTAACATATATCTAACAAAAGAAAATATGGAAACTGCTCGGAAATATATAGGACACCCAGGGGTTTTTGGGGATTCTAGGGAGAGAGCGAAAAACCTTTGTTTATGGCCTTACTGCCCGCACTGCCCGAATTTGTTCCCTTTTTCATTCCACTTAGCGAGTCACCTCCTTCATTATTTCTGCCGCTTCTTGCTGTTGTTGTTTTTTGTGCTGCTTCTGCCTACGTGCTCTTTGCTTAATTTTAAACACCCCCTCATTTGCATAAATGAATTATTTTCAACCCCAAAGAAGCACCAACAAAAAATTAAGATTGGTATAAGAAGAAGGCAAGGAAATGAAAATGAAAATGAGAAACAAAGTGAAAAGCAAGGCAAGAAATTGCTGTGCATGCGCAAATTTTTCAAGTGCAAAGCGCTCTGATGGAGAAATCGCGGAGAGACCGGGGAGAACGGGGCTGAATGACACTTAGAAGTAAGCTTAATGGGCAACTGGCCACGACAAGAGTTCAGGCCATAAAAACCCCACAGAAAAATACAATTTTCGATAAATTTGCGTCTCCTCTGCATTCGTAATTTTCTTCTGATAACGGTTAAACGCAAACAATTAAAAATGTCAGTTAAAAGGAAGCTGGCTACACAAAGAACGTAGAACCTATTGAAGACCAGGTGTATATGTGTCCCTTGGTATTGCCCCTCCCCATTCGTTTCAGGTTATGGCATGAAATGACACAATTTCAATTTCAGTTTCCATTTTTTAACAAGGAAGCGGATTCATATTCCCTTTCCTAAAACGAAAGGCAACACCGTAGAGCAACTGCACACGTCAGATCCTAGCCTTTGATTGACCTGAGTATCACCCCCGCAATGAATGGGTACTTGCCAGATTGTCCGTTTTTCTCCGTTCTTTTCCTTGCAGCTCTCCTTTTTTGCAGTATTTGTTTGTTTAGCAGCCAAATGTCAAGCGGGCATTGGTTTTATTTTTCCCATCCGCTCTATTGTGATCCTTTGATCCACAGTTGCAATTCCTTTTGGGCCCGTTCAAGAGTTAAGTCTATTGTAAAGGGGAGGGTGCATCGCTGTCTGTTCCAGTAATACCATAAATGAGCGTGAAATATTAGGCAAGATTGAGTTCGGAGCACATTGAGGTCTTTAATGCCTACCTAACTGTCTAACCAAGCCTCTAATCAATCATTTCGGGTTTGTTTCTCCTCAGAGAATAGAGATCTATCTATTTGTGTGCTTCGTGTCTGATTCTCAAAGACATTTAAAGCGGCAATTTTTGTTTAGGGCTTATAGATTAAAACATATTAATAGATAAAGAATAATACTTGAGGGTGAATATCGCTGATTACATATCGAACTTTTAAAACAATTTGTTTTTTTGTTTTATAAGCCCAATCAACAAATTATTTAATTGCAAAACACAAATCAATATTATCTTTTGATTTGTTATTTTCTTTATTATGACATTAAATATACTTCTGCATAGGAATCTTAACTTGAGTTGTTACTGGTGGCCTTTGTTCGAGAGCAGTTTCTGTGCCATCGAAAATGTTTGAAGCTCGGGTCAAGTTATCAGATTAAATGAGTAGGTGCTACTACATAAAACTCAAATTTAATTAGGCGAGTAATGTTAGAGTTACAAATATCATATGATCTGGGCGTCGTTTCGTTCACTATTTAAGCTAGTCTATATCAACTAAAGCTGTATATTACCTATACTTTGCAAACAAATTTTGACAAAAAAAACTTCCATCAAGGCTCAGAGTACTCAAAACCCAAGACAAGTGGGCAGAGCGGAATGGAAAATTGTAAGTCCTTATTCGACAGCTGCTTTGGATACCAGGCAGTATTTATTTGATTGGAGGTCGCGACTCAAAAAGAAAGTTCATTAAAATTATGCCCTTTTCTAATTTTTGAACTGGCCCCCCAGAAAGGAGAAGGGAGGGATATGATAAGTACCATAGACTCAAACTTTGCCTTTCTCGTCCTTTGCTTTTGAAAATAATCATTGGACTGTTAATTTGTTTCAAGCTCAAATTTTTGTTGGTGCTCGTTTTCTGTTTTTCTTTCCAGTTGAAGAAACTTTAGCGCATGCAAATCAAAGAAACTCAAGTTTTGACTACCCCCACCAAAAAATAAAACAAGAGAGAACGCTGTAGTCGAGTCGACAAAAATGAAAAAATATCATTGATCCTGATCAAGAATATACATATATACTTTATATGGTCCTTCTGCCTGTTACATACTTTTCAACGAATCTAGTATACCCTTTTACTATACGAGTAACGGGTATAATTATTCGTAAATAAATTGTTTACATTTTTCGATTTTGAAAATATTGCCTATGTGTGGGGTTTTCGTGGGTGTGGCAGTAGTGGCTCACACCCTTAATTACGAAAAAGGGGTTAATCAGGCGGTGACCCCTTATTGGATGTTTGGCCACTGCCCACTAGGCATAGGTTGGATATAAAAGGGTTAAATTAAAACAAAAAGCTTTCTACCACGATGGTTATCTCAACAACGGAGAAAACAACCCCACATAAATGATATGTATTTTATGCTGTCGGACCTTACTCTTTCACTTTATCTAATGGCTGCGTGGCTATTAATAAACATCCCCTATGATTTATATAATATTTAAAGGGTTATCTTGGGCATATTTAATTTTACGATGATGCGTCTTAAAACTATTTATAATCGATATTGGTAATATTGTGAGTCCTAACAGAGATTAAAATTTTCTCTTGGATTAAGCGCTCACCCTATGGTAGCGTTGCGATGCGTATCAATTATATATGATATTCAAAATCACAATTTAATTGTTTAATGCTTAATACACATGAAAATGTTTAACTTTTTGGTTGCACACTTTCCTATAAAGAAAAATCACTGTATGTTTTATAGATATATATTGGCAAAGCAATTAAAATTTTCCATTTCACTCAACCGAAAAAAAAAAGTTGTACTTATTTGAGTTTTATATTTTTCTTCTTTGTCGTTGATTTGTTTATTTGAAGTTCATGAATACAAGGGGATGGATACAAAGAGAGCAACGAAAACCGAACGTTTGCCTTTACTGTGATTTTCCGTACAAAAAAATAAGCAGCAACCTACTTAATTAGGCTTATCATATACAGTCCAAATACAAGCTGTCGAACAGGAAGAAAAATTAAAGCGCCTGTCACTTGCATATATTCAGCACATAGGTGGATTTCGATTCTGTTGCTACCGAAGGAAGAAATTCGATGAATGAACTTATGTACAACTGCCATCATCCTAACATAAAAATAGATTTGATTTAATAGGTTTGGCTTAATAGGTTTCGTTTAATAGTTTAAAACAATCCTTATACGACCAATTTTATTTTTATTTTATAGTCGTTTACTTACAGGCTATCACTTAGAGTAAACCCTAAAAAAGTAAGTAAATACCAAAAATAACAATTTTGTATACCGAATAACAAGACTTTATGATATGACTTATTTTCTATTATTATACCCGTTACTCGTAGAGTAAAGTATGTAACAGGCAGAAGGAAGCGTTTGCGACCATATAAAGTATATATATTCTTGATCAGGATCAATAGCCAAGTCGATCTGGCCATGTCCGTCTGTCCGTCCGTCCGTCCGTCTGTCCGTCCGTATGAACGTCGAGATCTCAGGAACTACAAAAGCTAGAAAGCTGAGATTAAGCAGCGCAAGTTTGTCGATTCATGTTGCCACGCCCACTCTAACGCCCACAAACCGTCCAAAGCTGCCACGCCCACACTTTTAAAAAATGTTTTGATATTTTTTCATTTTTGTAGTCTTGTAAATTTCTATCGATTTGCCAAAAAACTTTTTGCCACGCCCACTCTAACTTCCACAAACTGTCAGTGTTGAAGACTCTCCTTCGCACTCCCACTATCTGAGTAACGGGTATCAGATAGTCGGGGAACTCGACTATAGCGTTCTATCTTGTTTTTAATTACCTTTCCGACAACTATATGATATTTATAATTAAATTTAAACCCAAATTATATATTGTTGAAAAGCTGGTGTATACCCCACTTTATGATGAAAAACAACTATGATAAATGTTATCTGATTATTTGGCAGCTTTTATTTTTTTATGTTATAGTATGTATCAAAGAGTTATAAATTATATAAACTAAAAATAATTAATATTTATTTATATTTAACAGATATTGACAATTTAAATGCATCTACAGAAATGTTAAGGCAAGATAAGAAAATCCCGAAAGTTTGATTTTAAAAGCATTTTCTTTATTAATCTATTATCATTTAAACCCTCGGTAAATCGGTTTTTCATTCATCAAAAACTTTAAGTGCCACAAAAAAAGAAATCTATTCAATATCCACAACTCATACACAACCATTTACCTTTTCGCTTTCCAATCCTAATAATATGATTACGGCTTATTCACACGCAAATCGTTAACATAAACTTTCCCCGAAATTTATGGTAAAGCGATTCTAAAAACCCCGTACCGTTTGGTAGTTTCTGCTCATATGTTGAGTTGCTCAAGGGTCGAGTTATTGAAAAATATAAATCAAAGTATTTACATTTCCTTCTGTATCAATTTAATAAATTTTCTATTGTCATGCATATCCTAGCTCTCACATTAGCATATCTTAAAGTGTCCAAGTCAAATTTTTTTTTGACAGTATGAGTACCTGCCTGGAACGATTTTTTTGTCCCAATAAACCTATCTGCAGCTCGGGCAGAAGAGCCACTTTCTATTATCCTGGAGGTGGGACCTACTCTGGATACTGGTTATGCAACAAACACCAGGGCTGGGGTGTCAAAAAGACGGCAAAACGAACTTGCCAATACTTTTTTGGTAAAAAACATCCTGATGGCCAGCTCATTTATGAAGGGGACTGGGTGATGAACAAACGACAAGGAATTGGATCAATGCTACGAAAACGCGGAACTGAAGTACAACTGATATATTCGGGAAGATGGTACGATGACATGAAATGTGGAGAAGGTAAACAATTCTATTCCGACGGATCCGTATACTTTGGAAAATGGATAAGAAATCGACGGCACGGTTTGGGCATCCAGTGGTACAACAATGGGAATATCTATGCGGGCGAATGGGAGACAGATTTCCGGCACGGACTTGGGGTCATGTTTTACGGTTCGAAAATAATAATAGTTTTAATGGTTCTTCCGAATTAACATTTTAATATAAACTAGCCAATGGAAATCGGTACGAAGGACACTTTGCACGTGGATACAAAAATGGCGAGGGTGTTTTCTACCATATGCATACAGGACAAATTCAGAAGGGGATGTGGGAAAATGATAATTTAAAGACGTCGGTGATACAGGATGAACAAAAAATCCGCTGTAATACTGCAATAACGTCATATCCGATTCCGCGAAACTATCTTAAGTACCCTAACGAAATAATGCGAGAACTTTTTCAAAGGTACAAAGCTTTCAGCAATAAGCCCCATCGTAGATTCAATGACAGGCTCAGTCTTGCCTTCATTCACCATCACCGACAGTATGCCTCTTGCGAAGAACGTTTCGCTTCACCAACAATTGTAAACCTATACCCCAAAGCTGAGTTTGGATGCAATTGCGACTGCGAAACTGTGGCCAGAAACGAAGCCAACTTTAGTCAGATATAGCATACTATACTTTACCCTATACGTTTCAAAGTTGATTTTACAAAAATGGCAGCCTAAATATTAATGACAAAATTGTATGTCATAGCAATGTTTAATATTGTTATATTTGCAGTGAAATAATGTATAACATGTCAGTAAGGTCTTTCTATAAATTGTCAGTCAAATATAGCATTCTGACCCAAAACTTTTCAAAGATGATTTTCAAAATTTGGGAACTAAAAAAAACAAAAAAAAAATATTGTATTTTGTAATGTTTTATACCGGTATATTTGCAGTGCAATTATGTATAACAAAGCAGTAAGCTCTTTATATAAATTGCTTATTTATTTTTAAAATGTTATTTACAAGCTTTATATAAATTAGCTTTTTTCCCTTCCTTTCACGAAATTGTAACTTAGGCCGACCAAGCTAGGATATCTCTAATGGTAGCAAAAATACCTGTGTATCCCATAACCCCCATTCATTCAAACAAAACAGTCTTGCCACGCCCAAAATGAACCACCCTCCATCTTACAATCCCCAAAAAAGACACCCACGTTTTCTACTTAATGATAAAAGAAAGGACATTAGCGGGCCTCGGAGCATCTCAACGTTTTGAGCGGCTTTCAAGTGAAAAGCAAAGAATTAAAAAAAAAATTAGCAAAAAAGGTCGAAAAAAGAAGCGGAAAAAAAAGCAACAACAAATGAATACTCGTACAATGAAAGAAAAGAAAAAGATTTCAAACCACCTCCCAGCGCACACTCTACATAACGCTCCTCCTGCAAGCTCTCCATTTATCAAGTTCCTTTTATTTTGGTGCGCGGGCGTAGTTAAAAATTAATAAATGAAATTAATGCCGACGACACTTTGCAAGGCATTGGTCAGTACGGAAGTGGAAGATGTTGCCAAGGTTTTACTTTGGCTTCCCTCTGTTTACATCAAAAACATTTTCATTTGAAATATTAAGCACCTAAAAGTCGATAATGCTTTTTTTGGCCAGTGACAGCTGCGTCGCATGAATTTAATTATAGCCAGCTGAATATCACCAGGGCAGCAACACTTTTTGGCAACCCAAGTCCATCCAACGCAATTAACTGCCCTCCTCCCTGAAATGAAAGTAAAAACTTTTGAAGAAAAAAATCTCTGTAAATTCATCTATGTCGTGGCCGGTGATTAATCAAAAGCAAGAGAGGGCCAACAAATAGTCCCGCGCACAATGCTCAAGGTGTATTGCTCGGATAGAGTGTATATGTGCCCCCTCTAAGCTGTCCCCATGGTGCAGTTAGATGTGACTTTACATTTTAAAGAGTACAAGCCTAATATTAAAATCCAAAAACAGACTTCGAAGAGGTTTTAAAAGTTATTCATAGCCTTGATCATAATTTTTATATAATTTCACAATGTAATATAAAACACAAAAATTTCCATTTAACAAAGAAATAGTTTATACAATTTTAAATGGGCAATACATTATATTATCAAAAATTTCCCAAAAAGAGTGTAGGTTATCATCAATAATATTGGCCCACAAATGAATTATTTAATTAAAATCAGTTTTAAAAGGACACTTTATTTAAAATACTTCCATCGGGATTTCCAACTTCAAAGGGGGGCTCAAATATATCTGGACCGAGAACCGATGATGGTAATCTAGGCGGTTGTGTTATCGGATTGATGAACGTCTTTCCAGGGGGAAACATCTCATCAAATGTAGCGCTGGCAATGATTTCATTCGCCACATCTAAAAATTTTTTCGAAAGTCCTTGCTCTAAGCCAGGCACAATCTCTTTCAGATATAATTCTTGATTGTTATTAATAAGTTTATTTCCTACGTCCCCCAAAATTCGATCGCCGCTGAATAGGTTTGCAAAGTTTAATTTAAAATCCTCAAAATCAATGCGCATGGTCATCTTGGTGAACTTCACATATTCTTTGCCATTTCGCAGATAGCGAGAGCCACGAATTTTAACGAATGCTCTTGCGTTTTCTAATATAAAGCAAATGAGTTGTTTTTTAGTTTTTATGTTCAAAGTTAAAACCTACCGCAATATCCCTGCATATTTCCCTTTCCTTTTATGTCTAGAAGTAGCCAATTAAGGTGCAGCGAGTACTTCCCTCTAAAGTCAATGCGCGGGAGTGTAATCCAGAGATCGTACGATGTGTCTAACGGTTTGGCACTTCATGCAAAAAATTAATATCTTAGAATAAACATTTTCATAATGCTAATACTTAAGTACATAAGACGGTCAATGACAAAGTTACTTCCTCCATTGGCTTCAAGGTCCGTGAAAACAGCTTGAAACTGACTACTTAGTCCTAGTTCAATATTATCTAGGGACAACGGTTCTAATGGGGGTGTTGTAAAGCCATCCCCCAGGTTTCCGTGCACTAGTAATGGCCTTATTTGGTACACAGCGTTAATGATACAGCGCTCCAGAAGAGGTTCGTTGCGGGGGCATGGTTTAATTGTGGATGCTAACAGAAAAGCGAAAATAAGAACTTACAATTTGACGTGAAACCCAATTAGAAACGTTATTATTTATTTTATTCAAGGCCATTCACACATCAACAGAAATTGAAATGCGTAACAAGATAATCCCTTGAAATCGATGCAATTGGATACTTACGCAAGTTTGCAAAAATTACAGTATACTGCAACGCCAGGCACACCAGCAATAACACGGAGCCCTCAAAACACCTATAGTAAATCATCTGTAAAGCGGTTTTTTCACAATGGCTTTACGATATGTCCGTTTGTGATTTGAATGAACTGTAGTTGTTGCAGCCAAGCGGTCTACTAACGATTCAACAGGCAGTAGATCGTGTTTTTGATTGAATTAAGCGTGCTTAGCTAAGTCTCTCCCTCCCGCGACATTTTCATAGCATTAAACGAGTAGCTCACACTTACAAACGCACAAGGCAACGATTACGTACTTGCCCGCTGACGCCACTCAGGGGCACGTGAGTTGTCGCCTTGCATGTAAAGTTAAATTTATGTGGTTTAAAGTGAATTAAAACAATGCCGAATTCATGGCCCTAATATTGAATAACAAATGCAAGTAAATCAGCTACGAAAATTTAAATAATAAATTTATCGTCATCCTCCAAGGGCCAGCCTCAGCGCTACAGTTATAATGTATGCGCAAGGATGAAACAAAACTAGATTGGGGATAACATCAACACCAATCAGGAAAAACAAAAATGTTTATTTTTTTGTAATGCAAATTTGAAATTTATAAACGAAGTAAGCAAGGAAAACATATAATAAACCATAGACTAGTCACCATGCTACCACCAATTGTTATATAAAAATTGCTTTCTAAGAATGTACTTATGTTTAGTGCAGCTTGATTTATTGAAGCAAAATTAACCATCGCAATGGTAAGCCACCAAAAGTAACCATTAAAACTTTATTTAATAGGGAAAAGGGACAACACGGCAGCTTGTTAAAAAAGGTTGCTGATCATAGAACCAACGAAATGTTTCAAAGGTAAGACGAATATCCACAGACAATGTTAATTCAAGCACAACCAACTCCCAGGATTTATCTCCATTTTTTTTTTTTTTATCGTTTGGCAGAAAGTAGAAACACATCAAATTTGTAACAAATTACCTTTGATGCGTGTAATAAAAAGCCAGAACAGCTGTCGAAATGAAAGTTCTCTCTTCCATCGATAGGCTTTCACACCGCATTTTGGCCTAATTAAGTTTTCAAGTGCAATAAAATGATGGCCGGACTGTGCAACTCAAAATTTCGAAGGTACGGGAAGAAAACCAACGGGGAGGAAAACGCCCTATTACGTGCGGAC
Source organism: Drosophila santomea (assembly GCF_016746245.2). Taxonomy (NCBI): domain Eukaryota; kingdom Metazoa; phylum Arthropoda; class Insecta; order Diptera; family Drosophilidae; genus Drosophila; species Drosophila santomea. Next base: position 22,609,816 of record NC_053017.2, read on the forward strand.
ATCAAATTTGTGCTCAAGTACATAAAACACAACTTAAAAACTTAAATGGATTTACCACAACATGACGAGAATCAGAAATGTAGATAATGATGATGAACATACACGGGGACGTGTACCGAGTTTGCTAACATACCCATACATTTCTAAGGTAGTATTTTAACGTAAGACCTATATATTTGCAAAAAAAAATTTTAACATGTTTTATGATGATAAAATTGATAGATATGTAAGCAATTATTGTAAGAACAACAGAAGATTACGTTATTGTCAAGTATGTCGGCAATTAGATAACCATTGCTCATAACATGTGCGAGAAAAAAATATATAATATATATAGAAGCAGCAATGCTTCCGTATTCGAAATTGCACACGATTACCTTCTAACGACGGAAAACATTTTTTTATTACTTTTTTAACTCCAATTTAAAACAACGCTATTGTCGAGTTCTTGAACCATAAGATAGCCGTTAGTCAGGTAATGGGGGTGCGAAAAATAAATTTTAACATTTTTCTAGAAAAACGATAAAAATTGAAAAAAAAAATAATAAAAAGAAAAACAAACAATAATAAAATGAAAAAAACTCAAAAGTGAGGGCCTGAAATTTTAGGGAGATTTGTGGGCGTTAGAGTGGGTGTAGCAACATTTGGAAACAAACATGCGGTGGGCCTGTCTCCGCAATCTGCATCCTTAATTGTAACAAGCTTTCATAGTTCCTGGAATCGAGACGATCAAACGGACAGGCAGACGGACATGGTCAGATAGACTTTGATATTGATCCTAATGAAGAAAATATATATTTTATATGGTCGGAAACACTTTCTTCTCCCTGTTACATACTTTTCAACGATACTCTTTTACTCTACAAGTGATTAAATATAGCCGGAGCGCAAGTTTGTTTATTTATTTCACACCCACAAACTGCCCAAAACTGCCAACCCCACACTTTTAAAATATGTTTTGATATTTTTAATTAGTCTTCTAAATTTCTACCGATTTGCCCAAAAACTTTTTGCTACGCCGATAAACGGCACAAAACTGACACGCCCACAAAACGCCAAAAACTGTCACGCCCATACTTTTAAAAAATGTTTTGATAAATTTTAATTATTTTATTTTCCAAAAAAAACGTTTGCCACTCCCACTCTAAAACGCCCACAAATCACCCAACTGACGCCAACACTTTTAACAAATTTTGTAATTTTTGTATTTTATTTTTTTTATAATATCTACCACTTTTTCAGAAAATATTAAAATTTCTAGTTCGCTCTTCCCCTAGCTGAGTAACGGGGTATCTGTTAGTCGAAAAACTTGACTATTGCATTTTCTCTTTTTTAAAAGTTATATGGTTTGGGCTTCCAGCCTTGACGTACGCCACCTTTCTTCTAACAAATTTTCAGAAAATCATTATTTAGTAGAACATTCTACATGGTTTGAGTCTCCGAAACCATTGTTAAGGGTTCAAGTCCGTGCAATAATTATATTTCAGTATCTTAAACAAATTTTTAGTGGTATTTTTGAATTGTCAAAGGTAAAGCCACACAAGTTGCAAATGACAACAAAAAATAGGGAATATAGGAAAAAATAAAATATAAGAAGAATATAGTTTTTATCGTCTATAAAAGACAATATTTGTCTTGCAATTAAATCCCCATCGTAATGTAAGTAAGCAGAAATCAAAGGAATATGCTGTGTTGAAATTTGTATTCATAAGAATTCCAGGAGGAAAATTTCGGAGACGGCAGTAATAATTATTTTGGGTTTTTTGGATTGTTTCAGGGGTAAGCACAGAACAGCGCAACAGGATGCAATCTTCGTAGCATTCATGGAACGGCATCCAATCATCTCGAAAAATTATCTTAAAGGCGACAAGCAAGTTGCGGAGGCAGCGTGGAAGAGATTGTCAAATGAGCTAAATAGTGTTGGACCCCCTGTCAAGGAAGCCAGCGAATGGAAACGGGTAAATACAACTAAATTAAACTAGCTACCATTTTAGACAATTTTTTTCAGGTTTGGAAAGACTGGAAAAGTTGTATTCGAAAAAAAATTACTAATAATCGGCTAGAGGACCCTAAGGCTACTGGCAAAGGATCGCTATACCAAGATACTCTCACTCCCCTGGAGGATGCAGTTGCTGTAATCTGCGACTTATACGATATGGCAGACACCATCGCCGAAGCCTGCCCCAGGGCTCAAACTGAAATAAGCCACGGAGTTTCTCTAAAATGCATAAAAACCGACCAAGACGATTCCACGGTGACAGATAATCGTAAGCAAGCGTTTAAGTAAAGCTTATTTTACCACTATTATTTTTCAGACGAGTATGAGGATGAAGATTGCTCCATCAATATTAGACGTACAGGTGTTCAATTAGAGCATAGCTTTAGCGCTAACACATCACAGACTACTCCTAAAAAAAGAAAGCGTATTAAAGAAAATGCTTCAGAAATGGAACAAGAACGTTCTGTTCCGGTTCTTTTGGATATAGCAAGAGAGCTTAGTGATTTAAATAGACGATCCCGTTTAAACGCCCAGCGAACTAAAGCTAACACCGAGGCATTATTAGCACTGGGTACGCAGATAGCGGATTTAATGCAGCAGCAGTTAAAGGAACGTAAGCGACTTAACGCCATAATGGAGAAATTTGTAATGAAAATGGAATCCACCGACTAGAGCCAACATACAGATTGAAGATGATCGATTAAAAATAATTTAAAAATCCGTTATTTCAATTCGGTATTATCTAATTATCTTTGGTAATATAAAAATAAATAAAAAACTATTAAATAATATCTACTCTAGCAAGGGATAATTGTATTTATATTCGTAAACTAAATTATCAGAATTAAAATCAACCCATGAAGCGCCCGCATTTGGCTTGCACCGCGGTTTTAAAGTTATAGAATTAAACCAACTTATTAAATAAGAATTTTCCTGTTTAGCCCCAAAGTCAAGACTCGGATTCAACAAAATGTAAAATTCATTAAAGTAATTTAACAATATCGAAAAAGTAAAATATTGTTTTCGGTATACCGGTAGTAATTGGCAAAACAAATAAAAAAAACGGACAAAAATTAAAAAATAAAGTGTGTGTGTACAATAAATAAAATAAATAATAATCCGAACATTATTAAAATGTGTGGGCGTGGCAGTGTTGGGTGTCGCCTAGATTTTGTTGGCATATCGATAGAAATTTGCAAGACAATAATACGAAACTTATAATACTACGAAAGTCGAGTTGACTAAAGTTCTGATAGAAAAACAAAACCATATTTGGCCAGAAATCATCCAAAATTTGTTTTTTTCGAATCCCACTTGCTTTATAGCCTTTATAATACACAAGGGCTTAGACGCAAAAGGAAATATTTTTTATATAAAAATATCTAATAGAAACTTTTTTTTTGAATGTAAAACAAAAATATTACTGCCTACATATGCCAAAGTTCCCACTGTACGTTTAATTTGATTATTTTTGTGATATCTAAGTTTCTTTAATAAATGTCGTTTAAACATTTTTGTTCAATTTGTTTTAAAAATTTCATTAAAAAAAACATATAGATATTTGTACATAATTTAGTGGTAAATCTTCAAAAAACTTGATATCGGAAAATGATTAAGATTAAAAGGCTTTCTTTGTTTTTGTTTAATAACATTGTCATCAATTAAAGTGCAGGAAAGATTTCCAGATAGATAACGGATACAACAAAAGGAAACAATTAAAAATTATAGGACTTTCACTTACCTTTGTTTAATGATTAAATAACATTCCTATATTTATTTTCACCAAAATATATACAAAACGATCGTCCGTTACATGTTTTCAATGCTTTTACACTGAAAGAACCGAGAACTGAACGCACAAACTATAACTCCAGCCAGGAATCAAAGAACTTTAAAACACAGTTCATCAAGATTAGGTATTCATTACCAAAAAAAATTCTCACACGACGCGTGCATATCTCGCGCTTGCACTTTTTTCCCGAAACGAACTGAGAGCTGACCGCGCACACACCTCCGCTCCACTTAAGAAGCAAAAAACAACTGAAGCAGATCATCTAGATTAAGTTCTACATCACAAGGAGACGACAACGATCACTGTCAGGCATCTCTCTATTTCTCTCTCTCCGCAGCGAATTTTCTACTCTTTCAATGAATACCACACTTACGGGAGGTACCCAAAAGCACACGCAAATACAAAAACAGTTTTAGATGGAAAAAATGAAGTAGCACAAATATAAGCGCAACCAGACATAACAGGACTTTTAGGCATCCAAAAAAAAATGGCAATTGTATTAGCAAGCTATCGGTAAAGTCAATAAAGTTTTGGTTGCCAATCTCAACGAAAAAAAAGAGAATGAAAACAAAACGCAAAAACGTTTTTGTAAAAGGCATTGTCAATGCGCTGAGCAGCACATGTACATATGTATATGGCGATTGCTTTTTCTATAGAAAGAGAAGTTGCAAAAACAAAATTAGCTGAAAGAGCAATGGCGTGGGTATGTTTGATTTACAGTAGGTTATTACTTGGTTTTCTTCGTCACATTTTTTTGCACGTTCGCTGAGAGCTTGCAACGGCTTTATTGAATTATAGTGCTAATACTATTCGTTATTCGGTTCGTATTTTGCAATCAGCATTTTCAGTGCAAAACTTTGAAATTGAAAAAATAGGGTGCAACATCATAGATGCCCAACTTAAAAATATATGCGCCACCAAATTTACATGTATATACATATGCATGCGCGCCTATAACAAAAAAAAATCGCCTTATGCATGTGTTGCCCAGCGCATTGACAATGCCTTTTGCAAACATATTTTTGCGTTTTGTTTTCATTCTCTATTTTTCCTTTGAAATTAGCAACAACTTCATTGACGCTAATAATACCAATGGAATTTGTTCTTAAATGCTCGAAAGGTCTGCTATGTCTGGTAGCGCTTATATTTGGGAAACTTTACTTTCATTACAAAAACAGGACTTTTAGGCATCCAAAAAAAATTGCAATTGTATTAGCCAACTATCGGTAAAGTCAATAAAGTTTTAGTTGCCAATCTAAACGAAAAAAAAAGAGAATGAAAACAAAACGCAAAAACCTTTTTGTAAAAGGCATTGTCAATGCGCTGAGCAGCACATGTACATATATGGCGATTGCTTTTTCTATAGAAAGAGAAGTTGCAAAAACAAAATTAGCTGAAAGAGCAATGGCGTGGATATGTTTGATTTACAGTAGGTTATTACTTGGTTTTCTTCGTCACATTTTTTTGCACGTTCGCAGAGAGCGTGCAACGGCTTTATTGAATTACAGTGCTAAAACTATTCGCTATTCGGTTCGTATTTTGCAATCAGCATTTTAAGTGCAAAACTTTGAAATTGAACAAATAGGGTGCAACATCATAGATGCCCAATTTAAAAATATATGCGCCACCAAATTTACATGTATATACATATGCATGCGCGCCTATAACAAACAAAAATCGCCGTATGCATGTGTTGCCCAGCGCATTGACAATGCCTTTTGCAAACATATTTTTGCGTTTTGTTTTCATTTTCTATTTTTCCTTTGAGATTAGCAACAACTTCATTAACGCTAATACCAATGGAATTTGTTCTTAAATGCTCGAAAGGTCTGCTATGTCTGGAAGCGCTTATATTTGGAAAACTTTATTTTCATTACAAAAACAAAAAACAACTTAAAATTTTGGTAGCTTTAATAACTTGTTCTTGAACAAATATTAATATCTATACATATATTTATATATAACATATATCTAGTTAATAAGAAAATAATACTATGAAAATATTATTTTTTATCATTTTGTTTATTTTTTTTTTTTAATCTGATACCAGTAGGAAAAAGCTACAATAAATGTAAAAATATTTTATTATTATTATCATGCGATATCTTCAATTGTTTTAATTTTTCCAGTATATAAAATTAAAGAAACGGTAGCGTGTATGTACGTATTTGCGTGTTTGCTGATTTGCTCTGCCATAAACAGCTTTTGGGTACATGCTGGTTGTGGTGTGGTGGTTATTGGAAGAGTGGAAAATTCGCAAAGAGAGAGAGGAAGATACGACGTTGCAAGTGGCAGAGATCGTTGTCGCCTTCTTGTGACGTGAAACTTAATCTAGGTGATCTGTTTTCAGTTGTTTTTCGGCTCTTGACTGGACTGGTGGTGCGCGCGCCAGCTTTCAGTTATTTTCAAAGACAAAAGTGTAAGCGCGAGATATGTGCAACCAAATAACACGACGCTAACAATTTTTTGGAAATGAATACTTAATTTTGATAAACTGTTTTCTGAAGTTATTCGATTCCTGGCTGGAGTTTAAGTGTGTGCGTTCGGTTCTCTGTAGTTTCGTGGTAAAAGTATTGCAAACATGTAACGACACAGTTTTATATTTATTTTTGGGACAATAAATGTTGGAATGTTATTTAATCATTAAACAAAGGTAAGTGCAATTAGTACCTTTTTTTTTACGATTTCTTTGCTGATGGCCTAGCCAGCTTTTTTCAATTTAAAATCATTGGACAGCGATTGACCACTATTAGTGACCAATCATTAATCTATCACCCGTTACTTGTATAGTAAAAGAGTATGCTTGTTTTATTAAAGAGTATGTAAGAGGTAGAAGAAAGCGTTTCCGAAACTTTAAGGTATATTATTGATCGGAATATGTAGCCGTCACTAGGGTTTTGGAAAGAACAATATTTAGCCCACTTCTCTCGCATACGCGAGCATTTTCGGTCCCAATAATATAGAAGAACAGGGGAGACAATTTAACTATCGCTTCCTCTTTCGTGTACTGTCATTATTGTGTGCGGTAATATAAAAGAAATAATAAGAGGAAGTTATTATGTATTCAAGACTCGTTTTGCGCCGTTGCGCAGAGTTCTCTGCTGCCGTCGACAACGCGGCTGCATTTGCTGTCGCTATTTGTTTTCAGCTTTTCAACTTAATGGCCATTTGTGTTTTATTTGGGAAAACTATCTTTCTTGTGATTGTATACAACAATAAATAAAATGTAAAACTGGTTTAACATTGAACTAAATTGTAAATAATTTCTTAAAACATGAAAGACCCATTATCATGTTTTCATTCAAAAAAATGTATAATAATAAATTTAATTATTATTTTTAAAACAAAAGCTCATTTTTAAAAATTTGAACATGCTCTAGATAAAATAAAAAAACAAAGACTAATTTGATGTAAAGCAATATGTTTACTTTTTAACCTTAATAAAAAAAAGTATAATTTTTTAATTTATACTATTTTGTTTAAATATATTACAAAATATACTGCAATTATGTTCATGTCCTGTTTGAATTTTCTGCGGAAACATGCATTTTCTGGGCAGAAAAGAAAAATAAAGTGCAACACAACTCGCACTTGTTTGGTATGCAAAGTTAAATAAATTAATTTTCCCACCTAATTTTATTTAATGATGTAAAGCGCTAAAAAAACAACGCATCTTGGCTATAAATTTATAGATAAACTACAGTTAAAAACCGCTAAATCATAATTGTTTTAGCAAAAAAAATGTAGCAATCAGATTGCATTTAAAAATTAAGTCATTTAAATTGTGCGTATATGCTGCAAACCAACAAATACAAGAATGGGTCTAAATGTTAGAACATCAAAATTATTTAAAGTGTTTTTAGAAATAATTACTGTTGGTTATCACCTGCGGAAAATAATAAGTTTTCTTACTTTGCAAACTATTTTAACTACAATTAAATGCAGTCCAAACTTGTATTTACACACGTATTTAATTTGCAGGGAAATGATGTCTGCTTGCATCTACAAAAATAAATGTTTTCTATAGGTAAGTACATAAACGTTCACCTTTAAAAAATTAGAACAAAAAAATGCAAGTAATTTTTTAAAACGTATAATCAATTGGCAGTGTTCTCTGCTTTGACTATACTAAAACGAAATTACAGAACAAAAAGCTTGTTTACCATAAACAAATTGTTGACAAATATTTGATGTTTATGGTTCGAAAACTGAAAATTAAACCCTTAAAAATAATTCCTAATTAATTCGCATTAAACAACAAAAACGTTAGATTTTTTAAATTGTACAAAAACTGACACAAATACAGTGAACGTCTACTTAGCCATTTTTGGTTGCAAAAATCTGGGAGATGGAAATTAGTGTAAATATTAATATATCTATAGTTCTTTTATCCGTCGCTATTTTGAGATCCAGAGAAAATCAATGTTCAGGCCACTTCTTGCTCTCTTGTTCCCAGAAATATGTAGTCCAAAATGAGAGTCAAATTATATATATATAAATCTCTATTTGCCGTTTAACACCATTTTGCGTTTGCTGTAATGAAAGAGACCCCATGAGAAGGTATCTTAATATATTTAGGCTCTTTTTACGCGACCATTTTGTGCTCTAACTTTAGACGCTCCGCTGCGTTCGGACGAGCTGTAGGTAGGAGTGGCCTAGCTTTTGCTCTCACACACAGTTACAAAATGGCGGCGGGTAAATGAGATGCATATATCTACGAATTGCCTTTTATATTGCCATCGAAAATGGCCGTCTCAGAAGGAGTAGGAGTGTTCAAAAGTTATGTTCATATTACCGTAAACCAAAATAGCTGCGAAAATGGGAGTTGGATATACATATATGTAAATGGCATATTTTATTATTGCAACCGAATATAATCCGAAAAAAGAGTGTACCAGTTGCTTGTAATTTGTACCCGTTTATTTTATTATTGAAACAAGATAAGCTTTATAATAATTTAAATGGAGCTTTTTTTAATGTGGTGCCGAATTGCACACACTCATTTTCTTAATAATGCGTTGTTTTTTAATTGTGTCTATTTTGCAGAGTTTAACGGAAATAATTTATTTTATTGATTATCATTAAAAAAAATTTATTTAAATTGCCGTTAAACACACTTCTTTAAATTAACATTTACTTGGTGGAGTATTTGGGTGCCTCTAATTAATATGTTTATAGTGACGACCCTGCTAGCTTTTTTTAATATACTTTTTATGCAGTTGTGTACAATAGCACCACTGTGTATGTTTACTTCGCTTATTTTCTAGCTACATTTGTAATGTAATATGTATAAATTGACGTCACAGCTCATGTATATTTGACATGCGTTGTGTAAAATTGTTTACTTTATACATGTCAAAAGTACATACTGGCGCCACTGTGTATGTAAACTTGGCCTGCTTTATATCTACATGATTAATGTAAAATGCATACATTGTTGGTACGAATGTTCTACATTTGACATGCATTGTGTAGAATGGTTTACTTTACGTGTATAATATATATAGTTGCGCCACAAAATAAATATACTTGACATATTTTAACGGCCTCACTTTCTATGTAAAATTTAAATAGTGGCGCCATTGAATATATATACTTGACGTAATTTAACGGCCTCAATTTAAATGTAAAATGTACATACTAGCGCCACAGTGCCTTTGTGTTTGACTTTTTCGTATACTTATACTTGTATAAGCCATTGTATAAAATGTGCCACTGTACTTTTTACACTAGTTGTGCGTAGTGGCGCCACTGTGCCTTTATATTTGACGTTTGTGTATATTTATACTTGTATAAGCCGTTGTGAAGGTGCGCCACTGTACTTGTTATACCAATTGTGCGTGGTGGCGCCATTTAACTTTTAAAAACTGTGCAAGGTGGCAACACTGCGCTTTTAATGAATTGTGTACACTGGCAACTCTGCACTTCTAAAAAATATGCTTCTATTGGCACCACTTGTATAAGCTGTTCTGTATAGTAGCGCCAGTGCGGATAGCGGTATTAAACAACACACAACTGCTTTACCAACACACCACACTGCCGCCACTATACTCAACAGCTTTAACAACACTGGCGCCACTACACTCTACTGCGTAGGAAAGAAAGAAAAGGAAAGGAGACGACATATCGGGAAACCGAATTGCTACACAAGAAGCGCAGATTGAGCGACTTTTTGAGATGTTTCTATTGGCACCACTTGTATAAGCTGTTCTGTATAGTAGCGCCAGTGCGGATAGCGGTATTAAACAACACACAACTGCTTTACCAACACACCACACTGCCGCCACTATACTCAACAGCTTTAACAACACTGGCGCCACTACACTCTACTGCGTAGGAAAGAAAGAAAAGGAAAGGAGACGACATATCGGGAAACCGAATTGCTACACAAGAAGCGCAGATTGAGCGACTTTTTGAGATGTTTCTATTGGCACCACTTGTATAAGCTGTTCTGTATAGTAGCGCCAGTGCGGATAGCGGTATTAAACAACACACAACTGCTTTACCAACACACCACACTGCCGCCACTATACTCAACAGCTTTAACAACACTGGCGCCACTACACTCTACTGCGTAGGAAAGAAAGAAAAGGAAAGGAGACGACATATCGGGAAACCGAATTGCTACACAAGAAGCGCAGATTGAGCGACTTTTTGAGATGTTTCTATTGGCACCACTTGTATAAGCTGTTCTGTATAGTAGCGCCAGTGCGGATAGCGGTATTAAACAACACACAACTGCTTTACCAACACACCACACTGCCGCCACTATACTCAACAGCTTTAACAACACTGGCGCCACTACACTCTACTGCGTAGGAAAGAAAGAAAAGGAAAGGAGACGACATATCGGGAAACCGAATTGCTACACAAGAAGCGCAGATTGAGCGACTTTTTGAGATGTTTCTATTGGCACCACTTGTATAAGCTGTTCTGTATAGTAGCGCCAGTGCGGATAGCGGTATTAAACAACACACAACTGCTTTACCAACACACCACACTGCCGCCACTATACTCAACAGCTTTAACAACACTGGCGCCACTACACTCTACTGCGTAGGAAAGAAAGAAAAGGAAAGGAGACGACATATCGGGAAACCGAATTGCTACACAAGAAGCGCAGATTGAGCGACTTTTTGAGATGTTTCTATTGGCACCACTTGTATAAGCTGTTCTGTATAGTAGCGCCAGTGCGGATAGCGGTATTAAACAACACACAACTGCTTTACCAACACACCACACTGCCGCCACTATACTCAACAGCTTTAACAACACTGGCGCCACTACACTCTACTGCGTAGGAAAGAAAGAAAAGGAAAGGAGACGACATATCGGGAAACCGAATTGCTACACAAGAAGCGCAGATTGAGCGACTTTTTGAGATGTTTCTATTGGCACCACTTGTATAAGCTGTTCTGTATAGTAGCGCCAGTGCGGATAGCGGTATTAAACAACACACAACTGCTTTACCAACACACCACACTGCCGCCACTATACTCAACAGCTTTAACAACACTGGCGCCACTACACTCTACTGCGTAGGAAAGAAAGAAAAGGAAAGGAGACGACATATCGGGAAACCGAATTGCTACACAAGAAGCGCAGATTGAGCGACTTTTTGAGATGTTTCTATTGGCACCACTTGTATAAGCTGTTCTGTATAGTAGCGCCAGTGCGGATAGCGGTATTAAACAACACACAACTGCTTTACCAACACACCACACTGCCGCCACTATACTCAACAGCTTTAACAACACTGGCGCCACTACACTCTACTGCGTAGGAAAGAAAGAAAAGGAAAGGAGACGACATATCGGGAAACCGAATTGCTACACAAGAAGCGCAGATTGAGCGACTTTTTGAGATGTTTCTATTGGCACCACTTGTATAAGCTGTTCTGTATAGTAGCGCCAGTGCGGATAGCGGTATTAAACAACACACAACTGCTTTACCAACACACCACACTGCCGCCACTATACTCAACAGCTTTAACAACACTGGCGCCACTACACTCTACTGCGTAGGAAAGAAAGAAAAGGAAAGGAGACGACATATCGGGAAACCGAATTGCTACACAAGAAGCGCAGATTGAGCGACTTTTTGAGATGTTTCTATTGGCACCACTTGTATAAGCTGTTCTGTATAGTAGCGCCAGTGCGGATAGCGGTATTAAACAACACACAACTGCTTTACCAACACACCACACTGCCGCCACTATACTCAACAGCTTTAACAACACTGGCGCCACTACACTCTACTGCGTAGGAAAGAAAGAAAAGGAAAGGAGACGACATATCGGGAAACCGAATTGCTACACAAGAAGCGCAGATTGAGCGACTTTTTGAGATGTTTCTATTGGCACCACTTGTATAAGCTGTTCTGTATAGTAGCGCCAGTGCGGATAGCGGTATTAAACAACACACAACTGCTTTACCAACACACCACACTGCCGCCACTATACTCAACAGCTTTAACAACACTGGCGCCACTACACTCTACTGCGTAGGAAAGAAAGAAAAGGAAAGGAGACGACATATCGGGAAACCGAATTGCTACACAAGAAGCGCAGATTGAGCGACTTTTTGAGATGTTTCTATTGGCACCACTTGTATAAGCTGTTCTGTATAGTAGCGCCAGTGCGGATAGCGGTATTAAACAACACACAACTGCTTTACCAACACACCACACTGCCGCCACTATACTCAACAGCTTTAACAACACTGGCGCCACTACACTCTACTGCGTAGGAAAGAAAGAAAAGGAAAGGAGACGACATATCGGGAAACCGAATTGCTACACAAGAAGCGCAGATTGAGCGACTTTTTGAGATGTTTCTATTGGCACCACTTGTATAAGCTGTTCTGTATAGTAGCGCCAGTGCGGATAGCGGTATTAAACAACACACAACTGCTTTACCAACACACCACACTGCCGCCACTATACTCAACAGCTTTAACAACACTGGCGCCACTACACTCTACTGCGTAGGAAAGAAAGAAAAGGAAAGGAGACGACATATCGGGAAACCGAATTGCTACACAAGAAGCGCAGATTGAGCGACTTTTTGAGATGTTTCTATTGGCACCACTTGTATAAGCTGTTCTGTATAGTAGCGCCAGTGCGGATAGCGGTATTAAACAACACACAACTGCTTTACCAACACACCACACTGCCGCCACTATACTCAACAGCTTTAACAACACTGGCGCCACTACACTCTACTGCGTAGGAAAGAAAGAAAAGGAAAGGAGACGACATATCGGGAAACCGAATTGCTACACAAGAAGCGCAGATTGAGCGACTTTTTGAGATGTTTCTATTGGCACCACTTGTATAAGCTGTTCTGTATAGTAGCGCCAGTGCGGATAGCGGTATTAAACAACACACAACTGCTTTACCAACACACCACACTGCCGCCACTATACTCAACAGCTTTAACAACACTGGCGCCACTACACTCTACTGCGTAGGAAAGAAAGAAAAGGAAAGGAGACGACATATCGGGAAACCGAATTGCTACACAAGAAGCGCAGATTGAGCGACTTTTTGAGATGTTTCTATTGGCACCACTTGTATAAGCTGTTCTGTATAGTAGCGCCAGTGCGGATAGCGGTATTAAACAACACACAACTGCTTTACCAACACACCACACTGCCGCCACTATACTCAACAGCTTTAACAACACTGGCGCCACTACACTCTACTGCGTAGGAAAGAAAGAAAAGGAAAGGAGACGACATATCGGGAAACCGAATTGCTACACAAGAAGCGCAGATTGAGCGACTTTTTGAGATGTTTCTATTGGCACCACTTGTATAAGCTGTTCTGTATAGTAGCGCCAGTGCGGATAGCGGTATTAAACAACACACAACTGCTTTACCAACACACCACACTGCCGCCACTATACTCAACAGCTTTAACAACACTGGCGCCACTACACTCTACTGCGTAGGAAAGAAAGAAAAGGAAAGGAGACGACATATCGGGAAACCGAATTGCTACACAAGAAGCGCAGATTGAGCGACTTTTTGAGATGTTTCTATTGGCACCACTTGTATAAGCTGTTCTGTATAGTAGCGCCAGTGCGGATAGCGGTATTAAACAACACACAACTGCTTTACCAACACACCACACTGCCGCCACTATACTCAACAGCTTTAACAACACTGGCGCCACTACACTCTACTGCGTAGGAAAGAAAGAAAAGGAAAGGAGACGACATATCGGGAAACCGAATTGCTACACAAGAAGCGCAGATTGAGCGACTTTTTGAGATGTTTCTATTGGCACCACTTGTATAAGCTGTTCTGTATAGTAGCGCCAGTGCGGATAGCGGTATTAAACAACACACAACTGCTTTACCAACACACCACACTGCCGCCACTATACTCAACAGCTTTAACAACACTGGCGCCACTACACTCTACTGCGTAGGAAAGAAAGAAAAGGAAAGGAGACGACATATCGGGAAACCGAATTGCTACACAAGAAGCGCAGATTGAGCGACTTTTTGAGATGTTTCTATTGGCACCACTTGTATAAGCTGTTCTGTATAGTAGCGCCAGTGCGGATAGCGGTATTAAACAACACACAACTGCTTTACCAACACACCACACTGCCGCCACTATACTCAACAGCTTTAACAACACTGGCGCCACTACACTCTACTGCGTAGGAAAGAAAGAAAAGGAAAGGAGACGACATATCGGGAAACCGAATTGCTACACAAGAAGCGCAGATTGAGCGACTTTTTGAGATGTTTCTATTGGCACCACTTGTATAAGCTGTTCTGTATAGTAGCGCCAGTGCGGATAGCGGTATTAAACAACACACAACTGCTTTACCAACACACCACACTGCCGCCACTATACTCAACAGCTTTAACAACACTGGCGCCACTACACTCTACTGCGTAGGAAAGAAAGAAAAGGAAAGGAGACGACATATCGGGAAACCGAATTGCTACACAAGAAGCGCAGATTGAGCGACTTTTTGAGATGTTTCTATTGGCACCACTTGTATAAGCTGTTCTGTATAGTAGCGCCAGTGCGGATAGCGGTATTAAACAACACACAACTGCTTTACCAACACACCACACTGCCGCCACTATACTCAACAGCTTTAACAACACTGGCGCCACTACACTCTACTGCGTAGGAAAGAAAGAAAAGGAAAGGAGACGACATATCGGGAAACCGAATTGCTACACAAGAAGCGCAGATTGAGCGACTTTTTGAGATGTTTCTATTGGCACCACTTGTATAAGCTGTTCTGTATAGTAGCGCCAGTGCGGATAGCGGTATTAAACAACACACAACTGCTTTACCAACACACCACACTGCCGCCACTATACTCAACAGCTTTAACAACACTGGCGCCACTACACTCTACTGCGTAGGAAAGAAAGAAAAGGAAAGGAGACGACATATCGGGAAACCGAATTGCTACACAAGAAGCGCAGATTGAGCGACTTTTTGAGATGTTTCTATTGGCACCACTTGTATAAGCTGTTCTGTATAGTAGCGCCAGTGCGGATAGCGGTATTAAACAACACACAACTGCTTTACCAACACACCACACTGCCGCCACTATACTCAACAGCTTTAACAACACTGGCGCCACTACACTCTACTGCGTAGGAAAGAAAGAAAAGGAAAGGAGACGACATATCGGGAAACCGAATTGCTACACAAGAAGCGCAGATTGAGCGACTTTTTGAGATGTTTCTATTTGACGTTTCTGGTGAAAGTACGGAGACAGAATGATTTATTTCTGCCCCGCATCCACGCATTTATTTGCCTGTGATTACACAGAGTGCAATATCTAGGTACAATTATTTTCGTTTTTGAGTTTGTACATTTGTGGGGATGAGTGTGAGGGTTGGACAGGTGTGGTAAGTATACATGTCTTGGTATTTTCTTACTTATAAACATTGCGTGGATGGTAACATTAACATATGGTTTTTAGTTTGTTTACATTTTGGTTTGTTTACATTTTGAAGTTCCAATTTACATTATTCAATTTAATTAAGTATAATATTAGTTTTATTTCTTTTTTCAGATGCCCCCGCCAGAGGGACGGAAGCATCGAACCTCGGGAGTCATTGCCGGTGGGGAATGGGAGTTTCTTTGTCCCAGTTTTTTTTGCAGCCGCAGGCTGCGCGCGAAATTCGAAATTTCGAGTTGGGCCAGCATTTCTGGTAAGTAGTATTCATGGTGGAATTTTTGCCGGCTGTCAAATGTGGTACTTTTTACCACTACAGCGGCCGTTATTTTGCGTTTGAGTTTTCATTTTAGTTACAGCAGTTTCACCAGTCGTCAGATTTTTATTTTCGTGTGAAAATCCCGCGCCGCCGTCAATTTAGATTTCTTTGGGTCCGCTGGCAACATTTGGCGATGGAGTCTGCTTTTTTTTGGGCAGAGAAAACATCGCTTTCGTGGAGTTTGTTGTTGCCAGCAGCACCGCGTCTGCCAGATAAATTGCAGGAGGCCGCCAACCCGCCCATGGGTCTCATCGCCAGCCGTCAAAAGGTCCAAAGCGCAGTGGATTCCCGCGCCGCCGTCTTGTTCCAAGGTCCAGGGAGTTGCTGCATTTCAGCTGGAGTTCTTCAATGCGCAGTGGATTCCCGCGCCGCCGTCTTATTCCAGGGTCAGGGAAGTTGCTGCATTTCAGCTGGAGTTCAACAGGGTAACGGCGAGAAAGTCGTCATTTGTTTGGAGTCACCAGGGTCGTCGCTTCTGTGGGTCATCTCGCCAGGGAAAAGGAAGCATCTTATGGTCGCCGGGCCAAGATGCTTTGCTTTGGGCCGTCGCTCGTAAAAGTCCATGGAATTGGATGCAGAAAATTGGATTAGATAAGTATATCTATGTGTTTAGTTTTGTTTTGTCTGATTTTAGTTTTTGTCTTTTCTTTTTCAGGTCCAGATTGTCCAGGATTTTTCAGATTTGTCCGGTGGGATTTGGGAAGGGAGACATTGCCATGGTTTTATGATAATCATCGTTTGGGAGGTTCGTATATGTCAGTAGGTTTGTTTATACATTTAGTTTTCTGATGTAGTTAATTTATTTTGTTCTTTTTCAGGGATTTTGTCTGTATACCGTTGCTGCCCGGAAAAAGTCGAATTTAAGGGTCACGATATTGACCTCTTGCCGGGTCGGCAGCGCCGCTCCCAGGATACAGGAGGACGAGGGGGCATTCCAACATGGAAACGGCATTAAAACATTTTACGTTTTTTAATGTTTTAGGTGCAAAAAATAATCATTTTCCTTGCGCCGAGTCGGGAAGTAGTAAGTTGCGTAGTTTACGCTTTTATTAATTTATTTTGTACTTTTTCAGGGATATTTTAGTATACTGTTGCTACCAGGAAAAAGTCGAATTTGAGGGTCACGATTTTGACCTTTTGCCGGGTCAGCAGCGCCGCACTTAGGACTCGGAAGGACGAGGGGGCATCCCAGTATGGAAACGGCATCAAAACATTATACGTTTTTTTTATGTTTTGGATGCAAAATCGTCGTTTTCCATTTCACCGGGTCGGGAAATGGTAAGTTGCGTAGCTTTGTGTTTTTATAAATTTGTTTTATAAATTGTTTTGTAATTTTTCAGGGACTTTGTCTGTACACCGTTGCTGCCAGAAAATGTCAAATTCAAGGGTCGCGAAATTGACCCTTTGTCAGGCCAGCAGCGCCGCACCTAGAGTTCAGAAGGACAAAGGGGCACCCCGATGTGGAGACGGCATCTAAACATTATAGGTTTTTAATGTTTTAGGTGCCAAAAACTTCATTTTCCGTTGCGCCTAGTAGGGAAGTAGTAGGTTGCGTAGTTTTATGCTTTTATTAATTTGTTATTCTTTTTCAGGGACATTGTCAGTATAATCAACGCTACCAGGAAAAATTCGAATTTAAGGGTCGCGATTTTGACCTTTTGCCGGGTCGGCAGCGCCGCGCCAAGGGTCAATAAAATCGAGGGAACTTCTTGACATAGGGACGGCATCAAAACATTGTGAATTTTTATATATATTATTATATAGTACTCTGTTTTATGTTTTGATTAAATTATTTCAATCTTTAACAAAGATTTTGTCATTATTGCATTTCTGAGGGAAAAAAAAGTCAAATTCAGGGGTTACGATTTCGACCTTTTGCCGGGTCGGCAGCACCACGCCTAGGGTCTGTAAAAACGTGGGGGAATCCCAATAAGGAGACTGCGTCAAAACATTGTATGTTTTTTGTGTTCTAAATGCCAAAAAGTTAGTTTTTCAATTACGCCAAGTTGGGTCGTCCTTTGCAGTCCAGTATGGCTTTCGTAGGGATTTCAGCTGTTGTTTCAGGACATTGTTTCTGGGCATTTCAAAGGATCTGCAGCAAAAAGTTCAGAAAAGTGACGTTTTGCATACGCTGCTGCAATGAGTCGACTTAAATTCATCATGTTTATGCCGCGCGTTGATCCTTCTCCTGTCCATCTACTTCCAGATTCATCTGTGCGGGTCCTAGTGGGTGGCATCCTTCACGTCTTCTTCGTAGGGGTCAGCAGGAATACATTGTCAAGAGATTTTTTAGTCCGGATTGCTTGCTGGTGAGTGTCGTTTTAATATTTTATATAATATTATATATAGTTATTTCCTTGTTTACAGGTTGTCAAGAGGGAGATTTGGCGAGTTTCTGCCACTAGGACATAGTTGCTAAAAACGCCGTCGGAGTCTTTTTCTTTTCAGTCTTTTAATAGTTTTGTTTTAAATACAGTTACATCGACGTTTCCATGTCAGGGTCATTTTGTCTTCCTTGTATAATTAAAGCCATTAAAATATCAATTTTCTTTTCCAAATTGTCGACTCTATTTGCTAGTTTAATGACTGGGTCGTCGGGGTGACTATTTTTCGGAAGAGTGTTGGTATTTTGGGGTGAGGGCGTTGTCTCCTTCACAATCCTTGGCTTCAGGTTTGCCATAGCAGCTCTACTCGTTGTCGGGGGGCTGTCATGATTTCCCTGTTTGCGCTCCATTTTTTTTTCTACATTTTTCTGTTCCTTATGCACATTTTGATCATTTCGAAGCCTGTTCTGGAATTTTTCCAGATGTCTTTGCGCTGGGTTTCTAGTCATGTTTGGGGCCTTGACCTTGGCCCTGCCATTTGTGGAGGACTTGTTTGCATTCCGGCGCCATTTATTTAGGCGTTTTTGGATTGCAGCTTCATGTGAGGAAAAGTGTGGTAGATTTGGTCTACTATCCTTCACATTTTGCCGGAACGGGTTCATTGCAGACTTCCTGGCGGCTTCCTTTCGGGCTTCGGCCATTTCGGTACTATAAGGTAGTCGGGGGGTCTTGTTGAAAAGGGGGGGGGGCTGCCGTTCGTTATTGTTGCTTTTTGCGTCCATTATTGTCCTAATTTTGTGAAAATCTATTCTATTAACTGCTAATTTTTGCTTCTCTGCCTTATAGGCAGGGCACCCCTTATATGCGCTGATGTGGTTTCCTTGGCAGTTTGAACAGGTGGCGGGGGTTGATCTTGGCTTAGTGCACTCACTAGACCAATGCTGGCCAGCGCACTTCATGCACCTTGGGGGCTTCATACATGTGTTCCTAGCATGCCTGAAGCCCTGGCACCTGAAACACTGGACCGGTTCCCTCGTCCTGTTTTTCCTTTCTATTTCCACTTTTTGTCCGCCAAGCTGTTTGATGGAGAGGATCCGAAGGTGGCTTCCGTCCACGGCCGAGACAATTTCTATCTCATGCATCCGCATCGGGCCACCAGTTGCAGGATTTGTCATGTTCCTTGTGAACTTAGTCTGGAGGCCGAGCTTCTGCAGCTCGCTAGTGATCCACGAGCAAGGGGTAGAGGGGTGCAGGTGACGAATAACAACTCTGAAACCCCTTTCAGATTTATTCTGGTTTGAATAGAATGGGATGCCACTTTTAGCTAGTATGTCTTTAATTGTTCTATGTGCAGTCAAGTCTTTCGCCTGAATAGTTACACCGTTTCCTATAGACGTTTTTGTTGTAAAACTGTCTACCCCTGCTGAGTAATTTAGTTTTTCCAGTAGTGGCACAATTTCCCTAACGTTTTCTATATGAATAGGGGGGGCCCTGCGGCTCTGTGGCACTATTTGCCACGGGGGCAGTTCGGTAGCCGAATTTTTAGGGGGAGGGGGGGCAATTTCAGTTTGCGCCGGTGCGCTGCGTGCAGAGGCCTTTTCACTCTCGACTGGGTGGCGGGGGGCTTTTATTTCCTCGACAATACTTTTGGCCGCCTTACTTTTAAAGATGGGGGTGGCTAGGGGGGGGAAAGGGTTTGGGGTCGCAAAATTGGTGGGCACACATGCTTTTTTATTGGGCGTTTTATAGCTAAAGCTACCCATGTCCATGTTGGTATTTGGGCGCTTGCCCGGGGTTTTCGTAATTGGTGCCGGATCAGAGGATGCCACAATTCCTGGACCGGTTCCGGCCACCACTTCCGAAAAACTCATAGGCGGTGCGTTCGTGCTATTGGGGGGTGAATTAAAAAGGTCCCGCTTGGCTGCAGGCCGGTTGAGGGTTCTGGATGCAGATGTGTTACCCATAGAGTGAGTAGTGGTGACTTTGGAATTTAAATTAGCCTGAACCGGGGAACACAAAGAAGCGCCTTTCAGTTGGGGGGAGATGCTTTGCTTTTTTGTAGTTTCCGCGAGAATGGTGGGTTTCTTTTTTAAGCTTAGTTTGGAAATGTCAGGTTTAGGATATAAGTTTTGGAAAAAAGTATTGCGAGTTATAAATTTATGTTGTGTTTCACCTTGGTTGTGGTCCCTGCTATTGTCATATATATTGGCTAGTTTATGTAGTGTGTCAGCATTTGCAAGCGCGGGACTTTTTGAGCGGCTGTTTGTGCTTATGTTAATAACCTTGCTTGTGTGTGTAGGTGAGAGAGAGTGAGGGGAAATGCTTTTAGAGCCAATTTTTGTAGATGTGCTGAGGTTTCTCTCCATGCTGTTGTCTTCATGTGTGGGGAAAGGGAAATTTCTAAGAGCGCCGCTCTTTTTGTCATCCGTATTGGTATTAGTAATTTCAGCTGCATTAGTGTTGTGAGCTGTTGTCAATTTTTTCCCCCTATTTGTATGTGTGATAGAAAGAGGGGAAACCACTGGCCCATTTGAGACGCTACTTTTGGCGCCAGCTGTTTCTTTATTAGTATTAGTAAGGAAGAGCGGGTCTTTTTGGGCATTTTTGTTTTCTCTATTCTCTTTCCCCTTATATGTAAGTGAATTTATAATTTTTATAGCAGCCTCGGAAGGGTTTTTTAGACTGTTAATTGCAGATTTGGAAGGCGATTTTTTCATGTTTATTATACTGATATTAAACTGAGAGTTGTTAGAATTATGGGACATGGGCGAGATTTCCAGGTAGAAAGGGGTATTTTGACTTTCTGGGCTCGAGAAAAGAGAGAGCGCCTCGTCATTTGAAGAATCGTCAGAGAGTATTACATGGGCCATAATATCTGCTGACTATATGTAAAGGAACGATACTTTTTGTGGTATAAATACCCTGACTTTGGTTTTGGCGGGTCCTTTGGTACAATTCCTTTTCTTTGCTAGTCCTTCTTTGCCTCTTTTTTGCGTTCTTCCTTCTTTGCGACGTTAGTGTTCTTCTTTATGGCTCTTCTTTCTGGTTCCTCTTTATAGCTCCTCTTTATGGTTCTTCTTTATGGCTCCTCTTCTTTAATAAAATCTGCAGCTCGCTGAGTTTGTCGATTTGTCTCAAAGTATTTCACCGAAAAAACCGAATTTATATGCTTTTTAATATGTTTATTTTAATGGTTTATTTTAATTGTTTGTCGTATTGTTTCTGTATAAATTTTGCGGCCGGGAATTTTTTGTCTTTTCACTTGTGGAGATTTTCACTTAAATGTCCCGTTTATTTTTCGTTTGCTTTGTACTTTCGATTGTATTTTAAATTGTAATTGTTATAAACAATTTTAGGCAATTTAAAATATTTTTTATTAACTTTGCTATTTGAGCTTTGCTTTTGTCTTTTCACTTGTGGAGATTTTCACTTAACTGTCCCGTTTATTTTTCGTTTGCTTTGTACTTTCGATTGTATTTTAAATTGTAATTGTTATAAACAATTTTAGGCAATTTAAAATATTTTTTATTAACTTTTTTTTTTTTTTGACGTTTCTGGTGAAAGTACGGAGACAGAATGATTTATTTCTGCCCCGCATCCACGCATTTATTTGCCTGTGATTACACAGAGTGCAATATCTAGGTACAATTATTTTCGTTTTTGAATTTGTACATTTGTGGGGATGAGTGTGAGGGTTGGACAGGTGTGGTAAGTATACATGGTTTGGTATTTTCTTACTTATAAACATTGCGTGGATGGTAACATTAACATATGGTTTTTGTTTGTTTACATTTTAAAGGTTTAGGAAATTTGCATTTGTCAATTAATTTAAGTTTTAAAATTTTGTTTTGTTTCTATTTTCAGATGCCCCCGCCAGAAGGACGGAAGCATCGAGCCTCAGGAGTCATTGCCGGTGGGGAAAGGGAGTTGTTTGTCCCAGTTATTTGGAGCCGCAGATATTTGGAGCCGCGGGCTGCGCGCCAATTTTAAAAAGAGTTGGGCCAGCGTTTCTGGTATGTATTCATGGTGTAAATTTAAGCCGGCTGTCGAATGTGGTACTTTTTACCACCACAGCGGCCGTTATTTTGCGTTTGAGTATTCATTTTTGTTACAGCAATTTCACCAGTCGTCAGTGTTTTTATTTTCGTGTTTAGATCCCGCGCCGCCGTCAGTTTAGATTTTAATTTGCAGGAGGCTGCCAACCCGCCCATGGGTCTCATCGCCAGCCTTCAAATGGACCAAATCGCAGTGGATTCCCGCGCCGCCGTCTTATTCCGAGGTCCAGGGAGTTGCTGCATTTCAGCTGGAGTTCTTCGGTGCGTAGTGGATTCCCGCGTCGCCGTCTTATTCGAGGGTCCAGGGAGTTGCTGCACTTCAGTTGGAGTTCATCGTGTGTCGGCGAGAGCGTCGTCATTGCTTTGGAGTCACCAGGGTCATCGCTTCTGTGGGTCGTCTCGCCAGGGAAAGGAGGCATCTTGTGGACGCCGGGCCAAGATGCTTTGCTTTGGGCCGACGCTCGTAAGTGTCCATGGAATTGGATGCAGAAAATTGGATTAGATAAGTATATCTATGTGTTTAGTTTTGTTTTGTCTGATTTTAGTTTTGTCTTTTCTTTTGCAGGTCCAATTCGTCCAGGATTTTTCATTTTTGTCCGGTGGGATTTGGGAAGGAATGCATTGCCTTGAATTTATAAAGAGCATCGTCGGAGGTTCGTGTTTGTCAGTGAGTTTGTAAATGCATTTAGTTTTCTGTTGTTGTTAGTTTATTTTGCTCTTTTTCAGGGATATTGTCAGTATGCCGTTGCTACCAAGAAAAGGTGGAATTTAAGGGTCAAGATTTTGACCTTTTGCCGGGTCAACAGCGCCGCACTTGGAATTCGTAAGGACGAGAGGGCTTCCCAACTTGGAAACGGCATCAAAACATTTTAGTTATTTAATGTTTTAGGTGCCGAAATCGTCGTTTTTCATTTCGCCGAGTCGGGAAATGGTAAGTTGCGTGATTTTATGTTTTTATAAATTTGTTTTTTTAATTTGTTTTATGATTTTACAGGGATTTTGTCTGTATGCCGTTGCTGCCAGAAAAAAGTCGATTTCAAGGGTCGCGAAATTGACCTTTTGCCGGGTCAGCAGCGGCGCACCTAGGGTCAAGAAGGACGAGGGTGCACCCCAACATGGAGACGGCATCCAAACATTATAGGATTTTTATATTTTAGATGACAAAAGCTTCGTTTTTCGTTGCGCCTAGTAGGGAAGTAGTAGGTTGCGTAGTTTTATGCTTTTATTAATATGTTTTTCTTTTTCAGGGATATTGTCAGTGTTATCGTTGCTACCAGAAAAAGTCGAAATTCAAGGGTAACGATTTTGACCTTTTGCCGGGTCGGCAGCGCCGCACCAAGGGTCAATAAAATCGAGTGGCTTCCTGGAAAAGGGACGGCATCAAAACATTGTGGATTTTTATATATATTATTATATAGTGCTCTGTTTTATGTTTTGATTTTTTTTTTGACGTTTCTGGTGAAAGTACGGAGACAGAATGATTTATTTCTGCCCCGCATCCACGCATTTATTTGCCTGTGATTACACAGAGTGCAATATCTAGGTACAATTATTTTCGTTTTTGAATTTGTACATTTGTGGGGATGAGTGTGGGGGTTGGACAGGTGTGGTAAGTATACATGGTTTGGTATTTTCTTACTTATAAACATTGCGTGGATGGTAACATTAACATATGGTTTTTGTTTGTTTACATTTTAAAGGTTTAGGAAATTTGCATTTGTCAATTAATTTAAGTTTTAAGATTTGTATTGTTTCTATTTTCAGATGCCCCCGCCAGAAGGACGGAAGCATCGAGCCTCAGGAGTCTTTGCCGGTGGGGAAAGGGAGTTTTGTCCCAGTTATTTGGAGCCGCAGGCTGCGCGCCAATTTTAAAAAGAGTTGGGCCAGCGTTTCTGGTATGTATTCATGGTGTAAATTTAAGCCGGCTGTCAAATGTGGTACTTTTTACCACCACAGCGGCCGTTATTTTGCGTTTGAGTATTCATTTTTGTTACTGCAATTTCACCAGTCGTCAGTGTTTTTATTTTCGTGTTTAGATCCCGCGCCGCCGTCAATTTAGGTTTTAGTTTGCAGGAGGCTGCCAACCCGCCCATGGGTCTCATCTCCAGCCGTCAAATGGTCCAAAGCGCAGTGGATTCCCGCGCCGCCGTCGTATTCCTAGGTCCAGGGAGTTGCTGCATTTCAGCTGGAGTTCTTCAATGCGTAGTGGATTCCCGCGTCGCCGTTTTATTCCAGGGTCCAGGGAGTTTCTGCACTTCAGCTGGAGTTCATCAATGTGTCGGCGAGAGCGTCGTCATTGCTTTGGAGTCACCAGGGTCGTCGCTTCTGTGGGTCGTCTCGCCAGGGAAAGGAGGCATCTTATGGACGCCGGGCCAAGATGCTTTGCTTTGGGCCGACGCTCGTATATGTCCATGGAATTGGATGTAGAAAATTGGATTAGATAAGTATATCTGTGTGTTTAGTTTTGTTTTGTCTGATTTTAGTTTTTGTCTTTTCTTTTGCAGGTCCAGATTGTCCAGGATTTTAAATTTGTCCGGTGGGATTTAAAAAGAAAAGCGATGCCATGGATTTATAAGAAGCATCGTTGGGGAGGTTCGTATATGTCAGTAGGTTTGTATATACATTTAGTGTTCTGTTGTTGTTAATTAATTATGTACTTTTTCAGGGATATTTTCGTTATACCGCTACTATTATAAAGGTCGAATTTGAGGGTCACAATTTTGACCTTTTGCCGGGCCGGCAGCGCCACACCCAGAATTCAGAAGGGCGAGGGGGCATACCGACTTGGAAACGGCATCAAAACATTATACGTTTTTAATGTTTTAGGTGCCAAAACATCGTTTTCCGTTGCGCTGAGACGGGAGGTAGGAATTTGCATAGTTTACGCTTTTATTAGTTAATTTTGTTCTTTTTTCAGGGATGTTTACAGTATACTGTTGCTGCCAGGAAAAAAGTCGAATTTAGGGGTCATGCTTTTGACCTTTTGCCAGGCCAGCAGCGCCGCGCTTAGGATTCAGAAGGAAGAGGGGGCATCCTAGCATGGAAATGGCATCAAAAAATTATGCGTTTTTAATGTTTTAGTTGTCAAAAACTTCGTTTTTCGATTTCGTCTAGCAGGTGAGTTGTAGATTTCGTCGTTTTATGTTTTTATTAATTTGTTATTATTTTTCAGGGATATTGTCAGTGTTTTCGTTGCTGTCGGAAAAAGGTCGAATTCAAGGGTCATGATTTTGACCTTTTGCCGGGTCGGCAGTGCCTCACCCAGAATTCAGGAGGACGAGGGGGCATTCCAACATGGAAACGGCATCAAAACATTATACGTTTTTAATGTTTTAGGTGCCAATAACATCATTTTTCGTTGCGTCGAGTCGGGAAGTAGTAATTTGCGTGGTTTTACGCTTTTATTAATTTATTTTGTTCTTTTTCAAGGATGTTTTCAGTATACTGTTATTTCCAGGAAAAAAGACGAATCCAAGGGTCACGCTTTTGACCTTTTGCCAGGTCAGCAGCGCCGCGCTTAGGATTCAGAAGGACGAATGGGCATCCCAGCAAGGAAATGGCATCAAAACATTATGCGCTTTTAGTGTTTTAGTTTCCAAAACTTCGTTTTCCGTTGCGTCTAGTAGGTGAGTTGTAGATTTCGTCGTTTTATGCTTTTATTAATTTGTTATTCTTTTTCAGGGATATTATAATTGCTACCGGGAAAAAAGAAAAAAAAAATTTGAATTCAGGGGTCACGATTTTGACCTTTTGCCGGGTCGGCAGCGCCGCACCAAGGGTCAATAAAATCGAGGGTGCTTCTTGACATGGGGACGGCATCAAAACTTTGTGCATTTTTATATATATTTTATATATTACACTGTTATATGTTTTGATTAAATTATTACAATCTTTAACGGAGATTTCGTCAATATTGCATTTCTGAGGGAAAAAAGTCAGTTTTAGCGGTTTCTATTTCGGCCTTTTGCAGGGTCGGCGGCACCATTCCTAGGGTCTGTGAAAACGTGGGGGAATCCCAATAAGGAAACAGCGTCAAAACATTGCATGTTTTTGTGTTCAAGGTGTCAAAAAGTTGGTTTGCCCATTTAGCCAAGTCGGGTCGTCTTTTGTCATCGAGTATGGCTTTCGGAGAGATTGCAGCTGCTGTTTTGGGACATTTCAAAGGAATTGCAGCAAATAATTCAGATAAGTGACGTTGTGCTTTTTTGACGTTTCTGGTGAAAGTACGGAGACAGAATGATTTATTTCTGCCCCGCATCCACGCATTTATTTGCCTGTGATTACACAGAGTGCAATATCTAGGTACAATTATTTTCGTTTTTGAATTTGTACATTTGTGGGGATGAGTGTGGGGGTTGGACAGGTGTGGTAAGTATACATGGTTTGGTATTTTCTTACTTATAAACATTGCGTGGATGGTAACATTAACATATGGTTTTTGTTTGTTTACATTTTTAAGGTTTAGGAAATTTGCATTTGTCAGTTAATTTAAGTTTTAAAATTTGTATTGTTTCTATTTTCAGATGCCCCCGCCAGAAGGACGGAAGCATCGAGCCTCGGGAGTCATTGCCGGTGGGGAAAGGGAGTTGTTTGTCCCAGTTATTTGGAGCCGCAGGCTGCGCGCCAGTTTAAAAAGAGTTGGGCCAGCGTTTCTGGTATGTATTCATGGTGTGAATTTAAGCCGGCTGTCAAATGTGGTACTTTTTACCACCACAGCGGCCGTTATTTTGCGTTTGAGTATTCATTTTTGTTACAGCAATTTCACCAGTCGTCAGTGTTTTTATTTTCGTGTTTAGATCCCGCGCCGCCGTCAATTTAGGTTTAGTTTGCAGGAGGCTGCCAACCCGCCCATGGGTCTCATCTCCAGCCGTCAAATGGTCCAAAGCGCAGTGGATTCCCGCGCCGCCGTCTTATTCCTAGGTCCAGGGAGTTGCTGCATTTCAGCTGGAGTTCTTCAATGCGTAGTGGATTCCCGCGTCGCCGTTTTAATCCAGGGTCCAGGGAGTTGCTGCACATCAGCTGGAGTTCATCAATGTGTCGGCGAGAGCGTCGTCATTGCTTTGGAGTCACCAGGGTCGTCGCTTCTGTGGGTCGTCTCGCCAGGGAAAGGAGGCATCTTATGGACGCCGGGCCAAGATGCTTTGCTTTGGGCCGACGCTCGTAAATGTCCATGGAATTGGATGCAGAAAATTGGATTAGATAAGTATATCTATGTGTTTAGTTTTGTTTTGTCTGATTTTAGTTTTTGTCTTTTCTTTTGCAGGTCCAGATTGTCCAGGATTTTAAATTTGTCCAGTGGGATTTGGAAAGGAAAGCGATGCCATGGATTTATAAGAAGCATCGTTGGGGAGGTTCATGTATGTCGGTAGGTTTGTATATACATTTAGTGTTCTGTTGATGTTAGTTAATTTTGTACTTTTTCAGGGATATTTTCATTATACCACTACTATTATAAAGAGGTCGAATTTGAGGGTCACCATTTTGGCCTTTTGCCGGGCCGGCAGCACCACACCCAGAATTCAGAAGGGCGAGGGGGCATTCCGACATGGAAACGGCATCAAAACATTATACGTTTTTAATGTTTTAGGTGCCAAAGACATCGTATTCTGTTGCGTCTAGTAGGTAAGTTGTAGATTTCGTCGTTTTATGCTTTTATTGATTTGTTATTCTTTTTCAGGGATATTGTAGTTGCTACCGGGAAAAAAGTTGAATTCAGGGGTCACGATTTTGACCTTTTGCCGGGTCGGCAGCGCCGCACCAAGGGTCAATAAAATCGAGGGTGCTTCTTGACATGGGGACGGCATCGAAACTTTGTGCATTTTTATATATATTATTATATATTACACTGTTATGTGTTTTGATTAAATTATTACAATCTTTAACGGAGATTTCGTCAATATTGCATTTCTGAGGGAAAAAAGTCAGTTTTAGAGGTTTCTATTTCGACCTTTTGCCGGGTCGGCGGCACCACTCCTAGGGTCTGTAAAAACGTGGGGGAATCCCAAATAAGGAGACTGCGTCAAAACATTGCCTGTTTTTTGTGTTCTAAGTGTCAAAAAGTTGGTTTGTCCATTACGCCAAGTCGGGTCGTCTTTTGTCATCGAGTACAGCTTTCGGGGAGATTGCCGCTGATTGTTTCAGGACCTTACAAAGGATCTACAGCAAAAGGATCTGCAGCAAAAGGTTCAGATAAGTGACGTTGTGCATACTTTTGACGTTTCTGGTGAAAGTACGGAGACAGAATGATTTATTTCTGCCCCGCATCCACGCATTTATTTGCCTGTGATTACACAGAGTGCAATATCTAGGTACAATTATTTTCGTTTTTGAATTTGTACATTTGTGGGGATGAGTGTGAGGGTTGGACAGGTGTGGTAAGTATACATGGTTTGGTATTTTCTTACTTATAAACATTGCGTGGATGGTAACATTAACATATGGTTTTTGTTTGTTTACATTTTAAAGGTTTAGGAAATTTGCATTTGTCAATTAATTTAAGTTTTAAAATTTTGTTTTGTTTCTATTTTCAGATGCCCCCGCCAGAAGGACGGAAGCATCGAGCCTCAGGAGTCATTGCCGGTGGGGAAAGGGAGTTGTTTGTCCCAGTTATTTGGAGCCGCAGATATTTGGAGCCGCGGGCTGCGCGCCAATTTTAAAAAGAGTTGGGCCAGCGTTTCTGGTATGTATTCATGGTGTAAATTTAAGCCGGCTGTCGAATGTGGTACTTTTTACCACCACAGCGGCCGTTATTTTGCGTTTGAGTATTCATTTTTGTTACAGCAATTTCACCAGTCGTCAGTGTTTTTATTTTCGTGTTTAGATCCCGCGCCGCCGTCAGTTTAGATTTTAATTTGCAGGAGGCTGCCAACCCGCCCATGGGTCTCATCGCCAGCCTTCAAATGGACCAAATCGCAGTGGATTCCCGCGCCGCCGTCTTATTCCGAGGTCCAGGGAGTTGCTGCATTTCAGCTGGAGTTCTTCGGTGCGTAGTGGATTCCCGCGTCGCCGTCTTATTCGAGGGTCCAGGGAGTTGCTGCACTTCAGTTGGAGTTCATCGTGTGTCGGCGAGAGCGTCGTCATTGCTTTGGAGTCACCAGGGTCATCGCTTCTGTGGGTCGTCTCGCCAGGGAAAGGAGGCATCTTGTGGACGCCGGGCCAAGATGCTTTGCTTTGGGCCGACGCTCGTAAGTGTCCATGGAATTGGATGCAGAAAATTGGATTAGATAAGTATATCTATGTGTTTAGTTTTGTTTTGTCTGATTTTAGTTTTGTCTTTTCTTTTGCAGGTCCAATTCGTCCAGGATTTTTCATTTTTGTCCGGTGGGATTTGGGAAGGAATGCATTGCCTTGAATTTATAAAGAGCATCGTCGGAGGTTCGTGTTTGTCAGTGAGTTTGTAAATGCATTTAGTTTTCTGTTGTTGTTAGTTTATTTTGCTCTTTTTCAGGGATATTGTCAGTATGCCGTTGCTACCAAGAAAAGGTGGAATTTAAGGGTCAAGATTTTGACCTTTTGCCGGGTCAACAGCGCCGCACTTGGAATTCGTAAGGACGAGAGGGCTTCCCAACTTGGAAACGGCATCAAAACATTTTAGTTATTTAATGTTTTAGGTGCCGAAATCGTCGTTTTTCATTTCGCCGAGTCGGGAAATGGTAAGTTGCGTGATTTTATGTTTTTATAAATTTGTTTTTTTAATTTGTTTTATGATTTTACAGGGATTTTGTCTGTATGCCGTTGCTGCCAGAAAAAAGTCGATTTCAAGGGTCGCGAAATTGACCTTTTGCCGGGTCAGCAGCGGCGCACCTAGGGTCAAGAAGGACGAGGGTGCACCCCAACATGGAGACGGCATCCAAACATTATAGGATTTTTATATTTTAGATGACAAAAGCTTCGTTTTTCGTTGCGCCTAGTAGGGAAGTAGTAGGTTGCGTAGTTTTATGCTTTTATTAATATGTTTTTCTTTTTCAGGGATATTGTCAGTGTTATCGTTGCTACCAGAAAAAGTCGAAATTCAAGGGTAACGATTTTGACCTTTTGCCGGGTCGGCAGCGCCGCACCAAGGGTCAATAAAATCGAGTGGCGTCCTGGAAAAGGGACGGCATCAAAACATTGTGGATTTTTATATATATTATTATATAGTGCTCTGTTTTATGTTTTGATTAAAGTATTTCTATCTTTAACGGAGATTTTGTCGATATTGCATTTCTGGAGGAAAAAAGTCAATTATAGAGGTTACGATTTCGACCTTTTGCCGGGTCGGCAGCACCACGCCTAGGGTCTGTAAAAACGGGGGGGAATCCCAATAAGGAAACTGCATCAAAACATTGTATGTTTTTTGTGTTATGAGTGTCAAGAAGTTAGTTTGTCCATTACGCCCAGTCGGGTCGTCTTTTGTCGTCAAGTATGGCTTTCGTAGAGATTGCAGCTGCTGTTTTGGGACATTTCAAAGGAATTGCAGCAAACAGTTCAGATAAGTGACGTTGTGCATACGCTGCTGCAATGAGTCGACTTAAATTCATCATGTTTTTGCTGCGCGTTGATCCTTCTCCTGTCCATCAGCTTCCAGATTCGTCTATGCTGGTCCTAGTGGGTGGCGTCCTTCGCGTCTTCATCGTGGGGGTCAGCAGGAATACGTCGTCAAAAGGTTTATTCGTCCGGATTTCTTGCTTGTATAATTAAGGCCATTAATATATCAATTTTCTTTTCCAGATTGTCAACTCTATTTGCCAGTTTAATGACTGGGTCGTCGGGTTGGCTATTTACTGGAAGAGTGTTGATATTTTGTGGTGAGGGCGTTGTCTCCTTAACTATCTTTGCCTTCAGATTTGCCA
This sequence comes from Drosophila santomea, assembly GCF_016746245.2. NCBI lineage: Eukaryota > Metazoa > Arthropoda > Insecta > Diptera > Drosophilidae > Drosophila > Drosophila santomea. Next base: position 22,641,079 of record NC_053017.2, read on the forward strand.
AAGCAGCTCTGCTCGTTGTCGGGGGGCTGTCGTCTTTTCCCTGTTTGTGCTCCATAGCTTTTTCTACATTTTTTTGTTCCTTTCGTAGCCCGTTCTGGAATTTTTCCAGGTGCCTTTGCGCTGGGTTTCTAGTCATATTTGGGGCCTTTACCTTGAGATTGGTCCTGCTATTTGTGGAGGCCTTGTTTGCACTCCGGCGCCATTTATTTAGGCGTTTTTGGATGGCAACTTCATGTGAAGAAAGGTGCGGTAGGTTTGGCCTACTATCCTTCACATTTTGCCGGAACGGGTTCATTGCAGACTTCCTGGCGGCTTCCTTTCGGGCTTCGGCAATTTCGGTACTATAGGGTAGTCGGGGGGTCTTGTTGAAAGGGGGCGGGGCTGACGTTCGTTATTCTTGCTTTTTGCGTCCATTATTGTCCTAATTTTGTGAAAATCTATCCTGTTGACTGCTAATTTTTGCTTCTCTGCCTTATAGGCAGGGCACCCCTTATATGCGCTGATGTGGTTTCCTTGGCAGTTTGAACAGGTGGCGGGGGTTGATCTTGGCTTAGTGCACTCACTAGACCAATGCTGGCCAGCGCACTTCATGCACCTTGGGGGCTTCATACATGTGTTCCTAGCATGCCTGAAACCCTGGCACCTGAAACACTGGACCGGTTCCCTCGTCCTGTTTTTCCTTTCGATTTCCACTTTTTGTCCTCCTAGCTGTTTAATGGAGAGGATCCTAAGGTGGCTTCCGTCCATGGCCGAGACAATTTCTATCTCGTGCATCCGCATCGGACCACCAGTTGCAGGATTTGTCATGTTCCTTGTGAACTTAGTCTGGTGGCCGAGCTTCTGCAGCTCGCTGGTGATCCACGAGCAAGGGGTAGAGGGGTGCAGGTGACGAATAACAACTCTGAAACCCCTTTCAGATTTATTCTGGTTTGAATAGTATGGGATGCCACTTTTAGCTAGTATGTCTTTAATTGTTCTATGTGCAGTCAAGTCTTTAGCCTGAATAGTTACACCGTTTCCTATAGACGTTTTTGTTGTAAAACTGTCTACCCCTGCTGAGTAATTTAGCTTTTCCAATAGTGGCACGATTTCCCTAACATTTTCTATATGAATAGGGGGGGCCCTGCGGCTCTGTGGAACTATTTGCCACGGGGGCAGTTCGGTAGCCGAATTTTTAGGGGGAGGGGGGGCAATTTCAGTTTGCGCCGGTGCGCTGCGTGCAGAGGCCTTTTCACTCTCGACTGGGTGGCGGGGGGCTTTTATTTCCTCGACAATACTTTTGGCCGCCTTACTTTTAAAGATGGGGGTGGCTAGGGGGGGAAAGGGTTTGGGGTCGCAAAATTGGTGGGCACACATGCTTTTTTATTGGGCGTTTTATAGCTAAAGCTATCCATATCCATGTTGGTATTTGTGCGCTTGCCCGGGGTTTTCGTAATTGGTGCCGGATCAGAGGATGCCACAATTCCTGGACCGGTTCCGGCCACCACTTCCGAAAAACTTATAGGCAGTGCGTTCGTGCTATTGGGGGGTGAATTAAAAAGGTCCCGCTTGGCTGCAGGCCGGTTGAGGGTTCTGGATGCAGATGTGTTACCCATAGAGTGTGTAGTGGTGACTTTGAAATTTAAATTAGCCTGAACATGGGAGCACAAAGAAGCGCCTTTCGGTTGGGGGGAGATGCTTTTATTTTTTGTAGTTTCCGCGAGAATGGTGGGTTTCTTTTTTAAGCTTAGTTTGGAAATGTCAGGTTTAGGATACAAATTTTGGAAAAAGGTATTGCGAGTTATAAATTTATGTTGTGTTTCACCTTGGTTGTGGTCCCTGCTATTGTCATATATATGTTTATGTAGTTTATGTAGTGTGTCAACATTTGCAAGCGCGGGACTTTTTGAGCGGCTGTTTGTGCTTATGTTAATAACCTTGCTTGTGTGTGTAGGTGAGAGAGAGTGAGGGGAAATGCTTTTAGAGCCAATTTTTGTAGATGTGCTGAGGTTTCTCTCCATGCTGTTGTCTTCATGTGTGGGGAAAGGGAAATTTCTAAGAGCGCCGCTCTTTTTGTCATCCGTGTTGGTATTAGTAATTTCAGCTGCATTGGTGTTGTGAGCTGTTGTCAATTTTTTCCCCCTATTTGTATGTGTGATAGAAAGAGGGGAAACCACTGGCCCATTTGAGACGCTACTTTTGGCGCCAGCTGTTTCTTTATTAGTATTAGTGAGGAAGAGCGGGTCTTTTTGGGCATTTTTGTTTTCTCTATTCTCTTTCCCCTTATATGTAAGTGAATTTATAATTTTTATAGCAGCCTCGGAAGGGTTTTTTAGACTGTTAATTGCAGATTTGGAAGGCGATTTTTTCATGTTTATTATACTGATATTAAACTGAGAGTTGTTAGAATTATGGGACATGGGCGAGATTTCCAGGTAGAAAGGGGTATTTTGACTTTCTGGGCTCGAGAAAAGAGAGAGCGCCTCGTCATTTGAAGAATCGTCAGAGAGTATTACATGGGCCATAATATCTGCTGACTATATGTAAAGGAACGATACTTTTTGTGGTATAAATACCCTGACTTTGGTTTTGGCGGGTCCTTTGGTACAATTCCTTTTCTTTGCTAGTCCTTCTTTGCCTCTTTTTTGCGTTCTTCCTTCTTTGCGACGTTAGTGTTCTTCTTTATGGCTCTTCTTTCTGGTTCCTCTTTATAGCTCCTCTTTATGGTTCTTCTTTATGGCTCCTCTTCTTTAATAAAATCTGCAGCTCGCTGAGTTTGTCGATTTGTCTCAAAGTATTTCACCGGAAAAAACCGAATTTATATGCTTTTTAATATGTTTATTTTAATTGTTTATTTTAATTGTTTGTCGTATTGTTTCTGTATAAATTTTACGGCCGGGAATTTTTTGTCTTTTCACTTGTGGAGATTTTCACTTAAATGTCCCGTTTATTTTTCGTTTGCTTTGTACTTTCGATTGTATTTTAAATTGTAATTGTTATAAACAATTTTAGGCAATTTAAAATATTTTTTATTAACTTTGCTATTTGAACTTTGCTTTTGTCTTTCCACTTGTGGAGATTTTCACTTAACTGTCCCGTTTATTTTTCGTTTGCTTTTTTGACGTTTCTGGTGAAAGTACGGAGACAGAATGATTTATTTCTGCCCCGCATCCACGCATTTATTTGCCTGTGATTACACAGAGTGCAATATCTAGGTACAATTATTTTCGTTTTTGAGTTTGTACATTTGTGGGGATGAGTGTGAGGGTTGGACAGGTGTGGTAAGTATACATGTCTTGGTATTTTCTTACTTATAAACATTGCGTGGATGGTAACATTAACATATGGTTTTTAGTTTGTTTACATTTTGGTTTGTTTACATTTTGAAGTTCCAATTTACATTATTCAATTTAATTAAGTATAATATTAGTTTTATTTCTTTTTTCAGATGCCCCCGCCAGAGGGACGGAAGCATCGAACCTCGGGAGTCATTGCCGGTGGGGAATGGGAGTTTCTTTGTCCCAGTTTTTTTTGCAGCCGCAGGCTGCGCGCGAAATTCGAAATTTCGAGTTGGGCCAGCATTTCTGGTAAGTAGTATTCATGGTGGAATTTTTGCCGGCTGTCAAATGTGGTACTTTTTACCACTACAGCGGCCGTTATTTTGCGTTTGAGTTTTCATTTTAGTTACAGCAGTTTCACCAGTCGTCAGATTTTTATTTTCGTGTGAAAATCCCGCGCCGCCGTCAATTTAGATTTCTTTGGGTCCGCTGGCAACATTTGGCGATGGAGTCTGCTTTTTTTTGGGCAGAGAAAACATCGCTTTCGTGGAGTTTGTTGTTGCCAGCAGCACCGCGTCTGCCAGATAAATTGCAGGAGGCCGCCAACCCGCCCATGGGTCTCATCGCCAGCCGTCAAAAGGTCCAAAGCGCAGTGGATTCCCGCGCCGCCGTCTTGTTCCAAGGTCCAGGGAGTTGCTGCATTTCAGCTGGAGTTCTTCAATGCGCAGTGGATTCCCGCGCCGCCGTCTTATTCCAGGGTCAGGGAAGTTGCTGCATTTCAGCTGGAGTTCAACAGGGTAACGGCGAGAAAGTCGTCATTTGTTTGGAGTCACCAGGGTCGTCGCTTCTGTGGGTCATCTCGCCAGGGAAAAGGAAGCATCTTATGGTCGCCGGGCCAAGATGCTTTGCTTTGGGCCGTCGCTCGTAAAAGTCCATGGAATTGGATGCAGAAAATTGGATTAGATAAGTATATCTATGTGTTTAGTTTTGTTTTGTCTGATTTTAGTTTTTGTCTTTTCTTTTTCAGGTCCAGATTGTCCAGGATTTTTCAGATTTGTCCGGTGGGATTTGGGAAGGGAGACATTGCCATGGTTTTATGATAATCATCGTTTGGGAGGTTCGTATATGTCAGTAGGTTTGTTTATACATTTAGTTTTCTGATGTAGTTAATTTATTTTGTTCTTTTTCAGGGATTTTGTCTGTATACCGTTGCTGCCCGGAAAAAGTCGAATTTAAGGGTCACGATATTGACCTCTTGCCGGGTCGGCAGCGCCGCTCCCAGGATACAGGAGGACGAGGGGGCATTCCAACATGGAAACGGCATTAAAACATTTTACGTTTTTTAATGTTTTAGGTGCAAAAAATAATCATTTTCCTTGCGCCGAGTCGGGAAGTAGTAAGTTGCGTAGTTTACGCTTTTATTAATTTATTTTGTACTTTTTCAGGGATATTTTAGTATACTGTTGCTACCAGGAAAAAGTCGAATTTGAGGGTCACGATTTTGACCTTTTGCCGGGTCAGCAGCGCCGCACTTAGGACTCGGAAGGACGAGGGGGCATCCCAGTATGGAAACGGCATCAAAACATTATACGTTTTTTTTATGTTTTGGATGCAAAATCGTCGTTTTCCATTTCACCGGGTCGGGAAATGGTAAGTTGCGTAGCTTTGTGTTTTTATAAATTTGTTTTATAAATTGTTTTGTAATTTTTCAGGGACTTTGTCTGTACACCGTTGCTGCCAGAAAATGTCAAATTCAAGGGTCGCGAAATTGACCCTTTGTCAGGCCAGCAGCGCCGCACCTAGAGTTCAGAAGGACAAAGGGGCACCCCGATGTGGAGACGGCATCTAAACATTATAGGTTTTTAATGTTTTAGGTGCCAAAAACTTCATTTTCCGTTGCGCCTAGTAGGGAAGTAGTAGGTTGCGTAGTTTTATGCTTTTATTAATTTGTTATTCTTTTTCAGGGACATTGTCAGTA